>NC_059331.1:129856226-130473726 GCF_018350155.1 Leopardus geoffroyi
TTTTTATCATCCTTACCATCCTTTAACTGTTCTAAATGGTCCCTCTGGAGATCTCTCTCTTTTTCTCTCTTGTTCTCTCCCTCTCCCTCTCTCTCCCTCTTCCTAATCTCCCTCCTCTCCCCACCCCCTCCTTCACCCTTTTTCTTGTCCATAATGAGCTGTGAATTTTATTATGTCTCTTAAAAACAATTTTACTTTCTATGAATTTTCTTATCTGAAGTCTTCCTTGATACTATAATCACCTGCAAAAACCTCAATCTCATAGTTTATGTGTAACAATTTAGCACTACCCTTACAGTTTCTCAAGCACACCTGATGTATTTGTGACACTAATGGGTTCCCAGAAAAATGGCTGGACAGTCAGCAAGTCTTTGACTCTGCTAAGTAACACCCAGTACGTTGAGGTTTATTGGCTCTCTCAAGCCTAAAGGCTGAAGAACTTCTATTTTTGTCAACCCAGCATACAAATGCCAAATTACTAGTAAGGTCATTCCTCCAGACTGGACTAGACACTGGGATTCGTTCTTAAAAACGTGTTCTGTGGCATTTAGTTATGTCCTGTGATCTTCCATTACAAACCAAATCAAACCAAACCAAACAAAAATTCTCTCACAAAACTTTGTTTCAGCCCAGCTGTCACTCTTTTTCCCCTTTAAAGCCAGGCCTCTCCTCCCACACACTCTGCAGAAACTGCTTTCCTCATAGTTGATCTCTGAATTGCCCAATCCAGGGAGGCTTCTTCTATCCTTTTCTTTTCTTTTTTTAAAGTTATTTTAAGTAGGCTCCATACCCAGTATGGGGCTTCAACTCAGGACCCTGAGATTAAGAGTCACATGCTCTGCTGACTAAGTCAGCCAGGCGACCCTATCCTTTCCTTTTTTGTGCACCCGAGCATTTAATTCTGTTGGTCCAAACATGTCTAACCAAACTCTTCTCCCCTTTGCTCATATGACATTATGCTCTTTGTTTTATTCCTGTATTTACCTCTTTATTTTTAGGGTATTCTAATTCTGCCTTTCCTTAAGAAGCGATATTTAATTCTTTCTGACTCAGAATTCTTCTGACTTGCAGAAGAGTGATCTTAGAAGTGCTGACTGCAGGTCAAAGATATGAGAACTAAAACTTTAATCAACTGACATTTTAATATATGTAGAATTTTGGTTATAATAGGACAAATATGAAAATAATTGAGAAGAGAATAAAGCAATAAATAAATCAGAGGAAGCTAAGCATGTGATGTGGTCACATTATGGGCTTATAGGCTAACGTGATGTGGAATTAATAATATGCTTGACAGTCAGTGGTTTGGACTTTTGAATCTCCAAACTCTTTAATTTTGGAATTCATGATATAAAAACTATTAAATATTGGCCACAGTATATCCTTGGTGAACTGAGATGATAAATTTCTCCCAAATAGACAGGTTTTATTCAACCCTGCAGATATATAGAATTAAGAATAGGAATTTTTAAGAAGATCAAATGTACTATATAATCGTTTTTATGTTAAAAAATCTGTAATATTTAGTATTTTATGTTACTTACATGATTTAAGAAAAAATTTATCATATATGAGTTACAGCCTGGCCTTAAAATTGCTATTTAAAATGGATAATTATTTTGACTTGTGATTTTACATTGAAATCCATGACAGAAATTTGGTTTGGGTAATTCATGACTCATTCTACATCAAAGCGAGAAAGCTGAAAGCTACATTTTCCAGATTCCCTTGCAGCTATGGTTCTACACATAAATGAGATGCACTTGAATAAGACTTGGATTCATAACTGAATAACCTGAGGTCAAGTGGCATCCATTGTGTGGGAGCAGATGGTGGCCGAAGTAGCATGGTTCTGGAGCCAACAGCCATAAAGGTGGTGGCTTCCCATTTCAGCAGATAGCAGCTTCCTTGTTTTTTATCTTCCTAGTGACGTGGCTTCTTTCAAGAGTCAACACTGAAAAAAAAAAGAGTCAACACTGGGCAACACCTTCATGATTTCACATCAACCATCTACAGAAGCAGGAACAGCAGCATCCCAATTACTCTCCTGTGTGTTTAGCCAGCTGTTCCCTGCATTGAGAGACCTTTCCTTTGTCTTCCTGAATCCCGTAAACCTGGCTTTCCAAACTCAGTCAACATACGAGTTTATGATGGAAGGTTTCCCTAACATCCCCCACTCTCACACCCTGTTGTCTTGGCGATTAGGACACTTTCCCATGTATTGTCTTTTATACCTTGTTCATCCCCAACTTACTGAGTGGCACCCTCCATTATACTCACTGGTTTATTTCCTAGTTCGTAACCATATAGTAAGAACCTTGTGGACAGAAACTCTGTTTTAGCTTTCATTTTAACTATAAAACCCTAGCCCCAAGTATGATATCTGGCACATAGTAGGCGCTCAATACAGGAATTAATGAAGTAATGAGTAAATGGATATCTGAGTGCCTGTGAAAGGCTTGAAATGGCAATTTGGCCTTTCCATTAAAATAATTATTTCCAAACACATATGTGGAAATATTCCCAAAAGGAGAAACCTAATCACTCTGTAATTCAAATGAAGTAGCAATCTAATCCACTCTTGTACAGAGCTTTCATGAATATCAGGCCCATGAAGCCCCATTGAATTCACTAATTCTTTCTTTCCCGTTAAGAGCCCATTAACTTAATTGAAAAAAAGGGCTTGCTGCCAGGCTCTGTGTTGGTGTGAGGCAAACATTTTACCACCAAAAATTTTAAGAGGGCAGAGCAAAATTAAAATAAGGAGGATGACTGGTTTCTTTAGTAGGTTTTACCCCTTGTAATTGTCCTATCTCGCTTTTTCAGTTATGACAAAAAGAGAGACAAAATAGGAGCTCGTGATTGGAAATATTTTTTCAAGTGTTAGAGCCACAATATAGATATTTTAGAGTTGCAGCACACTGATAAAAGAGCTTTTCATTCATAGTACTTTTAGATGTGATTTTGGCAATGATTGTAAGTTTTTTATGTTAACGGTATTGTCATAGGGGAAGTATAAAATCTTAATACAAAGGAAAATTTGGCAGTTGTATCTGCTGATGATATACCTGGTAAATTAAATATAATGGGCTTTCAAAATCTGAATTAATTTAGTGTGTTTATGTCTTTCAAACGTCTAACTGCACAGGTAAAGATAACTGGTAACTTTTTTTTTTCTGATGAAGTTAAAAGAATGTTTGCAAGTGCCAAATTAGAGATTATCAATGACAACACAAAACCATTATTATAGTATTATAATGCTATGCTGTCTATATAGTAGGGTTCAGGTTTTAACCTAATATAGTTATTGTGATACAATGAAAATCTTATTTTCAATTAAAAGAATTTTTTTTTTGTTTTCTAGTTTGTCAACTAGCTTTCATTGGATATATGTTCCCCATTAACAAAATATAGGAGTACAGCCTGTCATTCAGTGCCCCTTAGTCATAGCTGTGAACACTCCAGCAGTGCTTTTATTCTGAGTGGTGCATGTTGCTTCTAACATTGCTTTGAACACCACTCATTCAATAAAGATGTATTTTTGTGCCTATTTGTACTTAGCACTATTGCGGGTACTAATGAGCCAGTGGTAATAAAACCACAGACATGGTCCTGGTATTGGCCTTTTCCAAATTTATAGGTGGTGGCTGGAAAAGGGATATGTAAGTAATGTTAAAAAAAGAAAAGATAGTAATAAGTGCTGTGAGGGAGATTAACAGTAGACATAGCCCTTCACGAGCTGTCAGCTCACAGTGCCTTTGCACACTGCTGGGCCTGTCCAGATTGCTCCCCAAGTTCCCCATGATGTTGACAGTGTTCCCTGAATAGCTACTAAAAGTGTTAAATAACTCTTACCTCCATGCTGGGCAGGCTTTTCTGGGAAGGGGAGTACCTGGCCATCTTGCACCTGCTGTCTGGATTTCCAGCACCTAAGTGTTCTCCAGTTGCCTTCTCCTTACAGCACTTCACATTTATTACAAGAATACTTAATACCTTAGTGAGAGGTATTTGCATTTTAATGACTAATGGTCTGGGCTTTCCAGAGAACACATGTGAGTATTTATCCAACTCTTATGAAATAGGAAGAATCTCTTATGCTTATGGTTGCTTAAATAGAGAAAGTAGCTCTGCACCAAAGCAGTGAATATGCCACTTATATTATATGGACAAATATTAAGAATTAGGTAAATAATTTAGATTTGAGATGATTTGTAGAACCTTAGCAGCATTGTATGGCCATTTAGCTAGGACTCAGAGGCATGGTAGTGCTTTGGTTTTATTTTCAGGAAAATGGGTTCAAGTCTAGGTGCTGCTAATCACCGTGGTTCTTATATGACATTGAGCAAGTTATATTTCTGACACTTGGGTTCATTCCTGATATACCTAAGTAGAAACAACTGCTCTGCTTGACTTCCAGTAGACTATGAAGTTTAAATGGAAATGTACCACAGAATTATATATTGATAACAGTTTCCTTAAATTTAGAATTGAAAAAAGAGTAAAGTAATATTTATGAGTGATATTTATGAGCTGAGGCCAGGAATAACTCAACGTAGGCAGAGTTGTTTTTAAGTTACAGATGAGGAAACTAACAGAGGGTAAGTGATTTACCCAAAGTCACATTGAAATAAGCATTACTGAAATGAGAAGTTATTTGATACTATGTCCTATTCTCTTTTTCTTAAGTAGGAAAATTTACGTCATGACTTGTATTTCATGTCATTAGAAGATTGGTATTCAAAGTTGGCATTAAAAGTTTGAAAAGTGGAGACCTTCAGAATGATTTGTTTCTTGCTTTTATCCACCAAAATGGGCCTATTTTCATTTGATTTACAGACTGGCTGGCCTCTTTAAAAATCTAGAGTTCCTAGATTAACATGATGAGTAAATGATGTATGAATGAGTGAATGCCTCTCATACAGGCTATTGTATATTGGTGAAATTACTTGAGAGCTAGCCAAACTTCTGCTCTCAAAGGGAGACCACATAGACTCCCATAATAATTTTCTTAAAAATATGCAAAAAAAGGCTTAGAAATGTTGGTTAGCTTATTCAGTATTGTCTCCAAGGAAACTCTCTCTCTCTCTCCTTCTCTCTCACTCTCTCTGTCTTTTTCCCTTGTAGCCTGAGAATTAGTGTGTAGGAGGGATCCTGTGGAAGGACCTGTTAAATTATGTTAAATATTCATTTGTTCATTTTAGCATCTGGATAAAGACTTCTTTACACTTTGGAAAATATATATCCAAAGGAAACTTGAATTGACTTGGTGAACTATCTTCCTCCCAAAGAGAAGGATAAATAAACTGGAACTATATATTTTCTTATATTGCAAAAACATAAAAATACCATAAAGGAAAATCAAAGTTGTAATGGGTTGGTAGAACTGCTGAGTTAGTTGTAATATTTTTTAAACACTTTAGCATAGCAGTATTGATTTTCTGTACATATGTATGCAGAAATATACAGGTGTTTACAATCTTGCTATAGTTTGTAATGAATTTTAAAGGTGTTACAAACAATAGCAGCAACCCATGAATGATTAGCATTTCAAATCCAAGGTGGATAGAAGGTATGATGAAACAGCAAATTATACTTTTTAATAAGTGCATTGTTTTGCTGAAAGAGATTATCGTATTCACTGACAGCCAATTCTGTGGTGATGAATTATTGTTTAAAAGCCTTTCCCTATGATATTTTGGGGAAGCAGTTAACAAATAACTACTCAGCTAATTTTTATATATGCATTTATAAATCTTTGCTTTAGTTAAATTTCACACTGGGTTAACAGATAGATATTTTTGATAGTATATATACCTTCCTCACCTTCTCTTTCATTTAAATTTTCCAACATAAAATAATTTTCCCAACCATGAAAATGGAGCATAATGTGAAAAAAAATGGCATGGTTGAAGGTATAATTTTGGGTTTCATACCTGTTGCCCTTTCTAACAATAGGCACCAATCACCACCTAGAATTCCAAAGTTATCTTGTCTTCAAATAATGAAACATTTGTTATGGTCCCTCAAATTGTGATTAAATTAAGGCCAAATTTCTATCTTACTTAGAAGTTCTTTCTGAGGTCTTTAAAAATCAAGGAAATTCTTCTATCCCTATACATTTTTTGGACCACAAGGTAGATTAAGCATAAGGGAAAACTGGCTTGTTTATTTTTAAATTGGAACAAATTAAAAGCGCACAAGACATTAAGGTTTTATGTTGTAAAATTTTTACTATTAATTGTCCTAAACATCTTAGGATTCTGGACTGTAATATCAATAATCGTATGGTTTTCTGGTTGATCAATAGTTTTCCAGTTAGTCACTCAACATAAGCTGTTTATTTCAGCATAAGACATCTAATGACAAATAGATGACATCAGAGATGATCTAGTTATGGAAAGTTTAAGGTCCACAGAAAGGATGCCCTCCAAACAAAACATTCTTCTTCAAAGACCTGAAATACAAACATTGGATGTTTTATTTTTTTTGCTTTTGGGTGCTTTTTGTCAATAAGAAGTTCTAAATGAAGTGCAGATATCCAGCCAGTGGGCTCATAGCTGTGTCCTTCCCAGAAGCAGCAGCAGGAGAAAAGATCAGTAGAAAGGGAGGAAAGCTAGTTAGAAACTAAACTTCTTGACCTTAAAATTTTGCCTCCAGCTGCAATGAAAATTCATGGCTGAAGTATGTCATCCTCTCCTTCACAGTAAGTTGTTTCAACTTAATTTTTCAGAATACTTCTCTTGTAATGAATTTCTATTATTCACCTTTTGGGTGATACCCATCTGGGATTAGCAGCAATACAACATTAATTATGCCTTAGTAAGTTTTTTTAAAATCATGTAGTTTTAAACAATAATGACTAATGTTAGACATGGATACTTGGTAAAGTTTACAACTTTTTGTCCTCATTTATCTTACCAATACCTTTATATTCATATGTATTTACAAATTTCCTCTACCTGCAAAGGGACTTCCTAGAACAAGGACTATTCTGTAGGTTTAGTAAATTAATAGTCTATTGAAGATTAAGAAAAAGTGAAAGGCAGAATAGTCTTTTTATTATCTGCATATTGTCCAATTTTCTCTCAATATTCTTTTATCCATTTTATTCACTAAATGTCAGTAAAGCATTATCCACATAAAAAGCTATGAGTAACTACAAAAAAAATGTTTTACTTACAAATAAAGTTCCATATAATTGTGCTTACCTTTGGAGATTCAGGTCAGTATGAAGATTATTTGTTTATTCCTTGGCTAAGATTTCTTAATGTTGGTTCTATAGAAAGGAGTTTGTAGTCATCATTGTGTGGATTGTTGTTCACCTAGAAATATATTGGACTGAAGTGTAAAATTATGTTCTGTGGTTGAACAAGCTTCTCTTTCTTCTGGGCTATCCATTCAGGAGAGTTGTTTTCCCTTCTCTGATATAGAACCCTTACCAAAACTCAGAACTGGCATAGAGATTACACATTCCTTCTTTCAATTCAATCAAGCCTCTCACCTTTCAGAAAACTGTGTGAGTTTCATCTATTTAAATAAACTTACTGACAGAAGAGTGCCTGAGACCAGCTGGTTAGCCCAGATAGGCTACAGCAGATCACTGTAGACAACAGAAACAACAGCAGTTCAGAGATTTTGTTTTGTTTCTTTGGGAGTATATCTTTCATCCTGTCAGTGCAAAAATTGCACTGGACAAAGTTAAGCGAAGAAGAGTTCTGGTTATTGCAGTATGGGAAAAAAAAAAACTGAACTCATTTGCCCTAAAACAAAGGACATGAATGTTTTTAAGCACTGGAGTTGTCTGAAGATTGTTAGGGAAGAAGATCAATCTATGGTATATGCCTAGCACATTGGGTTGTTCTTGATTTAGGAAATGTTTTTTTCTTTATGATTAGATCATCTGTGTTAACTAACTGGTGCCCATCTAAGTTAGGCTCCTGCCCTCCCACAGAAACTGGGAAATAGGGTAGCTATCTTCCTTGATTATATTTCAAAGAGTTGTTTCTCAGGTCTTAAACACATTCCTGGGTTACAAAACTAGCAAGAAGATTTTTAAATGATTTATATCTGAAAGGGGTAGAGAAAGAATTTATAATTACAAGTTTTCTAAAGCAAATGATCTAAGAAAAGAAATGCCAGGGGCCTAGGGTTAGGAAGAATCTTGTTTAAAGTTTTGTTAAACTGAGGGACATGTTAAGGCTGTCTTGATGAATAGTAAACATGATTTGTGTTCATAACATACCAGCCATAAAGTTTCCTTGATTTCCAAACAACCAATTTGAAAATCTGTTTTACTTTGGAGTAAGTTTGAACTGATGTGCATCTCTATGGTTGACCTATAAAATATTCTAAACAAATAAATAGTTAAATGAGAGAATTTTAAAATTTCTTGAAAACAATTTTAAAGTGCATTTTAAAAATTCTTAAATTTCACCCAATATTACATCACCATTGGTTTAAAAATGATAAATCTAGGGGCGCCTGGGTGGCTCAGTCAATTAAGCGTCTGACTTCGTTCCACAGTTTGTGAGTTCAAGCCCTACTTGGGCTCTGGGCTGACAGCTCAGAGCCTAGAGCCTGCTTTGGATTCTGTGTCTCCCTCTCTCTATCTCCCCCACTCATGCTCTGTCTCTGTCTCTCTCAAAAATAAATAAACATTAAAAAAATTTTAATGATAAATCTTTCCTATCCATTAAAACCAATCACCTAGTGGCAGGATATATTCAAAGTACTGAATTGGAAAAATATGCAGCCAAGAATTCTTTATCCAGTAAGGCAGTCATTCAAAATAGAAGGAGAGATAAAGAGTTTCCCAAACAAACAAAAGATAAGAGTTCATGATCAGTAAACAGCCCTGCAAGAAATTTTAAGGGGAACTCTTTGAATGGAGAAAAGACAAAACAAAACAAAAAAGACTGAAAACAACAAAGACTAGAAAGGACCAGAGAACATCACCAGAAACACCAACTCTACAGGCAACAAAATGGCCCTAAATTCATATCTTTCATATCATTCATTTCTATAAATGACAATGGACTAAATGCTCCAATCAAAAGACATATCAGAATGGATTAAAAAAAAAACAAGATGCATCTATATGCTGCTTACGAGAGACCTATTTTAGACCTAAAGCCACCTTCATATTGAAAGTAAGGGGATGGAGAACAATCTATCATGCTAGAGTTTTCTCCAGGTCTGTGGGCTGCCTTTTCACTCTGTTGAATAGAGTCTTTTCATTCACAAAAATTAAATATTAAAATTATCATTGAGTCCAATTTACCTATTTTTTTCTTTTGTTGACTCTACTTTTAGAATTTCATCCAATAAATAACTGCCAAATCCAATGTTGTGAAGATTATGCCTTAGGTTTTTTTCTAAAAGTTTTATTTCAATTCTTAACTTTAAATGTTTGATCCATTTGAGTTAATTTTTTGTATATAGTGTTAGCTAAGGGTCCAGCTTCAGTCTTTTGCATGTGGATAACCACTTTCCCCAGCACCATTTATTGCAAAGACTATCCTTTCCCCATTGAATGGTCTTAGCAACTTAAATAATAATATATGTGAGGGTTTATTTTTAGGCTCTCTATTCTATGCTCTTGGTCTATATATTTATTGTCTTTATACCAGTACCACACTGTTTTAATTATTGTAAGTTTGTAGTACTTTTGAAATCCCCAAGTGTGAGTCTTCCAACTTTGTTCTTTTTCAAGATTGTTTTTGGCTGTTGAGGGTCCCTTGAGATTACATATGAACTTTAGAATGAGTTTTTGTATTCCTTCCAAAAATTTCATTGGGATTTTGATAGGGATGGCATTGATTCTGTAGATCCCTTTGGGTAGTATTGACATGAAATCTTAACAATATTAAATCTTCCATGAGCATCGGGTTTCTTATCATTTATTTACATTTTCTTTAATTTCTTTCAGCAATGTTTTGTAGTTTTCTTTAACCTCCTTGGTTAATTTATCATTATTTTATTCTTTTTTATTTCATTGTAAATTGTATTATTTTCTTAAGTTCGTTTTTAATTGTTCATAGTTAGTATATAGAAATGCAACTGGTTGTTGTGTGTTTTATCTGTGACCTACTTTGCTGAATTGATTTATTTTAATTTTTTTGTGGAATCTTTAGAATTTACTATATTCATGATAATATTATCTGTGAACATTAATTAGGATGATCTCTACATATTCTTCATATATGGCTTTTATTACATTGAGATAGTTGGTTTCTACTCCTAATTTGTTGAGTTTGTTTTTTAATCATGAAATAATGTTAAATTTTGTCAAAATTTTTGTTGCCATCAATTGAGATGATCATGTGGTTTTTTCCTTCATTCTGTTAATGTAGTGTATTACATTGCCAAGTTTTGTAAGTTAAATCATCTTCACATTCCAGGAATAAATCTCACTTGATCTTGGTATAAAATCTTTTTGCAATGCTGCTGAATCCAGTTTGCTAGTATTTTGTTGATCATTTTTGTATCAATGCTCAAAAGGGTTATTGGTTTATAGTTTCTTCTAGTGTCTTTGGTTTTGGTGTTAGGGTAATACTGGCCTCAAAGAATGAGTTAGGAACTATTCCTCGCTCTTCACGTTTTGGGAAATTATGAGAAGTATTGCTGTTAATTCTTCTTGAATCTTTTGATAGAATTCACCAATGAAGTCATCAGGCCCAGAGATTTTCATTAGTGGGAGATGTATGATAACTAATTCACTATCCTCACTGGTTATAGGGGTATTCATATATTCTATTTCTTTGTAATTTAGTCTTGGTAGGTTTTGTGTTTGTAGGAATTTGTCCATTTCATCTAGGTTATCCAATTTGTTGACATAAAATTATTTATAGTCTTTTCTTATAATACTTTCCATTTCTGTAGAATTAATTGTAATGTCCTCACTTTTATTTCTGATTTTTAGTAATTTGAGTCTTCGTTTCTTTCTCATTCTATCTAGCTAAAATTCTGTCAAGTTTGTTCATCTAGAACCCTGTAACTCTTATAAGCTATTCTCAGCTTGATTGCATACAAATTTTGAGTGCCTAATATGTGCCAGACAATGTACACGACATGGAGTTTTATTTGTAAAACTATGAAGACTGTGTATATCACTTTGTTTTATTTTCACAGTGACCCACTGGGGAACAGTATTATTATTATCCACTATATGTATTAGAAAACTGAGATACAGATAAGCTGTATCCAAGGTCACAAAACTTGTAAGAGGCAAAACCATATTTAAACCTAGGCAATCTTCCTGCAGAACAACATACTTAGCCACTATGCCAAACAAGTAAATATAAAAATCATTAATTATTCTGTTTTTGATTTTAGCTATTCTTACAGGTGTGAGTTGATATTTCCATGCAGTTTTTATTTGCATTTCCCTGATGATTAGTGATTTCAAGCATCTTTTCATGGGTCTGTTGGTCATCTATATGTCTTTGGAGAAATGTCTGTTCATATCTTGGGCTCATTTTTCAATTGGATTGTTCTTTTTTTGGTGTTGAGTTGTGTATGTTTTTTATATATTTTAAGTATAACCCCCTTATCATATATATCATTTGCAAATATCTTCTCCCATTTGGTGTGTTGTCTTTTTGTTTCGTTTATGGTTTTCTTTGCAATGCAGAAGCTTTTTATTTTGGTGTAGTTCCAATAGTTTATTTTTGTTTTTGTTCCCCTTGCCTTAGGGGACAAGGGAAAATGTTTTCTTGGATGATCACAAAGAGATGACTCCCTATGTTTTCTTCTAGGAATTTTATGGTTTCAGGTCTCAGATTTAGGTCCTTAATCAATTTTGAGTTTATTTTTTTGTATCTGGTGTAAGAAAGCGGTCCAGTTTCATTCTTTTGCATATAACTGTCTAGATTTCCCAACACCATTTGTTGAAGAGACTGTCTTTTTCCCATTGTATATTCCCTCCTCCTTTGTCATAGATTAATTGACCATATAATCATGGGCTTATTTCTGGGTTCTGTATTCTGTTCCATTGATCTATGGTCCATTTTTTTTATGCCAGTACCATACTATTTTGATTACTATAGCTTTGTAGTATATCTTGAAATCTGGGATTGTGGTACCTCCAGTTTTGTTGTTCTTTTTCAAGATTGCTTTGGCTCTTTGGGATCCTTTGTGGTTCCATACAAATAAATACTTGATAAATCCTATAAAGGGTGGGGGGGGAAAGTCTGGTATGAGAGAGAATACAAATGTGATTCTATTTTAGAGTGGGTAGTCACACAAGGCCACTCTGAGTGAGGATGTCATATTTTAGTTGAATTTTAAACTTGAGTAAGAGCCATCATCTAAAAGACTGAGACCCCAGTAATCCCTTATGGTAATCAATCAACCCAGCTGTACCCTTACAGCCACCCATGTTTGTCCTTCTCCTTCCTGCTTTCATGACTGTGCCCTTTCCTATGTTGTCTTTCCACTTAAGAATCATTTTCTGGCTTAATGTAAAGTTTACCTTCTTACTGCTCTGAAATCTTATGACATATAATAATTCATGTGCAAGGTCTCTGATAGTCCCTTGTCCTGTATTATTGGTGTATATGTTTATATTCAATAAGCCATATAAACACTGATCAGTTACACAGCCCCACCACCTATTCTGAGAAGTTCTTTACCTCTGTAGGTCATGTCATGTAATACCAAGTGAATATCACTGTGCTAGCTATAGGTGCTAAAACCAGGGCTGGACCTCTGACCTGAGAATGGTAAATATTTGTTTTTCAGGTGTTTATCTTTGTTCCCCAAACCGTGACATAGGACTCTAAAAGATAGAGACCATACATGTGTTTTATTGTTTTTTTTTAATTTTTTTTTCAACGTTTATTTATTTTTGGGACAGAGAGAGACAGAGCATGAACGGGGGAGGGGCAGAGAGAGAGGGAGACACAGAATCGGAAACAGGCTCCAGGCTATGAGCCATCAGCCCAGAGCCTGATGCGGGGCTCGAACTCACGGACCGCGAGATCGTGACCTGGCTGAAGTCGGACGCTTAACCGACTGCGCCACCCAGGCGCCCCTGTGTTTTATTGTTTTGTAACTATCTCTCCCCAACACATGTAAATGCATATTCATAGAGTATTATTCTTAAAAAAATATTTTTCCTCTTATATGAGTGAAAAGCAGTCTCAAGTGACCCCTCAGTGGTAATAGAATTTTCCAGGATGTGAGACATCAGAGAATATGATGAGTTTCTACAACTCTAGTTCTATCCCAGCACAACAACAATGCTTGTTCCAAATTGTTTGAGTATACAACTCTAAAATGTACAGTTCTGACCATGAGAATACAGATACAGAGCATAGGATATGTATGCTGAGTGGTGGCAGATGAGGCTGAACATGTAGGCAGGCATCTTTCTTTGCCATGCTAAATACTTTGAACATTGTCCTGTGGAAAACAGGAAGCCATTGAACAATTAAATGTAAAGCAGTAACCTGGTCAGATATATGTGCTAAAAGATCACTGTCTCTGATCTGGCAGTGACAGAGATTTAAAATGGAAGTTCCTATAGTCATAATTGAGAAGAAGGCTGCTGTAGTAGTCAAGAGGAGAAATAAATAGCGGGCTGTGAAAGAATTTATGGGGCCAACAGCTGAGATTTTTACAATGTTTAACTGACTAAAATTAGAGATCAACTGGCTATAAGTGATGAAAGAAAGGAGGGTAGGACAAACAGATTCTTATGTGAATTCCTGACTGTGTCGTGGTACATTTATCATGATCATAAATACAGAAGGAGCAAATTTAGACTGGCTGAGGATGGAGGAAATTATTATAAATTTAGTTTTAAACATGTTGATATTGGGTTATGTATAGGACATAGCAAAATGTTAAATAGTAAGGTGCAAAAATCTAGTTTTGGGAAGTGGGCTGGACTGGAAATGAAGCTGTCAGAGTCATCACTACATAGGTGATGATAGAATTCCTGGCAAGGAATGAGACAGCTGAGGAAGGAGAAGGGCAGAGAGAAGCCAAGGAGAAAACTCAGGATGAACAATGGTTAAAGTGTGAGTATTTTAATCAATCAATGATCATTTCCATGAGCAAACAGCATGTTAACATAATACTAGCCATCATAAGGGTGGAGGAAAAATAATAAAGTAATAAAAGATATAGCTGTGGTCATGAACTGTCTTGGTATATACTTTTATGTTAGATACTGTGTCCTATAAGAAAAGAAGTGTTATCATGGAAGCCAAGAGAGCAATGATATTAAGAAGAACTGTGAGCAATGTCAAAGAGAGATGAGGAGAGAAAAGCCTCATTGGAATACACCTTAGGTATTTGTGGGGAAAACTTAGTTCTAATTACTTTTAGAAGGTGCAGGGAATGTTCAGTAAGTGATTAAAGCCACTGTGTTGTAAGGTAGTTCTATTTTTAAGTTTTAAATTTTTGAGAACTTCCACACTGTTTTCCAGAGTGATTGTACCAGTTTGCATTCCCACCAACAGTGTAAGAGGGTTCCCCTTTCTCCACATCCTCACCACGATGTGTTGTTTCCTGTGTTGTTTTTAGCCATTCTGACAGGTGTGTGAGGTGGTTGCTCATCATGGTTTTGATTTGTATTTCCCTGATGATGTGTTATGTTGACCATGTTTTCACATGTCTGTTAGCCATCTGGATGTTTTCTTTGGAAAAATGTCTATTCATGTCTTCTGCCCATTTCTTAACAGGATTATTTGTTTTTCAGGTATTGAGTTTGATGAGTTTTTTATAGATTTCAGATACTATTCCTTTATCAGTTATGTAATTTGCAAATATCTTCTCCCATTCTGAAGATTGCCTTTTAGTTTTGTTGGTTGTTTACTTCACTGTGCAGAACTTTTTTATCTTGATGAAGTCCTAATAGTTTATTTTTGCTTTTGTTTTCCTTGCCTCTGGAGATGTGTCTAGTAAGAATTTAGTACAATTGATGTCAATGAAGTTGCTGCCTGTGTTCTCCTCTAGGATTTTGAGGATTGTAGGTCTCACATTTAGGTTTTTCATACATTTTGAATTTATTTTTGTGGATGGTGTAAGAAAGTGGTTCGGTTTTATTTAGCTGTCCAGTTTTCCCAACACCATTTTTTGAAGATAATTTTTCCATTGATATTGTTTCCTGTGTTGTCAAAAATGAGTTGACCATATACTTGTGGGTTCATTTCTGGGTTTTCTAGTGAGTTCCACTATGTGTCTGTTTTTGTGCCAGTAACATACTGTCTTTATCACTCCAGCTTTGTAATAAAACTTGAAGTCTGGAATCGTGGAATTCCTGGAAGCTGGAATCCAGCTTTGCTTTTCTTTTTCAAGATTGCTTTGGGTATTCAGGGTCTTTTGTAGTTCCATATAAATTTTAGGATTGTTTGTTCTAGCTCTGTGAAAAATGCTGGTGATATTTTGATAGGAATTGCATTAAACGTGTAGATTGCTATGGGGCTCATGGGTGGCTCAGTTGGTTAAGTATCTGACTCCCGATTTCGGCTTAGGTTATGCTCTCATGATTTTTAAGTTTGATCCCCTCATGGGCTCTGTGCTGATAGCATGAAGCCTGGTTGGGATTCTCTCTCCCTCTCTCTCTGCCCCTCCCTGGCTCGCTCACTCTCTTGCACGTGCGTTCTCGCTCTCTCTGTCTCTCAAAATAAATAAACTTAAAAAAAAACAGTGTAGATTGTTTTGGGTAGTATAGACATTTTAACAATGTTTGTTCTTCCAATTCATGAACATAGGATATTTTTCCATTTCTTTGTGTCATCTTCAATTCCTTTCATCAATATTTTATAGTGTTCAGAGTATAGGTCTTTCACCTTTTTGATTAAGATTACTCCTAGATATCTTCTGAGTTTTGGTGCAGTTGAAAATGGGATCGATTCTTGATTTCTCTTTCTGCTACTTCATTATTGGTATATAGAAATGCAGCAGATTTCTGTACACTGATTTTGTATCCTGCAACTTTACTGAATTCGTGTATCAGTTCTCACAATTTGGGGTCGGAGTCTTCAGGTTTTCTACATAGAGTATCATGTCATCTTCAATTAGTTAAAGTTTGACTCCCTCCTTGCTGATTTGGGTGACTTTTATTTCTTTTTGTTGCCTGATTGCTGAACTAGGACTTCTAGCACTATGTTAAATAACAATGATGAGAGTGGACATCCTTGTCTTGTTTCTGACCAGAGAGGGAAAGCTCTCAGTTGTTCCCCATTGAGGTTGATATTAGGTGTGGGTGTTTTTTATATGGCCTTTATGATGTTGAAGTATGTTCCCTCTATCCCTACTTCATTGAGGGTTTTTATCAAAAATCGATGCTGTACTTTCTCAAATGCTTTTTCTGCATCTATTGAGAGGATCATATGGTTCTTATCCTTTCTTTTATTAATGTGGTATATTAAATTGATTGATTTGAAAATATTGAACCACCCTTACTGCCCAGGAATAAATCCCACTTGACTGTGGTGAGCAATTCTTTTAATATACCATTGGATTGCATTTGCCAGTATTTCATAGAGAATTTTTGCATCCATATTCATCAGTGATATCAGACTATAACTCTCTTTTTTAGTGTAGTCTATGTCTGGTTTTGGAATCAAGGTAATCCTGGCCTCATAGAATGAGTTTGTAAGTTTTCCTTCCATTTTTATTTTTTGGAATAGCTTGAAAAGAATAGGCATTAACTCTCCTTTAAATATTTGGTAGAATTCCCTGGGAATCCATTTGGCCCTGGACTTCTGTTACTTAAGAGTTTTTATTTTTTTAAGTTTATTTATTTATCTTTTGAGAGAAAGAGAGAGAAAGAGTTCAGTGGAGGGCCAGAGAGAGAGAATTCCAAGCAGGCTTCACACTAGCAGTGCAGAGCCCAATGCAGGGCTCAAACCCATGAACCATGATATCATGACCTGAGACAAAATCAACAGTCAAACACTTAACTGACTAAGTCATCCGCTCGCCCCTTGTTTGGAGATTTTTCATTACTGATTCAATTTCTTTGCTGGTTATTGGTCTGTTCAAATTTTTATTTCTACCTGTTTCAGTTTTGGTAGATTATGTTTCTAGGAATTTATCCATTTCCTTCAGATTTCCCAGTTTGTTGGCATATAATTTTTCATAATATTCTGTTATAATTATTTGAATTTCTCTGGTGTTGGTAGTGATATCTCTCATTTGTAATTTTATTTATTTGTATCCTTTCTCTTTTCAATACATCTGGCTATTGCTTAGGGGTTTATCATTTTATTAATTCTTTCAAAGAACCAGCTCCTGGTTTCATTGATCTGTTCTACTATTTGTTTGTTTGTTTCTATATCATTTATTTTTGCTCTAATCTTTATTATTTCCATTCTTCTGCTGGCTTTAGGCTTAATTTGTTGTTCTTTTTCTATTTCCTTCATGTGTAATGTTAGGTTGCATATTTGAGGGTTGTTTTTTTTTTTTTTTTGCTACTTGAGTAGGCCTGTATTGCTATGTATTTCCCTCTTATGACCTCTTGTTGTGTGAGAATGGAAAATCTTGAGGCTCTTATATAATGTAGTACCATAAGACATCTCCCTCATTAAGGCATCCTGTCCTGATTATTCACTGTTTAAACAAACGTGACTCTTTCCTTTGGGGAGTTTAAATGGAAAACATCAAGATAGAAAGTCATTTGTTTTTTTTTTTTTTTTAATTTTGGATGTTTGGATTTTTTTGTTTGTTTTGTTTTTGCCTATAGAATCTAAAGAAAGGCAAAAGGAACCTTTCTGAAAACATTTCTATCAAAGTAAAGAGGCACAGAAACAGACCTAAGAGAGGAGAAAGAAGACTTTCCATTTGATATGGCAAACCTGTCAGTAAGATATGTGATTCATCCTATGGGAGGAGCACTATGGAAAGTATTAAGAAGATTGAAAGAAGAGTCCTTAAGCTGGGAATAATCACATCAGTGCTAGGGACCTGAGAAAGGAGGAGAACCTAGGGAAAAACAAATGTGGTGTCTTGCTAAAATGTCATTTGAAGAAATGAGGCTTTGAAACTAAAAAAATGGAAAATGTCTATATATTGTATAGATCATGCTTTGAACAAAATAGAGATCAAATGTCTAGAAAGTACATGATAAGTTTTTAGTCTGGCCTATATAAATAACAGTAAGGCTATTGAGATGAACAAACTATGACATACTAAGCTTAGGTAACTATCACCAAACTAGGCCAAACTCTCTTCACCAAATTTGATGTCTTTGTAACCTACATGGCTAGAGACCAACTTTATTTAAGTTTTAGCTCTATAATTTAAACATAATTTTTTGTCTCTCACCTACAGTGACCGTATATGAGAGATATGGGTTCTCAGAGTATAGTCCTCACAGAATTTGAATGCTACTCTTTAAAAAATCCCACAAAAATTATTAATTTAAGAGACTCATGACAATAATGATTTTTCTTTGAATATTTTCAAACAGAAGCTGCTTAAAAGAATGCTATAGAGGTTATTAATCAAACATTAGTTAGAAGTTAGATTAATTGACCTCTTAGATTCTTCCTGCTCTTTAACTCTACATTTCTTTGAAACAAGTAGGGTTAAAACAGAAAAGGAGGCAAATTATTTTACTGTCTATCCTACACTAAAACTGTGGCATACTAAACATGAGTAGATCAAGACCCAGTCTTTTTCTGATACTTCATTTACAATGATTAGAGAAAATATAAGCAAATAGTTGGTTCTATTTTACTTCTGAAAATTAGTTAATTTCACTCTTTTGGAAACATTTCTAAGTTGATTCCATTAAAAGGATTTTTATCAACTAGTTTTGAGACTTACTGAAAAACACTGGTGTTTTGGAAATCAACCATTATTTAAAGATCATTTGCTGAATTAAATGTGCTATAAAAATTGCAAAAAAATATTGATAAAACTTATTTTTTTGTATTTAATATTTGCATTTTAATGTTTTACAGGAATACTTGCATCAGATATTTAGTTTCTTAAGAGAAAGCATAATACCCATTCTATTATTAAGGTGTACTTTTAGAAAGTCTTTGAATCTATCTGTCTGATGTCTTTCATCTCTGTATTCTTGTGAGTGAAAAAAATCATTGGGAAACATTAAAATATTCAAAAAGCATACATGCTGGAAAACATTAAGCTAAAAATTGTTGATGAAATACAAAAACACAAAGACTGACATGATGATGTATTCAAATTTGGAGCAAAATGACTAGTGCACTTATGGGTAATGTTTAGAGATAGTTAATATTTTGTTTGATGGGGTAAAGAAAGAGATTGATAGTGGAATTGGAAAGATATTCATCTTGGCCATTAAGGAATTAAAACCATGCATAAGTATAATGAGTGCTATTGAACATTATATGGGTTAGACTTAAATAATAGATGGAACACAGATTTTAGGAGTTGCTTTCTTATTCGTGTCACTCTCTTTTCTCTCATTCTGTTACATATATGCCTATAACACACACCAGAAACACACAGAGACAAAACTACATACTTTGAGCATACACCCACACCCACAAATGAAAAACAGAAGTGTGTGTGTGTGTGTGTGTGTGTGTGTGTGTGTAAGAGAGAGATCATTAGCTGTACACTTTCTACACTCCCCTAATTTTGGCAGAAGAGATTGAAGAAAGCTTAGAATAAATAGAAAACTTAGGATAAGAAGAAAGTATAAAAGGTGCATTAGTAGCCCAGGTAACACAAATACTAGATTGCCTAGGGGCTGATAGACAAACTCACTTGTAAGGAGAAGTTGTTGTCTGATGTGAAATAGACAAGAAAAATGGAGGAGAAGCTGATCATTGAATTGGGCTTCTAGCAGGTATATGCATATCTTGTGTCCTGTCACTCTAGAACAACTGAAATAATGTCTTATCCACTATTTCACCAGAGTAGCTAAGTTTCCTTCCTTGAGGGAAAGCCTCCTGTGTACTTATAAGGATGCAAAATTATCCTACCAGCAATAAATGCTACAAATTTAATATATATCTATGACAAACTCAAAACTGAGGTGGAAATAACCTTATATGGATTCGTTTTAAATACCTAAAACAACTACCAAACAGCCTAACTCATGTTTTGTTACTGTGGAACTGAATTTATTAACTGGATCAAATTTGTGAGGCAAAATAACTGGAACAAGTTCCATCTACCTTAGAGGGAGGAATAGAATTAGAAATGGAAAGAGATTATGAAATTTGTCTACCTGGAAATCTTTTAGGAAATCACATCCACTGCCAATCCTTTTAGGGGAAATCTACCTGTAAGGCAGAGGGAGAGAAAAACAAATCAGGGATTAATGTTTATCTTTATAAAGCCCATGGCTAACAGGAATCACTCACTTTCTTTCCCCTCCCCACCCCTAACTTCACTGAGATATAACTGACAAATAAAAATGAAAAATGTATATATTTAAGGTATACAATATGATATTTGAATATACATACACATTGTGAAATAATAACCACAGTCAAGCTAACTAGCATATCTATCACCTAACATAGGTACCATTTCTTCTTTTCTTTCCTCCAATCCTTCCTTTCTTTTTTAGTGGTAAAAACACTTAAGACTACCTTTCAGCAAATTTGGAGGATACAATCCTGTGTTGTTAACTGTTGTCACATTGCTGACATTATATCTCCAGAACTGTTTTATGTAACTGAAACTGTCAAAAGGCCAGAATGTAGAATACCTAAAGGAAGTAGGATTTCAGGCTGAGTTTAGTGAGACACGAGGTAATATAGTGTCGCTTGCACAGTGTTCTCCCAAACCACATGGACATTGGCATGAGGTAGTCTAATTTGTGAGGATTAGATCAGGAGATGCATGTTTAGCTCTTAAGTGCAGAGTATGTTGGCCACATAGTAAATGTTTGGTATGAACTGGAAGTGCCAGTAGTGAGAGAGATAATGGTGATGTTGTCATGCATAAAGGGAGGTACTGCCAGCCAAGGGACTAAGGTGCTAAAGAACTGCTTGACCCAGGACAGGATTCCCCTGTGGACTAAACCCTTGTATAACTTGTGTATGGCCTAAGTGATTGTTGCTCACCTTCCTGCGAGTGACGTATTAGCAAATGCCCTGGAAGTGCAAAATAAAATGTATTTAGGAGAAACAGGATGAGGTTTTTGTTGGCTAATAATCCTCCTAAGTTTGTTGGCTTTCTTCATTTCAAGCATTATACTCCATTACAACATTTAATATCGCATTTTAGTATGGTCCTTTATTATTTTTTTTTTTTTGGTATGGTCCTTTAAACACCTGTTCAAATCCACTTTTCTGATTTTTAAGTCACTTTATTCACTCAGAAGGATTCACAAGAATTGCTGGACAACCCACTTGATCAAATAGTAATTCAAATACTTGTAGTCATTCATAAGGTGACCCCTTGACATCTATTCAGGATAAATGACTTGTTTACTTCTAATGTTTTTGTATAGATTTTATTTTATAAAAAAATCTTTGATCAATTTTTCTGGTTCTTCCATTGATCTCTAAATAGTTTTCTCAAAAATGGTCTTCCCACTGTAAGATACATTTTATCTATAGCATCCAACACAATGCCATGCACATAGCAGATCTTCCATAAATAATAGTTGAAAGAAGGCAGAAAAGAATAAAGGAAGAAGGAAGAAAGGTGACAGCAGGGCGTAGGTGTTTGCTTGTGTTGTGTAGTTTAAAGGATTTTGAGACAGACCTCTTAAAATACTTCTCTAAGGAGAGAATAGGTGAATTAGAAGATAAAATTATGGAAAAAGAGAAAGCTGAGAAAAAGATAAAAAAATCCAGGAGTATGAGGGGAGAATTGGAGAACTAGGTGATGCAACCAAATGTAATAATATCCATATCATAGAAATTCCAGAAGAAGAAGAGAGAGAGAAAGGGCCTGAAGGTGGACTTGAACAAATCATAGCTGAGAACTTCCCTGATCTGGGAAAGGAAAAAGGCATTGAAATCCAAGAGGCACAGAGAACTCACTTCAGACATAACTTGAATTCCATCTTCTGCATGATATATCATTGTGAAACTGGCAAAATACAAGGATAAAGAGAGAATTCTGAAAGCAGCTAGGGATAAACAGGCCATGACTACAAAGTAGACACATAAGGGTAGTAGCAGACCTATGTACTGAAACTTGACAGGCCAGAAAGGAATGGCAGGAAACCTT
Organism: Leopardus geoffroyi; assembly: GCF_018350155.1. Taxonomy (NCBI): domain Eukaryota; kingdom Metazoa; phylum Chordata; class Mammalia; order Carnivora; family Felidae; genus Leopardus; species Leopardus geoffroyi. The sequence goes on from NC_059331.1 coordinate 129,878,367, forward strand.
CAATGTGAAGAACAGGAAAAATATGCAGCCAAGAATCCTTTACCCAGCAAGTCTGTCATTCAAAATAGAAGGAGAAATAAAGATTTTCCCAAACAAACAAAAACTGAAGGAATTCATCATCACTAAATGAGCCCTACAAGAGATCCTAAGTGGGACTCTGTGAATGAAATGTTGCAAGGACCACAAAGTACCAGAGACATCACTACAAACATGAAACCTACAGACATCACAATGACTCTAAACCCCTATCTTTCAATAATAACACTGAAGGTAAATGGACTAAATGCGCCAACCAAAAGACAGAGAGTAACAGAATGGATAAAAAAAAACAAGACCCATCTATTTGCTGTCCACAAGAGACTCATTTTAGACTTGGGGACACATTCAGATTGAAAGTGAGGGGATGGAGAACTACCTATCATGCTACTGGAAGTCAAAAGAAAGCTGGAGTAGCCATTCTTAGACAAACTAGACTTTAAATTAAAGGTTGTAACAAGAGATGAAAAAGGGCATTATGTAATAATTACAGGGTCTATCCATCAGGAAGACCTAACAGTTACAAATGTCTATGCACCGAATACGGGAGACCCCAAATACATGAAACAATCACAAACATAAGCAACCTTATTGATAAGAATGTGGTAATTGCAGGGGACTTTAACAACCCACTTACAATAATGGATAGATCATCTAGACACAGGATCAATAAGGAAACAAGGGCCCTGAATGATACATTGGATCGGATGGACTTGACAGATATATTTAGAACTCTGCATCCCAAAGCAACAGAATACTTTCTTGAGTGCACATGGAACATTCTCCAAGATAGATCACATATTGTGTCACAAAACAGCCCTTCATAGGTATAAAAAAATGGAGATCATACCATGCACACTTTCAGACCATAATGCTATGAAACTTGAAAACAACCACAGGAAAAAGTCTGGAAAACCTCCAAAAGCATGGAGGTTAAAGAACACCCTGCTAAAGAATGAATGGGTCAACCAGGCAGTAGAGAAGAAATTAAAAGATATGTGGAAACAAATGAAAACGAAAATACAAAAGTACAAATGCTTTGGGATGCAGCAAGGGCAGTCCTGAGAGGAACATACATTGCAATGCAGGCCTATCTCAAGAAACAAGAAAAATCCCAAATACAGAATCTAACAGCACACTGAAAGGAACTAGAAGAAGAACAGCAAAGATACCCCAAACCCAGCAGAAGAAGAAAATGATAAATATCAGAGCAGAAATAAACAATATAGAATCTTAAAAAAACTGTAGAGCAGATCAAGGAAACCAAGAGTTGGTTTTTTGAGAAACAAACTTGACAAACCTCTAGCCAGGCTTCTCAAAAAGAAAAGGGAGATGACCCAAATAGATAAAATCATGGATGAAAATGGAATGATTACAACCAACCCCTCAGAAATACAAGCAATTATCAGGGAATACTATGACAAAATATATGCCAACAAACTGGACAACCCGGAAGAAATGGACAAATTCCTAAGCACGCACCCACTTCCAAAACTCAAACAGGAAGAAACAGAAAATTTGAACAGACCCATAAGCAGCAAAGAAAGTGAATCAGTTATCAAAAATCTCCCAACAAAGAAGAGTCCAGGACCAGATGGCTTCCCTGGGGAATTCTACCAGACATTTAAAGCAGAGATAATACCTATCCTTCTCAAGCTGTTCCAAACAATAGGAAGGGTAGGAAAACTTCCAGACTCATTCTATGAAGCCCGCATTACTTTGATTCCTAAACCAGAGACCCAGCAAAAAAGAGAACTATAGGCCAATATCCCTAATGAATATGGATGCAAAAATTCTCAACAGATACTAGCAAATCGAATTCAACAGCATATAAAAAGAATTATTCACCAAGATCAAGTGGGATTCATTCCTGGGCTGCAGGGCTGGTTCAACATTCTCAAATCAATTGATGTGATACATCACAGTAATAAAAGAAAAGATAAGAACCATATGATCCTGTCAATCGATGCAGAAAAAGCATTTGGCAAAATTCAGCAATTTCTGGATAGAAGGAACATACTTAAAGATCATAAAATCCATTTATGAAGAGCCCACAGCTAACATCATCCTCAATGGGGAAAAACTGAGCTCTTCCCTCCCAGAGATCAGGAACACGACAGATGTCCACTCTCATTGCTGTTGTTTAACATAGTGTTGGACGTTCTAGCATCAGCAATCAGACAACAAAAGGAAATCAAAGGCATCAAAATTGGCAAAGATGAAGTCAAGCTTTCACTTTTTGCAGATAACAGGATACCGTACATGGAAAACCCGATAGACTCCACCAAAAGTCTGCTAGAACTGGTAGATGAATTCAGCACAGCCACAGGATACAAAATTAATGTCCAGAAATCAGTTGCATTCTTATCCACTAATAATGAAGCAACAGAAAGACAAATAAAGAAACTGATTCCATTCACAATTGCACCCAGAATCATAAAATACCTAGGAATAAACCTAATCAAAGATGTAAAACATCTGTATGCCGAAAAGTGTAGAAGGCTTATGAAGGCAATTGAAGAAGATACAAAGAAAAGGAAAAGCATCCCATGCTCATGGATTCAAAGCATAAATATTGTTAAAATGTCAATACTACCCAGAGCTATCTACACATTCAATGCAATACCAATCAAAATTGCACCAGCATTCTTCTCGAAACTAGAACAAGCAATCCTAAAATTTGTATGGAACCACAAAAGACCCTGAATAGCCAAAGTAATATTGAAGAAGAAGACCAAAGCGGGAGGCATCATAACCCCAGACTTTAGCCTCTACTACAAAGCTGTAATCATCAAGACAGCATGGTATTGGCACAAAAACAGACACATAGACCAAAGGAATAGAATAGAGACTCCAGAATTGGGCCCACAAAAGTATGGCCAACTAATCCTTGACAAAGCAGGAAAGAATATCCAATGGAAAAAAGACAGTCTCTTAAACAAATGGTGCTGGGAAAACTGGACAGCAACATGCAGAAGAATGAAACTAGACCACTTTCTTACACCATTCACAAAAATAAACTCAAAATGGATGACGGACCTGAATGTGAGACAGGAAACCATCAAAACACTAGAGGAGAAAGCAGGAAAAGACCTCTCTGACCTCAGCTGCAGCAATTTCTTACTTGACACATCTCCAAAGACAAGAGAATTAAAAGTAAACATGAACTATTGGGACCTCATGATGATAAAAAGTTTCTGCACTGCAAAGGAAACAATCAACAAAACTAAAAGGCAACCAACGGAATGGGAAAAGATATTTGCAAATGGCATATCGGACAAAGGCTAGTATCCAAAATCTCTAAAGAGCTCACCAAACTCCACACCCAAAAAGCAAATAATCCAGTGAAGAAATGGGCAGAAGACATGAATAAACAGTTCTCTAAAGAAGACATCCAGATGGCCAACAGACACATGAAAATATGCTCAACGTCGCTCCTCATCAGGGAAATACATATCAAAACCACATTCAGATACCACCTCACACCAGTCAGAGTGGCTAAAATGAAAGCAGGAGACTATAGATGCTGGAGAGGATGTGGAGAAATGGGAACCCTCTTGCACTTTTTCTGGGAATGCAAACTGGTGCAGCCACTCTGGAAAACAGTGTGCAGGTTCCTCAAAAAATTAAGAATAGATCTACCCTATGACCCAGCAATAGCACTGCTAGGAATTTACCCAAGGGATACAGGAGTACTGATGCATAGGGGCACTTGTACCCCAATGTTTATAGCAGCACTTTCAACAATAGCCAAATTATGGAGAGAGCCTACATGTCCATCAACTGATGAATGGGTAAAGAAGTTGTGGTTTATATACACAATGGAATACTACTTGGCAATGAGAACGAATGAAATATGGCCTTTTGTAGCAATGTGGAGGGAACTGGAGAGTGTTATGCTAAGTGAAATAAGTTATACAGAGAAAGACAGATACCATATGTTTTCACTCTTATGTGGATCCTGAGAAACTTAAGACCATGGCGGAGGGGAAGGGGAAAAAAAGTTGAGGGAGGCAAACCATAAGAGACTCTTAAAATACTGAGAATAAACTGAGGGTTGATGGTGGGGTGGAGGGCAGGGAAAGTGGGTGATGGGCATTGAGGAGGGCACCTGTTGGGATGAGCACTGGGTGTTTTATGGAATCCAATTTGACAATAAAGTTCATATTAAAAAATAAAATACTCCTCTAAATATCTGAAATTCCAACAGTGAAATTCATTTCTGAATATTATACATTTCCATTCTCAAATACACCTATAATGAGTCCTTAACACTTTAGTGAGAATTAGTTCATGGGCACATTGTCTTTCCTCTTATAGAAAAGTTTATAATAGTGTCAGAATATCTGTTGTATAACAGCTATGATCTTGATGTCTTTTATAAATATCAGAATGATGTCAACATAAAAGTGAAGTCGCCCCGATTGATATGTGACTAATTCTAGGCAGAGTGAGCTGGTGTAGCAATAATTAGAAACTTCTGCAGGAAAAGAAAAATCCATTAGTTTGAATGCTGCACAGATGGGAGTCCTTTTGGCTATATTTTAAGGCAATGGAGAATGAGCGCTTACACTTTGTGATGCTTATCCAGAAAGCCAAACCCCTACTTTACCCAGCTTTCCACTTCTGGCAGTTCATTCATCCTCTTGTGTTCCATCCGCAGTGTCTCTGCACCTGTAAGCCAGCATTCCTACTATATTGTTTTTTGTAAATGTTTAATGTCTTCGAAGCAGCCTGTAGTCATGCTGAGTGCCTGTGTAGCTGTCCAAATTATCTCCGGAGGTACCAGTTATGGTTTGGGTTAGTGCCTTTGCTTCCCAAGTAGCCTAGAATGTGAGTGGTCTTCTCAATTCTGTTTTTCCCACCAACCCTGACCCTGTTACTTGAGTATGATTTTGAAGAACTTGCATCTTGGGGAATACATAAATTGGGTTATGGTAGAAATTTTCTTAAACATTACCAGGGTGTTAGTAGAGGAGTCTGGGATGCTGTTTGGAGTAGGGTAGACATAAAGCAGAGCTTCTCAAAATTTCAGTGTGTTGGAATCAGCCCAAGATCTTGTTAAAATGCAGATTCTGAATAGTAGCTCTGGATGGGATCCAAGATCTTGCCTCTGTAACAAGCTCCAGGTGATGCTTGCTGCTGGTCCAGGGATGACACTTTAAGAAGCAAGGAACTGGAGAGTGTTATGCTAAGCGAAATTAGTCAGAGAAAGACAAATATCGTATGACTTCACTCATATGAGGACTTTAAGAGACAAAACAGATGAACATAAGGGAAGGGAAACAAAAATAATATAAAAACGGGGGGGGCAAAACATAAGAGACTCTTAAATGTGGAGAACAAACAGAGGGATACTGGCGGGGTTGTGGGAGGGGGGGATGGGCTACATGGGGAAGGGGCACTAAGGAATCTACTCCTGAAATCATTGTTGCACTATATGCTAACTGACTTGGATGTAAATAAATAAATAAGTAAGTAAGTAAGTAAGTAAGTACCTGAAGGACAGGTAGCAATTTGAAGAGGCATCATCTTGGACTGAGCCAAGATGGAACGTATTTTTAAGGGACTATGATAGGTTTTTCTGATTCACAAACCAGGATCATTACTGAAAGCTTCAGTTTAAAACTAATCAAGAAAAAAGTTTGGCCAATGTCCATATTCCTTTCATTTTTCTCACACATACAGTTAGAAAGCCATGTTTATCAACTGGTTGTTAAAATATTAATACTCAGAGATCTGTTCTTTTATCTTGTATTAGAAACAACTTAAGTTATAACCTCCAAATGTCTCCTGGGCTAATAAAAGAGGCAGGGAAGATAACCAGGTCCAATCACTTTTATTGACTAAACAAAGTGAGTTCTCTGACTTACTTTTAGTACTTGACATTTCACTTTCACTTGTCTGGTTTCACAATAACTATGATGTGTTTTCAGTGACCTTCAACACTATGAAAGGATGCCAAGATACATTGTAAGTTTGGGCTAGTGTTTTAAAAACAAAGTAGGGCCTATAGAAGCATAAAAATAAATTCCTTCTGTAAATTAAAAATTTTGAAGCCATTTGACATACATATAGATAGGTGTTGCATGGATATATGATTGCACTAAATGAGATCCACTCTTGATGACAGGCATAATGGTAATATTTTTTAAAATGGCTTTTAGTTATTTGTTGTGTTGTTTTGCCTATGTTATCTTATTCAGCTTTCATGAAAACTGTGAGGTAGTATTAGCCTCATTTCACAGAGGAAGGAACCACGGTTTGGAGAAGGGAACTAACTCAATGTCACACAGCTAGTGAGTGACACACCAAGATTCAAATCTAGATTTGTTTCAGCCCAAAATCTATGATCTTTATCACTAAGCTTTCAATCCATTTGGAGCCACTAAAATTTAGGTGGAAATTATGTCTGATTTATATGTTATGACAAACAAAAAGAGCATGAAATTCCCTTTGGCATGTGGCCCTTCCTCTCTGGCAGTTACCTAAAGTCGTTTTTGGAAGTAAGTGGTGTGTAAATTTCAAATAAATAAAATTTTAAGATGCCTTTTGCTCAACTCAAAGACATCTTTAGTACATTCTCTCTCTTTTTGGAGGAGTGAGTGAGTGCCATTAGCCCATAATGCCCGGCTCAAGAATCAATGTACTATGTGTCCTTGAGGGTCTCTGTCCTGGGACTATAGAAAAGCACCTGAAGAAATAAGATCCCCAGGGTCTGAGATTCACAATAACTATAGTCTGTTCTACTACAATCTATTTCTTTGATTTGAATCGCCTCATGTACTACTGGTAAATTAGGTTAATGGTATGACTATAATGTGGAGTTATGTCGGTTCACGCACAATTATACCCAGCCTGTTAGTGTTTTGAAGCAATCAGGGGCAATCCTCTCAAAATTAAAAAGACCACCTTTGCAATACATGAATACATTCATTTAGAGGAAGAACTGCTTATTTACTTGCTTCAAGAACTGCTAGGCTTTCCACAGTGTTCAACTGTCGGGGGGAGTGCAGATGAAGCAGATGTGGAGACATTTCACCCTTAATTAAAATAATGTGGCAAAGGAGAATTCTGATGAAAAGTCTCTATCAAAAGTGAATGCCTTCCATAATCTGAATCTGGAAGCAGGAAGCACAGATATAACATTGCAAAGGAATTTTTGGCAATGATGCTAGTAGCGATTTTTTTACTAGTCTCTTTCATTAGGGTTATTATTGTTTTCGTTAGAGCTCTGGTCACAAAGTTCTACGATAGCCCCAATGCTGTTTTTCCATAGGTCCTATTACTTTTAGTGCTCAATTTTGCAGAATATGAGATTGTTCATGATTATCCTGTATTATCTCTAGCTAGGTTGAAACAAAGAATGAACAATTCTCAGAACTACATCATTTTTCTTTCTTTAGAAGGTACCTAAAAAATTCATTGTGTATACAACCTATAGCTGCTTTTCTATGCAGCCATCAATGCCTTATCCATTTCTTTGGACATGTTGTAGGCTAAGACTAGGAAAAATACTTTGAAGCATGATTTCATAATAGGGGACATATGGAATTAATAAACCTGTGATCTTTAACAAAGAACAATCCTGACACAATTACTTTGACATAAAATTAAAATAGGTATTTATATTGGATTACTCCAGAAGGCATTACTAAGACTGGATACATAGAAGTAATAAAAAGGCAGATCCATGTAAGAAGGGATCTGCACAAGAAAAAAAAATACTGTAAAAATTAGGACTGTACATGAATGGATTGAGCCACCTTGGAAGCTTAGTGAGTTTCTTGTCAATGGAAATATTCTAATAGAGATTAGATATATATCAGTCAGAAAGATCATAGCAGTGACAGCTACACTGTTTGAGATGTTGGATGAGACAACAACAAAAATTTACTCTCTAAAATAATAGTAGCTATCATTTCTTGAATGTTAAACAGGTATCAGGTCCTGCACTAAATTTGTACACACATTTTCTACATAAGGAGTTGATATTATCCTCAGTATACAGATGAGGAAAAGTTTCACTGGTTAGCCTAGAGTGATAAGTATCAGCCAGGATTGGAATTAGTATCAGGAAGACTTCAACTATACTGTGGTGCTTCTCAAGTAAAAGGATATATGCCCTGTGCCCTAGTAATTAAGATGATCCTGGAATGCAATATCTCATCATAAACAACCACTCCAGATTCCAAAATGAGATATGAATGTTCTATATTTGTTCGTCCATTATAAGAAATGTATTTAGCACACATATTATGGCTGGTACTTTCTTTATTTTAAAAGATGTGAAGAATAAGTAAAAATACAAATTAATGAACAAATTAATGATATGAAAGAAAGTAGGCAATGGCTTTAAAATTCCTCATAGCTCAAATAAGAATAAATATTCTGTTGAGTGAATGAATGAATTTGATATTTTGTGCTAGCTCTTTAGAAATATACTCAAATTATTCTTAGGATTTCCTATTCTAAATAAAGTTGTACTGATCTACAATTTTTGCTCAGATCCCCATTCCTTCGAATATCATTATCTTATCCTTTACTTTGGTTTCTGGCCATGACACAGATTCTAAAGGATCTTAGATTCCCACATTCTCATACATAATAATGGATCTTCTTTCATTGTTAAACTTGGCTCTTGCCCCTGTGTGTTATTTAAAGTTTACCTGCTCATCCGTGGTACTGTGTTGCGGCCAATGTGTGACACGTAAGGGCTCTGTTAGCCTCAGGAAAAAATACTGAGCCATAAGATTAGCTTTGAATAAAAATGATCATTGATGTCGAGTTTATTGCCTGAGGACTTTAATTGATTTTACTACAGTTTGTTCAAAGAATGTGAAGTGTATAAACGATCCAGGAACTTCTTGGGGTATGTAAATATTGTGTCACATATACATCAATTTTGATCCTGAACATCAATATTTATGATGAAAAAGGAGCTAAGTGGAACTGGAATTTTTCCTAGAACATCTGAAACGAGCACATAGATTAATCAAATTTACTGCATCATTTGGTATGAAGCAGTTACATTACCTATTCATATTAACAAAAATGGAAAAGATAAATTTATAATTGATATGTAAAAATGAATAGCCTTCACATTCAGGACTCTGAAAGTTTTCACTCATAATCATTTAAAAAATCAATCTAAGATATTGAAGCTGTGTAGAGGCAGTGATGCTCATCAAATAGCCCACGTGTTCACCTATATTCTCCAGCCTCCTTGCAGTTAGAGGGAGCCAAGTATATCTCATTCTAATTGATGGGTTTGGAAGGGAAGTGATTTTGTCACTTCTGGGCTGAGGCAATGAAATACCCATGTTAGGTTTTGCATCTCCCGTCCCCTGGCATAGGGACCAAGGCATGTCTTCTAGTCTGCTGTTCTCAAATTTTAATGTGTATATAGATTATCTGGGAATCTCGTTAAAATGTGAATTCTGACATGTGTCTGTGACTGCATTTCTAACAAAGCTCCTATGGATACTAAGGATGCTAATCTATAGACCACACTTTGAGCAGCAAGTTTCTAAATGAAGCACCTTCAAGATAATGGAACTTCCCTGCCGGGGTCCTTGAATGACTGTGTGGAGTACACTGAGCACCTATGTGAGTGTGAAATAAATGTTGTATTGGACAAATTTCTCTAGAAATAGATTTTATGAGTACGTTAGAAGCCAATTACAGATATACAAGCGGAAATTAAATTATTCTAGTTCATGGGTTCATAAATTCTAACAAACATACGACACTAATGTAAGATGTCTGTAACAGAGGACACTGTATGTGGCAATGAGGGGTATATGGGAAATCTACTTTCCTTGATTTTCCTATGAACCTAAAAAAGTCTATTTTTAAAAATGTAAACAAATTCAAAACACCTTTTCCATCCTTTTTCCACTCCAAAGAATAAATAAGTAAACAAGTCAAAGTCAAGTGCTAATTTGATAATGGAAGTGAAGAAAAAGAGACAAATTCTATTATTGTGGTTTTCTTAGTAAGGCAGTAAATTCAATTTAAAGAGTTAAGTTCAAATTCTGTAGATTAGATTCATTATTTCTCTTAGCTCAATTATGTACTTCATATATGAAATAAGAGATTTGTAGAATGATCCTTTTATAAGGGTATCTTCCCTCAAAACATTACAAAAATTAATCATGAAAGATAAAATTTCAGTTAGAGTTGAAGGGAGACCAATTTTTTTGTGTAAGAATATTAAGAAAATATGACTATGGGAACAATTTGGAAATACTTTCAGAATTCTAAAAATACATTTTTCAAAAGTTAAGAGCTTTATACTATAGCAGTAGTATACATTCAGGGTATTATGAAATATGGAAAAAAAACTTTCTTTTCTGAAAGGTATTATAAAAGTAATAGATATAGTTAGAAAAAAATTATGAAAATGTAGAAAAATATACATTGGAAAGTAAAAGCCTCCTCTACACTCACACTAACTCCTGTTCCCAATTTCACTCTGCAGTTTTGAAGATTATATTTCTAACACTTACAGAAAATAATACACTTATATCTGCATTGATTATCAAAATTCGGGATGAGGAATTTATTAGATTTATATTACCTCTCTCTTCCCTTTATCCTCATTTTGTCATTTATATTATTATTTTATTTCTGATTGAATATTAGGAATTTCATCTAGTTCGTTCTATTCATGAAGCTTCAGGTCTCATTTATGTATAAACAGATAAATTTGTATATGTTACTTTTTTAAGCTTCAAATTGAGTATGGACTATAAATCATCTAAGTTATAGCCTAAACTTTGACAATGTATCTTGGTCCCCTGTATGTAAAATTAGGAGATTTGTGTCCCTCATATGCTTCAGCTCTCTTCTCTGATTTTCTTAGCCATGACAATATTTTAACATGGTCCAGATGGATGGCATTACCAGTCTAATTCTATGACTATAACTAAATCTATGACATAACTTAAGATAGTCTATAGTTCAAGTCTAGAACTTAAAGTAATAAATTTTTTAAAAAAATAAGTGCTACGTTCACTCTACAATGTTGTTATTCCTGTAAAATACTTTAGAGCATGTTTTAAATATCCAGGTATAGGTGTAGTAATTATCTCAGAATTGAAATGTAGAATCTGAGATTCGGAAACATTAAGGAACTTTCGATGTTACACTGTTCCATACCTGGTGGAGCAGGATAAACACCAAAGTCTGTCTACCTCTGAACTGAATGCTCTTAACTACACTATGCTCTTAACCATTTACTTCAAGAATATGCCTTCTGATACTTTGGTTTGCTTCACTTCTCAACCAGTACTGTTAGTAAAGTGTTCATAATCTCTGAATCCTCTTTTAGCTCCAACTGTGTGGTTTTCACCCATTACTTATTGTGGTTAAGAAATAGTTATTCTAGGAGGCATCTGGGTGGCTCAGTTGGTTGAGCGTGCAACTTTGGCTGAGGTCATGATCTCAAGGTTAGTGAGTTCGAGCCCTGTGTCAGGCTCAGTGCTGGAGCCTGCTTTCGATTCTGTGTCTCCCTCTCTCTGCCCCTCCCTCACTTTTGCTCTGTCTCTGTCTCTCAAAAATAAATAAACATTAAAAAAAGTTTAAAAAAAAAAGAAATAGTTATTGCTTTAAACTGTTGTAGACCAGTCTTGATGCCATGGGACTGAATAGCTCCTTGAAAAACATATCACCACTGTAGGATTTATTTTTCCTGATGAAAAACATACATAAAGTGTATCATACTTTTTATAGGTTATATTTATAGCACTAATATAGCTACAAAGTAATTTTTCTTGTATCTACTTAACTACCAGTTATAAAATTATTAATAGTTTCTCCCAAACGAAGGGTCAGCAATAGATTATATATTAAACTTTATAAAAGGGACACATTAAATGAATGGTCAAGTTTTGGGCATATGGAAGAGTAGAACTTTTTGATATTTTCCTATTTAAAAAAATCACTCCTTGATACTTTTTCCATATCATTGAAACTTCAGTGTGTGTTTCCATTTCAAGATGGAATATTGATAAAATGGCAGTAATAATATATGAAATAAAGTTCTGGCAATAGAAGTTGGGGGCATAACATTAGTGAGTTCAGGACTTTGATTCCTATAAAAATGACAGCAAATAAAACCCCACCAAATTGTTTTTCAACTTAAAAATATATATGGGTTTTGTTTTCTACTTGGTAATATAGCTTTGCTGTTTTTAATATAAATACACATTAAAAAAATTTTAACGCTCATTTATTTTTGAGAGAGACAGAGCACAAGGCGGGAAGGGGCAGAGAGAGAGGGAAATACAGAATCAGAAGCAGGTTCCAGGTGCTGAGCTGTCAGCACAGAGCCCGACATGGGGCTCAAACCCAGGAACCATGAGGTCATGACCTGAGCTGAAGTTGGACACTTAACCAACTGAGCCACCCAGGTGCCCCTAGATAAATATACATTTTAAATACTTACCATCAGATAAAACCGATACTCCAAAAGTTTCTCATCCCAGCATACCATAGGTGTGTTCCAGTTTGAGAAATAGAGAACTAAGGTCACTAAGGTCAAGAGCAGTTATTTCTCATATACAATGAATGTTTAATACAGGTTTGCTAAATAATTTTTTAAATAGTCCATCTCTCTGCTTGCTCCTCAGGACTACATAGCCTGGCTTTCCTTTCCCTTTCACATTCTTGAAGAATTCTTTGGCAATAGCCTGCTCTTTCTCCATGTACTTTGTCTATTGCTTTTATAATTTACTTGCCTGCCATCCCATGTTCAAGGATCTGTTTCCTCTACTATATGGGGGTGGGGGGGGGTGTTGTCCTACACCTGTTCCTTCTTTGGTCTCTGCTGGAGCTAGTTTCTCCATTCTTGTCTAGTTCCTATCGGTAATTATGAGCTCCCCTGGTTTGTTGCTCATCAGTCGCTGGAACTCTGGGCTAGCTGTCTATCCTCCAGTAGCATCATGATGCCCTTGGTGGATGCTTTTTCCTTCACTGCAGTATCCCCACACTTAACTAACACAGAGGAATAGAGAGTATAATGGAGTATGATGATGGTAGGGAAATTCCTGGAAGAGATTACAATGTAGTAAAAAGAACACTCTGTAGACTGGAAACTAAATACAACCTTTCATCTGGTCTGAGGGGAATAAATGAAATCCATCAAAGGGTTTCCTCATTGGAGCATTTGTGTTTCTCTCTGGTTCTACGTAGGGCCCTACCTACCTAGTTGTCTGTGCCAAAGCAAGAAAAAAAAGTTGTGAGAAGAGTGGCAGTATTGTACATTTTTTCCCTATCTACTCTTTTGTCTGGCTTAATAGAAGACAGCTAGATTCTCATATTTATTTCTACTTTCAACCTATTGCAATACCCTACATCATGTGGTCTCTGGACAACTCAGCTGGACAGTCGTAAGACAATAAGGAGTGAAAATGTCAAATAATGTATTACTATTATCATGGAAATAGATTGGAACTTGGGGATCCATCAAGATTCCCTTGATCACATTTTGAGGACTACTGATACAGAGTATTTAAAGCTACCTAACACAGAGTGAATCTAATTGAAATGATTAGCTATTATTATTAACTTATTTCTAAAGCTAATAGGAATATCTTAGCTAATACCCATTCACATTTTCAGTATCCCCTACCTATATCAATTCTCATATCTCCTTTACCTTCCTGGTTCCTCTGTCTTAACTTCTTTCTCTAGCTCTCCTTTTTAGTCTATCTTTTCAAAATGACAGATTTTCTTTTGAGCTATTCTTGGTTGGACTTTTGTTTTCCTTTGAACACAGCTGTTATTCACTCTTAACACATTATGTGTAGAAGCCCCTGGACTTTCTACTCCATTATCCTACCCTGGGTATCCAAATAAACCTACCTTTTACCTTCCAGCTAGGGAAGGAAACCCTGACCATGAAATGGGTCTGAACAGGCCACCAAAATGAAAGGATCAAAGCACAGATTAGGAGCTACAGTAAACCCATGTTGATACATCTATGACTGGGACTCATATGAAGACAAGTACTTTGACCAAGGTGGATACACTGACTCTGTGGTCTGATGCAAAGGCTGAGATAGGACCAGGCGATTATGAAATGAAGGCAGGGAATGATGAAAAAGAAAGTAGGTAAGAAATGGAAATGCTAAATATATGGTAATTTATAATATAAATTACATTATATGTAAATTACATCATATGTGATGTAATATATATTACATTAATTATTTGTGACCTAGAATTAAGCAAAGATTTTTTAGACATAACGCCAAATGCATGACCCATAAAATTTTAAAAAATACATTAGACTTAAAACAACCAAAACACCATTGCTCTGCAAAAGATCTTGTTAAGAAGGTGAAAAGGCAAAGAGGATACAAAGTTTCAAAGCACTATGAGGAAATATTTGTAAGTCACATATCGGGCAAATTGCTTGCATACAGAATATATAATGAGCCCTATAAACTGAATAGTAAGAAACCAAAGAATCCAATTAGAAAATGGGTAAAATAATTAAACAGACACTTGACCAAAGATGAAATATGGATGGTAAATAAACATATGGAAAGATAGTTTAACATTGCTTGCCTTTAGGGAAATGAAAATGAAAATCACTATATGATATTACTCCACACCTCAAAGAATGGACAAAATAAAAAAAAAATATTGATAGTAGCAAATGCTGATAAGAATGCAGAAAAACTCTCTCTCATACATTGCTAGTTTAAGTATAAACTACTACAGCCACTATGGAAAAGAGTAAGTTCGTTTCTTAAAAACGTTTAACGTGTACTTACCACATGACCTGGCACGTTACTCCTTTTCTCTTTCCCTCCCTCCCTCATTCCTTTCCCCAACCTCCCTTTCCTTCTTTCATTCTTCTCCCCTCTTTTCCCTTCTTTCCTAATCAAGATTTATCCATCGGTTTTTGTTAATCTGGTTTAGGCAGATAGTCATCAACTCGAATACATACTTAAGTTATTTTACATAAGCGTCTGTTCACCATGCATTAGAAAGATACTGGCTTCAAGTAACAGAATTGCTTACTCACATAAATATGTCTAAACAGCAGACAAAGTTTAGGATCAGCAGAAATTCAGTGGTTTTAGCTCCATTTCTTTGTGGTCCTTTGGTTGTACACGATGTTTCCCTATGGCTTTACAACCATACACCACAGTAGTGAGAGGAAGAGAGAGAGTTGCCTAAATAAACTCTCACAACAGTGAGAAAATATTCTTTCTAGTAGAACCCAGGAAACCTCTTCTTGGGTCTCAATGTTTTGGAATGAGTCACAACTGATTTCTCAAGCAATGCCTGTGTAGAGGAAAATTCCAAGTCTGTGCATCCTTAAACCAAATACTTTAGCAAGACCCATGAGATTTTCTTGGCTACCTTAGGTTTATCAGAGCTTACCTCTGGAGGTGGGGGGGGGGTCAGTCCCCCGAGCTGCATATTACAAAGAGTGGGCAAACTTGAAGTAGATGTAGGGATGTAAATCACAATGTCAACTGCACAATATGTAAATCTTTTCTTGGGCACGTTTTTGCAGGAGAAAAAGCATTTTATACCAATCATGTAAGCTATATTTTAGAAGATGACAAAAACACTTAAGCTTGCCCTGCAAGCTGATACAACATTAGTTCTATTAAAATACTACATTTGCTTATATTAAGCCAGAAAACGTCATATTAGAGAACAAATGTGAAACATTCACCTATTTGAGAATTCTGTAGGATCTATGCTACCCACCTAGATAGCACTTAATGTTTTTGACAATTGAGATGTCATCTTTATGGTAATACATATAATATAATTTTCTGCAGTGAGAGCAATATTTTGGCTGAGATATCTATCTACAGTCATTATTAAATGATGAGAAAAAAAAGATTGCTTTGTAATAATAAGACTCATTGCCAATTCACTGGTTTCTCTTTTCCTCAAGTCATAATAAATGTGCTTAGAGACATTTATACATGGGGCCAAATTTTGCCTAGAGTTCAGTTCTGGCATAAAGTTTGACTAAAGGCTTTTTCTGTTTCATTGACTAACCTTATTTAGTGACCCAGGCCTTCCTTGCTTTGTGATTCAATGTCAAGGCATAGATTTCCCACTGGGTAAGATAACAAATCAAACAAAAGTAGACTTAAGACAGAGAGCTGGGTGAACAAACCTGTCTTCTCTTGCAGTACCTTCCAGAAGATTAACTACCTGCCTTATCTTTTCAGTCTGTCTACTCTCCCTGGATTTTGGCCAGTTTGAGTCTTTTAATATTCTGTTTGTCATGGTGCCTTGGAACTAGTGACAAAAGCCCAGTTCTCTAAAGATCCTTGCAGTGATTTTGCACACACACATACCTACACAGTAAATTTAGAGTGAGACTTTCTATAGGGATACATTTAAAAGCAGAAGTCTTGGTGATCTTGGGGTTCTCCAAGGGAATCATGGAAATGAAATGAGATCTTTCTCCTTGTGACTATCAACATTTTCAGCATGGTCGCCTCACCTCCCTGTTACCATCTATGCCTCACCTCATTTCCTGATTGTTTCATTTTCCCCTTTGTCATTATTTCTTCAATCTCTCAAATCTGAAAAAAAAAAAAAACAAGACCATAAATCTAAGTGAATAACATTATTTACAAATTCTAGTATTACCTTCCATATTAGTGACTCATCCTATCAATATTTACGGGTACTTCAGTATGCAAGGCTCTGGTATGGTATTCTAAAAGATACAGAAATGAGACATAAAACTCTGCAAAGCTTTGCTAGGGAAGGCTTACTTCAGGCTTAAAGAAAAATGCCATGTGAAAAGAGTAGATAAAGCACTATGGCCACTCAGAGGAGTGAGAGTGAACGTATAAATGGGGAGATAATGGTATCAGAATTGATCCTAGGTGTTTTGGGGTCAGTGTGGGAAGACAGCTTCTTGCCTCCAAATACTTTTTCCATCTACTGTGTGATACTTAACGTCTGTTGTGCCACACAATGATCACTCTTTCATTATAGGTTTACTGAAATATTCATTAATGCTTGTATCATTTCTATCTCCAGGCAAACAACTGGGTAAGTATTATTTTAGCCCACCTGTTTTATTCCTTCCCTCTGGCTATCACCAAATAAAGAAAGCCTTGACACTGCACTGCTCTCATGTTACCCTCTCTGCTTTATAGGAATATCTTCAGTGGCATAGCTGCTTCGTCCTTTATGCTCTCCATGGCATTCTACATGTTCCTCTATCATAGATTCTAGGGCATTTTACTGTAATTACCTACTTCTGCATTTATCTTCCTCATTATGTGGTGAGTCCTTAAGGATAGGGACTGGATCCTACGTATGTCTATTTTCTCAGCATTTTTACACTGCCTGAAAAATCATAGGTACTCAGTAAATGTTGGTTAAATGAATGGATAAATAAACAAACTAATAAATGAGCCTAGACCGTGGTTTATACTTCCTGGAACCCATGACCTGGAACTTCATGATACAGAGATCAATTGAATAATGCTTTTCAACCACTCCTTACCAGTTGTATGGAGCTGGCTGGTGGGAGGGGCTTCCCACCGCTGTCACTCTGAGGGGAGCTGTAAGAAAAAAAGGAGCATCATGATCCTATCTCCGCAGAACTCCTTCAAGTTTGAGAGCACACACTGTTTTCATCTTCTTTGCAAAGACAGTGTGCCGCCTACTCAACACTCCCCACTTATGTTAATTTATTGACGCTTCAGAACCTTTTTGTCCTGAGACCTGCCTACACATAAATTTATTATGACAGAATCTCAAACAGGCACAAAAGTGAAGAGAATATTACACTGAGTCTCCATAAACCTATCACCTAGATTTGATAATTAGCGAGATTTTGCCCCCCTAAAAGGCATAAATGATTGTCTTTCTGAAACCTCACACCCCAAAAGTAGACAAGTATAAGAGAGACTTCACATCATTCCAACTTCACATTTAGCATAATTTTCCTGTGTTTTGGTGATAGTTTCATGACCTTAATCTATTCAGAATTTTTTAAAATGGTGTCTGGATTCCTATAATTTGTACAGAATCACCTCAAAATCTTGAGATCCTCAGTCTAACTTGGATTGAAATAGGCTCAGAACTATTTGAAAGTTTAGGCTTTCCCCAGGGCAGAAATGGTTCCTGAGCTCTAAAGTGCTGGGAAATCATGTAGTGACTCTAAACTTTGAATGCTGGAGGTTGATTCAGGAGAGATTTGTATACTCAGAATTTCAGTTTAAGACAAATTTGGCCAGAATCCCTAGCATTTTATTACAGGGTATGGTCCTTTGGTTGTAGGATGTACCACAGAAAATGTCTTCATAGTTGTATAGACCAAGCGTGTATTACCTAATAGTAATACCCTTGAGACCTCTGTAAAATAAGCTAGTACCCCTAAAGTGGCTTCACCCAAGGACACCAGGGAAAGGGGTCACCGTGGCCTGAGTGTATCTACACTGTGTAGATACAAAGTGTATTAGCTCTTCTCTGCAGCTCTCTGGGCTTGGCATCTTGTTTTTATCTCACCGATATGTTATAAAGCTGGGCTTCTTTTCTCCTTATTATTCTCAGTTCCACGTCAACCTCTTAATAGATGAAGTAAAAGTACTAAAAGGATTTAAAAATAATAAAATAATCTCTGTTGGAACTAAAAAGCACAGTAGTGAGAAAGAAAAGAAGAATGGTCAATAGCATACATACTTATTTACCTAATGTGAGGATTCTGTTTACAAGCGAGTGAAAAGGAGAAAATGTCATACTTGGTGCAGAATAGGAAACAGAAAACAAAACCAGTCATGGAAATACAATATGTTATATCTAATTGACTAAAAGTTAATTTATCATCAGTAATAAATGATTTTGGAGCTCAATTTTAAAAGAATTAAATGAACTAGAAGGTGAAATCATTCTATCAGATGCCATAAAACCTTAGTCCACTGCAGTTCTTGAAATGGTGATCCCTGATAAAAATTTGATATATATTCTTCCATACCCATTCTTTTTATGTGTGTGCACACACACACATGCACACACACATGCATATACATGTTTTGATCTGAACTTTGTACGTATTTGAGAAAAAAAATACAAAGAAAAAGAATATAAAATTATGGGCACAAAATTAAGTACTTATGAAAAAAAATTTTAGAATGAGAAAAATAAATACAACAAATGAAAAAAATAGATCTAACAAATACCACAAAAATTATAAAATCTCCGAAAAAAATGTTTTTATTAACTACCTGACACATCTCTGTAATACTTATTCCTACATTTTTTTGGGAAATAAACAGGCGACTTTATTATGAAGGAGGTACAAATGTGTGTGATCTCATGGACCTGATACATTAGAATACTAGAGCTTTTGTTAAAAAAAAATAGGTATTTATTTCTGGCCTTTGAAATTTATATCAAAAAGCCAATCAGTAAACTACATAGGTGCCTTTCCCAGCTTGTCTTTTTATTTTTTCTTAATTGCAGTATAGTTGACACACAATGTTACGTTAGTTTCAGGTGTACAACATAGTGATTTGGCAACTTTATATGTTATGCTGTGCTCACAAGTGTAGCTACCATCTGTCATCTTACACTGCTATCATAATACCATTGACTCCATTCTCTGTGCTGTGTCTTTTATTCCCATGATTTATTCATTCCATAATTGGAAGCCTATATGTCCCATTTCGCTTCACCTATTTTGCCCATCTCCCACCCCACACCCCTCTGGAAGCCATCAGTTTTGCTCTCTGTATTTTTGTGTATGTTTCTGCTTTTCATTTTTTTGTTTGCTTTGTTTTTTAGATTCCAGGTATAAGTGAAACCATACAGTATTTTTCTTTCTCCGTCTGACTTACTTCACTTAGCATAATACCCTCTCGGTCTACCCATGCCGTCACAAATGGCAAGATCTCATTCTTTTTGATGGCTAAATAATAGTCTATCCTCTTTATCCATTCATCTATCTGTGGACGCTTGAGTTGCTTCCATATCTTGGCTATTGTAAATAATACTGCAATAAACATAGGGGTACATATATATGTTTTTAAATTAGTGCTTTCATTTTCTTTGGGTAAATATCTAGTAGTGGAATTACTGAATCGTATGGTATTTCTGTTTTTAATTTTTTGAGGCACCTCCATAGTATACCTAGGGCTATACCAATTTATGTTCACACTATGGCTATACCACAATAGATATAACAATTTACATTCCCACTAACAGTGCATGAGGGTTCATTTCCTCCATGTTTTTGCCAACACTTGTTAGTTCTTGTCCTTTTTATTCCAGCCATTTTGACATACATATGTGATATCACACTGTGATTTTTATTTGCATTTCCCTGATGAGTAGACGTTGAGCATCTTTTCATGTGTCTGTTAGCCATCTGTATGTCTTCTTTAGAAAAAATATCTATTCAGGTCCTCTGCCCATTTTAAAAATCTGATTGTTTTTTTTTGTTTTTTTTTTTTGTTTTTTTTTTTTGCTGTTGAGTTGTATAAGTTGTGTATATATTTTTAGATATTAATCCCTTATTGGATATATAACTTGCAAATATCTCCTCCAATTCAGTAAACTGCTTTTTCATTTTGTTGATGGCTTCCTTCTCTGTGCAAAAGCTTTTTATTTTGATATAGTCTCAACAGTTTATTTTGGCTTTTGTTTCCCTTGCCTTAGGAGACATATCTAGAAAAATGTTGCTACAGTCAATGTCAAAGAATTTACTGCCTATGTTTGCTTCTCTGAGTTTCATGGTTTCAGGTTGCACATTTGGGTCTTTAATCCATTTTGAGTTTATTTTTGTGTATCATTTAAGGAAGTGGTCCAGTTTTCCTTGTCCCATTTATTGAGGACACTTTTTTCCCTATTATATATTTCTGCTTCCTTTATCATAGACTGATCGATCATATAAGTGTGGGTTTATTTTGGGGCCATATATTCTGCTCCTTTGATATGTGTCTGTTTGTGCCAGTACCATACTGTTTTGATTACTTTCACTTTGTAGTGTATATTGAAATCTGGGATTGTGATACCTCCAGCTTTATTGTTCTCTCTCAAGATTGCTTTGGCTATTCTGGGCCTTTGTGGTTCCATACCAAATTTAGAATTATTTGTTGTATTTCTGTAAAAATGCTATTGCTATTTTGATAGAGATTGCATCGAATCTGCAGATTGCTTTGTGAAGTATGGACGTTTTAATGATGTTTATTCTTTTAATCCATGAGCATGTGATATTTTTCCATTTGTTTGTGTCATCCTTGTATCTCCATTTTATAAAACCCTGACGAGTTCTTCATATGGTAACAGTTATTAAAATTATTTTCTGTGGAGACAAAGATAATTCAGTCATCAGTAGGTTTAATTGAAAAAACAATGTAATTCTAATTAATAGCTTTAAAAAGTTTATTTCAGCTTTATAAAATTTGTCATAATAATGTGAAAGTTTAGCACTATAGTCAAATTAGATTAAAAAATCTATCATGTTTTTCTTTTTTTTTTAATGTGCTGTAAAATTTGAACAAATTTTCTACAAACTAGATTCTGGCTCCATACATTGCAAATTTTGTTTCTCCATCATTATTACCATACTTCCAGAATAGGTGCCATAGAACAACTCATATCACAGGATGACTTCTGTCCCTGTACCATTGTGTTTCAACCCTGAAGTCTTTTCCTACACAGACTACTATCAGTAATTAGGTTATGCATGGAAGCAGTCATACACCACATAAATATATTTCACCAAACCCAAATCAAATGTATTTCCAACTTGACCTTCAAATAGCTAAGTTCCCAAAACACCTTTATCAATTCTAGGTATCATGGAGGGGAAGTAGGTCTGAGTAGAAAAAGAAAACAGTAAAATGATGACAATTAGAATATCTTCCTTTAAAAAAATCTTAGGACTGTCACCTTCTAGGCCCTTGAGTTTCATACAAGTATGTGTCTACGAAGCTTATGCCTCATTAACTCTATAGTAAGTCTCTCTCTGCATACAAATCATCAAAATGGGATGGTTAGGGAAGATAGGTAGGCAGATAGATAGGTGTTAATATAGGAATCGTGATGTAGATAGATAAGGATATATAGTAATCTTTGGCTGCAAGTCAAACTAACCAAATCGACAGAGAAATATTAGAAAAAGATGGTCATTTACAATCATGATGAGCTAGATACATTTCATTCTTTATAATATATATTGCATATATGTGATTATAACATTAATGGATTTTTATGCCAAAACATGTTGAAAATATAGAAAGAAAAAGGAAGTAAATAAAAATCACCAATAATTATATAGCACAGGTAATTATAGTTTACATAATGATATATCTCTATTTAAATTTGTATATGTACTTGCTTGCACACACTCCTGTGGTCATGCTGTATATATACTGTAGTACTCTTATTTTTTTTTTTGCTTGAAGCTTCATTGTGATCCTTTTCCAAAGCCACTCTTTTAAAAGAAAAAAGAATTCTAATGAGTGCATAGTGTCCAACCTCACAGATGTGCCATGATCTGTTTAGACATTTAAATGGTTTCCAATTTTTCAAAATATTCAAAATCATGTTGATCATTTATTCAGCTAAAATGTGCTAGAACTACTGTGAGCTAGGTACTCTTCTAGATTCTGAAATTTGTGTGCATAGAATTTTGCCCACATTTTGAATATTTTTATAGATAAATTAGTAGAAATAAAATTATGGGCCAGAGATCATGCGGAAATCTTAGGGGCTTGATACCCCTCCAGAAATGTAATAGCTGATGCTTTCATGGTGATGCATAAGCAACTCCCTTTCTTTGACAATTTTGTAAAGTAAAAATACCATTTATATTGATACTCATTTGTTGTGCGGGAGATAGTAATAAAGATAAGGATTAGAAAAGAATAGAATGAAAGTTGGAAAAATGAGATTTTGTGGAGGATTATACTTCAGGCCAGTCTTTTTGTTTCTTTAAATATTTATTTACTTTTGAAAGAGAGAGAGAGACAGAGGATGAGTGGGGGAGGGGTAGAGAGAGAGGGACCACAGAATCTGAATCAGGCTCCAGGCTCTGAGCTTTCAGCACAGAGCCTGTCCTGGGCCTTGAAAATATGAACTGTGAGATCATGGCCTGAGCCGAAGTCAGATGCTTAACTGACTAAGCCACCCAGGTGCCCCTGAGATCACAGTTTTATTTGCTTAATCAAAAGTATCAGTGCTTTTCTTGAGTTACTTTTGTTTCTTTAATTTTCTTAGATTTTTTATCACTGTTTTGTTTAACTGCAGTATAGTTGATGCAAAATGTTACATTAGTTTTAGGTGGAAGACAGTGATTCAACAAGTCTGTATGCTATGCAACGCTCAACACAAGTATAGCTACCATTTGTCACCATGCAAGACACTATGTCATTGACTATATTCTGTATGCTGTACCTTTTATCCCTGTGACTTAATCATTCCATAACTGAAAGCCTATATCTCCCACTCCTCTTCACCCCTTTTTCCTATTCCCCTACCCCTATAGTTATATCCCCTTCTCATTACATTTCTCCCAGCATGAAGTATGCCGTTAATAATCGTGTATAATCCTGCAACGTGGATGGAACTGGAGAGTGTGATGCTAAGTTAAATAAGCCATACAGAGAAAGACAGATACCATATGGTTTCACTCTTATGTGGATCCTGAGAAACTTAACAGGAACCCATGGGGGAGGGGGAGGAAAAAAAAAAAAAAAGAGGTTAGAGTGGGAGAGAGCCAAAGCATAAGAGACTGTTAAAAACTGAGAACAAACTGAGGGTTGATGGGGGGTGGGAGGGAGGAGAGGGTGGGGGATGGGTATTGAGGAGGGCACCTTTTGGGATGAGCACTGGGTGTTGTATGGAAACCAATTTGACAATAAATTTCATATAATAAAAAAAAAATAATCGTGTATAATCCTAATATTATTTAGAAAGAATTTTTAAGTTCAGAAAGTTTCTCCTTTATCTACTTCTCCAAGGTGTTTCTAGGTTCTACCCCAGAGTATAGTTCAATAGTTAAAAATAGAAACACTTCCAAATGAGATAAAAGATGAAAGTAACTTGATGCTTAAAAACACAAAGGCACGTTTGTCATTAAATCAAATTGGATTCGAAGACTACACCTTCTTTCCTCATTTTTTTTTTCCTCTCAGTATTGGGAGAGGAACTTGGGAAGCAACACATAGGGAATAAAGGTTATACGAAAGCCTCTTCTTTAGGGAAGGCTTGAAGGAAAATTTCCTTGACGTTTTTCTCTCCCTCTTCCAGTATTTTGAGTTACTCCAAGGGCTCTAACTGGGATCAAGGCCTAGGGATTCATTCGTGGCTATGATCATGTTTGTCAGATGTCTGTCTTATGTCACTCACTTCAAAGAACTAGGGCATGAATTTGTTTATTCACAGTATTGCTTTAAAATAATTTTTTTGTACATTGATTTAAGCTGCCAACCTCTCAAAAGACCACTAGAGAAACCTGATTAAACAAAACCACACCTGTAGATGTACGGTGGTAAGGGAGAATACAACTTTCCCAAAATTTTACTATTGAGATCTCAAAATTGGAAATTACAAAAGGGTATTTAAGGGATTTGGGACCTGGGATGAATCACTTTAAGATGGATCTGACAAGAAGGGGAACTAGTCTTGATACTAGACAACATGACATATGACATAATAGCTTTGGATTAGTGGACAAAGCAAAGTGAGAGTGTTGAAGTCAGTCTTGATGAGTAAGCTGTGTCTGGTCAGTTCACAGTCTTCATTTCCAGAACAGTTACTGCAGCTAGGTTAATTTTTGCTCAGTTTCAATATTGTTTAACACAGGTATGGGGAATTAGGCTGGTTTAAGTTCACATTGGTCAATGTTTAAAATGTCCCACTAACTTTCTTTCCATTACTGTCATCTCTTTTCCCTACCAACTTCTAATTTTACTTCACTCTCAAGATTTTTTCAACTCCTCTTTATCTTCACAACCATTTATATCCTTTTCCCTCAGAAACACAGAAACAATTTAGGACAGAAAGAACTCTTATGACTGAGGGGACTATATTTCATCTCAGGAAGACTTAATACGCTTACAAATTGTAAAAATCATTAACTTTCCCTCTGACTATACTTGTTACTCTTTTAGTCTTTTCCCACATCCTTATCCCCTCCTTCCCTGCCTGTGATATTCTTTACATGTGAATTCCACTGCACTCAACTCCACCTGCCCCAAACCACCCACAAAACAAATGAATGGAAATCAGGCAAGAAGGGAGAGTAGAACATAGATTGAAAATAGAGCCATGAATAGTAAGCACTCCTGGAAGCTTTTTTAAAGAATGTGTTTTTTCTTGATGGATTCCCGTTTCCCAGTTTTCTATCATGGTTTTTCTTGCATATGATATATGAAAGTAATTAGGAAGGCTTTCTTGTTATATAAGGAGAAGAAAGAGCCAAAATACAAACTAATCCCTAAAAGAGCAGCACAGAGATTATACTGAAACAGATTGCAATATCATTGTCATGGTGTTATTTATACATTTTCCAGGAAGGTGTGGATGGGGAGCAGGAAAGCAGAAAGCTATTGCTTTATCCTTGTTTCTTATATCCTCCTCCTCACTTTCATTTTTAAAAATTTGGAAACTTTCAATTCTATTGAAAAATTGAAAGAATGAGGTGATGGGCACCTATATGGCCCTCACTTACATTCAACAATGTAAATATTTTTGTAGTATACCTAACCCCTGTAGTATTTAACTCCAAATACTTCCACATATATTTCCCAAGAATAATCACATCTTCCTATAGAGCCACAATACATCTGTCACCATTGTCAATATATTGATGATTGTTGTCATTTGGTATAGAATTAGACTCATTTCTCTATTGCACATGCAAGATATCCCACTAAAAAAGGGTTTGGCTCTTTACACTTAATTTTAAAATATAATGGGAATGTCAAATTTCTTCACTCAAAGAATATTTTGTAAGATCTAATTTCTGGAAATAAGGTTTGATAATATTTTCCAGGTGATTTTAATATACCTGTCTAGTTTTGAAAAGTAAAAGCCATATTTTCCTCTCCAGTCTTTTGTTTTCCAGCTTTATTGAGGTATGATTGACAAATAAAATATATCTACTTAAGGCATACAACATGAGGATTCACTATACATATACACTGTGAAATAATTACCACAATCAAGCTAAAAACATGGGATGATATCAAACTGAAAAAAAAAAATCTGTATAGCAAAGGAAACAACACAATGCAAAAGCGGCCAATGAAATGGAAGAAAATGTTTGCAATGAATTATTTTTCTGGTTGTAATTTTTAAGTGGCTCCAGGGCTCAAAGCATCCTGGGCAAAGCTCAGGGATCACCAGTGGGATGACTACACATAGAAAAGAAGTTGGAAGGGGCGCCTGGGTGGCGCAGTCAGTTAAGCGTCCGACTTCAGCCAGGTCACGATCTCGCGGTCCGTGAGTTCGAGCCCCGCGTCAGGCTCTGGGCTGATGGCTCAGAGCCTGGAGCCTGTTTCCGATTCTGTGTCTCCCTCTCTCTCTGCCCCTCCCCCGTTCATGCTCTGTCTCTCTCTGTCCCAAAAATAAATAAACGTTGAAAAAAAAATTTAAAAAAAAAAAAAAAAAAGAAAAGAAGTTGGAAGATCCCTAGAGGATGCTAATAGTAAGAAGTTGGGAAGACGGAAGTAACCTACCAAGGCTACTGAATAGGAAATGTTAGAGAAGTATAGGGACACTAAGAAATACTCACTTCACAGGAGGCAATAAAGGGAGGCAATGATAAAATTATAAGGGAGTGAGTGAAAAGCAGTATCAAATTGTTGAGAAGTCAAATAAAATGAGGGGTGAGAATTGACTTTGGCATATTGGAGTTTTTAGTGACCTTGATATGCAAGATTGTATGTGAATGGTGGGAGTCAAAGCTAGAATGGCTTTAGTTTCAAAGGAAATAACAGGGAAGGAACTAGAGACCAAATATGTGGGTAACTCTTGAGATGTTTTGTAAAGGGAGAATAGATCTAAAACAATGACTAGATTACAAGGGGGCATGTGTCAAGGGAAAGAGCTGTTAGGTGGGAGAAACTATAGCATATTTACATGCTAATGGGTATGATTAGGAGAAAAGGAAAAATGAGGATATAAGGGAGATGAGTCAGTTACTGTAGGAATTTCCTTGACTACATTAGAAGACTTGGATCTCGTACACATTGGACATAAGATAATTCTTAGGTATACTTTTTTTTCCAAGTAATTGGTACTATAGTCTGGGTGTATTTTCAAATTTACCTTCCTAGTCATGAATTTAATTTTCTGAAATGGAAAAGTGCATTTTAATTAGTTTATCCATAAAAACAGGAAAGAAGCAGAGTATATGGATTCCTCTTACTTCTTATATATTCTCATTAGATTGAAAGCAAAGTCAGTGGTAGAGGGTGAGCATTAGGAGAGGGTGTAAAAGATTTGTGAGAGGAAAAGATACAAACTCCTCTTTTAAGAAGGTGAATAGATGAATTGGAGAAATAAAGCAGGAGAGGAATAGACACGTGCTATGGTTTGGGGCTGGACGGCATTTTTATCTATCACCTGTCTCCACAAAAGAGTAACGCTCTGTATTATGAATGCAGAAACTGTGGCAATATGAGAAAATGGATGAGAAGAATTTTGTTCTTGCAGAGAGGAGTGGGGTTGGGATGATCTAAGGGGAAATAGGCATGCTTAACATTCCCATTCTCCTCTGTGATCTTGGAGAAATAATGTTTCACCAGAAATACAGCATATAGGTTTTGTGAGATATTGAAAAGAGAAGAACTAGAGCTATGTGTTGGAGAATGTCAGTTGGACCTTAGTTATTATCAGCCCTTGGATGTTGTGTTTGGAGATGAACTCTCTTGTTATGGTCCTTGGGTTTTCTGTGTGTACTTCCAGCTCTCTGTGGTTGAATCTAGAATCTTTGCAGCTGGGGATTGGATCTTCCCCTCCTTTTAAGGTCTTAATAGGACTTAAAGACTTGCTAATTTTGTGATTAAAGGTGTATAATGCAATAATAAGATTGCTATAACTTCAACATAAATGTGAGATCAAATTAATGTAAAAAAAACAACAGTAGAAGCTCTGTGATCATGTAAACTATTCAGCATATATGATATTTCTCCTGAGTTTCGTATATTTTCCCAGATGAGTTTGATACTCTTCCCATTTTGTCCTGCTAAGTGAAAGTTCCCATCCTATAATCTGTCCAACTGCCTGTATATCAACATGGTTCAGAATGGTATCTTGCATATTTGAAAATCAAAAATTGAGTAATGAGCTGATTTTGAGACTGAAATGTGTATAAGGTTAACAAATTTGGCCAATAGTGACCTTAACCTCCTAGAAATGGATATGATAGTCTTGGCCCAAAGCAGACCTGACCCAAAGATAGTTCTTTTAAAAATTATACTAAGAATTGTTTTCTACAGAAACCTCTGTTAATTAACCTACGTTATTAGGGTAGATTTCGTTGTGCTAATAGACTTTGCCATTTCAGTGACTTTACACAATAGAAACTGGTCTCTTGCTTACTCTCTGGTCCTGTGAGGAAGTTCAAGTGGGTTTTTTCTATGTCAGATGATCATTCAAGGACCCATATATTTTTCCATAGTGTGTTTCTGTTACTGTTAGGGCCTTAAAATCATGAATATCTCACTGCAAGAAATGGGAAGAGCCCAGAGGAGCCCTTCAGAGGCTCTATGTGCCAGGCACATTACAGTCACTTTTAACCATAATCTGAGTTGGCAAGAACTTAGAAACATGGTCATAACATGGAAAACAACTCAGTATTTAGGAAAAAGAAGATGATGATTTTTGTGAACTGTTTAAAGTCTCTGACATAACAATGAATGAGATGGTGACTATGTGAAAAGGACATTAGTGAGGATTTTGTTTTTGAGAGAGTTTCTCAAGAGATTTTACTTTTAAGATATAAATTTTGGGGGTGCCTGGTGGCTCAATTGGTTAAGTGTCTGACTTCAGCTCAGGTCATGATCTCACAGGTGGTGGGTTCAAGCCCTGCATCGGGCTCTGTGCTGACAGCTCAGATCCTGGAGTCTGCTTTGGATTCTGTGTCTCCCTCTCTGCCCCTCCCCACTCACACTCTGTCTGTCTCTCTCAAATATAGATAAACATTAAAAAAATAAAAGTAAAAATTAAATTTTTAACAAAGGTTTATAATGGCTTTAAGGAGGAAAATGTGGGGTGTGTGAGGGTGGCTTTTGCTGAAAAATTTGTGGTTTGGCTCACTTATATAACTTGGATTTAATGGAAGAGGAGAGAATTTAAAGGACTTCAAAAATGAAGACCCAAACTGGTGACAGAGAGGTCTCCAAGTTCTTTTTTTTAATTGAGGTATAGTTGACATTTGACAATAATATTAGTTTCAGATGGACGACATAACTCAGTATTTATATAGGTTGTGAAATGGTGACTACAATAAATCTAGTTAATGTCCATAATCACACAGTTAAAAACTTTCCTCCCCCACCTCCCCCGGTAAAAACTTTTAAGATCTATTCTGTGAAGCAACATACCATACAGTGTTATTTTTCTTTTGCCCCTTTTCACCACTACTTTTTAAAAATTTTTTTTCATTTATTTTTATTATGAAATTTATTGTCAAATTGGTTTCCATACAACACCCTGTGCTCATCCCAACAGGTGCCCTCCTCAATGCCCATCACCCACTTTCCCCTCCTTCCCACCCCCATCAACCCTCAGTTTATTCTCAGTATTTTAAGAGTCTCTTATGGTTTGCCTCCCTCCCTCTCTTTTTTTTTCCTTCCCCTCACCCATGGTCTTCTGTTAAGTTTCTCAGGATCTACATAGGAGTGAAAACATAGGGTGTCTGTCTTTTTCTGTATGACTTATTTCACTTAGCGTAACACTCTCCAGTTCTCTCCACGTTGCTACAAAAGTCCATATTCCATTCTTTCTCATTGCCAAGTAGTATTCCATTGTGTATATAAACCACAACTTCTTTATCCATTCATCAGTTGATGGACAGGTATGCTCTCTCCATAATTTAGCTATTGTTGAAAGTGCTACTATAAACATTGAGGTACAAGTGCCCCTATGCATCAGCACTCCTGTATCCCTTGGGTAAATTCCTAGCAGTGCTATTGCTGGGTCATAGGGTAGAACTATTTTTAATTTTTTTAGGAACCTGCACACTGTTTTCCCTAGCGGCTGCACCAGTTTGCATTCCCACCAACAGTGCAAGAGGGTTCCCGTTTCTCCACATCCTCGTCAGCATCTATAGTCTCCTGATTTGTTCATTTTAGCCACTCTGGTGTGAGGTGGTATCTGAGTGTGGTTTTGATTTGTATTTCCCTGATGAGGAGCGACATTGAGATCTTTTCATGTGTCTGTTGGCCATCTGGACGTCTTCTTTAGAGAAGTGTCTATTCATGTTTTCTGCCCATTTCTTCACTGGATTATTTGCTTTTCGGGTGCGGGGTTGGGTGAGCTCTTTATAGATTTTGGATACTAGCTCTTTGTACGATATGTCATTTGCAAATATCTTTTCCCATTCCGTTGCTTGCCTTTTAGTTTTGTTGATTGTTGCCTTTGCAGTGCAGAAGATTTTTATCTTGATGAGGTCCCAATAGTTCATTTTTGCTTTTAATTCCCTTGACTTTGGAGATGTGTCAAGTAAGAAATTGCTATGGCTGAGGTCAGAGAGGTTTTTTTCCTGCTTTCTCCTCTAGAGTTTTGATGGTTTCCTGTCTCACATTCAGGTCCGTCATCCATTTTGAGTTTATTTTTGTGAATGGTGTAAGAAAGTGGTCTAGTTTCATTCTTCTGCATGTTGCTGTCCAGTTCTCCCAGCACCATTTGTTAAAGAGACTGTCTTTTTTCCATTGGATATTCTTTCCTGCTTTGTCAAGGATTAGTTGGCCATACTTTTGTGGGCCCAATTCTGGAGTCTCTATTCTATTCCTTTGGTCTATGTGTCTGTTTTTGTGCCAATACCATGCTGTCTTGATGATTACAGCTTTGTAGTAGAGGCTAAAGTCTGGGGTTGTGATACCTCCCACTTTGGTCTTCTTCTTCAATATTACTTTGGCTATTCAGGATCTTTTGTGGTTCCATACAAACTTTAGGATTGCTTGTTCTAGTTTCGAGAAGAATGCTGGTGCAATTTTGATTGGTATTGCATTGAATGTGTAGATAGCTCTGGGTAGTATTGACATTTTAACAATATTTATGCTTTGAATCCATGAGCATGGGATGCTTTTCCTTTTCTTTGTATCTTCTTCAATTGCCTTCATAAGCCTTCTATACTTTTCGGCATACAGATGTTTTACATCTTTGATTAGGTTTATTCCTAGGTATTTTATGATTCTGGGTGCAATTGTGAATGGGATCAGTTTCTTTATTTGTCTTTCTGTTGCTTCATTATTAGTGGATAAGAATGCAACTGATTTCTGGACATTAATTTTGTATCCTGTGGCTTTGCTGAATTCATCTACCAGTTCTAGCAGACTTTTGGTGGAATCTATCGGGTTTTCCATGTACGGTATCCTGTTATCTGCAAAAAGTGAGAGCTTGACTTCATCTTTGCCAATTTTGATGGCTTTGATTTCCTTTTGTTGTCTGATAGCTGATGCTAGAACTTCCAACACTATGTTAAACAACAGCGGTGAGAGTTGGCTTCCCTGTCATGTTCCTGATCTCAGGGGGGAAAGCTCTCAGTTTTTCCCCATTGAGGATGATGTTAGCTGTGGGCTTTTCATAAATGGCTTTTATGATCTTTAAGTATGTTCCTTCTATCCCAACACTCTTGAGGGTTTTTGTTAAGAAAGGAAGCTGAATTTTGTCAAATGCTTTTTCTGCATCAATTGACAGGATCATATGGTTCTTATCTTTTCTTTTATTACTGTGATGTATCACATCAATTGATTTGAGAATGTTGAACCAGCCCTGCAGCCCAGGAATGAATCCCACTTGATCTTGGTGAATAATTCTTTTTATATGCTGTTGAATTCGATTTGCTAGTATCTTGTTGAGAATTTTTGCATCCATATTCATCAGGGATATTGGCCTATAGTTCTCTTTTTTTGCTGGGTCTTTGTCTGCTTTAGGAATCAAAGTAATGCTGCTTCATAGAATGAGTCTGGAAGTTTTCCTACCCTTCCTATTGTTTGGAACAGCTTGAGAAGGATAGGTATTATCTCTGCTTTAAATGTCTGGTAGAATTCCCCAGGGAAGCCATCTGGTCCTGGACTCTTCTTTGTTGGGAGATTTTTGATAACTGATTCACTTTCTTTGCTGCTTATGGGTCTGTTCAAATTTTCTGTTTCTTCCTGTTTGAGTTTTGGAAATGGGTGCATGCTTAGGAATTTGTCCATTTCTTCCGGGTTGTCCAGTTTGTTGGCATATATTTTGTCATAGTATTCCCTGATAATTGCTTGTATTTCTGAGGGGTTGGTTGTAATCATTCCATTTTCATCCATGATTTTATCTATTTGGGTCATCTCCCTTTTCTTTTTGAGAAGCCTGGCTAGAGGTTTGTCAAGTTTGTTTCTCAAAAAACCAACTCTTGGTTTCATTGATCTGCTCTACAGTTTTTTTAAGATTCTATATTGTTTATTTCTGCTCTGATATTTATCATTTCTCTTCTTCTGCTGGGTTTGGGGTATCTTTGCTGTTCTTCTTCTAGTTCCTTTCAGTGTGCTGTTAGATTCTGTATTTGGGATTTTTCTTGTTTCTTGAGATAGGCCTGCATTGCAATGTATGTTCCTCTCAGGACTGCCCTTGCTGCATCCCAAAGCATTTGTATTTTTGTATTTTCATTTTCATTTGTTTCCACATATCTTTTAATTTCTTCTCTAACTGCCTGGTTGACCCATTCATTCTTTAGTAGGGTGTTCTTTAATCTCCATGCTTTTGGAGGTTTTCCAGATTTTTCCTGTGGTTGATTTCAAGTTTCACAGCATTGTGGTCTGAAAGTGTGCATGGTATGACCTCCATTCTTGTATACTTATGAAGGGCTGTTTTGTGACCCAGTGTGTGATCTGTCTTCGAGAATGTTCCATGTGCACTCAAGAAGAAAGTGTATTCTGTTGCTTTGGGATGCAGAGTTCTAAATATATCTGTCAGGTCCATCTGATCCAATGTATCATTCAGGGCCCTTGTTTCTTTATTGATCCTGTGTCTAGATGATCTATCCATTATTGTAAGTGGGTTGTTAAAGTCCCCTGCAATTACCACATTCTTATCAATAAGGTTGCTTATGTTTGTGATTGTTTCATGTATTTGGGGTCTCCCGTATTCGGTGCATAGACATTTTTAATTGTTAGCTCTTCCTGATGGATAGACCCTGTAATTATTATACAATGCCCTTCTTCATCTCTTGTTACAGTGTTTAATTTAAAGTCTAGTTGTCTGATATAAGAATGGCTACTCCAGCTTTTTTTGACTTCCAGTAGCATGATAGGTAGTTCTCCATCCCCTCACTTTCAATCTGAAGGTGTCCTCAGGTCTAAAATGAGTCTCTTGTAGACAGCAAATAGGTGGGTCTTGTTTTTTTATCCATTCTGCTACCCTGTGTCTTTTGGTTGGAGCATTTAGTCCATTTACATTCAGTGTTATTGTTGAAAGATAGGGGTTTAGAGTCATTGTGATGTCTGTAGGTTTCATGTTTGTAGTGATGTCTCTGGTACTTTGTGGTCCTTGCAACATTTCACTCACAGAATCCCCCTTAGGATCTCTGTAGGGCTCATTTTGTGGTGATGAATTCCTTCAGTTTTTGTTTGTTTGGGAAAACCTTAATCTCTCCTTCTATTCTGAATGACACATTTGCTGGATAAAGGATTCTTGGCTTCATATTTTTCCTGTTCTTCACATTGAAGATTTCCTGCCATTCCTTTCTGGCCTTCCAAGTTTCAGTAGATAGGTTTACTACTACCCTTATGTGTCTACTTTTGGGTGTCTACCCTTATGTGTCTACCCTTATGTGTCTACTACTACTACCTTTGTAGTTATGGCCTGTTTATCCCTAGATGCTTTCAGAATTCTCCTTTTATCCTTGTATTTTTCCAGTTTCACAATGATATGTTATGTAGATTGATTCAAGTTATGTCTGAAGTGAGTTCTCTGTACCTCACGGGTTTCAATGCCTTTTTCCTTCCCCAGTCAGGGAAATTCTCAGCTATGATTTGTTCAAGTACACCTTCAGCTGCTTCCTCTCTCTCTTCTTCTTCTGGAACTCCTATGATACGGGTATTGTTCTGTGTGATTGCATCACTTAGTTTTCTATTTCTTCCCTCATACTCCTGGATGTTTTTATCTTTTTCTCAACTTCCTCTTTTTCCATAATTTTATCTTCTAATTCATGTATTCTCTTCTTTGCCTCTTCAATCTGTGCTATGGCCACCTCCATTTTGTTTTGCACCTCATTTATAGCATTTTTCAGCTCCTCATGACTATTTCTTCATCCCTTGATCTCTGTAGCAGTAGATTCTCTGCTGTCCTCTATGCTTTTTTTCAAGCCCAGCGATTAATTTTTTGACTGTTATTCTAAATTCTTGTTTTGTTATATTGCTTAAATCGTTTTTGATCAATTCGTCAGCTGTTGCTACTTCCTGGAGTTTCTTTTGAAGAGAATTCTTTCGTTTCGTCATTTTTGGTAGTCCCTGCGGTGGCTCCGAACTGCAAGACACTTCCCTTGTGCTGTCCCGAGTAACTTGTGATGGTGGGCGGGGCCCCAGTCAGACCCAATGTCTGCCCCCCAGCCCACCAGTGGGGCCACAGTCAGACTGGTGTGTACCTTATCTTCCCCTCTCCCAGGGGCAGGATTCACTGTGGAGTGGTGTGACCCCTGTCTGCGCTGCTTGCACTGTCAGGCTTGTGGTGTTGCTTCAATAGGATCTGGCATATTAGCCCAGGGAGATCCACAAGGTGCTTAGGGGCGGGAGGGGCAGGCTGAGCTCCCTTTGCCATGGGTGGTCCCCTGCAGGAAGGGCCCTGCAGCACTGGGAGGGAGGCATACCCATCCACTGGGAGGGAGGAATGGATCCACAATAGCACAGCATTGGGCGTTTGTGTGGTGCAAGCAAGTTCTGTGACAGGAACTGGTTCCCTTTGTAATTTTGACTGGGGGATGGGAGAGGGAAATGGTGTTGGCCAGTGCCTTTGTTTTCCCATGGAGCTGAGTCTTCTGGGCTCAACCATTCTCCCTCCCAATGTCCTCTTGCCCTAGTCACAAGAGCAGAGCTGTTGAGTTTTAACTTTCCAGATGTTAAGTCCTGTTGGCTGTCAGAACTCACAGAGTCCGGCCCCTCCGTTTTTGCAAACCAGACTTTGGGGGCTCTGCCTTGCTGGGGGGGGCTGCCCCTCCACCTCCCCGGCTCCCTCCTGCCAGTTTGTGTAGCACGCACTGCCTCTTTACCCTTCTTACCTTCTTCCGTGGGCCTCTTGTCTAAGCTTGGCTCTGGAGAGTCCATTCTGCTAGTCTTGCAGCAGTTTTCTGGGTTATTTAGGCAGATGTGGGTGGAATCTAAGTGATCAGCAGGACAAAGTGAGTTCAACGTCCTCCTATGCTGCCATCTTCCCAGGTCTCCGGTGTTATTAAATATAGTCACCATGCGATGCATTACGTCCCTATGACTTATTTATTAACTGGAAGTTTGTACTTTTGACCCCCCTTTATCCATTTTGCCCACCCCCATGCCATACCAACCCACCAATCTGTTCTCTGTATCTATGAGCTAATTTTGTTTTTTAGATTCCACATGTGAGATGATGAAGTATTTGTTATTCTCTGATGTATTTCA
This sequence comes from Leopardus geoffroyi, assembly GCF_018350155.1. Classification (NCBI taxonomy): domain Eukaryota; kingdom Metazoa; phylum Chordata; class Mammalia; order Carnivora; family Felidae; genus Leopardus; species Leopardus geoffroyi. The sequence goes on from NC_059331.1 coordinate 129,914,216, forward strand.
CTTAGCATAATGTGGTCAAGGTCCATCCATGTTGTCAAAGACAGTGAAATTTCCTTCTTTTTATGGCTGAATAATATTCCATTGGATATATACAACATTTTCTTTATTCATTCACCTATCAATGAATATTTAGTTTGTACGCATGTCTTGGCAGTTATAAACAGTGCTGTAATGAACATGGAGGTGCTTACATCTTTTCAAATCAATGCTTTTTCTTCCAATAAATTCCCAAAACTGGAATTGCTAAATCATGTGGTAGTTCTATTTTTAATTTTTTGAAAAACCTCCACACTGTTTTCATAGTTGCTGCACCAATCTACAATCCTGCCATTAGTGCAGTGTTTCCTTTCTCCACATCCTCATCAACATTCGTTTTGTCTTTTTGATTCTACCCATCCTAACAGCTGTGAGGTGATATCTCATTCTACTTTCTTTTTTTTTTTTTTAATTTTTTTTTCAACGTTTATTTATTTTGGGGACAGAGAGAGACAGAGCATGAACGGGGGAGGGGCAGAGAGAGAGGGAGACACAGAATCGGAAACAGGCTCCAGACTCTGAGCCATCAGCCCAGAGCCTGACGCGGGGCTCGAACTCACGGACCGCGAGATCGTGACCTGGCTGAAGTCGGACGCTTAACCGACTGCGCCACCCAGGCGCCCCTCTCATTCTACTTTCGATTTGCACTTCCCTAATAATTAGTGATGTTGAACATCTTACCATGTGTCTGTCATCTGTATGTTCATTTTGGAAAAATGTCTGCTAAGATCATCTGCCCATTTTGCGGGGGGAGGGTAGATTTTGCTTTCTTGTGCTATTAAGGTATATGAGTTCTTTATATATTTTGGGTATTAATCCCTTATCATATATATGGTTTGCAAATGTATTCTCTCATTCAATAGTTTGCCTTTTTATTTTGTTGATACTTTGCTGTGAAGTATGTTTACATTAATGGGATCCTGCTCCCCCCCCCCCCACCCTTTTGCTGCCTTTGCTTTTGGTGCCAATTCCAAATACATCACCAACATTGACATCATGGAGCTTATTGCCTATGTTTTTCTCTAGTTTTACAATTTCAGGTCAATTTTTAAATTTATTTTGAGTTAATTTTTGTGTATGGTATAAGATAGTGGTCCAGTTTACTTCTCTTGCATGTGGCTATCCGGTTTTTCCAACACCATTTTTTGAAGAGTCTGTCCTTTCCTTGTTTTATGTTCTTGATTCCTCTGTCATAAAGTAATTGACTGTATAGGTGTATGCCTATTTCTGGGCTCTCTGTTCTGTTCCACTAATCTATGTGTCTCTTTTTATGCCAGTACTATACTAGTTATGAAATACAAGTTGGGGAATAGACAGAAATAGAATTGATCAGGACAATGAAGATACAACAAAAGATTTTAAGCAGATCTACTTTTAAAAATATTAATTTGGGGGCTTATGGGTTGTTCAGTCGGTTAAACCTCTGACTCTTGATTTCTGCTGGGCTCATGATCTCATGGTGGGAGAGAACAAGCCCCTTGTTGGGCTCTGTCTGCACTGACAGTGTGGAGCCTGCTTGGGATGCTCTTTCTCCCTCTCTCTCTATCCTTCTCCTTCTTGCCTGTTCTCTCTCTCCCTCAAAAAAAAAAAAAATTAAAGTTTTTACCAACCTTGGTACATAAGTACTCATTGATGTTTGCTGAATGAGCTATTAAAATGCTAATGAAGTATTATTAGTAACATACACTGTTACTATGTGTATGGTTTTCTGCTGTTTCTCTTTGCATTCCAGACCAAGGAAGTTTGCATCTACATTTGCAAGAGTAAATATAGACTTGTGTATAGGAATTTACTTCCTTATCTATGCAATTTACAGGATCTATTATGCTAATATTACTCCACGCTGCAATTGGTGATTTCAGTATCATAAAGTCTGAAAATCACTGGGGGACTAATAAAACTTGGTTGACCTGGAGTAACCACTTTCCATTTCACTCAGAAAATTTTACCAAATAGTGACTAAATACTGCTAAACAGGTTTATTCATCAATGTGAAGGGGCATGAGATCACTCAGCAGTTTTGGATTTAAAAGGGCCAATAAGAAAGGTTTACTTGTATTGATAGAATTAGTTCTCCATTACTTTAATTCCTTGCTTCCAAGAAAAAGATAATACATTCCTCATTAATGGAGGTATAGGTTAAATGATAAATACCCAAAACAGTACCTGAGCAAATCAGTATTTTATTTTTCATCACAGTTTACTGTTCTTCCTAATTGGTGGTCAGTGTATTGTAAATATTGTCAATCATGATACAATTCCCATCACTACATGTTTCATCTTAAGAGTAAATGACATTACTCAATTACTTTCATCCAATATTAATTTTCATATTCTTTCACCAGCAAGCACCAAAATTAAAACTCAGCAATCAATGGGATAAGTATACATAACAAAGATTCTCAAATTTATCCCCAAATTAAGACATGGGAATAAGATTTTCATATTCCCAAAGATCTGCATTTTTTTGGCATTAAACAATAGGGTATTATAATTAAACACAAAATCAGTTGATATGTAATACTGTTTAAAACTCTTTAATAATATGGATCATCTCATTTGAAACAAGCTTTGCCCTTTTGAAGGCTCATCCATTACTTTTCCTGTGATTGGTGGTGGTGGCCTCCCAATGTCAGCAGCTGAGGGAGACCCATGCCATCATTCTGCTTCGCTCTGAACTAGTAAACGCTCTGGAGGAAGAACAGATTCCAGTTTCTGCCACCGCTCTGGAGGCCACAAGATATGTGTAGCATGGGCATGCAGAAGTCCTAGGGAAACCTGAACCCATGAGAGACACAAAGAACATAAGAAAAAAATTACTTAGATGATTAAAAATAGTAAACATTTAGATGGTACTTTTCTAGGTGTAATGTACAGAAGTATTGATAGAATGCTTTTAATCCTCACGAATCATTTTAGGTAAGTATTGCCCCCATTTTGCACATGAGAAAACAAAATTAAGGTTGGTTAAAGAGCTTACCAAAAGTGCTATAGCTACCATGGGGTGGAGGCTGGCTTCTTGGCTGAGCCATCCAACTCCAGAGTCTGCATGCATCCTTAAACACACTCCTCCCTAACCACCTTGCATACACCCAGGAAACATAAATCTGGTTTGCATTCTCAGAATCTCCTATATAATTGCCACTATTTCAGAGGGACTGGACTTTGTGGAAAAGTCAGAGACATGAAAAAATATTTTTCCCACCTACTGGCTGAGCAGCAGAAATTAGATCTTGGAAACTACAGGGAGCAAGATGGAACTAGTGCTCCCAGAGGGAGGTGGAAAACCAAGGGAAAGCCAGCAATGGAGGATAGGAAGCAGGAAAAAGAATCAAGTATAAAGATCATGACAGAGGGCAAAGAACCCCCATCAGCAGAGATGTGCCAGGATTAAAGTGGAGGTAACTAGAGGGAAGTCGTCTTGGAGGACTGAAGGCTGAGCCCTTAAAGACAGCTTAGGTTTCCATAGGGACATGAGCTTCAGTGAGCAGAAGAGTGGAGCAAACCTGTCTGAAATGCAGATCCAGGTTCTATTTTCACAGATCACCCTTCAACAAAGCAGAAGCAGGGTCTAGAAATCTGTATCTTTTGTTGTGGATGCTATTTTTGTTATTAGATAATATTTAATAGCATTTAAAAGTTTACAAAATACTTACATTCAGCACATTATTATTTAGTGCTAGCTGCAAACCAAATACTATGGGCCCACTTTTTATTTTCAAACGTTTTCCTATAACTTGAAGCTCCATAGAGATTAGCATACAAGACTGATTTCATTGAAGTTCTATTTCCTAGCATCTGCATTCAGGAAAACATGTTGCACAGAAACTCAAAGAACTGGATGTCAAATGAGAGATTCTAAAAAGGTAACTAGAAACACTTTTTTTTTGAAAAGGAAGAAAAAAAAAAACCCTTCACAACAACTTGGAATACAAACAAAATAAGCCCAAAGTCTATGAAGAAGCCCCGAGAGCCCAATAAAGGAATATTACTCAGAAAATCAAACCTGCAGAAAATTTGAAAATGTGGTAGAAAAAAAAAATTCACCCAAATTCACCATTTACATTTTGTTGCATTTGTTCCCTTCTCTTTGTATGTGTACCTGTGTACATATTGTTTTGAACCATTTGAAAGTTGCTGACATTCTGAATTTATTCCTAATTTTCCACATGTATCTCCTCAGAACTAAGACTCTTTACTACATAAACATAATACATTCTATGTAATATATTAATGATACAATATTTCTTACAACAATCAAAATTTTCCAACTGTTCCAATAATGTCTTTTATAGCTATTTTTTAAGTTCTTAATCAAGGGTCCAGAATTACATCATAATTGTCATGATTTTTGTTTGGGCCTGTTGCCTTGTAAAATATCCTACATTTAGAATTGCTCGACTTTTCCCTTCCTGAATAGATTCAAGTTAAATGTTCTTGGCAAGAACACAATGTACTTGATAGTGTATTCTTCCCATTCTGTCATGTCAGAAGGCACAAAATATCTGTTTGTCCTATTGTTGTGACATGAATGAAGTTGGATAATTTGATTAATGTGATATTGACCAGCTTTCTCCACTATAAACAAACTGTTTTCCTTTTGTCATGAATAACTAAGCTGTGGGATGATATTCTGAAATATTTCACTATCTTGCATCAAAATTTTATCCAATCATTTCACTGTCTCTGAAAGAAGCTGGTTTTTCAATCATCTGATAGTTTTAACATCCATGGATGATCCTCCCTGAATCAGTTATTACGTTGATGATTACACTAGTGAGTTTCCTAATTTATTATTCCTTTTATATTTAATAGCTTTCATTTTCTCTAAAGTGCTTCTCCTTCTAATCCTAAATTCTTTTAATATCAAATATTTTTAATTTCAAAATATGTTATGAGATTTTGGTTTAATGCTCCAATGTCCTCAGAGCAGTGGGGAGGTTCTTGATCAATGATGGACATATCTCCATCAGTCTCTGAGCACTTCCTTTTTGGTACCACTGAATGCTGTAGGCTACTTGTACTTGATAGTGGTTCAGCCTGACATTGGACATCTCATTAAAGAGGCTTGGTTTTACCAAGGAATACTATTTAGAAACCAAAACCTGCTACTATAGGTACTTATTGCTCTGAGGGTGTCAACATTCAAAGCCATTTCATAGGATAAACATTAAAAAAATACAAAACCCTAGGGCTTTCCCTCAACTTTCCCCATTCTATATTTCTATCTCCTTTCTTCCAGAGTGAGCACTCAGATTTCCAACAACTACCAGTTTAGTAAAATCAAGGTTTCTTTGAAATTATTTTAATCCTTAAAATACATCTCATGTTAAGGGTATATTTATTGGAATTTGTCCTTTTTTTCCTCCACAGTGTAGATTTGCTTCTATTTGTATTCAATTTTAGTGTGCTTTTGATATCCTTTTGGACTCAGTATTTTTTTTTTTAATATTTAAACATTTGCATGGTTCAGAAGTCAAAATTATTCTTAAAAGGTGAGGTAGGCAGAATGCCCCCCAACACACAGTTACTCTGTAAGGATTACCATATCCTAATGGACTTAAAGTTGCTGATCAGTTGACCTTAAGATAACAAGACTATTCTATAACATGATTATATTTGGGTTCATGGGATAAGAATCCTTAAATGTAGGTAAGCTAGGCAGAAGGGTCAGATTTAGACAGAGATGTTGTACTGCTTGATTTTGAAGATGGAGAAAAGGGCCATGAGCCAAGGAATGCAGGTGGCCTCTAGAAACTAGCAAGGAAACAGATTATCCCCTATAGCTGTCAGAATAAATGTAGCCATGCTGATACCTTGATTTTAGCCCAGTGAGATCCATATTGGACTCATGACCTCCAGAACTGTGAAATAAATTTGTTTTAAACTACTGTATTTGTGGTAATCTATTATATTAGCAATGGGAAACTGATACAAAAAACAATATACACAAATTAAATTCTCATCCACCACTGCATCTCTATAGATTAACTATTTTCATCAGTTTTTGTTGTTCTTTTTTCCAAAAAAGAAACATTCTCTTATTTCCCTTTTTTCTCATACCAAAGGTAGAACACTACACATTCCCTTTTGTAACATCCTAGAAACCATTTCCTAACATTTCATAGAAAGGGAGCATATGGTTTTTACGACCCTACCCCATCCTCTTAGTGATTCTGATTAACCTCATTGGGAACCTAGGATCTGAATTTTCCACTTAGCATCACACCCAGAAAAAGTGAACTTGACCAATTTTAAAGAATCCCTTGAATATATTCTGAAACATGCTAAGTAACCATTCCAAACATGTTAACTGCCAGGAACTTCGATCTAAATGGTCTGTCATAGTAAAGTTTTTATCTATTTTTGTTCATGTCTGGGCTCAGTGGAGCTATAGGACAGCTGGTCTCCATCCTCTGCACAATAACCCTTTTTAGATTTGATAGCTGCTACTCAGTTGTTCCTCAAGCCTTTATTTACGGTTCCAAGTTGTTTTAACTTTTTTTTTTCCTATGGTTGAGTTGCCAGTCTTTTAACTTTGCAGAACTCTTGCCAATATATTTGCTTGCTTTCTTGGTGACTGGATTTTTTTTAAATCAACATTCATTTTACTAAAACCTAGAATTCTTTTATTCTAAACATTTATTAGGTATACTACTCACTTTCTGAAAAAAATTTCATCTTTAGAATTATGAATGTGAAAATTCTCATAGATGTAGAATATTAGTATGGTTTAAAAGTATTGGATGGAATGCAATATTTAAGTGTTTCTTTAAGAAAGACTAAGGTACAGAGAATGCCTATATACTCTCTTAGCAGTCTTATCACAGATCTTTATTTTTTTATTGATATGCATACAGACATGCAAAGGGTACAGTGAATGAAGGACAGAAAAAAATCCAGAAATAAAGGAACTATTTAAAAATTAAAAGCTATACTTGAAATAAACCAGCTTTTGTTTCCATACATACCATACTAGGCAGGGTCCTCCAGAGAAACAGAACTAATAGGATTTGTGTGTATATAGAGAAATGTTTATTTTAAGGATTTAACTCATGTAATTGTGGAGGCTTGGTGCTTTGAAAATCTAATGTAGAAAGGCCAGAAGGCAGAAGACTCCAGAAAGAGCTGCAGTTTAAGCTCAAAGGCAGTAGTCTCCAGGCAAATCCCTTATTGCTTGGGGGTAGTCAGGCTTTTGTTCTAAGCAGGCCTTCAGCTGATTGAACAAAGCCCACCCACCTATTGGAGAACAATCAGCTTAACTCAAAGTCCTCTAATCTAAATGTAAAACTCATCCCCAAAACACTCTTACAGAAACAACTAAAGAGCTGGGCACCTTGGCCCAGCTAAAGTGACACACAAAGTTAACCATCACACCTAACAAATATAATCCTCCTCCCTGTCGCTTACTCAGTGTTACCCTCAGTTCTTACTACACACAGGTCAGTGTTCTGAATGACTCAGTCATTCTGATGCATTTAATCCTCACAATAACTGTGTGATGCAGGTTCTATGATGGTCTCCATAGTAGAGGAAACCTAGGCACAGCAATAGGTTCTTTTGAGCCAAGACTGAAGTGCATGCCCCCTGGCTCTTGAACCTATCAAGATCTACCATGTAATTTATTTTCCAAATGAGACACTTTGACTGTCAAAGGGAGCCCTTTTAAATTAAGTCAGGATAATAGTAAAATGGGGCTGTCCTGGACAAATCAAGATTGGGTCAACTTAATTATATTGCTTTTGAGTTTTGTTAGGTCCCACATACTTTCCCGAAACACCTAGATTGATCATAATGGAAATGCTTGTTACAAACTGAATTATTTTTCTCAAAACTCATAGGTTGAAACCCTAATCCCCAGCACCTCAGAATATGAGTATTTGGCGATAGTTACCTCTTTAAAGGTTCTAAGTTAAAATGAGGCCATTAAGGTGACCCTAATCCAATTGGGCTGGAATGGTTGTTAGATGAGGTCATTAAGACACACAATCAATAGGGTTGCATGTGGGGACACAGCAAAAAGTTGGCCATTTGCAAGACAATGAGAGAAGCCTCCCAACACCAAAACTTTCTGACACTTGCCCTTGGATTTCTTGTCTCCAGAACTGTGAGAAATTTTCTGTTGTTCAAGCCATGCAGTCTATGATATTTGATTATGGCAGCCCAACCCTAATATAGACATGAATAAACAGGAATACTGTGCTCGAAGCTAGTTCCATAACATGTGCCAATAATCACTCAAAATAGGGAAACAGGTTGAAGACAGAAAAAAACTTTTTTTTTTGTTATTAAAGAGAGAGATGCTTAAGCATGCAAAGGCATACCTAGTTTTATTAAGCTTTGCAGCAACCCTGTGGAGAGCAAGTCTATCAGTGCCATTTTCCAACAGGATTTGCTCATTTGTGTCCATGTTGTATTTTGATAATGCGTACATTTCATAATTTTTTTATATTTGTTATGGTGATCTGTGATATTTAATGTTACTACTGTAATTGCTTTGGGGCTCCACAAGTTGTGCCTTTTTAAGACAGCAAACAATTGATAAATGTGTGTTGTGTCTGCTTCACTGGCTGGCTGTTCCCCATCACTTTACCTCTCCTCAAACCTCTCTGTTCCCTGAGACACAACACTATCAAAATTAGGCCAATTAATAACCCCAAATGGCTTCTAAGTGTATGAGTAAAATGAAGAGTCACAGGTCTCTTACTTGGAATCAAAACTATAAATAATTACACTTAGTGAGGAAGCATGTCAAAAGCCAAAATAGGCCAAAGCTAAGCCTCTTGTGCCAAACAGCCAAATTGTGAATGAAAAAAGAAAGTTCTTCAAAGAAATTAAAAAGCTACTCCAGTGAACACACAAATGATAAATAAGTGGTAGCCTTACTGCTGATGTGGAGGAAGTTTTAGTGGTCTGGATAAAAGATCAAACCAGCCACAACATTCTGTTAAACAAACACCTAATCCAGAGTAAGGCCCTAACTCTTCTCAATTCTATGAAGGCAGAGAGGAAAGGAAGCTGCCGAAGATAAGTTTGATCTAGCAGAAATTGGTTTATGAGGTTTAAGGATAGAAGCCATGTCCATAACAAAAAAGAACAAGGTAAAGCAGCAAGTTATCCAGAATATCTAAGATAATTAATGAAGGTGGCTATATTAGTGAACAGATTTTTAACGTAGATTCAATAGCCTTTTATTGGAAGGAGATGCTAACTAGGGTTTTCATAGCTAGAGAGGAGAAGTCAATGTCTGGCCCCAAAGAACAGGCTCTCTCTCTTGTCAGGGGATAATGCAGCTAGTGACTTTAAGTTGAAGCCAATGTTCATTTACTATTCCAAAAATGCTAGAACCTTTAAAGATTATGCTAAATTTATTCTGCCTGTGCTCTATAAATGGAACAACAAAGCCAGGATGACAGCACATTTGTTTACAATGTGGTTCACTGAATATTGTAAGCCTTCTATTGAGACCTACTGCTTAAAGAAGAAAGTCCTTTCAAAATATTGCTGACAATGCACCTGGTCATCAAAGAGCTCTGATGGAAATGTACAATGAGATTAATGTTTTCATGCCTGCTAACACAACAACTATTCTGCAGCCCATGCAGTCCAAAGGACACGTTTGGACTGTCAAGGCTTATTCTTTAATAAGTCTTATTCTTTAAGACGATAGCTGCCACAAACACTGGTATCACTGATGTATATGAGCAAAGTCAACTGAAAACCTTCTGGAAAGTATTCACCATCCTAGATGTCATTAGGAACACTTAGGATTCATGGAAAGGGGCCAAAATACCAACATTCACAGGAATTTGGAAGAAGTTGATTCTAACCCTAATGGATGACTTTGAGGGGCTGAAGACTTCAGTGGAGAAAGTAGCTACAGATATAGAGGAAATAGCAAGAAAACTTGAATTTGAAGTGGAACATGAAAAAGTGACTGCATTGTTGCTATCTCATGATAAAACCTTAATGGATGAGGAGGTGCTCATCATTTTATGAATGAGAACAAAACATGGTTTCTTGAAATAGACTGCACTCCTGGTGGAGATTCTGTGAAAACTGTTGAAATGACAACAAAGGACTTAGAATATTACAGAAGCTTAGTTGATAAAGCAGCAGCAGGGTTGGAGAGGATTGACTCCAGTTTTGAAAATGCATCAAATAGTATCACATGCTACAGAGCAATTGTTCATGAAAAGCAGATTTATGCAACAACTTTCACTGTTGTCTTATTTTAAGAAATTGTCACAGCCATCCCCCCCTCCAGCAACTATCAACACTGAGGCAAGACTGTCTACCCCCCCCACACACACACAAAGACTTTTTGAAAGTTCAGTGGATTAGTCTTCTTTAGAATATATTTTTTAATTAAGGCATGTAAACTTTTTAGGCAACATTATTACAAATTTAATGGACTACAGTATAGTATAAATATAACCTTTATATGCACTGAAAAACTAAAAAAATCCATTTACCATGCCTTGGTGTAGTATTCACTTTATTGTAGTGATCTAGAACAGACCCTATAATACTCCAAGGTATGACTAAAATTTTTTCAATAGGTTTTGTTACTTTGACCAACCAACCTAATATTTTACTGGGACTTAACCCTACCCTATGCTCTTTTGTGTCCCATGTGTAGCTATGTCTCCTTTTCAATGGATTCACAACATTTTTAGGCATAAGAAATCCACTTTTACAGTAAATTTTTGAACACAACAGAAACTTATTAAATTATTAGAAATCCTAAGCAGATCATTGTTTTTTTACTGTCTGCTTAATGAGAAATTTGCCCATCCACATATATTAATAGGCCTCTTACAATAACTGTTGCCCATAGATTTAGAATCAATGATCTAGAATGATCTGTTTTAATTGTGCATCCTACCAGTAAAAATATTGGAGAACTGACCTCCATATTTACACATTTAAAAATTATATATAATAAAAATTATTACAATTAGTACTAACAGTCCATAAAACCAAATGTTAGTAAAGCTCCAACTCTTGTTTTTTAGTTCAGGAGTACTAATTTTTTGTTTTTGTATCCAGGGAATCATTATACACACCCCTTGTCTATTCCTGCTCCCCTCTTTAGAGATCTCTGCTCTAGGAAACACCAAAAATACTAGCTGAAAATTGATCAGCACTATCAGTCAACTAGTTTGTTTTGTCCACACAATGCCAAAGAAGCACATGGACTGAATTGCCTGCCTTTGATTGAATTGGCTCCACAGAGAAGTTATGTTGGCATGTTGTAGACACAACCTTCATGAGCCCAGCCTTTTCTTCAGGTGCCAAAGGCACAGGTGTGCATTATTTTGGTTCTCTCCACCCCCTATTCATAGACCATCAGTCTACAGAGCACTCTTCCAATTCCTGGCTTCAGGATACCCTCTTCTCTTGAAGGAAGAGCTTGAAAGGATAAGATAAGGACAAGCAAAAGCATAAGAGTCCACAGATAGGATAGAAAGGGAAACATAGGAGAGGAAGAAGATGATGACTGTTAATGGAAGCAAAGACTTTAAAAAAGCCATTCAGAACTAGAGCCAGGGTCAAAAATGGACCAGGATGAAAAATGAGATGAAGCACAAAATTTCATTTGATTAAAATATTTTCTTAAGAAAAAAAAACCACATTTTATATAATCACTACTAGCAAATAAAGTATTTTTGATGAATTTACTTAGCAGTATAAGAGAGAAAAATCTCCACATAAACAAGGCAGCAGTCACATGATATTCATTCTGCATTATTAAATTACCTACAATTCTGAAGGTCAAATCAAACTGAAACAACACTGGAACTTGGAAGAACACTGTTTAAATGAATTGCCGATTTCCCAGAGCTTAAAGAAGTCAGTCAGCTTTCCACTCTGTCGTCCAACATCCTTTATACCCACATCTTTCCAAACTTACCTACATGATTTCTCAGTATGCAAGTTCTACTCTAAGGGCCTCCATGGTATACCCAACTCCACATATCACGCCCACCTTCCTGCTTCTGATGGCTTCTGTACTCAGTTTGTAATCCTCTTCCTCATATACCTGGGACCTTCCTATAAAACCCAGTGTAGCCTAACTTTTCCATGGAGCCCTTCCAGCCACCGCAATTCTCAACCATTTGTTCCTTTTTAAGGAACTGAGGCCTGGTGATGGTCTACCCACTATCAGTTTCTTAAAAAAGAAAAGAAAGGGACTTTGGGGGAAAATGGCAGAGTAGAAGGAGCCTAAGATCACCTCCTCCTACGGATGCAACTAGATAACACCCGTATCAGTGTAAATTACCAAGGAAAAGACCGGAGGCTGGCAGAAAAGACTCTCCACAGCAAAATGTGGAGAAGAGGCCATATCAAAGGGAGTAGGAAGAGCAGGGATATGGTTGGGATCTAAATGGACTTGCAGGGACTGTCACCAGGAGGGAGGGACACCTCAGGCATGGAGGGAGGAAAGAAAGAGACCCTCACAACAGGCATGGGAAACCTCACCCAGAAGATGAATTCCCCTAACATTTGGCTTTGAAAACCAGAGGGGTCAAATTTCATGTGTTCTTACAGTAAGTGAGGCTTAACACCCGGAACTTTCAAACTCAGCAGGCTCTGCTCTGGGAGAGCAGGGAAGGCTAGAGGAAACTGAGTCCATGCCTTTAAAGAGCACAACAAAGTGCTCTGCAGAGATACACCATAGAAAGAGCAGTTTGAAAAATGGCTGGGGTATAAAAGAGGGAAATTTGTTTACTTATCTTAGGGCATGTGCTGGAAGGGGAGGATCCTTGGGAGATTTCTCAGGAAAGAAAAGTGCTGGCAGAAGCCATTTCATTCCCCCACCCCCAGCTTAGACATGCAGCCTGTAGAAACCAGGGCCAATACTTACTACCTAGCTTGCTAACAGTGTACCCACACACCTCCATCCTCATGCTTCGACTACTCCATCCCTCCAACCCTTCCTGCCTTGGTTTGGGGCAGCTGTAGGTTCCCTCTTGCAGAATGCAAACTGTAAGAGAAGAGAGCAAGAGAAGAAAGGAACAGAGAACTACCGCAACAACCATCAACCAAGTAACAAAATGGGAGTAAGTACATACCTGTCAATAATTAGTTTGAATGTAAGTGGACTAAACACTCAATTCAAAAGACACAGGTTGATGGAATAGAAAAACAAAACAAAAAACAAGATCCATCTATACAGTGCCTACAGGAAACTCATTTCAGACCTGAAGAAGCATGCAAATTCAGGGGCACCTGTGCGGCTCAGTCAGTTGAGCAGCCAACTTTGGCTCAAGTCATGATCTCACACTTCAACAGTTCATGAGTTGAAGCCCCGGCATCGGGGTCTCTGCTGGCACCACAAGCCTGCTTCAGATCCTCTCTCTGCCTCTCCCCACTTGTGCGCATGCTCTGTCTCAAAAATAAACATTTAAAACAAAAAAGAAACACACAAATTCAAAGTGAAGGAATGGAAAAGCATTTATCATGCAAATGGAAGTGAAATAAAATGGGAGTAGCTATACCTACATCATACAAAATAGACTTTAAAACAGACTGTAATGAGACAAAGGACACTATATAATCATAAAAGGAGCAATCCAGTAAGAAGTTATAACAATTGTAAATATTTATGCACCCAACGTGAAAGAAGCAAAATATATAAAGTAGCTAACAACAAACATAAAGCACCTAATAATAGTAATACAATAATAGGGGACTTTAACACCCCACTTACATCAATGGATAGATCATCCAAAAGGAAAACTAACAAGGGAACAGTGGCTTTGAATGACATACTCAACCAGATGGATCTAACAGATATAGTCAGAATATTCCATCCTGAAAGAGCAGAATAAAAATTTTTTTTTTTGGAGACCATTCCCTGTGCATTTAAATAGATCACATATTAGGCCACAAAACAAGTCTCAACAAATTTAAAAAGATTAACGTCATATCAGGAGTCTTTTCTGACCAAAATGCTATGAAATTAGACATCAAACAAAAGAAAAAATCTATTTAGACTATAGATACAAGAAGGTTAAATAATATGCTACTAAACAATGAATAGGTCAACCAAGAAATCAAAGAGGAAATAAAAAAGTACATGGAGATAGGTGAAAATGAAAACAAGATTCTAAAATCTTTGGATTGCAGCAAAAGCTGTTCTCACAGGGAAGTTTATACCAATTCAGACCTACCTCAAGAAGTAAGAAAAATCTCAGAAAACAACCTTACACCTGAAGGAGCTAGAAAAGAAAATACTAATCCCAAACCAGCAGAAGTAAGAAAATAATAAAGATGAGAGCATATATTAAAAGAAAATAGAGAAAGGACTCAAACAAAATCACAAATTAAAGAGGAGAAATAACAACCAAAATATGAAAGATTATAGAAGATTATTAAAAATTATATGCCAACAAATTGGACAATCTAAAAGAAATGGATATATTCTTCAAAACATAAACTCCAAAAACTGGAGCAGGAAGAAATAAAAAATTTGAACAGACTGACTACCAGTAATGAAATTAAATCAGTAATGAAAAAACTCCCAGGAAACAAATCCAGGACAAGAGAGCTTCACAGGTGAATTCTACCAAACATTTAAAGAAGAGTTAATACCTATTCTTCTTAAACTATTCCAAATAATAGAAGAGAAAGGAAACCTTCCACATTCATTCTAGGAGTCCAGCTTTCTCCCTGATACCAAAACTAGATAATGATACTACAAGAAAGGACAGCTATAGGCCATTATCTATGATGAACATAGATGCAAAAATCCTCAACAAAATACTGACAAACTGAATCCAACATACATTTCAAAAGTCATTCACCACAATCAACTGGGATTTATATCTGGGATACAAGGGTGGTTCAGTATTTGCAAATCAGGCCACATGATACATGTGTCAACAAGAGAAAGGATAAAAAAATATGATTGTTTTCATAGGTAGAGAAAAGAATTTGACAAAGTACATTGATTCATTATTAAAACCCTCAACAAAGTAGGTATACAGGGAATATATATCTCAATATAATAAGGGACATATATGAAAAACCCACAGTGAACACCATACTCAGTGGTAAAACAACTCAGAACTTTTCCCCTAAGATCAGGAATAAGACAAGGTCAACTCCCACCATTTTTATTTATTTAATACAACACTAGAAGTAGTAGCCACAACAATCAGACAAGAAAAAGAAATAGAAGGCATCCAAATGGCCAAAAAAGAAGTAAAACTGTCACTGTTTGCAGATGATATGAAACTAGATACAGGAAACCCAAAAGACTCCACCCAAAAACTACTAGAACTGATAAATGAATTCAGTAAAGAATTCAAAATCAATATACAGAAGTCAGTTACATTCCTTCCTATACACTAATAATGAAGCAGCAGAAAGATAAAACAATCTCCTCTACAATTGTACCAAAAATAATAAAATACCTAGGAATAAGCATAACCAAGGAGATGAAAGACCTGTACTCTGAAAACTATAAAACACAGAGGAAAGAAATTGAAAACAAAACAAAAAAATGGAAAGATATTCCATGCTCATGGAATGAAAGAATACTGTTAAAATGTCTATAATACCCAAAACAATCTACAGATTTAATACAATTCCTATCAAAATACCAAAATAATTTTTTCAGAACTAGAACTAAAGACCTTGAATAGCCAAAGCAGTCTTTAAAGACACAACCAAAACTGGAGGTATTACAATCCCAGATTTCAAGATACACTACAAGGGTCTAATAAGCAAAACAGTATGATACTGGCACAAAAATAGACACACAGATCAACAGAAGAGAATAGAGAGCCTAGAAATGAACCCATGATTATATGGTCAATTTATCTTTGACAAAGGAGGCAAGAACATGAATAGGAAAAAGTCCCTTCAACAAATGGTGCTGGGAAAAGTGGACAGCTAAATGCAAATGATTGAAACTTGATCACTTTCTTACACCATAGACAAAAACAGAATCAAAATGGATTAAGGACCTGAATGTGAGACCTGAGACCATAAAAATCCTGAATAGAGCACAGGCTCTAATTTCTTTGGCATTGGCTGTAGTAACATTTTTCTAGATATATCTTCTGAGTCAAGGGAAACAAAAAAACAAACTATTGGGGTTACATTAAAATTAAAAGCTTTTGGGGCACCTAGGTGGATCAGTCAGTTGAGTATCTGACTTCAGCTCAGGTTATGATCTCACGGTTTGTGGGTTCAAGCCCCGCTTGGGCTCTGTGCCGACAGCTCAGAGCCTGGAGCCTACTTTGGATTCTGTGTCTCCTTCTGTCTGCCCTTTCCCCACTTGTGCTCTCTCAAAAACAAACATTTAAAAAAAATTTTTTTAAATAAAAGCTTCTGCACAGCAAAGAAAACAATCAACAAAACCAACACAATCTACTGAATGGGAGAAGATACTTATTAATGGCATAGACCATAAAGGGTTAGTATCCAGAGTATATAAAAAACCTATACAAGTCAAAACCCCCAAAACAAATAGTCCAATTAAAAAATGGGCAGAAGAAATATCCATTTGTCCAGAAAACATAACAGATTGCTAACAGACACATAAACATCACTAATCATCAGGTACATGCAAATTAAAACCACAGTGAGCTATCACCTCACACCTGTCAGAATCAAATCAAAACCACCAGAAACAAGTGTTGGTGAGGATGTGAAGAAAAAATGAATTCTTGTGCATTGTCCATGGAAATTAAAACTAGTGCAGCCACTGTGGAAAACAGCATGGGTATTTCTTAAAAGATCAAAAGTAGATCTACCCTATGATCCATGAATTTCATTACTGGGTATTACCCAAAGAGTATAAAAACACTATTTCAAAAAGATATATGCACCCCTATGTTTATTGCAGCATTATTTACAATAACCAAATTATGGAGGCAGCCCAAGTATCCACTGATAGATGAATTGATAAAGAAGACATTTATATATATATATGGAATATTACTCAGCCATAAAAAAGAATGATATCTTGCCATTTGCAACCACATGGATGAATCTGGAAAGTATAATGCTAAGTGAAATAAGTCAGAGAAAGACAAATATATCATTTCACTCATATATGGAATTTAAGAAACAAAAAAAAAACCACTCAACTTGAGAATAAACTGATGGTTAACAGAGGGGGGGTTGGGGGGATGGGTGAAATATATGAA
The DNA here is from genome assembly GCF_018350155.1 of Leopardus geoffroyi. NCBI lineage: Eukaryota > Metazoa > Chordata > Mammalia > Carnivora > Felidae > Leopardus > Leopardus geoffroyi. Next base: position 129,931,420 of record NC_059331.1, read on the forward strand.
AGGGATTAAGAGTACACTTATAGTGATGAACACTGAGTAATGTATACAACTGTTGAATCACTATATTGTACACCTGAAACTAATGTAATGCTGTCAAGTATATTTGAATTGAAATTCTAAAAAATCTCTAGGCATAGTGTTGACCATGTAATATATTATATGACTTGGGAAACTTTAGAGTGAAGAAGGCTATTAATAATTATGCTGGGTCAAGAGGCATACATATGTCTCCAGGACACATGGTCATCCCCTTCTTTTGAGACAGGGAACACTTAATGACTATAGTTATATCCGAAATGTTTCAGATAGACATTCTCTTATTCCTTATATTAAACTTGCGGAATAGACATTTTCATTTGCAGAAAAGAATACTTGGGCTTAGAAATAGTAAGCCTTATGCTGAAAGTTATGAGTCTAGTATATGATAGAACCAGGATTTGAAAAAGGTGTAGTTAAAAATTCATGCTGCTCCTCCCTGTAATGTCCTGCTTCTCTTATGATATTATTTAATAATTATGTTTCCATGTCTATAGCAATAGTTGGCCAACTTTTTCTATAATAGCCAGAGGTAACTTGTTTAGGCTTACAGACTATACAGTATTTGTTCCAAGTATTCAACTGTCATTAGTTTGTAGCACAGAGCAGCTACAGGCAATATATAAGTGACTATAAGATTTGTTATAACAAAATTTTATTTACAAAAATAAAAAACAAAAAAGCACCAAGCTGAATTTCATCCAAAGGCCATAGTTTGCCAGTTCCTGGTCTATAATCTAGATTCTATAATATTTATGACAGCAGAGCCTATATCTTACCTTTTCTATATTAGAAATTAGCATAATATCTTGGACAAGATCATGAAATACTTGTCAGCAGTAAATATCCGTTGAATGAGTGAATGTTGAGTAAAGAAAGCTTAAATCTGGAAATGCTATATTTTATTATCTGGACATCAAGGAAATTCCCTAACCTACCTAAAGAGAGACATCCAAAGTTTTTCAGAAAACAGTAGTAAGTGACAGGAGAGCTTCATAGATGATGTGCCACAACAGACTGACCATAAACTAGTGCTACCAAAAAACTGGTGTATGGTTCTTTCAGTCTCAAAAAATTATTTTCAAGATACAGTATGTAATTTAAAACACATATATGTAATGCCTAGACTTAAATTTTACAACCTATTTACTGCATTGTAAGAATTTTTTGAATATATTATACCGGCAAAGAAAATTGGTTTGGATTGCCTCTGGTGACCACCATTTACTTCCAAACCAAGTTAATGATATTAGGGAGGAGAGAAACTTATAAATGATTCCCAAACCCCTGGGATTAGTCCCATGGGTTATTTGGGTAATAGACCACCATTCTTGCTATTTGTCCTCCTCCACACATAAAAATTTTCTTGAATACAACATCACCATCAATCTTCTCACGGTGGTATCCAGGTGACACGTCTCCGTGCTGCACTGACAGAGGTTGTCAACTCTTTCTGGATTTGGGTAACACAAAGAAAGATGTTGTCTTAACTGCTATGGAGACCAGGGATGTGAGTGGCACATAAAGAGGAGGTGACTGCAGAGAAACACGGGACTTCATTCACAGCCTCTGCTTTGGTACTGTGCACTCAACACGATGCTGCAAATGGAGAGTGTAGACCAGAGTACCATGCCCTAGTTATCAATCCCAAAGGAATAGGGCACCATGAACCAGTTAATTAATCCCATGGAGGGACTCCAATTGCATGATAGCTTAAATTATCACAATACTAATCACTAGGAGTAGAAGTCCATCACTTCACCGACTGTTTCTTGGTATCAGAGTCACCAAAGAAAACTCAATGCAGTCAGGTACTGGATGTAACAACCTTTTACTCAGAGAAGAAACAGAGTGAGATCAATAGTGGGTGTCCATAGTACTCTGCTCCAGAGAAAGGGATGTCCTGACATTGCAGAGATTTGCCTTTTTGACCCCACTCTCTGTAGTCACCATTTTTGTGAATGTCAACACTGGACATCAACAGCAACATTACTAAAGGCATGTCTTTAAAACAACCTAAAAGACAAAGGTGGGGGTGGAGAAGGGCATGGTGTGAAAAGAGCAGAATATAATTCCTTTACCAGATAGCATAGAAGTGACCTTTCTTGTAAATACACACAAAAGCAAGTATCATATTCAAAGATAAGCCATTGCAGTTTAAAAAAATGTTATGAAATGGCTATTTTTAAAGACTGAAAGATAGAAATGACACTACCTACTTTATTTTTAAACACGTATTAACAAATACGGATTTGTCAAGGGTCATAAAGAGAATAGTACTGGCCCGTCATCCACATACATTTCTAAGATTCTTATCCGTGCCATATTGAATAGGTAAACATAAGCCCTCTAAACAAAACATGTGTATAGACTGCTCCCTTTCTAAAGTAATCACTGACTTGGATCTACTCAAAGACAAATAACAGCAAAGCTTTGGTTGTTTAAGTGAATAAAGAACATGTGGGTCTGCCAAAGAATTGTGCAGAACACAAAAGGAGGCTCTAGAAAAGAGAACAAATAGGTTAAAGCTGAGGAGAAACAGCAAAGGCACAGAGGCAGTGGTGGCACACTTCCTTCACCCCTTCTTGTAGGGACTCTGGTAGCAATGCCGGTTATGAGAACATGTAACCATCCAGAAAAACACAGCACTATTCTCTCCCTCCTCCCTGAACTGACAAGAGTAAGGGTTCTTGTACCCAGGAATACTTCCCTGAGATGAGAAGGCCTTCCTTCCTGAAGATGTTAACACTGGACCACAATATCTTATCGCGATTCCAAAAGTCAAAGAGCTCCCCCTAAAATCATGTTTTATTTATTTATTTTTTTTGTAACTCTCTGGTAACAAAACCTGACCTGACCTAACAGTTATAAAATTCTAGTCTTTATTTCATGCTGTGTACCTATTCATAATTTTTAAGTGGCCATTTTAATTGAAAAAAATTTGTTTGAATATAGTTAACACACAGCGTTACACTAGTTTCAGGTATACAACACAGTGATTCAAGTTCTCTCTATATTATGCTATGCTCACAAGTGTAGCCACCATCTGTTACCATACAATGCTACTACAGTATCATTGACTATATTCCCTATGCTGTACCTGTTATTCCCATGACTTATTCATTCCATAACTGGAAACTTGTATCTCCCACTCCCTTTCACCCATTTTGCCTACCCCCCACTTGCCTCCCCTCTGGCAACCATCAGTTTGTTCTCTGTCTTTATAGGGATGCTTCTGTTATTTGTTTGTATTCATTTATTTTGTTTTATAGAGTCCACATATGAGTGAATTCCTATGGTATTTGTCTTTCTCAGTGTGACATATTTCACTTAGCATAATACCCTATAGGTCCATCCAGTTTTTACAAATGTCAAGATCTCACTCATCCTTTTTATGGCTGCATAAACTTCTACTGTATGTATATATGTATGTGTGTACACACACACACACTACATCCTCTTTACCAATGGACACTTGGGGTGCTTCCTTGTTTTGGCTATTTTAAATAATTCTGCAGTCCAAAAATAAACCCACACTCATATCATCAATTAATCTATGATAAAGAAGTAAAGAATATACAATGGGGATAAAACAAGTCTCTTCAACAAATGATGGGAAAATGGTACAGTTACATGCAAAAGAGTAAAACTGGACCACTTTCTAGCACCATACACAAAAATAAAGTCAAAAAGGATTAAACACGTAAATGTGAGACCTGAAACCATAAAAATGCTAGAAGAGAACACAGTAGTAATTTCTTTTTGTTCATGGCCTGTAGCAACATTTTTCTAGGTATGTCTCCTAAGACAAGGGAAAACAAGCAAAAATAACCTGTTGGGACTACATCAAAATAAAAGGCTTTTGTACAGTGAAGAAAACCATCAACAAAACTAAAAAGCAACCTATTGATTGGGAGTTGATATTTACACAGGATATATCTGATAAGGGCTTAATATCCAAAATATATAAAGAACTTGTACAACTCAATACACACACAAACAATTTGATTTAAAAATGGGCAGACGACCTGAATACATATTTTTCCAACAAGACATACAGACAGCAAACAGACCCATGAAAAGATGTTCAACATCACACATCATCAGGGAAAGGCAAATCAAAACCACAATGAGATATTGCCTTATACCTATCAGAATGACTAAAATCAAAAAGAGAAGAAACAAATGTTGGTGAGAATGTGGAGAAAAAGGAACTCTCATACACTGTTGGTGGCAATGTAAATTGGTATAGTCACTGTGGAAAACAGTATGGAGGTGCCTTAAAAAATTCAAAATAGAGGGGCGCCTGGGTGGCTCAGTCGGTTAAGCGTTCGACTTCAGCTCAGGTCATGACCTCACGGTGAGTTTGAGCCCCGCGTCGGGCTCTGTGCTGACAGAGCCTGGAGCCTGCTTCAGATTCTGTGTCTCTCTCTCTGCCCCTCCCCCATTCATGCTCTGTCTCTCTCTGTCTCAAAAATAAATAAACATTAAAAAAATAAAAAAAATTAAAAACAGAAACACTGTATGATCCCACAATTCCACTCTTGGTATGTACCCAAAGAAAATTAAAACACGAATTCAGAAAGATATATGCACCCCTATGCCTATTACAACTTTACAATAGCCTCTTTGTTTTTGCTGCACAATTAATGTGTTTGATTATAGAAACTTCCCAGACTATGCTGCAAGTATTGTTACATATGGCATAGACATTGTTTATAGACACTGTTTATAGACACTGATAACACCTTTCCAACATCTGAAAAGTCTGAATTCTGAAATACATCTGCCTTTCAAGATTTGAGATACAATACTAATATCTTTAATTATCTCCAAAGGTGAATATTTGCCAAGGACAATAAAGGTAATCAGAGTTATGGGCTTAGTTCTGAGGACAGGCACCCTGATAGATGCTGGAAATAAACACAATAAAGATGATTTCTGTCCCCTAAGATCTCATGATCTGGTGGGAAGGATGGATGTTTCAATAAACCATACCTGACATGGTAGACATACAAAGGAGCCAAGTACCCCAAGCAGAGTACTCTGGCCAACCCTTAGGAAAGCTCCACTGAGTGGGTGCATTTGGACTGATTCTAAAAGATACTAAACTTCCCTCTCCTGAGGGAAGATTTTCACTTAAGACAATCCTTTGTCATATTTTTATCTAGAACATTCTCCAAGTCCTCCTTGCCCTCCACTGAATTTCAAATTGAGACAACCCAATATTTTTCAATGAAAAAGTAAAAGCCATATGCCTTACAAAAGATTCAAAACGAGATTCTCTCATTTAAACTCCTCATTCTAGGACAAGTGTTTTCCCTCATTACCAACAATTTTAACTTTAATCATTTCAAAGCAATTTTCCTGTTCAAGCCTTAGCTTTAATCAGAATGCATTTTCAGGTCACTTCATGGCCTCTTCATGATTCTCTCTAGATAACTACAGAATCATGCATAATCATTCTAGTTCCCCCAAGACCCCTTCAGTAAGTAGTTAGTTCAACATTTTATGCAAAAATAGATACAAAACAGGCCTCTAGGGATATGTTCAGCTAATTTTCATGAATTAATTTCCCAAGATTAATGTTTATGCACTACTCTCTTTACCACATAATCAAATCACTGGAGTTGAAGTGGTCTAACTCCTTATTTTGCAGCTTGATTAAGCAGGTGATGAAATACTTGAATATCATTTGGATAGTTAGCAACTCATAGTATCCACAATAATCCACAGGAGATGGATGGCATTACTGATATTTCATTGTTTACTTGTGCACTCTCTAGTAGCTGATGTTCCACCCACATGCTAGTTTTATGTAGGAGATAAAACAGTTCATATAAATACATGAGGGAAGAGGTGTGGAAGTCTTTATTGTTGTTGACATTGTCTTAAACCATATTTGTATCAAGTGGGAAGGCAGCCAAAGGGATAGACTAGTTTGCCATGGGTAAGAGGATTTGGAACAACAGGGTAAACAGATACCCATTCCCAGGCCTGCTCCTATGGTGGATGCAGCCACTTTACCACCATGGTTATCTCTGTTCACTCGGTGGCTAGTATCCATCTCTCCCCATTTCCTACCTCTCTTTTATTCTCTCTTTCAAAGAGAATGTGAGGAGCTTTACAAAATAAACAACCAGGAACAAAAGAAGATAAATAAAAGTGACTGCTATTAGGGGGAAGGCAGTTGCTGTGGAAAGCCCCACACTTGGTTCTTGGCTATCGGAGAGTCAATGTGAAGAGGAGAACAAGCTAACTCACACAGCTCTTACAGGACAAGAGGAAAGTTTTTCTCTGATTAAACTTCTGCAAACTTTTCTCACATCAGGTCTGTGACAGGACACTCTAAGTATCATAATGGACAGTGTCACTGCAGTAGCTTCCCCCAGGGACCTTACAGAATTCACCTTACAGGAAACTAGGTGAATGTTATTCTGCAAGGGACTAAGGCAATGCAATCTTGTATGTCATCTCAGGATCTAATTTATTCCAATGATAGGAACTTCTATTATCTAGAAGCCTCGATACATAGCATGCCTTTTAAATAATCTTTTCTAAATATTATGTCCTCAATTGTGTTTTTTTTCTACAGGATCTATTCTGGGCTCAGCCAATTGGATGCCCTCATGTGGAACTCTGAAGTGATGGAGGGAGTGATGCAGAGACACAGAAACATCAGAGTTACTGGCAGAGGGATGAATGCCAGGAAGTATCCAGTGACAGCAACTGCCAAACTCATCACCCTGCTCCTGTATAAACATAGGGACAGCTTATGTTTAAAACTAGTTTTCATCCCATCCATTCAGTGGACTATTCAATATCCTTCCAATAACATCTTTTCTGCTTAAATGAGGATGAAAAAAAGGAAGTCAGGATGGCTTTGTGATTTTTGTATTTAAGATAACTGGTAAGCTACCATGATAATACTGGTGAAGGAATGTTGATAAGGACATTTGGAATTAAAGTCTAATTCCTAATTCCACAGGTGAGGAAATCAAGGCTCAGAAATATTGCCTACAGGTACCCAGTTAGTTAGGGTGGGATGCAAATCCTAGCCCTGACTCCTAGTTCCAAGCCCTTTTCAACACACCTGTCAATGAAATGAGGTGTAGAGTCCTGGAAATTGTAAAGGTTGGCAAGGGGCCCTGCATCAGTGTTTCCTAAAACTGCTTTTACCCCAGGGAAAAGTGAGACCTTTCATTTTCTGCAGAGAAAAGCAAACATTGCCCATTAAGGTTTGTACACATCCATGCCACTCTGGGAACTGTTGCTGATACGTAGCAGCAGGACATGTTAGGAGCCACTGGGCTGTAAGGAACACTTGTTGACAGTGACAAGAAAGCTGGTGCTTATTACAGCAATGCAGTTATGTCATTGTGCATAAAAGAGCTTGAAAAATGAAGAAATGTGGCAAGATTCTAAAGTATATTCCTATTACTCAATACAACAGATATATAAAAGCCTACTGTGTACAAAGCATAGGACATGGAATTTAAATCTACCAAGATGGGTGAGCCACAGACTCTGGCCTTGAGGAGTTTATAACTTAAGAGGAAAAGGCAGTTGTCACAAGCTTGATCCATGGGATGTGTCTGGCAGAAGTGGAGGTTGCAGAAGATGAGTGTAATCTGGAAATATAGGCCAGTGAAGGATTAGGAAAGAGACTGTTCAAAAATCGAACAGGGGTGCCACCTCTGACTGCAATCTAACAAAAGAAAAGGCAAGAGCAGAGAGCAAGAGAACAGTCAGGAGATTTTTTTTACAAGAGGGCTGACAAGAGATATGATCGTGTCAAGAGGAAGAGGAAAGAAAGGCTACTTTGAGAATGAAATTGCAATTTCATAGCACAGTAGACACAGCCCTTCATAAATGTACCTCTGCTTTATCTCTTGGCACTTAATGTGTACCTGGATCTTTCTTAACACCTCTTTAAAAAGGCCTTCCTCTCTCACATCTCTGTACCTTTGCACATACTACTTTTTCCTACTTTCTGAAAGGCTTTCTTCTGCTCTTTACCTACATCAATCTCCTTCATCTAACTTTCATGTCACTTTCTCCAGGATGCGGAAGGCTTCCACTTTTTCCTCCCAGCCTTGGCAACCGGTACTTAGTTAATGGCAACTAATAATTATCATACTGTCCATTGATTATCTATTTTGTTATGTTTCTTTTACTAGGTATGAGCTTTTTGAAGTGGCACTGTCTTGTGTTCTAAATCCATGGCATGAAAACAGAAATAAGCTTAATATATATGGATTATAGAAGTGAAACGAGACACAATGTGGATTCAGATCAGATATGATTTGGCAACTGATTGGACATGGGGGCTGAGAAAAGAAGGGATTGTGGAGCTGACTGCTTTCTCCCCTGCCTGGAAAGATAGTAATTCCTTTAATAGCAGAGGGATCATGGCAGAAGGAGCAGATTTGAGAAACAATGAGTTCACTTTTGCATTATTCAATCTGAGATTGCTATTGAATGTCACAGGGACACATCCTGCGTGCAATTGACAAGTCTCTGTGAGAGTTCAGCCAAGTGTGTGAAGCAGAACATAGAGATCTAGGAATCATCATCAGGCTGTACTTGTGGGAATTAAAGTGCTCTCCTAGAGAAGAATTAGAAAGTAAAAGTGCTCAGGACAGACACCTGAGGGAATGCAGCAATTCAAAGATAATGCTAGAAGGCTATCAGCTGATATGTAAAAATAAACTTCCTTGAGCAGTAACACATGTACCCCTAGACCAGAGCTTGTGAGATTTCGGTGCAGTTAGAGTCCTATGCTCAGCTGTAAAAAGGTGAGCATTGCTATTAGGCATGAGAGAACAGAGCAAAGCTTAGGAGAAGAAATAGTTGTAAATCACCTTTAAAATTGCAGCTCTTAGTTCTCCTTCCTGAGCCTAGAGAACCTATAGAGATACAGACAAAACCTATTACAATTTCTATATTCCAAATTGATATTTGCTCAATTAAGTAATTCTAAATTGTATCTTTTTTCTTTACATTTATGCATCTATGCCTGGGAAAAGGTTGATAACTTCAACAGCCTAAGGAAAATTTAACAGAGACAAATTAATTTTTTCCAGTGCAAAGTTACAAATTATCTAGAGATTATCCACTGCTATGGATTATACATGACTTGACTCCACTGACTCAGATAATTGAATGCTGATGCTAATTAGCAAAATTTTTTTATAAAACAATTTTGATAGTGCAGTAAGCTGATATTTACTACTAAAACTCCTGATGCTTTATAAATCCATGGATAATATTAAATTGTCAGGACCTCAACCTGAAGAGTGAGGAGGGCTTAGGCCTTATGGTCACACTGCTGGGTAGAACACTTGCTGCCCTATGGAGAGGAAGAGAGGCTTGGCTAATGATGAATGTTCAACAGATTTGGCACTCTTGTCCTCATGCATGCCATGTGCCACCCTCCCACTGTTAGGAAACTGTCATCAGTCATTTCCTCTAACAAACTGGAGAGGCATAAGGTATGCACAAAGCACCAGAAGTAGATACTGCCCTTGGATGAAATCTCGTCATGAAAATTCCTGGCCATATTTTGCCCACTGCATCTAGTACTAACTGACATTGGAAACTATGGTTCCAATTAGCTTTCCATTTCCTTTAAGTGTTTTTCTTTTCCTGTTGGCTTTTCTGTGTCTTCCGTAACCTGAAAAGACAACTGCTTCATTACTTCAAAGAAATTTTAACTCAAGGGCGTGGGGGTGGGGACTGATCAACCCAAACTTATTCTTTAGTCTGAGACTCACAAGAGATTGTCTCTAATCATCAATAACACTGATAATTCAGCATCACACTGCCCCTGTTCCTGGAATATCATGATGTACATATGGTCCAAGGAAGAAGAGTGGGGAGCCATCAGTAAGCAGCGTGTAGAGAGCAGAAGCTTTGGGGTCAGAAAACCATACAGGGATTTAGACTCAGAAAAATTAATAGCTATATGATCTCTGGTAAGTTGACTTCTTTCAGTCTTTTCTCATTGTCAAAATGGGAACAAGAATATCAGCTCTGCAAGGTTGCCATGAGAATTAAGGGGTGTAAAGTCGGCACTAATATAGCACAGAGCCCTGCTGCATATTAACTGCTATGATAGCCCCATAGTAAGTCAGGTACAGATGATGCCTGAGGTGTAATACATTAATAACAGGAGTTAAGAAAATGAGGTATTGAAAATAGCTACGATATATTATATCCCATTGTTAACTGTTAATGGTGTCCAATTAGGAATAATGCCTTTGAGAAAAAATCTGTTCAGTTAGCTTGTGATACTGATTTATAAGCATAGAAATGATTGTAAGAAGTCTTGTCCTAATAAATTTTCTGCCTAGGATTCTATCTCCAACAGCAATAAAACATGGCTGTTGTTACGTTTCATTTTTGATGCAGAGCTGAACTTTGAAGGAGTTTTTCTATGTACCAAGATGAGCTCAATAAAAACGAAATCCTTTGGATTAAGGTAACATCCCTAAGAGACCTCTGCCTCTGGTAAAGGCATTTGCAGTAATGAACAACAACAACGAAAAGAATGGAGGACTCTGTGTTGTTTTAAATTACATATCTGACAGATCGCAAAGAAATTGCTTTTAGGTAAATGAGCATTATTTTCTTGACTTTCTCCCAGCTCCACAATACCAGTTAAAAGGTCCATTGGAAGTATGAATTTTCCTAGCAAACTAAAGCATTATAAATGGTTCCAGTTCCTGACCACTGACTCATTCCTTAAACCCTGATGGCATCTGTTTTCACTGTTCAACAGAATTGTGTTTTTAAAGATCACTAAAATTTCCAGGGAAGGTCTCCAGTCTCCGTATTCCCCTGCAATATTCAACCCTGCTGACCACCCTCTGCTAGAAAGGCACCCTAATGACTACCTTACTTCTCTTCTTAGTGCTCCGAAGAAACTGTAAAGTTCTGCTCACTCATCATCGCCCATCTGTTTCCTGAATGTAGGTATTCCCTCAGATTTGTTTAATCCTCTCTTTATATGCTTTCCCTTGGTGAACTCATCCACTGCCATTTCTTCAACTCACACTCTGCCCCAAATCCCTCAAATCTCTATTCATAGCCTGACCATTTACCTCCAGATCTGATTCTCAGTGGTCTGCTACACATCCTCAGGCAGGTATCCTCCTTATCACACAAAGATGAAGTATGCAACATCCAGCTTTTCATCTATTCTCCCAAATGAGGATCTTACCCTGGCTTCTCAATCGGGGGGTCTCCCTCGTGCCCAGCTTTTTTTTTTTTTTTTTTAATTTTTTTTTTCAACGTTTATTTATTTTTGGGACAGAGAGAGACAGAGTATGAACGGGGGAGGGGCAGAGAGAGAGAGGGAGACACAGAATCGGAAACAGGCTCCAGGCTCTGAGCCATCAGCCCAGAGCCTGACGCGGGGCTCGAACTCACGGACCGCGAGATCGTGACCTGGCTGAAGTTGGACGCTTAACCGACTGCGCCACCCAGGCGCCCCACCTCGTGCCCAGCTTTAACTGCAACCTTCAGCCCATAGTTGGAGTTCTGTCTGTGCTTCACCATCTTCTTATCAAATTTGTTGCCAGGTTCTTCTTTGTTTGAATACCTATGTTGATTTCCATTCACACTGCCATCATCAAGGGACAGGTTAAGATTTCTTCTTCCCTGGATGAACTCAGTAACCTTTATGCCAAATTCCCTAATTCCAACCTTGTTTTGCCTCAACTGTTATACTCACTGGTGCCAGATTAATTTTCTAAAGCTTGGCTTCAATCAGGTCATTCTCTTAAATAACACATTTTTTTTTAATTTTTTTTTTAAATTTTTTTTTTCAACGTTTATTTATTTTTGGGACAGAGGGAGACAGAGCATGAACGGGGGAGGGGCAGAGAGAGAGGGAGACACAGAATCGGAAGCAGGCTCCAGGCTCTGAGCCATCAGCCCAGAGCCCGACGCGGGGCTCGAACTCACGGACCGCGAGATCATGACCTGGCTGAAGTCGGACGCTTAACCGACAGCGCCACCCAGGCGCCCCTTAAATAACACATTTTTATAGTTCTCACTTCCTACTAAAATAAAAGATATGCAGCCTGGTATTCAAGATCCATCACAATATTATGCCCACTACCGATCTTTCTATTCTTTTTGCTCATGATTCTTTTACCGTGTACACTATACAAGTTCCATACAAGTTCTCCAAGTGATTTGAATGCCCACCAAAGCCTGAGCACTACTGCTCTAAACTACAATCAAACTGAAATGACCATAATTATTGTTTGGTTACTCTGTATTTATGTCTCTACTCCTGCTGTTCCTTTAAGTATTCATCATCATCTCTGTATCCCCATTCTACCCATCCCTTGACATCCAGTGACATTTTCCATAAGCCTTAATAAAATTACTCCCTTTCATTCCCAAATCTACATGTTTCTCATTACTTTATTTATAATTATATATTATGCCCCATCTGCTCCAGATTACTATAAAGTCCTCCAAGGCAGAATCATGTCTAATTTATCTTTTATTCTTTAAAGAACTCAATGTAACATTTTATCCAAATAGTAGAATGTCAAAAAATGGCATTCCCTTAGATAAGACTAGGTTAAGAAGGAGCTACCAGGTGTGTATGGCTGACAAAGGAACCTGTTATTAATTTTTGGCATATATTTCATAATATTATTTAAAATTTAGGTATTTTTAAGATTTTGCACTTTTTGATGTATTCAATGCATATATACATAAATAGTTCTACTTATTTATTTATATAAACAACCAACTTGTGGCACACTGTATTTTTCAAAGATGACCACAAAAATACCTCCCAATTCAAATGCTCTTCTGCAACGTAATCTTTCCACCCCTCTGCTCCTTCAAGAAGTAGAGTCTATTTCTTCATCTGCTTGAATCTGGTTGGGGTGGTACCTGTGAATGCTTTAATTAATTCTGGGCATAGGACTCAAGTGGCCTGGAAGCTTTTTTTTCTTGCCTCTTGGAAACCAACCATCATGTCACAAGTGTAACTCTGTGAGATCACCATGCCGTGAGAAGCCCAAGCCACACTGAGACACCTGGATCATGAAATGCCATTTGGAAAGAGAAAGAAAGGCCAAAGGACACTGCAGCTCTGTTGGAATTGGATCATCCAGCACTGGCTGTTCCACTGGATACCAAATGAGTCAGATACAAACCATCCAGCTGAGTCCTTCCCAATTTCCTAATACATACAATTGTGAGCAAAATAAAATGGCTGTTTTATATTACTAAATTTTAGTGTGTCATGTTAAACAGCAATTTATAATAGAAACTACTCATTGCCACTTACGAAATGTACAGCTGTGGTCACAGAAGAACAAAATGAAAATGGTATGCTTACAAAGAAGACAGTTATTTTACAAAGAAAACTGGTATGTTTGCCATCTAAGTGCTGCAGAATAAAACCTAATACTGACCAATTTACTAACTTTAATTCTGTCCTTAGCAAAAAGTCAATCAATAAAAAAATATTAAAGATATTTAGTCATATTTTTCAAAGTCAAGTCTCCATTACAGAAGTTACAGTAAAGGGTAAATTACACAGTAACCCGAAGACTATTTGAGACACACAGGTTATAAGTAAATGATAGGAAAAGTTTGCAAAAATATATTCTGGTATGTCTGTTATTAGTTTATATAAATTATGATGTATCCTAATATTGAAATTCTACATAGCCATTAAAAATAATGATATAGCTACAATCATAATAAAAATGTACACAATACATTAAATGAAAGGAGCCAATTATAAAACTGGATGAACAGTATAATCTCATTTTGGGTTATTAAAGACAAGATAGTTATTGGTCCTCTCCTCTCACCCTCCACCCCTACACCGCCCCCCCCCCACACACACACCAGTGTTTTTTCCTACAGGACACAGAGTCTGAAAGGATGCACATCAATATGTCATTATCCTTAGTGGTGGCATTATAGGTCATCTCTAAGTGCTTTTAAGGCAGTGGTTCTCAAAGTATGCTCCCCAACTAACAGAATCGGCAACACTTGGGAACTTGTTAGAAATGCAAATTTATAGGCTGGACCTTGGGCTTCCTAATCAGAAACTATGGTGTAGGGTTCAGCGTTCTGTCTCCACAGTGCTACCAGACAACTGGGATACAAGCTAAAGCTTGAGAACTACAGTCTTACTGTATTTTCTGATTTTTAAATAAGTGAATATGTTTCCTGCATGGCCTAATTTTTAAAAAGTGAGCTTTCTGGACTTCAGTGGAAGATGGCAGAATGGGAGAATCCCAAGCTCACCACATCCCTCTGATACACACAGATAACACCTACATCAGTGTAGATAATCCAGAAAACAACCCAGAGACTGGCAGAACAGACTTTCCACAGCTAAATTCAGAGAAGCCACATCGCAGAGGGTAGGTACGGCTGAGATGCAGCTGGGGGCCAAATGGACCCATGAAACTATACAAAGGAGGGAAGGATACCACAATCATGGAGAAGGGAGAGGAACAGATCCCACACAGGAACCCCAGATATAGAGGACCTGCGATGGGAAGAAGAAGCCCCATAACATCTGACTTTGAAGACCAGAGGCACTTAAACTTTTGAGTTCTTACAATTAGCGGGGCGTATGACCTAGAACTTTAAAAATCAGTGGCTTGACTCTGGGAGAGCAGGAGGTCAATAGGAAAATGAATCCCTGACCTTAAAGAGACAGCATAACAAACAGCCACTATGAGATACACCATAGAAATATCAGTTTGAAAAATGCGTGGAGTATACAGGAGGGAGATTTGTTTACTATTCTCAGAGCATGTGCTAGAGGTACAGGGATCTTTGGGAGATTTCTCCAAGAACAAAAGAGTTCATGGGCACCATTTCCCTCTCCTGAGCCCCAGCCTAGAAACACTAACACCTGTAGGAACCACCACAGCACAAGCAATTTCCAGATGGCATGCTAACAGTGTGCCCTGTGACTGCAGTCTCTTGTAGGACTACCCCTTCCAACATGCCTTGGGTGAGTGTCCATCCAAAGCAGCACAAGCCTGGTGGCAGTGTGCAAGCAGCATGGACAGTGGTCGGCACCATCTCAAAGACACTCCTACCCCAGGGAGAGGGGAAAAAAACCACATATACCAGTTCAACTCTGGCATCAGCAGTGGATTGGGGGCAGACATCTGGTCTGATTGCAGGCCCCAAACATCAACAAAAGCTTCTCAGGGACAACACAGGGAGAGTATTCTGTAGTTTGGAGGTAATGCAACTCTGGGAAACTGCTGGTTTGATTCAATTCAAGCCCAAGGAAGCCCCAGAATGGCCCACTAACAACAAGAGACCCACAACAAGCAAATAGAGCTATTGCAGATAACTGGACTGAAGGCAAATGTAGAGCAGCCACATAAGTAGGATGTACACAACACAACAGGAGACCTCCCTGAAGAGCCAGATTCTGCTAAACAGCGGATACTGCATGCAGGGCACTACAGGACATCTTCATAATGCCCTTACTTTCAAGAGAAGGAGACTTTCCTAATACACAGAAACAGACACAGGGAGTTAGACAAAATGAGGATACAGAGGAATACATACCAAATGAAAGAACAGGACAAAATTTCAGTAAAAGAGCTAAATGAAATAGAGATAAAATTCGATATCAAGCATATTACTTTAGTAATGGTCATAAAGATACTCACTGGACTTGAGGAAAGAGTGTAGGACCTCAATGAAACCCTTAATAAAGACGTAGAAAACAGAATAAAGAGGAGTAAAGAATGAGCTCAAACTTAATTGACCATCAACATAATATACACTGTATGCAAAAAATGTTATAATGCCTAAGGTAACCAAAAGTAAAAAAAAAAAAAAAAAAAAAAAAAACAGTAACAGACATACAAAAAACAAGCAGAAAGGAATCTAATTATATCACTCAAAAAAGCTAACAAACCATGAAAGAGAACAAGGGAAGAAAGGATAAGAACTATAAAAACAGCCACAAAACCAGTAACAAAATGACAGTAAGTACATATCAGTAATTACTTTGAATGTAAATAGACTAAACACTCCAATCAAAAGACATAGGGTAATGGAATGGATTAAAAAAAACAAGACATCTATATGCTGTGTACAAGAAACCAATTTCATACCTAAAGACACATACAGACTAAAAGTGAGGGGATGGAGAAACATTTATCATGTAAATGGATGTGAAAAGAAAGAGCAGAAATATTCAAATCACATAAAATAGGCTATAAAACAAAGACTGTAACAATAGATATAGAAGGACACTATATAATAATAATAGGGACAATCCCACAAGAAGTTATTAGAATCATAAATATTCACGCAATCAGTATGGGAGTATCCTAATGTATAAAACAGTTAATAACATATATAAAGGAAATAATTGGCAGTGATACAATAAAGTAGGGGATACTAACACCCCACTTACATCAATGGAGAGATCACCTGAACAGAAAATCAACAAGGAAACAGTGACTTTGATGACACACTGGACCAGATGGATTTAACAGATATATTTACAACATTCCATCCTAAAACAACAGATTACACATTCTTTTCAACTGCACCTGGAACATTCTCCAGAATAGACCACATATTAGGACACAAAACAAGTCTCAACAAATTTAAAAAGATCGAAGTCATACCATGTATCTTTTTGGATTACAACACTATGAAACTAGACATCAACCACAAGAAAAAATCTGGAAAAAGCACAAATACATGGAGGTTAAATAACATGCTAGTAAACAGTAAGTGGGTCAACCAAGAAGTCAAAGAAGAAATAAAAAATTACATGGAAAAAAATGAAAATGAAACACAATTGTACAAAATCTCTGGGATGCAGCAAAGAGATAAAATTATAGCAATACAGGTTTACCTCAAGAATGAAGAAAAATCTCACAACCTAACCTGACACCTAATGGAGCTAGAAAAAGAAGAGCAAACAAAACTCCAAACCAGCATGATAAAGGAAATAATAAAGATTAGACTAGGAATACATTATATAGAAAAACAATAGAACAGATCAAAGAAACCAGGAAGAATTTCTTTGAAAAGATCAAAAGAATTGAGAAACATTTAGCTAGACTCATTAAAAAAAGAAAAAAAAAAAAAAAGGAGAGCAAGGACTCAAAATCACAAATGAAAGAAATAACAACTGACACCACAGAAATACAAACGATTGCAATATGAAAAATTTTATGCCAAAAAAACTGGGCAATGAAAAGAAATGGATAAATTTCTAGAAACATATAACCTTCCTGCTTCCAAAAGTGAAGCAGGAATAGAAAACAACTATCAGCAGTGCAATTTAATCAGTTATCAAAAAACTCCCAGCAAACAAAATCCAGGACCAGCTGGCTTCACAGGTGAATTCTACCAAACATTTAAACAGTTAAAATTTATTCTTCTAAAATTTTTCCAGAAAATAGAAGAGGAAGGAAGCCTTCTAGTTTCATTTTATGAGGCCAGAATTACTGTGATACCAAACCAGATAAATAAAGATTCCACAAAAAAAGAGAACTAAAGACTAGTATTTCTGATGGACATAGATGCATAAATCCTCAACAAAATATTGGCAAACCAAATCCAACAAACAATACATTAAAAAAATTATTCATCATGATCAAGTGGGATTAATTCCTGGGATGTACAGGACTCTTGATGCACAGGAGCCTGCTTGAGATAATCTGTCTCCCTCTCTCTCTCTCTCTCTCTCTCAAATAAATAAACAGAGAAAAAAGAAACCCAGAGAAAAAAGCTAACATCATACTCAGTGGGGAAAAAAATGAGAGCTTTTCCCATAAGATCAGGAACAACACACTATACCCACTGTCATCACTTTTATTCAACACAGTACTGGAAATCATAGCCATAGTCCTGGAAGTCACACAACAAAAATAAATAAAAGACATTCAAATTGGTAAGGAAAAAGTAAAACTGTCACTATTTGCAAATGATATGATATTAGATACAGAAAATCCTAAAGATGCCACCAAAAAACTATTAGAACTGATCAATGAATTCAGTAAAGCCACAGGATACAAAATCAATCTACAGGAATCTGTAGCACTTTTATATACTAATAATGAAGGAACAAAAAGAGAAATTAAGAAAACAATCCCATTTACAACTGACCAAAAAGAATAAAATACCTTGGAATTAACTTAACCAAAGAGGTGAAAGACATGTACTTTGTAAACTATAAAACACTGATGAAAGAAATGGAGGATAACAAAGAAATGGAAAAGTATTCCACGTCCATGGATTGGAAGAACAAATATTGTTAAAGTGTTTATATTACCCAAAGCAATATACACATTTAATGCAATCCCTATCAAAATACCACCAACACTTTTCAGAGAGATAGAACAAACAATCCTAAAATTTGCCAAAGGAACCTTGAAAAAGAAAAGCAAAGTTGGAAGCATCACAATTTTGGACTTCAAGTTATATTACAAAGCTGTAGTGATCAAAACAGTATGGTTTAGGCACAAAGAGAGACACATTGGAGAGATCGGTGGAACAGAATAGGAAACCCAGAAATGAACCCACAACTATAAGGTCAATTAATTTTTGAAAAAGCAGGAAGAATATCACATGAGAAAAGACAGTTACTTCAACCAATGCTGTTGGGAAAACTGGAGAGCAACATGTAAAAGAATGAAACCAGACCACTTTCTTATAAACATGTAAAAGAATGAAACAAGACCACTTTCTTACACCATATGCAAAAATAAACTCAAAGTAGATTAAGGATTTAAATGTGAGATCTGAAACCATAACAATCCTAGAAGAGAGCACAGGCAGTAATTTTTCTGACATTGGCCATAGCAACATCTGTCTGGGTTTGTCATCTAGGGTAAGCGGTAAAAAAACAAAATTAAATTATCAGGACTACATCAAAATAAAAATCTTCTGGCACAGCAAAATAAACCACCAACAAAACTAAATGACAACCTAATGGGAGAAAATATTTCCAAATGACATAGCTGATAAATGGTTAGTATCCAAAATACATAAAGAGTTTATACAACTCAATACGAAAACAACAAATAATCCAATTAAAAAATAATGGGCAGAAGACATGTACAGACATTTTTCCAAAGAAGACATACGTATGCCCAACAGACACATGAAAAGATACATAACAGAGAAATGCAAATCAAAACCACAGTGAGATATTTCATACCTGTCAGGATGGTTCAAATAAAAAACACAAGAAACAACAAGTACAAAGATGTGGAGAAGGCAAAGATGTGGAGAAAAAGGAACCCCCTTGCACTGTTGGCGAGAAAGTAAACTGGTGCAGCTACTGTGGAAAACAGTATGAAGCTTCCTCAAAAAATTAAAAATAGAATTACTATATGATCCAATAATTTCACTACTGAATATTTACCTAAATAATACAAAAAACTACTTTGAAAAGATAGATCTACCCCTATGTTTATTGCAGTAGCCAAATTGTGGAAGCAACTCAAGGGTTCATCAGTAGATGAATGGATAAAGAGGATATATCTATCTATCTATATATAGATATGTATAGATATGTATATCTATGTGTATATCTATACATATCTATATATAGGGTGTCTATATATGTATACCATAAATATATGTGTATATATACCATGAATATATATTTATATATACATATAAGTACATATACATACACACACACACATACACACACACATACAAAAGAATATTACTCAGCCATAAAAAGAATGAAATCTTGTCATTTGGAACAACATGGGTGAATCTAAAGAGTATAATGCTAAGTGAAATAAATTACAAGGACAAGTAACATGATTTTACTCATATTGAGTTTTAGAAACTAAACAAGTTAAGAAAGAAGACACAATATAAAACCCAGATTCTTATATATAGAGCACTTATGGTTACCAGAGGGGAGGTGGGTAGGGAGATGGGTGAAATAGGTGAAGGGGATTAAGAGTACACTAACCATGATGAACATTGAGTAATGTATAGAATAATTCAATCATTATATTATGTATCTGAAACTAATATAGCTCTGTATGTTAATTATATTGTAATTAAATTTTTAAGTGAATGTTTCTGTTATAAAAAGTTTAAATAGCTACTTAAAACAAAATCAAAGTAAAAGAAGATTAAGGTGGTTTGCACCTTTTGTTTTTCCTTTCTTTTCTTCTATCATTCACACATTTTAGCTTTGTTATGTTGTAATCTTTCATCTCTCTGTACTTAGTCCCAGGTCACTTATTTTTTTTCTTTTACCTCTAATTTGCCTGTTTAACCTGTCCATTAAGTTCTATCACAAATTGCTTTATCACTTCTTAAAGATTTTATTTTGTTTTTTTTCAAATCTATCTACTTTTTTTTTTCCACAGTGGCCTCCTTTTCCCTTTGGGTGTATCCCTTTTCTTCATTCCTTTCATCATTGTAAGTACACATTATGTTAGTCTCTTTGAGATCAATCTTGTATTTTAAGGGTTTTTTTTTTGTATGCTAATTGTCATGTTTGTTTTACCTGCTAACCCCTCCTTCATGGTGGATGTTTTCTTTCCTTTTTTTTTTTTTTTTTTACTTATGTATTTACTTATTTTGAGAGAGAGTGAGAGCACATCTGCACAAGCGGGAGTGGGGGTGGGGGCAGAGTGACAGAGAGAGAATCCCAAGCAGGCTCCACAAGGTCAGCGCAGGAGCCCAATGTAGGGCTGGAACCCACAAACTGTGAGATCATGACCTGAATAGAAATCAAGAGTCAGATGCTAAACCAACTGAGCCACCCAGAAGCCCTGGATGTTTTCATTTTATGATTTGTAATTTTATATCTGAACTGATATTTATTTTTTTATTTTTAGAGTGAGCAAGCGAGTGCATGCCCCGCAAGCAGGGGTGGGAGTGGGGGCAGAGAGAGAGGAGCAGAAAGAGAGAGAGAATCTTAAGCAGGCTCTATGCCCATGCTCCATGATTCCACAACCCTGGGATCATGACCTGAGCTGAAATCAAGAGTCAGATGCTCAAACAACTGAGCCATCCAGGCACCCATAAACTGATTTTTAGATTACAGGGTAAGAGCCTAGGGTCTGTTTCTCATGGGAGCCCTTTTTATTATCATTGTTCAGAGTCTCAAGTCAAAACAGACTAGTTAGTTGTTTTCTTACACCTTGGGTAATTTTTCTGGTTGGCCTTTGATTGAGGGGTCAGACCTTTCAGAGTCCAGGTCTGATGGGGGTCTTTGTCTCAGGTCTCACTTACCCTTTCACACCATGCCACATCTCCCACCCTATGATGCTAGGACCTGATCATCTTTCAAACTGACAGCTTCACATCTTGAGTTTCCCTCTCATGATTTTGTGTCTTCTCTTTCTTTTCTCTACAAAATTTCCCCCTCAAAGTCAAAATTAGCATTTTTAAAATGCTTAGGGCAGGGGGAAATTTCTTATTAGTTTAGTCTGCCATATTGATGGACCTTCCACGTTTTCTTTAATGTTATATTGCTCTTGCAATTTATTTTTTAAAATTCAGTTATTAAAAATGGGCTTAGTATAGTATCTCAATTTCAAATCTATGGATTGTTAATTAGAATAGTTGCATTTGATTTTAGGAGCTGAAGTCTTATTAAAGTAAATAATAAGATGATTATTTAAGATTTTGTTTTATTTTATTTTTGGTAGACTATTGCTAAGGGTATAAATAGCTCTTTATAGGAAGAGTTACAACTCAGAGCAATGTGAACCAGTGTGAAAACAGAAGCAGAAAATTAATTATCACTTATTCCTATGAAAGGCAAGAGATTGCATCAGATATGTTCAATACAACTTATGTGATCTCTTTGTTAGTTGCTAGCAATATTAGAATTCATTAGTTTAGCAATATGGCAGAGAGTAACTAGCACTCTTTTTAAGAAGTAGGACAGAGTAGGCTTCAACACTAGATCAGCCTGTTATTAGCTGTGTGAACTTAGATAAAACTTAACTAATATTAAAATATCTTCTTTTAGAGTTGTGACAATTAGAAGACAGATATTGCTTAGTAACCATTAGTTACTTTTATTGATTTTGTTATTAATAGCAGATTAGGACTTAGAATAGGGCTAAGAGCAGCATTTCTCAAAATGCAGTCCCTTCACATCAGCATAAGAATCTCCCAGGGTGCTTATTTCAATCTCCATTTTAAACAACCTACTGATGATGCTTCTTCACTTTTGAGCTTGAGATTAACTGGTTAAGTGTGTAAAAATAAAAAAATTTTATGAGAAAATACAGGTCACATCAAAAAGAATTGAAGTTCATTTGAGACAAAGAGGAATGTAAAACAGAGACACCCTATATAAACTATAGGATATATACCAAATTGTCTACTTCTCAAAAGGACAGTTTTGTGGGCTTTAATGTTGAATGATATCCCAGCTCTAAAAAGACACAACAGAAGAAAATCACATCTTTCCAACCACTCTAGTTTGAGACACCATCATCTTTTACCAGCGCTATTGCATTAGCCCCAATTGGTTTCAAATGTCACCTTCTTAGAAAAGCCTTCTATGGCCTCCATATTTAAAATAGCATCATATGGTTTCTCACTCTCTGTTTGCTAAACCTGTGCTGCTTTTCTCCATAGTACTTATCAATTATCACATATATTCATATGTAAATATTACATATTATAAAATTAATTTCTTCTATATCTATATCCACATGCCAGGCTGTAAAATCATAAAACATGGACTTTGCTTTGTTAACTGTTGTATCCCTAGTGCCTAGAAGACTGCCTAGAACACATGGAGACCTGACAAGTATTAACTGAATAAATAAATGAAAGGGTTTAAAGAAGGCCTTTATTCCTTGTGGTTTATTAGAGTGGATAGAGGATTCCTGGAGAGAAAAGGAAAATAATCCTGAGAGTGACCAGAGAAGAAGATGCCTCGTGCATGTCACACAAATCAAACCAATGTCATGAATTTGATGTGGGAAAGAATATCACAGCAAAGGAGAAAAAAAAGGAAGAATTTCTGAGCCTCTGGAACTCTTTGGGAGAAATCAGTTTCTTTTCATAGAAGGTCTAGTCCTTCTGGAATAATAGCAGTAGCAGAGACGTAGGAGAAGCTATAGAGACGCTAGCAAGTAGGAGGTCATGTGCTGGTGATGGATGCTTCTCTTCTGGGTGGACCATTATCTCAATCAGGTGCTAGGTTTCCTACCTGGGGTAAGTGTCCCTAATACAGGAGAATACTGATGCCACAATTTCTTTTGACTGACCCTGGAAGAAAGACACATTGGTAAAAATATAAAACTATTTCCCTACAGACCTGTGAAACTCAGGAATACACAAGGGTTTCTTCCTTTTTTCCAGTTAAAGTTCTTGCCTTTGAAAAAAGAAAAGATCACATACCAATGAATAGCTAGCTAAAAAAAAGAGGAATAGACTAGAATTTGTTTTTCTGGATGATGACTAATTTTAAAATAATTGGCTCCTGGCAGGGACAGAGCACAATCTCAAGGAGACCAGGAAGAAAGTATTAGGTAGCCTCACCCACTGGATGAAGATGTTGTAAAAGCAGATAAAATGAAATATAGGAGAACAACAGATGTGATGCAGAAGAAAGAACCATAGTGGAAGATAGAGTTCAGCAAGTCCCCAGGAAAATTAAGGGAAAGGGAAATTAAGTCTACTATTTAGATCCTCAGCTGTCTGTGAATCAGAGCATACGTTCTGACACAAAAGAGTAAATATGATCTCTTGGATATTATTAAGGCTTTGCAAGAAGGTACTCAGGATTGAAAACAGACTGATTGGTGGTTCCTCAAAAAGCTAAAGATAGGATTACCTTGTGATCCAGCTATCATACTCCTAGGTATTTATCCTAAAGAGTTGAAAATAGGTATGCATTTGAACAAAGACTTGTTCAGGGATGCTCATTAGAAGCACTATTTGCAATAGCCAAAAATGGAAGCAACCTCAAATCCATCAATGGATGAGCAAATAACCAAAATGTGATATATGCATATAATTGAATATTATTCAGATATAAAAAAGGAATGAAGTACTGATACATGAATATGGATGAACCTTAAAAGAGAAGCCAAAAAGCACTGTTCTAAGTGAAAAAAAGTCAGACACAAAAAAGTTATATATTGTTTGGTTTCATTTCTATGAAATATCCAGAATACGTAAATCTAGAAAGACAGAAAGCAGATTCGTCAGTGCCAGGCGCTAGAGGGAGGGAAAAATGGGGAGCAAGTGCTTAAATGAGTATAGGGTTTCCTTCTGGGGTGATGAGAATGTTTTGGAACTAGATAGAGGCACAGCACTATAAATGTACAAAATGCCACAGAATTGTTCACTTTAAAGTAAAGGCATGTGAATTTCCTCTCAATAGATAAAAGAATACATACAGTCTCAAAGGTTAAAAAAATTCTTAAAATTTTTAAAGGACAGGGAGGGGAAGGGTGGAGAGAGCAGCAATATGTGATAGAAAAAGATATGCTTACAGGAAAGCCTAAACCTCAGAGTAGCAGCATGATGTAGGGTACTTCACAAGGCCAACCGTGTGGAGACACATTGAAGGAACAGAATTATGAAAGGAAGACACAGACAACCTAGTCAGACAGACCATTAAGATCAATGCTTCCCAATAAAGGAAGCAAAACATAAACAAGATGTATGATGTCTTGCATAAAGGACACATATTGTGGACACTTCAAAGGTTAATAAGGGGAGGTCATTGTCTCCAAAAGCTAACACTAATATGGCTGTGACTTTCTGAAGGCCTTGTGCCACGATGAAGGTGAATATAGGTGTCAGGATCATTTGGAGAAAGAAGAACTTGTTTTTCAAAATTGAGAAGAGCAATAAACATCATCAACATTTGCATTGTCCTTTATTGAATGATCAAAGATGAGGGTGGGGGAAAGATGGGTGAACAAGCACGTGGAAACAAGAGAGGCTCTATAAGTAACAAGACTGGCAAGGAAAGCTGTGTCCCAACTAGTGCCTGAGTGTCAGGCTAAGCAGTTTGAATCTTATTCATTAGTTAATGAGGAGCCATGCAGATTGCTAAGTAGCGAATGACATAAACTGTGCTTTGGGAAAATTAATCTGGCAGGCATGTGTAGGGTTGATAAGAGGGTACGGGAGCAGTAAGAAATTGACTCTAATTGTCAGGTAAGAGAATATTACACCTGCATTGAGATAATGGCCATGGGATGAGAGAAAAGGGACAGATAAAACATCTATTAGAAAGGTGATTGAAGTAGAGGACAAAGGGGCTACTCCAAGAATTTGATATTGGAAGACTGGGAGGGTGACTGGGTCATTAGCTAAAAGAGGTAGTAGCATAGGTAATTAGACAGAAAGTGGAAATGGCACTGACATGAGTTCCATTTTACATGTATTACATTTGAAATACTGGAGAAACATGCAAGGGAAGATGCCTAATAGCAATAGAGCTTGAGGGAGATCAGAAGACCAGTAGACATCGAAAAAGGTTTACGGGTTGAAATTTGATTGAAGTTTGTTATGCAGATAGTCAGTGAGCTCTTGGGGAAATGAAATCAGCCAGAAGCAAGTACAAGTTTGCTGCCAGCTAGTTATGCCAAATCAACTTCAATTTCTTTGTGACAAGGTTTCTAGATTATAAATCAGACAAGTGTTCTAGACATAGTATATCTTGATTTTAGCTAAATATTTCACAAGTATTTTGTGATTATGGCCAAAATGGAAACATGTCAGGGGCAACAACAAATAGAGATGGAATCATAATGGACTGAGTAATAATACCTGAAGTACACTGATTATGGCATCAGTACCAACTTAATCAGGGAGCCTAAAAAAATATTAACTTTATACTAAAATGCTATTACTTTAAAGAAACGGTATATTTATCTCATTGGATGCTTGAAAGGAAACTCCAAGAGAATTTTAACAAAATGTTTTGTTGGTTTAAAGTACAAAATTATCTCACAAGAATAAGATGGACTTCTTTGTAGTATTTGGAAGGAAACTGCTAAACAAAGCAGGTTGTCTTTGTACAGTGTTTTCACATAAATTTTCTATTTAATACACCATGGCTATTTGTACATGTCACTATATGTTAACCTCTGTTAAAATACTCATTATAAAAAGTGCCTTTCAATATTTTAAGTCATTAGCTATTTCCATTTGAAGAATTTGTTGTTCAGATTCCATGAGAAGGCAGTAGGACCTGGCAATTAAACACAAGGGAAGATGCAGAAATGAAGTTCCTATCTGAACTCTCCACAGTAGAGTCACTGGCTCTATGTACTGGCAGGAAAAGTCAATTTATAATTGCAAGATACACTGCAAATAAGGTGTTAGGAAAGTGCCTAACAAAGACAACATGTTCTCTGCAAAGAGAAATCCATCATCTCTAACTGCTGCCCAATAAAATAAATAGGTTTAGTCATTATGTAGTCTTGAGATATTAATATTATGTCCCCATATAAAACATAAGCTAATATGGTCTCTTACTCATAGTGCTTACAAAGTAGTTACCCTTAAATAGATAAATTGTATTATTTCATTGTAACTCAAACCTTTAAAATACAGAATTGTAAGAGGATGGAGGGAGGGAGGGAGGGATAATCCTTTCTCCAGTTTAGACACCACTACAAGATCATAGTTTGTAGTATGTGGGAGAGACTGCTACTTGCTTAACCAACATTTTTTTTTATCTCCTTTTTTTTATCTCCTTGTTACAATAACCCTGATTTTCTTCCAATGGCCATATACCAGTAAAGCCTGCATTTCTCGGCCTCCCTTGTTACCAAGGTTGACCAGTGATATGAAAATGGAAGTTAATGGGTGGAACTTCCACAAAGGATCTTTAAGAGAGGACTGAGAAGGATACCCCTTCCCCTTCCTCCCGCTGCCTTCCCCTTTCATCCTTTCTAGAATTCAGAAGTGGTGCCTAGCATCAGAAGCTTAGCAGCCACAGAAACTGACATAGAAACTTCAGTTGCCTTTAAAAGTTGTGGTCTAAGAATGGCAGGGATGAAAGATAGAAGGTATTCTGGATTTTTTAAGAGTGGGAGAAAGCCAAATGGATCTTCTGTTATATATAGTTAAATTTAACCACAACCAATTCACACCATATCCAGTATTCAGTTCATAACTTTCCACTACACCATTCTAGCCTTAAGACGCTGGCTAATTCAAACGATAATGTTTGCAATTCATTCAAAGGTTTTCACAAACATCAAAGCAGAGAAAGATGCCATCACGTGCCTGGATAGTCTGTGGCCTTGTGTCCATCTGAGCTACTTTGAGAAATATTCTGAAATTTTTTAAAGTAAATTTTAATGACATGTTAACTGTTTTTATGAATGTCCAGTTAAGGCTGAGATGGTGTGACAGCTGTAAGCAAAGTGTCCAAAGGTGAGAAGATTTAAAAGCCCTTATTCATGGTAGCCTTAATTTGGTCTGATACTAAGCTGCTAAAAATTGGTATCCACCAAAGAAATCATGTTTACACATCCCACAACCCATCCACCCCCTATTGTTTTCCCTGCCCTCAGCTTTCCCAAGCTTCTTTCAGTTATATTCAGAGATAACACCTGTTGCAGAATGATTCTGCCCTAGACTATGTGCCTGTCCCAATTGAGTCTTGAAGTACCTATCATTTCTAATATGCCATTTAGTGGGGCCTAAACTATTAAGTTACATATTAAGACCTAGTGCCTCTTACTCCTGGGAACATCATGGGGCTCACTCTTTGTGGTAGAAGAAATTCTGAGATGACCTCTATAATCCCCACTCAGGGAGTATGGCCTGCCTCCCCTTGAGTGCAGGTGGAGCCTGTGACTTGATTCTAATCTAGGAAATGTAGCAACAGTGATGGGATGTCATTTCTATGATTATATTACATTATGTTATATAAGACTCTGTCTTGCTGGAGTGTGGGGAATTTTCCTGTTGGTTTCAAAGTAGCAAACAACCATACTGTGCACTGCCAACAGAGAGGAGCACATGGTGGGGAACTGAAAGCAACCTCTATGACCTAATGAGGGCCAACAGTTGATACCCAGTAAGAAGCCAGAAGCCTCAGTTTTACAACCACAAAGAAATGAATTCTGTCAACAACCTGAACTAGCTTGGAAACGGATTCTTCCCCAGTCAAACCTCCAGATTATACCACAGCCCAGAGAACACTTTGATTACAGCCTTGAAAGGCCTTGAACAGAGGATCTAAGTCAGTCATGATTCCTGACCCACAGAACTGTGAGATAATAAATTTGCCTTGTTTTAAGTCACTAAGCTTGTGGTAATTTGTTAAACATCATAGAAAACGAATGCACTCCCAAGTCTCTTTTGCTTCCAGCTTGACCTGGGACCAAGCACCTCAGGATTTCTAGAAATCAATCAATTGGATTGATTTTCTACTGTTCTCCTAATTGAAGCCCTTTCAATCCAAGAGTTCTGTCCACAGCATTAAAGCTTCAGCTTTGGTCACTTTTCTACGAACCTTTCTTCTCTCCATCTCTACACACACACACACACACACACACACACACACAAACACACCTCCACATACTTGTTAACCTATAGACTTGTTGAGCCTTGTAGACTCTACCTTAATTTAGTTAATCCCATATTTCTAAATATACAGGTTTTAAGTACTGCAATTCTCATACCTGTCACCAAGATTGGCACAAAGATCATGCAGTATTCAGACATTACCCATGGATGGGTCTCCTGGTAAATAGCCATCTGTGAACCCAGATTTCTAAAAGTATTTCGTCCCATCCTCCCATCTTCAATTCCTTGTATCACTACTTCTTAGCTTATGTTTTCCCTTATTGTCGACTCTCAGTGTTGATGGGTTTACTTTAACTTGAGATTACAATATTTATTGGATAATAGACTTTCTTACTTGATCATTTATTTCAACCTCTACTTCTTCTACATCTAAAAAAAAAAACAAAACAAACCACCAAAGCAAAAATAAACAAAGGCCCACCCATCAATTCTAAGAATAAAGCAAATTCAGTATTAAACATTTAGTATGGCCAGCATATTAGTACTTCCATACACTGGTAGAGGTGTATAATTTAATTTTATGTATGATCAATCTTGGGGAAACAAGAAGAGTTGTAATGCCAAAGGAATATTTGCAAAATGTTTGCGTCCATTTTATAGGCCTTGAAACAGTTTGTTTTTTTTTAAAGCAAATCTGTTATTTTTAACAGATCTAAATTATTATGAGGTATTATAATTAATAAATCTGTTTTATGACGTATATAGCTTTTCTGATAAACTTGAGACCATCTTGAGGCTATCTTGAATAGCAAAGAAATGATGATTTATTACCAAATTCATGTGAGAAAGGTACTATGCACTTTAACCTATCATATTATAGTTTTTATAAATTTCAGTGAACATTGGGTATTTTCTGTATATAATGTAGTATATAGTATTTACTGCCTGTAATAGATTATTACCATTATCAATAATAAAAGCTACCAATTATTTAGTGCTTACTAAAAGTAAGGTATTATTTACAATGCTGTATGTACATTATCTCATTAAATCTGGGCAAAACATGATGTCAGAGGAGTGATTAATCCCATTTTATAGGTGAGAAACTAAAAGATTAAAGACACCAAATAAATTACAAAAGATAAGAGAAATGTAAATCAGGATTCAAATCCAGGTTTTTCTGACATCTTCTATTGTGGTGTGCTGGTCTAATTCTGTTCCTTTATCTACACAGTAAAATAAACTGTGTTGCTGTTAGATTCCTAAGTTTTAAAGTTTCATTGAAAGATATCAATTGTGAGGGCTGCTTGGGTGGCTCAGTTGGTTAAATGTCTGACCTCAGCTCACTCAGGTCATGATCACACAGTTCATGGGTTGGAGCCCCGCATCAGTCTCTGTGCTGACAACTCGAAGCCTAGAGCCTGCTTTGGATTCTTTATCTCCCTCTCTCTCTGCCCCTACCCCATTTGCTCTCTGTGTCTCTCTGTCTAAAAAATAAAAATTAAAAAAGAAAAGATAGTAATTGTGATGAGCTTAAAACACAAATTTGGATTATTTTTGGCTCACATTTTATTTGGATTTAATACCCACAACCATATATATGCACATGTGTACTAACAGAAATTTTTGATTCAGCAATGACTTATAAATAAAAAGTGCCAAATATATAATAGATAACACTTTCAAGAGAACAGAAAAAGCTAATATTAAATATTAAAACCAGAGTGGCTGGGATTTCATTGAGTTTGTAAATTAAATTATGGATAACTGACATCTTAACAAAAGTGACTTTCCAAGAACATCATATATTTTTCTATTTATGTAGGTCTTCTTTAATTTATTTCAGTGGTGGTTTGTAGTTTCCAGAGTGTAAGTGTTATACATATTTTACTAAATTTATTGCTAAGTATCTGCTGGTTTAGATGGTTTAGAAATTTTTAATTTCTAATTGTTTATTCTTGCATACAGAAACACAGCTGCTTTTTAAATATTTTATTTTTTTTTTTTTGAGAGAGAGAGGGCACAAGTGAGTGAGGGGCAAAGAGAGAGGGAAAAAGAGAGAAGTGGGGCTCACCCAAAGTGGGGCTGTGCTCACCCAAAGTGGGGGTCAAGCTCACGAACTGTGAGATCATGACCTGTGCGGAAGTCAGGTGCTTAACAGACTGATTGCAAAGCTGATTTTTTAAAAATATTAACCTTATATTCTTCAACCATATTAAACTTGCATATTAGCTCTAGTAGTGTTTTTGTAAATACCTTAATATTTTACATGTATACAATCATGTTATTTTAATAACTTTTACTTTTTTACTAATCTGTGTGCCTTTTGTTTTTCTTATAGTGTTATATGATCTAGGATCTCCATTACAACACTGAAAAAGGGGTGAGATCAGATATCCACGCTTTGTTTCTCATCTCAAAAAAGAAGCATTTTGATGCTTTATGATTATAAAATTCTTCATGATTTAGGAAAACATTGGGGTTAAATATGTTGTTACTGTAGGTTTTTATAGATACCTTTTATCAGAATAATGAAGTCCACTTAAATTCCTACTTTTCTCAGAATTTTTATTATGGATGTTGAATTTTGTAAAATGCCTTTTCTGCATCACTTAAGATAATCGGTTTTGCTCCTTCATTATGTTAGTATGATAATTTACATTGACTTTTGAAAGTTAAACACTACATTTCTGAAATAATCCCCACTTGGTTATGATGTATTATCCTTTTAAAAATACACTGTTGGATTCAATCTGCTAACATTTTGGTGAAGAATTTGTTTGTAGGAATATTGGTCTGTAGTTTTCTTTCCTTTTAAGGTCTTTGTCTAGTTTTGATCTCAAGTCACTACTGCCTTCTGAAATGAGTTAGGAAGTGTTTCCCCTCCTCCTCTTCTTTATATATTGTTATATTTAGAAATAAATGTCCAGAATTCAGTAGAGTTTTACCAGCATAATTTCCACTTCACTTCCTCACACATCCATCCCCCAGAGATAATTCCTTTTACTCAGGTGTTTCAAAACCTCAGTGTGTAGCTCGTTCATATTTTAAAACAGATCGATATAAAATCAGTTGGGCTTGTAGAAATACTTTTGTAGAAGCATGAGATATGAGAAGCAATGAGGTGCAAAGAAATTCAAAATATTGTCAGAATACCGTATTCAGAAAATAACTCTGATGTTTTCAAATAAGTCTTTCTGTGATGAAGACTACTGCTCATATAATGACTGGGTTTCAAAATAAAACATGTAATATAGTCAAAATCTTATTGAATTTTAATTATATAGGATAGTTTTCTAATTGCTCTCAAAAGTTGTTAAGATTTTAAGAGTCACCTCCTCAAATTCCTAATATTCTCAATTGGTTGTATTATTTCTAAGGAAAGAGTCAAAGTAACTGTTAAATGTGTGTAGTGGGGAAATCACCAATTTAATGTGTTAATAACAACCTTCAGATTACTGAAAAAGAAAAACCAAGACTAAGTTACTTCAGGTTGATTAGTTTCCCTTAGGAATATCACTCCTTTCTAACATTTCTGTTTCTCTTACAGTATTATCACACCTATTAAATAGTGCACGTTTTCAATGTAATGTGTAATTGTAAATTATTCTCAGAAACATAGCTCTCTTGTCTTAATTGCTGACAGACTTTACCCTCACCATTTGTTATGCGGTGAATTCAGCGTCATGGAGAACCACTACTGTGGCAATGCTCCCTCACACTGTCCCTACAGGAACTCAGGTGACAACATGGCACATTAGACCACACGGTTAGCCATTTATTAAGCTATTAACTTTGTCTGACCCAGTTTGTCAAGTTTTTTGTGTTTTAAATGTCAATTTCTATTCACTTGATTTCTTTCCACTTGGCTTTGCTAGACTAAGAATAAATTGCCTTCTTCAAGGAAAAGCAAAGGAAGTAAAACTATCAGGAAAAGTCAACTCAGAGGACTCTTGGGGAAAAAAATTAAGTACTGGTGAGAATCATCTTTAAGTTAATTAACCAGTTTGGGAGGTAATTGAGATTCTGGCTTCATCTTCTTTGCCTGACACTGTCCCTCTGCCCCGCATTTTACACTTGGGTACTTATCACTGTTTACCCTGATTCCACAGCACATGCCAAATCCAAGAAAACTTCCAGTAAAGCATTTGCTTAGACCAGAGCCAATTTCTTCTACTTGAAAAAAAGTCAACTTACTTTGTAATCTAGCGATAAAAAGTCAGTAGTCATTTCTTATATATAATCAGTTCATTATTATTATTTCTATCAGAAAGAATAGAGAACTGAAAGGAGATTAAACTAGACACACACTTCCTGCTCTTTATTAGCATTAATCATGAGGGATTTAGTGATCAAGGAATTTATAGCTACTGGCTAACAAGACAGTTTAAAATGATCTGTGAATGTCTTTCATCCATGCTGATCCATTACCAAGGATCATCAAAAGTTGGCTAAAAAACCTCCAACCTCAAATACATTATTTTCAACAGTTTGTTGGGTTAGAGGAAAGAGACTGTTAAATGGTTTCCAGTAATGTTTCAGGTGAACAGAAAGTAAACATCAGATTGTATCTTGGAGAGGAGGAAAAAAAGCACACATTTAAACTTACTTCATGGTACTTTTATTATTTACTAAGAAACACTATATCTGCTTATTGTGAGCCGATTTGTCCAAGCCCTAAAGATATTCTCCTGATAAAAGGTTACAAAATGCCTTGAAACAAATGTAAAGGACTGAAAAGGATAAAAATAATTTATTTCATAAGTTTTCAATGTTATGCGAATGCAGTAATTGTTTAAAATCCCAGTGTTTCTGGTGTTAATATTATCAAGGGAAGGAATGATCAATTCTGGAAAAAGAAACTGGTTGTTAGAAGTGTTAAGGATATGGGTGCCTGGGTGGTTCAGTTGGTTGAGTGTCCAACTCTAGATTTCAGATCAGTCATGATTCCAGAGTTGTGGGATCGAGCCCCACATCAGGCTCGGTGCTGAGCATGGAGCCTGCTTGGGATTTTCCCTCTCCCTCTCTCTCTTTCTCTTTCTCAAAAAAAGAAAAAGAAATGTTAAGGACAAAATTATGTAATATGTAGAATCTTTTGACTGATGAGATGTGATTTAAAATGAAAGGGAGTGGGTCAAGACTCAACGATAACTCCCAAGTTTCTAGGATAAAATGGGGATTCCAGTCATTGAAAATGGAAACTCTGGATAAGTAGTAAGCATTTAGAAATATGGAATTAAAGCTGATGATAGATGTCTGGAATGAAGAAATATTTCAGAGTGAGACAATGAGAAATACAAGTCGCTGAAGATTTGAGTAAAATATTTTAGGAGACTACTTGGAATGTAAAAGAAGACAGAAGAGGGAATCCTAATGGCCAGCAACATTGAAGTGTTTATTTTAAAGGGGAGGAAGCATCTAAATAGACTAGAGGGGGCTCAGCTGGTTAAGCATCCAACACTTGATTTTGGCTCAGGTCATGATCTCACAGTTCATGGGATCGAGCTCCATGTTGGACTCTGTGATGATAGCACGGAGCCTGCTTGGGATTCTCTCTCTCCTTCTCTCTCTGCCCCTCCTCTACTCTGTCTCTCAAAAATAAATAAATAAACATTTAAAAAAACTTAAAAAAATAAATAGACTATAGAAAGGCAGAGTCTAAAATATAAAAAAATGCATAGGTACACTCTCAAAGGGCAGGCGCTGTATCTATATTGCTTGTCATTGTATTCATGGCACCTAATTACACTACCTGGAACACAATAGGTAAACATTCGTGAAGTAAATGAACAAACATCCAGGAGAGTGAGGTCATGCCCAAGTAAATGCTTAGAGCATGTCAAGGAGGAAATAATCTACAGTAGTGATTACTGGATTTGGCAATTAGAAAGTCATTAAAGATCTTATCAAGAACAACTTCTGGGGGTGCCTGGGTGGCGCAGTCGGTTAAGCTTCCGACTTCAGCCAGGTCACGATCTCGCGGTCCGTGAGTTCAAGCCCCGCGTCGGGCTCTGGGTTGATGGCTCAGAGCCTGGAGCCTGTTTCCGATTCTGTGTCTCCCTCTCTCTCTGCCCTTCCCCCGTTCATGCTCTGTCTCTCTCTGTCCCAAAAATAAATAAACTTTAAAAAAAAAAAAAAAAAAAAAAAAGAACAACTTCTGCAGAGGGGCACTTGGCTGGCTCAGTGGTAAGGCATGTGACTATCTCAGGGCTGTGAGTTTGAGCACCACACTGGGTGTAGAGATTACTTAAAAATAAAATCTTAAGGTAAAAAAAAAAAAAAAAAAAAGAACAACTTCTGTGGAGTTTTGGTAGTAAAACCCAAATTGGAATGCACCGAGGGACAAATGCATAATGAAGCAGTGCAGATGTTGCAGACTGATTTTTTTTTTCCCAAAAAGAATGGCAGAGAAGAGCAGGAATTCATAATAAATAGAGATAAAGAAATATTATTGAGAACTTTTTTCATAAACTGGGAGACATCTGAGCAGGTTTATGTGGTGGGGAAAAAAGCCAAAAGGAAGAAGAAAATGAAAAGGCAAAAAAAAAAAAAAAAAAAAAAAAAAGGTGGGGTGGGGCGGGTGCATAGTTGATAAAGTGGGACAAGTGGATGAGTTCTAAATTAGAGATGGGGAAATCAGTCTAAGACCAGAGGAAAGTCCAATCTATCTATAGAGGGAGGAAACGTGAGGAACAAGTGTAAAAAAAAGAGTCAAAAATAACACCAAGGTGTCTGATATAAGGTGGTACTTTGTATCTGTACCTCTTACCTCTATATCTACATAAATAGGTGAGGAGAAGGGCAAATGCAGGCATGCACATTAGTATAGAAATAGAAGTCTGAGGACTCTTACACTTCACATTTCTCAGTGAAATAGCAATGATGCCATCTTTTTAGAAGGGTTAGGGGTAAAGTAGGGATTGTGAAAAGAATGGTAGCTACGTGGGGCAAAATCTGGCACCAGATTAAGGAATTTAAATAGGGATACATGGAAATGCCTGCCACTGTCCAAGTGAAGAGGAGATGATAGGTTTTGATTAATTGTACCAATCTGCTTCAGAGGTTTAGCTTTCTCCAATGGCACTCAGCAGTCCTGGTATAGGAACCAAGAGGTGGATGGCAGGTTTAACCCAAGGCTAGAAGTTGGCAGAGAAGTATGATAGAATGGATAAGGACCAGGGAAGTGACCGTGCTAAAATCAATGCACTTGGAAGTTAGACTGTGCGCAAAGGGAAGAGGGTGGTAATATTTTAAGGTTACAAGGAAGGGGTGGCAGTGATTGAAATGTCTCAAGAGTGTGAGGGGGCGATACAGGAGTAAGGAAGTGTGGGAGCCTCACGGCTAAGAGATTAGGGTCCTGAATCCCTCCATCGGGGTGGGAGAGAAAGGACCCAAGACACAATGGCAGTGAAAAATCCAGAAGCAATAGGAGCAAGAGGTCAGGTAATAAGCACCCTAGGGCAGTAGGGCACATGTTAAAAAAGCTCATATTTGTGTGGCACACTGGAATAAAGAAATGAGGCTTCCTGAAGGTGTAGGTGACTGGGTCAAAGGATCACCTTCTGCCTGACACACATCCCAGACACACTTATCACTGATTCCACCCCATTCATTG
This sequence comes from Leopardus geoffroyi, assembly GCF_018350155.1. NCBI lineage: Eukaryota > Metazoa > Chordata > Mammalia > Carnivora > Felidae > Leopardus > Leopardus geoffroyi. The sequence goes on from NC_059331.1 coordinate 129,967,571, forward strand.
CCTGTACACCAGAACATGCTGATTTAGGAAAACTCTACCTTAGAAAACATTGAAGGAACAACAACAACAAAAAAATCAAATGACTTATGACCTAGGTCAGAAAGTTAAGGATGAGAGGCCCAAAACAAAGATATTAGGATCTGAATCCAGGCAAACACTGAACTGGATATGAGAGGAAAAAAAGCAAGGATAGGTCAACAGAGAAGTGGGTGAACATGAAGGTGACATTTGGAGTTCATAACTTCAGGAATGGGTATTTCAAGGTGATAAGAAGTAAGGCTTACTTCCACTAATTTTAATTACTCATATAACATAAAATCAAGTATTATGGGCAATTAATCAGGAAATTTAAAAAAATAGGTAACTGATAACTGTAGAGTTTTTACAAATGACATAGTAGTGTTCTGGGGGGAAAAATCCAGCCCACTGTTTAAATACAAAATTTTAGGGGCGCCTGGGTGGCGCAGTCGGTTAAGCGTCGGATTTCAGCCAGGTCACGATCTTGCGGTCCGTGAGTTCGAGCCCCGCGTCGGGCTCTGGGCTGATGGCTCAGAGCCTGGAGCCTGTTTCCGATTCTGTGTCTCCCTCTCTCTCTGCCCCTCCCCCGTTCATGCTCTGTCTCTCTCTGTCCCAAAAATAAACGTTGAAAAAAAATTTTAAAAATAAAAAAAAATAAAAATAAATACAAAATTTTACTTCTAAAAGTATATCCTAATATTTTTCTGTTTGGCAACTACACAAACTAACAGGAAATTCTTCTAAGTCTGGGATGCTTATAAGTATAACCTTTTCTGTGTGTCAGTGGGGTACAAGATGCTTTACTGTGCTTGAACATCTTTGAAGCAATGATCAAACAAGCAGAATGTCATTTGCATTGTCAAATGACCTTAGTCTGTGATCTTATAGAAAACAAACAGCTTTAAATGAGAAGAAGCTGTTAATTTGGCCATGTTACAATAACAAGAGTTCATCACATGCTCTATCCTATAGTTCTGAATTATGGCACTCTTTTATGTAGTTACACTGTAAATCACTATTTATGGCATTTCTGCACTTCTAGCCAAAATATCCAGTAAATCAAATTGGAGATGAAATATTTTCGGCTTAAACCGATTCAGTATGTTCTCACTTCTGACAGCTGTAAAACTCAAAAGTTATTTTACATCTCAGTGTTTGAAGTCAAAACATCACAATTTTGTATGACCAGATGCACTCCAACTAAAATCCTGGAAATCTCATGATGTCTGGGAAATTAGCTGACAGGGGCATGAGCAGATCGTCGATGCTGGAGGAAACTCATAGGGGAATCATAATAAGGGACCATTAACTAAGAACTCACAAGCAAGAGATGATAAAAGACAAAATTTTAAGAGATACCTAAATTGGAATTAAGGTGTGCCTGTTAACGGGATGATAAAACAGACCTATATTCCGTTTTAATCTAGAAAGTCAGCTAACGGTAGTCAGAGCCCCAGTTGAGTCTGGTCATTATTCTAACAAAACATTTATGTAGAGGGTAGTCGCTCTTCTTCAAAGCTGTTGTAACAATTAGTAAAAGAAATAAAAGAGGATTGAAGGGATAAGTTAAAGCAAGAATATAAACAATAAGGGAACAGTTCACCACCAAAGGGAAATATAGTCATCATTGTCTGAGGTTTTCCAAGTCAAAATCACTATGTCAGTATTATTATTTTAAAACAATTTAGTAAAGTAACAGAATCATTTATGCACATATGCTAGAACAATTTAAGTCTTGAAAAATAAGATGTAATCTAGTCTCTGCTCTACTATTAATGGTTGAGATTATGACACTGGCTGTAACCACAAGTGTGGACCTGAGCCTGTGGTCTTTCTGTGCGTATGTGAACTATCTTATATTCATTGGAATAGGACTCTTGGAAATGCAGTATTCATACTGAATATTTTTGAAATCTTTTAAATGCATTTCGCTTAGTGGCTATGACCACTACTTTAAAATAGCAAACAAATATTTTTGGATTCTTGCCACTCTGTTTTTCCAAGAGAGGTAGAATTCAAAATGATTTTTCATTCACAGATATGTAAACACAGATTCCTTTCCCTTTGTGATTGTAGACTGGTAACAACTATAGAACCAAGTAATGCTTTGGGAGGGTTTAGCCCTAGCTCTCTCAGCTGCTCCTGACCCCTAGTCATCATCATAGTTAATACACAACATGTAGTAATAGTGTTTGTTATACAAAATCAGCTTCAGAGGACTTCTTTCGCTTCTCTTCCAAAGGAATCACCACCCTACACCCATTCTATCCCTAGTGTCATCACTGAGTGGCAGCATAGTTAGTATATGGGTCAAATACATGGATTTGAGATTCAGACAGACTCTGACCCATACAAGCTGAAAAGGACAGACAGCATCTCTTTCTATGTGTTTGACATTGGGGAGACTTAATCTCCCTGGGTCTCAGATTTTTTAGAGTGGGTACAATGACTAAATAAAATTACACATTGTGAAGTGCTCAGGTAGTATTTGGCAGATATTAAGTATTCAGGTAAGGCCAGCCATTTTTAGTATTATTGTTACTAGCATTATTACTGTTTATTGCAATTTTTCCTTGCAGATAGTTTATCCAATGAAAAAAAAAATCCACAATAGTAACCATAAGAAATAATAGGAATTGAAGAATCTAAATTTTTTTGCTTACTAATAATTAATACGAAGTACTCTACTTGCTTTGAAGATTTAATTTATGAAGAATTATATATAGGATCATAGGTTATGTTATTTTGAGGGGGACTAATTATCAGGAAATGAGTTTTTCTTGTTAATCAAAAAACCTGGTTAAAAAATGAGCTGTCATTTGTTATGGAATGGACTGTGTTTCCTCAAAATTCACATGTTGAAGTCTTAACACCGAGTACCTCAGAATGTGGCCGTATTTGGATACTGAGGCTTTAAAGAGATGATTAACTCAAAATAAGGGTCTTAGGATGGGCCCTCAATCCACCTGACTGGGGTCCATGTAAGAGGAGGAGAGTAGGACAGACAGATGCCAGGGGTACAAGTGCATGCATGGATAACCACGTGACGGAGCAAGACTGCAGCCATCTGCAAGCCAAGGAGAGAAGCTTCAGAGGAAACCACCCTGCTGTCACCTTTCTCTTGGACTTCTAGCCTCCCAAAGTATGAGAAGTTACGTTTCGGTTTAAGCCACCCAGACTGGGTATTTTGTTAAGGCAGTCCTAGCAAACTAATATACTATCTATGGGTGACCAACTAGCAAAAGAACAGAATATGACAAAACAATTCTAAAACATGTTGAATGTGCTTTATTCAGAGAACATTTCAGTCTCTTAATTGCCTCAGTGTTATCTATATGACCATCAGTTTTCATTTTACTAGCAAAGAAATGCTATTAGAGAACTCTGTATAACAGTTTAATTCAACAAATATTGATTGAATTGTGACCATGTGGAGAAGCCTTATGCTCACTGGTGAAGACTGTATGCTGTGGGAGAAGATAAAGATAAGCAAGAAAGTATTTCAAATACCTTACAATACAAGGGGAGGGAGACAGAGTCGTAAACAGTCATAAGATAAGAATGAATTAATGTGTTATAATAAAGGTGAAAACCAAGGGATTTGAGAGCAGAGCTGTGTGAAGGACTGACTTTAACTCAGTAGACTGATAAAGATTTAGTGTGAAAACAGATTTGGGCCGGCATTTTCAAGATAAATAGGATTTTAATAGGTGATGAGGAGAAAATTCCAGGATAAACGTGAATACATAAATATTTTGGAATATTTGGGAAAACATAGGTAAAAGGCCAATAGTCAAGTAAGGGGAATGGGGTGAGAATAGAGCAGCAGAAAGCCTGAAGGGCTCTGAGTAGTGGAGCAGACTAAAACAAGTATTAATAGAATAGCAGTAGGAGTGACATCAGGAATTACATTAGCAATAGTAGGACTCATTAAATAGGTAGTGCTTATTTACTACCCACTATGTGCCAGGGTCCTCACAAGCACTTCATGTTCATGAACTCATTTAATTCTCCAAAACTAAAGACGTGTACACCACCTGTTTTGAAAAATGAGAAACCAAGCGCAAGGAAGGGAAGGAATTTGCCGAAAGTCAGACAGGTAATAAGTGGTAAATTACTTAATTCACACGAATATTTTCTCTATAAAATGACAGCTAAGAAATAAAGAAATCATGTAATCCATCCTCTCCCCATAGTTGGATCCGTCTCTGTTTGTTTGGGAAATAGATTCCATACTTTGTAATCAATGTGAAAATATATTCCGACTTTTGTTTCTATGGAAAATGTGAAGAGTTTAAAAGGCAAACTTAAAACACGTATCATTCTTTCTGGCAGAAAATCAAAGCCTGTCTTCTAGGCCTTTCCTGTAATGACAACGGAAGATATCCTAACTCAGCTAGCTTTTCCTATGAATTACCAGCTGGGATGGTTTTGAAGATAAATGTCAAAATTCTCTCCTGTTCTGTGTCCTAATCACCAAGTCTTCATTAAAAAAAAGATTCCATTAAAAGAAAAGGATATTAACTAACTATAAGCTAAAAAGAATAGTCTTTTAAAGTAATAAAGAATAATACAATGACCAATACACGATAGTCTGAAACCTTGGTCATTGGACCACAAATGGGGATGTCAAGCCGCATTAGGGTATGGACCCTGAGATATTATTCACCAATAAGGACAGAAACTATGCATGTGTGTAAACATTCTTCTCCAAGCAAAGAAGATGGTTAGAAGTCACTGTCATACCAGCTAATGGAATAAACTACCACCAGTCTGATACAAAGCCCAGACCCAAGCTTTTGATCCTACAGTTAACTGCCACAGGGCAATCCTACTCGCAGGCAAACTTAAATCCATGTGTGTATGCGTGTCTGGTTTATAATTTGAGATCAGTATCATTTTCATTGGCCAAAAAGAATAAAAGGCAATTTTTTGGCAATTCACTAGAGTGTTACTTTTTTTTTTTAAGCTTTTTTAATGAATCTTTGCTGAGTAGCAATTGAAACAGTTCTAAAAAGCAACTTGATGGAGAAAGACACAGTCCATATGTCTGGTGATATGTTTTAATAAAATGCTTTTTGTGAAAAAAATTAAAACACCCACAGTATTGAGGGATACTTACTGGAACCTTTATTTTATAGCCTCTGGTTATGGTCCTGGAGACAAATGAGTTAGAAAGCAGAAGTAATTATAGAGATATCCCAAGTAACTCTCAGCTAGCTACGATCTCAAATATTCTGACACCTGAGAACAGATATTTTGGACTATAACAACAAGGAACTTAGGAGGGAAACACTACTTAGAAAAATTTAGCAGACACATTTGCAAATGCTGAAAATAAAGGGTTTATAAATAATTTATATGAATAATACTCAAGTGTTTATGCTATACTTTGACTAATATTTTTTCTAGTTATTTTCTGTTCTTTACCTAATTCTTATCAACAAATCCTTAAAATAATGTAGAACACTGAGGATACTGAAACCAATTTATGACTGTGTCAAAATATCACTTCCTATTTTAAACATGAACACTGTTGTGAGATTAGTAACTGTAAACCAGACATCAAAGGATCACCATTTACTTGGTTTAAAATTTTAGTTGGTGTGGTTTGCAAAGTGAAATAGAACTATGCTTCAGTAGAGTTAAGGGGAACTGTTCGGGAGACCCTGCCCCATATCCAACTCTTGCAAACTAAGCTCAGATGGGGAAAATACTACTGTCAGAGTTAATGCTTTAATTTCTAAACTGGATCCCTTCCATGACATCTTTTGTAAACTCTTCCCATCGAGAAATGTTACTGTGCTTTATTCAGGAATCATCTGGAACCCAAGTGTCTATTTGTTATAGTGTAGGAAAGCAATAGTCAGATACACTGGGATTACCATTTTGAGAGTGATGCCGCATGTTCCTGGTGAGTGTTGGGTGGGCAATTGCTAAATATTGGGGGACAAGTCCTTAGCCTCTTTTTGTGTCAGGTAAGAGGTATTTTAAAAATTAGATTCAGAGAAGAAAAAATAAAGATATTTAATCATTCCAATCATTTTGTAAATATGTTTCATAAATATGGTCTTTAGCCTTCAGGGTCTTTGTTTGCTTGTTTTTAAATAACTATCAAAATTCACCAGAACTAAGCTAAGCCTCCTCCCATCAAGAATCACCTGACTCCTCCTCTTCACACAAGAATCATTAACCATAAAGGCACCGTATACCTGTGAGCGGCTTATCAAGACTTGGCTGTGAGATGTTAAAACCTTCACGACCTTCACTAAAGTGAAAGCATTTCCAAGTACAATTCATTTAACTACACCATTATGCTGGATGACAGGTCTGAGACTGAGGGAGTATGAGAATAGTAAAGCTCCCATTCCCCTGGGGTAGACAGATAAAATGAGGCAGAACCTGTCTAAACAACACATTTGTTATAACTAGTTATGGTGTTTTTAAAGTCTTTGCTCTAGAAACTACAGTCATTGTGCCAGAGTTCACCTTATCACTATTGCCACAAAAGCATTTCAGACACAGATCAGACCTGTTCATCTCTATTAAACCAGAAAAGACAATATATATAAACCACTGAATCCAGATTCACATTTTTCATTAATATGTACTCAAGTTACTAAAGAAATTCTTATTCTAAATATTTTGCTGTCCTACTTCTTTTAAGAAGCCAGTATTGTACTAAATTTTGGCTTTTGTTACTATAAATACAAAACAATGTTTTCTTGACCTAATATCAATTGCAACTATATGGCAGATTTAATTAATAATTACAAAAACAGTTTTAGTTTACACGGTATTTACCTTCTACACACTCATTCTTAAAAGAATATTCTTATTTTATAATATTCTTTAAATATTATAAATTAATTTAGATCTTAAAAGTTAGATTTAACCATTCAACAAAAATGGCGGGGGTCGGGGGTGGGGCAGAAACTAATATTGCTGACCAGGTCTATGTGTAAGTACCATGCCCAGCAAGAAATACAATGACCTTGAAATGATCACTGGCTAGTGGTGAAGGTGATATAATAAAACTGACCTTGTTACCCTGTGACAGGGTGGTAGTAAAGCAAAGAAAGTGTTGTAAGACAACAGATTAAAAGTAGGCTTATTCTGATTGGGACAATCAGTATCATTTCCAGTGCTAAAAGACTTCATAAAGTAGGTGATATTAAACTGAACATTAGGAGATAAATAGTAGTAGTAATAATGATAATTACAACTCCTGCTGCTGCTCACATTGCACTTGCTATATGGCATGCATTGTTCTATGAGCCATACATATGTTAATTCATTTAATTTTCACAATAACTCTGTCAGGAAAGTACTATTATCCCTATTCTACACATGAGAAAACTGAGGTTCATAATGATTAAATGACTTTCCCAAGAACACACAATCAAGAAGTGGTAGAGCTGAGATTTGATCCAGAGGGTCTAGCCCCAGAGTCTGCACTCGACTACTATAACAGGCTATCCCTAATATAGAAATTCATCAAGAAGGAAGGCTAACAGGCCAACCCAAACAGAGGGTAGAAGAACATAGCATGAATTTAGGAGGTAAATGATTATGCTGTCTTGGTTCACTGGGCTCCTTGAACATCTTCTTCACGATCCGAGTAGATATGTTAAATACACAGAACTCCCTTATGCCTCTCACCATATGCTTCCCTTTCAGTTGTTCTGATAGAAAAGACAAAAAGGAAGAAAGTGAATGAAGAAAGCATAGAAAGCATGGAAATCCATTTTATCTAGAAGTTATTATATACATAATAGAATATTAAAGTGGAAGTCCTGGCTCAAGCACCAAGACAATAATTAACACATTCCAAAGGAGGTGTTAGACCATATGCTGAATTTCCAAAGGAGGATTCTGAGAACCAGTTACACAATTCTTAAATGCCACATCCACACCAATGTTCTGAAATTGGAAATGAGGGAGAAGGATTTATGTGGACTGATAAGCTGTGGATTAAACTCTGGGGTATAAGAGATGTCTGCCTGGGGAGAAGGATTTCATCAGGACCTTTTGGAGACCTTAATATGTGTCCCCTGCAATCTGATGGGCATGTGGACTAGTGACATGTGGACTAGTGACATGGGCATGTGACAAGAGAATGTCAATTCCAGATGAGATCCTACAGGTTCTGCTGATTCTCCCATCGAGCGGCAGGGCTCAAATCATCATTAGGAGAGAATTGCCAAACGATTGGTTAGTTCCACTTCATGGTGGAACAAAGGGGAGGTTGCCATATCGGGAATCACCCAATTCCTAGTGTACACTGGGGTTCGTAGGTGTGTGTTTTCTGTGGATCAGAGGGCATTTTGTATGAGGGAATCAGAATAGGGTCACCTACCATCATATCTAAGAAGGCTACCTGGATGGGGTCAACAGATCTCAAAAACTAGAGGGACTATGTGCTTTCTTAGCCAGAATAGGGATTCTTTGCCCCATTAAAATAACTGCAGAGGGACAAGTCTACAAATAACCAAAGAAACCATTTAAAAGAAAGTCAGCTTTTATATAGTCAATTCATCTATGACAAAGAAGACACGAATACACAATGGGGGAAAAGACAGTTGCTTCAATAAATGGTGCTTTGCAAACAGGATAACTACATGCCAAAGAATGAAACTGAACCACTTTATACACAAAAATGAACTCAAAATGGATTAAAGACCTAAATGTGAGACTTGAAACCATAAAAAACCTAGGAGAACAAAGGTGGGTAATTTCTCTGACATTGGATGTAGCAATATTTTTCTAGGTAGATCTCCTAAGGCAAGGGAAAACAAAGCAAAAATAAACGATTGGAACTACATCAAAATAAAAATCTTTTGCACATCAAAGGAAACCACCAACAACCTACTGGATAGGAGAAGATATTTGAAAATGACATATCTGATGAGAGGTCAATATCCAAAATATATAACTTTATATACAACTCAACACCAAAAAAAAACCCTCAAAACAATCTGATTGAAAAATAGGCAGAGGAACTGAAGAGACATGTTTTCCAAAGATGGCTGACAGACACATGAAAATATGCTTAACACTAATCATCAGGAAAACGAGAATCAAAACCATAATGAAAGATCTTCTTACACCTGTCAGAATGGCTAAAACAAAAAGACAAGAAACAAGTGTTGGTGAGGATGTGGAGAAAAAAAAACCTTATTCACTTATGCACTGTTGATGAGAATGTAAATTGGTACAGCCACTGTGGAGAAAACGCTATGGAGGTTCCTCAAAAAATTAAAAATAGAAATACCCTATGATCCAATAATTCCACCACTGGGTATTTACTCAAAGAAAATGAAAACACTGGGGCAGCCAGGTGGCTCAGTTTGTCAAGCATCTGACTTCAGCTCAGGTCATGACCGTGGTTTGTGAATTCAAGTTCCACATCAGGCTCTGTGCTGACAGCTCAAGGCCTGGAGCCTGCTTCAGATTCTGTGTGTGTGTCTCTCTCTGCCCCTCCCCAGCTCACACTCTGTCTCTGTCTCTCTCTCTCTCTCTGAAAAATAAACACTAAAATTTTTTTTAAAAAAATGAAAACACTAATTTGAAAAGATACATATACTCCTATGTTCATTACACTATTGCTCACAATAGCCAAGATATGGAAGAAACCTAAGTGTCCATCAATAGATGAATGGATAAGGAAGATGTGTTATGTATGTGTAGATCTATCTACCCACACAGACAGACAGACAGACAGACACACACACACACACACACACACAATGAACTAACCAGTCATAAAAGAAAGCATAGGTGTGCCTGAGTGGCTCAGTTGGTTAGGCATCCAACTTGAGCTCAGGTCATGATCTTGTGGTTGGTGAGTTTGAGCCCTGCATTGGGCTCCATGCCAACAGCTCGGAGTCTGGAACCTGCTTCAGATTCTGTGTTTCCCTCTCTCTCTGCCCTTCCCCTACTCATGCTCTCTCTCTCTCTCAAAAATAAACATTGGGGCACCTGGGTGGCGCAGTCGGTTAAGCGTCCGACTTCAGCCAGGTCACGATCTCACGGTCCAGGAGTTCAAGCCCCGCGTCAGGCTCTGGGATGATGGCTCAGAGCCTGGAGCCTGTTTCCGATTCTGTGTCTCCCTCTCTCTCTGCCCCTCCCCCGTTCATGCTCTGTCTCTCTCTGTCCCAAAAATAAATAAACGTTGAAAAAAAAATTTTTTTAAATATAAAAAAAAAAATAAAAAAAAAAAATAAACATTAAGGGGCGCCTGGGTGGCGCAGTCGGTTAAGCGTCCGACTTCAGCCAGGTCACGATCTCGCGGTCCGTGAGTTCGAGCCCCGCGTCAGGCTCTGGGCTGATGGCTCAGAGCCTGGAGCCTGTTTCCGATTCTGTGTCTCCCTCTCTCTCTGCCCCTCACCCGTTCATGCTCTGTCTCTCTCTGTCCCAAAAATAAGTAAACGTTGAAAAAAAAATAAACATTAAAAAAAATTTTTTTAAAGCATGAGATAGTGCCATTTGTGACAACATGGATGGATGTAGAGGGTACTGTGCTAAGTGAAATAAGATTGAGAAAGACAAATACCATATGATTTTTTCCTATGTGGAATAAAAACACCCAAATGAATAAACCAACAAAAAGCAGAATCAGACCTATAAAAACAGAGAACTGATGGTGCCAGAGGAGAGGGAGGGTGGGAGGAAGAGCGAAATAGGTGAAAGGGAGTGGGAGATAAAGGCTTCTAGTTATATAATGAATAAGTTATAGGAATAACAGGCACAGCATAAGGAATACAGTCAATGATACTTAATAGGATTGTATGGTGACAGATGGTAGCTACACTTGTGGTGAGCAGAGTATAATGTGCAAACTTGTCAAATCACTATGTTGTACACCTGAAACTAATGTAACATTGTGTATCATACTCAAAAATTTTTTAAAGTCAACTTATGTACATATTTTTGCAGCAGATAAATATGATCAATAAAAAAAATTCAAGCATTAAAGTAAAAAGAAAATAACAAAAACCTTTAACACCCCAAATCCAGAGAGTAGCAACGTTAAAACCAATACTCTAGTATTTAAGAGACAGTTTTTATGTCTTCTCCTTCCCTCCCAACCATCAAACCCAGAGGAGTCAGGAGTTGTGTCAGCAAACAGGATGGAGAAGCTGAAGGCCAGGTAGGGAAAGACCAGAGAGCAAGTACCCTTTCTCCATGGCAGGCTTCCGGCCTCCAGGAGGTCTCTGCTTGGAGGTCAAGGGGAGAAACTTTCTTTTTAATGTTTACTTATTTATTTTTGAGAGGGGGGGGAGGGGGAGGGGGAGAGGGAGAGAACGAGAACAAGTGAGGGAGGGGCAGAGAGAGAGGCAGACACAGAATCCAAAGCAGGCTCCAGTCTGTCAGCACAGAGCCCAACACGGGGCTGAAAGTCACAAACTATGAGATCGTGACCTGAGCTAAAGTTGGATGCTCAATCGACTGAGCCACCCAGGCACCCCAAGGGGGGGAAGCTTTATATGAAGTTAAGAATATTAAATATTACACAGCCTGAATCTTTAAATGATTAAATTGGATCTGTGTTTTTGCCCAGTAAGTGCTATAGGACATTTTATTATCCAAGAGTGTCCAGAAAAGTCACGGGTCTGCCTGAATTTCTATCAAAGGGCAAGGAAAGAACCTGCTTCACAGAGTGGATTGAAAGGGATTTAAAGTAAATTTAATCTATAATTATATTCAACCAACTGCACTCAGTCAACATAACAGCTATGTATATGACAATCTCTACATGGAGCACCTGCACATGTATAAATCTGCCCACTTCCGTTCAAAGTGTAAAGGCAGCAAAGGAGCTTCAGAGGCTGAGATCTGGAGCCAGCATGCCTGAGTGTGTCTCAGCATCTTCATCTGTGAAACAGGAGTAATGACCCCATGTACTTCACAGTGTTGTCCAAAGGATTAAATGAAACAATATGTGAAAGCTTTTAATACAGTGATTCATCCACAGTACACACTCTGTAAGTTATATTTGCCATGCTAGTGATTGTTATTATTGGTAACATTAAAAGGTTCTTTCTGATCCACCTTGACTACAAAGAACAACTGGAGCAGGAAGCTCACCACTATTACGTCTCATGTAATCACATTTTTGCTACTTTCAAATCAAAAGATCCAAATAATGCCACCGGAGCTCCTCCCACCCAACAGACAGTAAGTCCAGCTTCATAAACAAAAACAAAACAAACAACCCCCCCCTCCCCCCCCACACACAATAACAAAAGTAACAACTGATGTTTATTGTGATCCTGCTTTGGCCATGCACTGAGCTCTGAGCCCATGATCTCACTCATTCCTCACCACCCTCCAGAAAGTACCTATTCTTGTAACCCCGACCTTATTGATGAGAAGCTAGGGCTTGGAAATGTTAAGGACTTTGCCCATGCTAACACAACTAGTACGCGAGAGAGCTAGGATAAACAGTTACTGTCAACATTTTGCAAACTGAGGATAATCATTTGGTTAATCAAAATTGGTCTCATGTTGGTATCAAATATTTCATATGCTACATGTCACAGACCACTAATAACTCAAAGCAATGCATCTTTTAGGAAGAAGCAATCCTTCTTTAGTCACGTTTTTGAAATGTTTTAGAATATAGTCAACATTGAAGAGTTAAATTAATTGTCTTTTAATTCCAAGTTAAAGAATTTCATGTCGGAACACATATAAAACCGAGTAATAAACATATTGCAACTGATGGGTTCACTATTTAACGGGTTTGAATAGAAAGAGGTGGCAATTTATTTTTTTTATTTTAAAAAAAAATTTTTTTTTCAACGTTTATTTATTTTTGGGACAGAGAGAGACAGAGCATGAACGGGGGAGGGGCAGAGAGAGAGGGAGACACAGAATCAGAAACAGGCTCCAGGCTCTGAGCCATCAGCCCAGAGCCCGACGCGGGGCTCGAACTCACGGACCGCGAGATCGTGACCTGGCTGAAGTCGGACGCTTAACCGACTGCGCCACCCAGGCGCCCCAAAAGAGGTGGCAATTTAAATGAAGTTAAAGCACACTATCCAATCAGGTGAACTCTTCCAAATAGTCATATTTTATCTCATGTCTTCTCTGACTTTCTGTTAGCCTCAGTTTCCCGATATCTAAAATGAGGATTTGTTTTCAGAATCAAAGGAAATTATACAGACACATGTAAAAATGATCTTTTTTACTGGAAAAGGCTATAAAATGTTATTACCATATTTGTTATGAGATATAACAAATATGCAAAAATGTCATCAAAAATCTAAAGATAAATATTTAGCGGCTGCCCAAATGCATATGGTACTTGACATATGGAGGGTGCACAATAAATGTTAAATAAATGTACATGTTCTGAGTTCCTTAATAACAGCAAGAATGTATCTAGCATTCAGAAATAAGGTGAACAGTGAACTCCTACTACTGTCACTGCCATAACAAATTCTACCTGCAGCCTCTGTAATTTGGGGAAGACATGATGGGGAGCTTGCAAACACACATAGTACAATTGAGGGTCCTGACCTGGAATTTAAGATCATGCCAGAGTTCTTGGAGATTCCCCCCCTTAAGTGTATAGGCAAATACACAAATATAACCATAAAAAGTGACATTAAAAATAATACCTTCTAATAATTAAGTTAAGAATTCTTGACATGCTCAAATTTTATGGTGTTTATGTCATGAGTAGGAGATCAAGAAATCTGTTTTCTTCACTGATATCAGAACGAGACAGGTAAAATAGCCACAACTAATTATATATCACGTAGTCCTCATTCCATCTTTATTGAGCACCTGCTTTGTGCCAGGTACTCATTAGGTGCTGGGTAAAAAAAAGTGGCCTTTTTGAGGAGTTCTGAGACTAGTTAGGGACACATACAATTAACTAGCACTTTGGAAAGAGCAGGAGATTTTCTAGGAATGGTGAAGAGCTGGAGGCTATGAGAACCCACAAGACAGACATTTTACAGCGGAGTTCCCTGTGCATAGTGATACCAAAGCTGAAACTTAAGGGGGAGGGGATGGTGGTGCATGGGTAATTGTACTAGATGAACAGGTATAATGGTGATGCTCAGAGGACTGGAGAGCACAAAGAATTCAGTGGCTCAGGGAATGGGGTCAGGAGAGAGAGGGCTCAAGAGGTCACCAGGGACAGATCATAAAAAGTCTTATGAGCTAGGACTCTTCAGGAGAAATGTTAAGAGTAATAACAATGCATAAAAATATTTCCTTGTCTTGCAAGCATATTCATTTCTTTCTCTCTATTATTATTAATAGCTAGTTACGTATGAAGAAGCTTCAAATTTAATAAAAAAGAAAGTGCAAAGATCTAAGAAAAAGCTACTCTAAATCTTTTTTAAATTAACAATAAAGAGATCTTTGGAATGGCCTCTCCCTCCTCTGGCAGTGTGCATTATGAGAGTTTGCAAAAGGGTAATGATTCACCTTCTCCGAGAAAGAATGGACACAGAATGTAGGAAGGGGATTTTTTCCTTTGGCCTTATACCAGTTTGCTTTCATAACGGTTTTATACTTTGTCCATTAACACCAGAAACTCATGGGAAAATTAGGGTCCCCTAAGCTAAATAACTAACTTTTAGATACATGTCAACAGGTTCAATTTGCTAATAGACAGTGATTACTCCTTGCCTACTAAATGACCAAGGCATCTGATCTAAGAGTTGCTAAATGCAAAGGATGAACAGTCAAGTACAGTGGACTCCAACTTTGATACCTTCTCAGTTAAGACTGGACTTGGCTGCAAGAAATAGAGGTCCCCCAAAGAGTGGCTGAAACAAGATACTTGTAGTTATGCTGTCTGGTGCCAGTTTTACCTACTCTACAGGGTTATTACAGACTAGTCCACTTGTATCTCAACTTTCTACCATAGTAGTTGCTATTTCCCAGGTGACTTCAGAGTCCAAGCTAGCTGCTGAAGTGCCAGTCATCACATTAGGGGTGTAAGAAGTAAGATCAAGGAAAAAGGTGAAGAACACTTTTCACCTTGTAATGTGTAAGAAAATGCTTTCTCCTTTGCAAGGCATCCTCTAAGAAGTGTACACAGTTCTGTTTAAATCTTATTGGCCAAAATTTAGTCATGAGGCTCTGGCAAACTACAGAGAGCGAGGCCAAGGAATATAATTTTCAAGATAGGTGGTAAAGTGCACAGCTGAAAACGTGTGGTTTTTGAAGGGAGAAGGAAGAAACCACGATAGGATGGATGGATTTTGAAAGGCAGTTCTCAATCTCTGCCATAAATATACACTTACAGGTGAAGATGTGAACTCATAACCACAATATATGTTGATTTATAAATTTTATAATATTCTGTTGCACTATTATTTTATGTAAATTATAAAATATGGACAAATAATTTAAAGAATAAGATAAAAATAAATATAAATAACATTTTCTGTATTAATCTTTCAAACCTCAGTGAAATGAAGATCCATTTTGAAAATCACTGCTCTAAGAGACAATTATGTAAGATGCTACTTCTATGGATTGGCAAGAAAGCAGTCACAGAATCTACAGTGTATATTGATATGAAGTATTCCTTAGTTTGTTAAAGAAAAAAAATCTATTTCACCTAGGCAAGTTACTAACTCAGACAGCTGGACTAATTCTGAGTATTTGCAAGACTAGAAGCTTTAATATAGCCTCAAGAATTCTTACTTTAGCATATTCAAATGCCAGTACTTTATTACAGAGCAAAAATGTAAAAAATAGTAATAATACAAATTAATAGGTGTTAGTATATGAAGACTTTGGGTTTTTTTTTTTTTTGGTATATTTCTTCTAAACTGGGACTTTTTTTTCTAAAACTGTAATTAGACTAACGTTTCTGGAAAGTACAATGGCAATATGTATACAAAAGCATTAAAAATGTTTGTATTTCGTGAGTAAACTTGTAAGGACTAATCTTAGGGAGATGATCTGAGATGTGGTGATACATTTACAGGTTTATAAATAAAGGTGTTCATTGCAAAATAATTTGTATTAAAATATAATTAGAAACAGCTTATATATCTAAACACGACTAAGTGAATTATGACATAGCCATATGATGAAGCACTACATAACTACTAAAAATTGTATTTTCAAAAACTGTTTTATGACATAGAAAAAATTTCCATGATATAACGTGAGAAAAGCAACAAAAGAAATTAATTCACACACACACACCTTTCTCCCTCTTGTACACACATGTTCCTATATAGATTACATAGATGAGAGCCTGAAAGGAAGCACATTCAAATTTTAATGTTGTCTAGGGAGTTGTATCAGTGATGATTGTTACTATTTTTTATAGTTTTCCTTATTTTCCTAATTTTCTAGCACAAACACATTATATTTATATAATCAGAACTCAATGTTACTGAAAATCAATCTTTTTGAAAGTTATCTTGATAGAAAATGTAAGTATGTAGATTCTCAAAATTAATAAATATTAAAACAAGTGCTATAGGTGTATGCGCTACGCAAGAGAGAGACACAGAGTCCTCAGATCTCAGAAAGGGTACTCTGAAGGACATTCAGGTAGTCAATTTTATTTCATGTGACAGGAAACATCTAAATTATAATTAAGACAGCAATTATTCATATTATAGTGATAACACATTATCAAATGATTCATGTGAATTTGGATATGCAGAATTCATATCTGTATTCATTAGAGATAACTTTCAGAGTGTTAAAAGTTAACCAAAATAAAGTATGCTATTTATTTAAACCGTTATATTAAACAACTGTCATTACCTTAAACTTCAGATCAATGTAAACCTTTGCAGCTAACATTCAGCTCGCAGAAAGTCGTGGTTTTACTGGAAAACCTTCCAGGACCAAACTTTAATAGCAAAAATAAGTCTTTAATATTAAAAATTTCCAATAGATAAACACTACAAGGATTACCTGGTTTAAGTTTCCAAGTACAAATTCAACCTGACATGATATTGCCAAAAATCTCTGTGGTGTAAAAGGATTTTTTTTTAAGCATCTACAAAAAGAGTGTATGGTTAGAGCATCTCCTCACTGATCTGGGCCTTCAGAAACACATCAATACAAGCAGTACATAAGAAACAGCTGTAAGAGATTTTTCTGTCAATACAAAGCAAGGTCACTGCATTATAGGAAGACTCAGCACTGTTTATTTCACTTCTAAAAAGGGATTGTTCAAGGGCAAATTCTAAGAGAATGATTCTGAGGAGCACTGAAACCCCTAGAAAGACATACAAATTTGGGAAAACTCTGAATATCTTTTGGAGTATTTTGGGTATGTTGCCAACAGAAACAAAGAAATAATATACATTATATTGCATTTATCTTTATGTATTTTAACTATATGTCATTAGTCCTTATTTTACAGCAATAAAAAGGAACATAAATACTGAGAAAATAATAAATTGATGGCAACTATGGAAATTCATTAAAATTTACAATAACAAGAAAAACTTGCAACAACTAAATGCTGACCAAAATTTTAATCGAATTTAAAGAGGGTCTGCCCATGCTAGACAACGTGCTGGTTGCTGACATCTACTGTTAATGCCTCCTAATACTGTACTTTCTTACCACACAGCATATTAATAATAGGGAATAGGGCCAGTCTAATGTGAGACCACTTACACATTTACTTCAGGCATCATGTTTAAGGAGGCACCAAAAACCCTCTTTCATCAAGATAAGCAACACTTTAATGAAATGTTTTAAAAAATAAAATTAATGCAAAAAGAACCACGATCAAAGTAGCAAAATTTTAACCTAGATAAGATCTGTCAGAAAGCATGTATCAGGGGTACCTGGGTGGCCCAGGTAAGCACCCGACCCTTAATTTTGGCTTAGGTTCATGGTTCTATCTCATGGTTGAATGGTTCTATTCGTGGTTGAATCTCATGGTTCATGAGTTTGAACCCCATGAGTCAGGCTCCATGCTAATAGCATGCTAATAGTATGGAGCCTGCTTGGGATTCTCTCTCCATCTCTGCCCCTCCCTGGCTCATTTCAGTGTATAAGCATATACACACACTTTCTCTCTCAAAATAAATAAATAAACCTAAAAAAAAAAGAATGTATAAAATACTACTTTGTTTGAGTGGAAATAACTTAAAAATTCCATGTTAAAAAATGTTTTTAGGGGGCGCCTGGGTGGCGCAGTCGGTTAGGCGTCCGACTTCAGCCAGGTCACGATCTCGCGGTCCGTGAGTTCGAGCCCCGCATCGGGCTCTGGGCTGATGGCTCAGAGCCTGGAGCCTGCTTCCGATTCTGTGTCTCCCTCTCTCTCTGCCCCTCCCCCGTTCATGCTCTGTCTCTCTCTGTCCCAAAAATGAATAAACGTTGAAAAAAAAAATTTAAAAAAAAATGTTTTTAGGTACAAACTTCCAGTTATCAAATAAATAATTCATGGGGATATAATGTACAGCATGGTGACTATAGTCAATAAAACCATAGTGAATATTGGAAAGTTGATGACAACAGATCTTAAAGGTTCTGATTACAAGAAAAACAAAGTCGTGACTACGTATGGTGACAGATGTTAACTAGACTTATAGTGGTGCTTATTTTGCAATATATACAAGTATCAAGTCAGTACATTGTATACCTGAAGCCAACATAATGTCCTATGTCTTTATAACTCAATTTATAAAAAGAGAATTTAACAGTGTAGGGAAAAGTGTTTTAGAATGAAAATAAGAAATCTTTTTTTGTAGAATAACTTTTTTTATTTATTTGAGAGACAGAGACAGAGTGAGAGAGAGAGAGAGAGAGAGAGAGAGAAAGAAAGTGCAAGTTGAGGAGGGGCAGAGAGAAGGGGGAAGAGAGAGAATCCCAAGCAGGCTCTGCCCTGACAGCACAGAGCCTGACATGGCGCTCGAACCCACAAACCATGAGATCATGACCTGAGCTAAAGTCAGATGTTTAACTGACTGAGCCACCCAGGTGTTGGAACATCTTTATTTTTAATACTTTAGGGTCTCTTCACAGTTTCCTCTTGAGAACATCATGACAAAACACCAGCCAGAATACTTCCACTTTGTCCCTCACTAAGTCACAAAAAAAAAAATTTGTGTGAGACACACATCTTCAGAAGAAAGCCATTATGGAAAAATAATGCACTGGTATTTAAAAAGCAAATCTCATTATATGTGATGGATGGTTACAACAGAAAAAAATTTTAAGTCATATGATACTCCTTTAGTATTTAATATTTGGCTAACCTCTTTTTTCATTGTCTAGACATTTCAATTTATTTCCCCAAGCCTTTTACAAACAATCTTTTCAAAAGCCAACATTCAAACAACTCTAAGAGGCCTTGAGGAAATAAGATGAAACATTCACAAAAACAAAAGCAAGAACACTGCAGAGAAAAAAGAGTAGCCGTGATCACCAGTCAGGGCTCCAGGAAAATTTTCTTTAGAACATTGAAACACGATTTAGCTGTAAAATGACAAATGGCAATAAGATAAAGAAGGTAACCTCCTAACTATGGCACAGAAACTTGATAACCAGGAAACTCTGATATTTAATGAACTAAAGACTAGTTTATTGAATCCTGTGCTCTATGAATAAAAATAGTTAATACCAAATTAATAATTCAGGGATTACATGTAACATTAAAATATTTTATATTCATTTATATTATCATATACCTATTATGTTAATTATGTTATATGATCATTTTATTTATGCCTGAAGAGTTTAAAAGGTAAATTAGTACTATTTTATTAGTACTATTTTAAAAGACTATATGGGTATGACTTCAGAAGATTTAGAAAATTTGGTTAACTTCTGAGTGGCTTTGTTCCAACTCTAGATTCTCATCTCATAAATCCTCATTTTCTTGGTGGGGGAAGATTATTGAAATTTCTGATTCCTAAGTCCCACATTAAGTTTTCTAAATCACTATCTTTAGGCTTAGGATCCCAGAAATCGCATTTTTAAGAAGTGCCTTTGGTAATGCTTTTATGTCCAAGTTGAGAACCAATGCTGAGTGTAGAGGTTTAATTTGGGATTTCAAAAAACAGCTCATGGGATAGATTTTGAGGTGCAGTATCACAGAAATGATCAGCTACAAAATATAAGATCTCTTCCTCTCATTTAGTTGAACTGAGGTTTACTCATGATAATTGCCACAGCTTGTTTGAGGTTCATGATTGGCCATTACCACAGGAGGAAAAAAACAAAACAAAACAAAAACAGAAAGCAACAAAAAAGCATGCTTCAATGCCTGTCTTAGAATATCTAAAACTTAGTGTTTTTCTGACTTGTTTTTGTAATGTGGCAGTGTCCCATATCATAAAAGCCTATATTTTAAAAGTAACCAATATATGGTTATTATATCTTATCGCATATAAGTGAACTGTATTTTAAAATCTTGGTTTCAATTCCATTGAACAACAAAATGACTGGGACACTCGCTATTGTTAATAATGCGACTGTTTTCAAGTCCAGCAACCCAGCATTTTTGGATTCTCCACCCTCCACTGTCATGGCAGCATGGTTGTTCTGGCATCATGAAGATCCCTCTGGTACATATTTCTCTACCACTTCAGGGAGGGAGCAGGCCTACCTTCAACCACTCAAGGAGGAAACCTCCACACCGTGAAGGGATGTGGGGAAGAGAAGGAACAGCTTGCCTAAAGAACTTGAGAATAGATTTTAATCCATCAGCGGGGAACAAGAACTGAATCTGTAGTGAACCAAGTATCATAGATTACAGAAGGTTAAAGCTAGAACAATTTTAATGGGAAAAAAAAAAAAGACCTTTGATTTTATCAGTGAGGAAGTAAAAAGCGCAGAGAAGTTACAACTTATTATAACAGTTATAACTTACTATAACAGTTATACTACTATGGTTTCCATGAAGTCTCTTTAACCCCTCCTGGAATAAATAAGCTTTTTATCCATAGTAGTTAGGCTCTACAGAAATGCTTGACTGTGGGGAAGCTGAAGGTAAAGAAAATGGAAGAAAAGACTGCAAATATTCCTTAAAACCACACTTTATTGTAAATCAACGGTTACTTTTTAAATTCCCTCCAATCTTTCTCTCTCAAATTATCTAGTTACGGAGTTTATAGCTTTCAAACCACCTACTCAAATAGAAGACTCTACTCAAAAAGATCCTAGATATTAGAAAAGGGAATAGAGGAAAGTAGGAATGCCCCATGGTGGTTTCCTATGATTAGAACACTTCTTTTTATTTGCTAATTCATAACCCAGAGGTTGACATCCATTTTATTTTTATTACTGACTCCTATAAATGGGCAACTACCTTCTGATACTTAACTCTTATGACAAAATCCCATGCAATGTTATAATGGAATTATATATAAAGAATTGTCTGTTCCAGTGAAATGTTGAACCATAACCAACAGAGTAATGACAAGATACCTCCATTTTCTAATCACACATACAAATTGCAACTTCTTTGTGACTCTTAATGGATGGCTCTTAAATGGACATTCATACTGGTATATATGAATGACGTGTGATAGCACATTATGTCTGATTTTCCAAAGAAAAATAACCAAAGGGATGTGGCAAAAGAGGTAAGAAACTTTTATTTGAAAGTTTGTGTATTTGTGTGTGTGTATGTCCATGTGTGTGTGTAGCTATTGACAGAGGAAGAGAATACAAGGCAATGGGACGAAATTGCATCTAAACATCACTGTAATAAACTGCCCATTCAAATCTTGAGTTACTTTACAAAGGATGTGGGTGTACAGATGGAGGCCCAGCTCTCCTTACTTCCTGTTGCAAATGTTTTGGGGTACCACACAAGCTTCCCAGTAGACTGGTCTTGAATTTCTTTCTACAAAATCTGGTGTATGGTATAAAACCACCATCATACGTGTTTCAATATGAGGGAAATTCTTCTGGCTGACATTTTTCCAATCCTCTCTCTCCAGGCTTACACATCCCCATCAAATAATGTATCTCTTTTTGAAGCCTGTCCTTAAAAATGGGGTCAAAGGGTGGAAGATATCAACATTCAATTCACAGTCCTAAAAGAAAATATAATGGTTTTCCAGTCCTTTTTCTGTATTTTACTTCTATTTAAAAAATAATCCTATTCTAGTTAATATAATCAGTAGATGCTGATATTACTCCAAGATGAATAATAATCTTACTTCAGAGATGATAAGGGTTAGCTGAATTGTCTTTCTTCAGAAAGTCCAGATTTAATAGCCTGTAGATGTACAGTTTTTCTATCTATGAACTGTACTTTTTGTAGAAATCTGTCAGCTTTACTCAGCAGCTATCTCTACCCAAAGGCATATCTATTCTAGATTAAATGTCAGTCCTCTCTTCTCTTCTTCCTGCTTTTCTATGGGCACAGAAATAGTTTCTAGAAAGTGAAAAGTTATTTTGGGGTCTAGTGATATTAACTTGGATTTTGATTTTGGAAATTCAATTTAGGATGTTTTAAGTGTACACATCTGCTTACTGCTTAGTATAAAGCTAATAATCAAGCTCATTAAATAATATGTAATAAAAACTAATATACAAAAGGAAATTTTCATGTTACTGTAACATATCTGCAATAAGAGCCTTTTGCTGGTAATTGGAAGATTCGGCTTCACTTCTCTGTTTAATCACCCACAAAACTGTTTATTGCCCTATATATTCCTCCAACAAGAACATTATCCTTTTAATGTGCCCCACAGAAAACCAGGGAACACTGCACAGTTACAGCACATGGTACTCTTTTCAAACATTATAGTCAAATTTTAATCTGACTATCAGGCTGTGATAATGCATTCTAATATTAGTATATATTTTAACAGAATGCAGTTATTATTTGATGCCGAATGACATAAGAATGGGGTTAAGACATATATAACAATAACTTCGATATTAGCTGTGTGTATAAAATATTAACTTTCAATTAAATATGGTTGACCCTCAGTTTAGACCATATGACTATAATTAAAAAAAAAAACTCCTGAAATATTTTATTCACAAGTGTGATTAAGTATCAAGTACTTGCGTGTATCCAGAGAAATATATTTCATTACCTTTCTAAAGCTTTTATATAAATTTAACAATTATAAAATACTAATTTTTTATTAATAAAGTAATTTTTCACAATCATTAGAAAAAAATAAAACTAATTTCCTTTAATGCTTTGTAGACAAAAATAATTGGTTAACAGATTATTTAGAATATTGTTTAAAATACTTTAAACTTAAATATTTAAAAGTATGCTTGTATAGTTCTAGCCTGCGGTTTAAGTTGATGCACAAATATGAACATTATCATTACGTAGCATCTCTTCATCTCATATTTATTGAGCACCTACGAGGTACCAGGCACAGGGATACAAGGATAAAAAAATGTCTCTTTTCCAAAGGAGTTTAGAGTCTGGTAAAGAGCAAGGTATCTCCAGACCATTACAATGTGCTATGCACGGCTACAATGGAGTTGTTACAAGTTGCAGCAGCAATAGAGGGGAGGGAGGTGAGTCTTCTAGGGCAGCAGAGGTTTGTTGAGTTGATAAGAGCGGGGAAAGCATTCTCCACAGGATGAACAACATTAAGTGGAATGGAAAAGACTTGGTTGAATAAGTACAGTTGCTTGGTAAAGTAGCATAAATTGAAAAGACTTTAAGAGAATACCTTGGAGGATTTTATTTGCCTTCTGAAGGAGCTCAGTGTTCATGCTGTGAGGAGGAGCTACTGAATGAACTTTACCAGCCAGAGACATGGTAAGATTTTCATGTGAGAAGGCCACTTTAGCAGCACTGTGAATGTCAGAATTAACAACATGTTAAAGGCAAGAAGACCACTTAAGAAATCACTGTCAAAATGGATTAGGACAAGACATGCGAAGGTGAGAAGGAAGACAAAGATAGGAGAGATATTTAAGAGGTGAAGAGCAATGAGCTGTGGGATCCATTTGATAGTGCATGAGGAAGAGAGAGAAGCCACTAATGAGTCCCAGATTTCTGACATGGCTCATGGGGGATAAAGATGCTGTCCTCAGATACAAAGCAGGGAGAGCAGGCTGGTGGCTAACGTGGGACCAAGGATATGCAATTTCATGCATTCTGAACGAGTTTGAGGTCCCTATGAGATCTACAAGTAATGATATGTGGTAGGCACGTAGACTGTAGCACATACACTTTGAAGTTCGTGTGGAAGATACAGGGTGGAGACAGTGTTAGTGCCCCATTTGCTTAAAGTGCTAATTTGATCCCATGGCTATAGGGGAGTTTGTGGCAGACAATGCAAAGGGGCACCTGGCTGACTAGAGTATGTGGCTCCCCGTCTTCAGGTTCTGAGTTCAAGCCCCACACTGGGTGTAGAGATTACTTAAACATAAAATCTTAAAAAAAACAACAACACGAAAAACAGTGCATAGTGAGAACAGAAGTAGGCCAGGTACTGAACTCTGACAAACACTGCTTATGGAGTGAGTGGGAAAACCACAATGAATATTAGCTAAGTTCATATCAGAGAAATAATCCTTAGAAAACTTAAAAATTATGTTCATGCACACATTTTTATTCTAAACATCAAACATTAATTTGTTAGAGGCCTTGTTTTGATTACTACCTTTTTATAGGAAATTGTTAAGACAGATAACCTTAAATACTGAAAGTTTAAAAAATTACCCTTTCCAATGGGAGACACAGGCCTGCACTTAGCTTTGAGTTATGGTTAGTGAAGAGAAAGAGCAGGGCTACTTACCAATATGAATCATTAGATGATCCCTTTTTGTGGTCTTTCTTACTTTTTCAGGAGAATGGCTTATTCATGTAAATTACACATTGCATTTACTGTGTATCAGGGAGTGTTCCAGGCATTATACGCACAATGTAACAAATAAACTAAATAAGTTCTACAGCATTAAGATCCAGACAGGTGTATTGGAGAAACATAAAGTAGGGAAGAGGAGTAGGAAGTTCTGTGCCGGGGACAAGGACAGACACCAAAGCTGGTCTCATGGATATGCAGCCTCTACTGTCACATAGGGCCTCACACTCAGAAGGGCCCCATATTGGCTCTGATGCTCCACTGTCATCATCTCGAACTTCCTAGTAATTTTTTTTTTTTTAACAAGTGGCCCCTTAAATGATGTAGCTGGACCTGGTTGCAATTTTACATATGGTGGGTGAAAAAGCCCTTTTTGTGTGACATCTTTCATTTGGCTCACCAGATATACCCTCCACCTTTCTCTCAACTCTTCTGTTCCAAGAGACTGAAGATATAGATTGTATCAGTGAACTCCTTTGCCCTCTGGCTTCAGATTTGGTTCGAATAATAAGGAACTTAAACAGAAGTTCAAAAGGTTGCTGCTTCTCTCAAGGGGGCCTTGTCTACCCACCTCTGTTCTAGGTTCTACAACTGTCCCCACTCCTTGTCCATCTAAGGCCCATCTAAGGCTCTGCATTAGCAGGCCTGGCATATACTTATCCCTCCTGGCCTCCCTACTCCCTGCCCCTATGATTGATTGTTAAACTTTTCTTCAACTTTTCTTATTTGAGTATGCTATCTGTGTTCTACCAGTATTCTGAGTGGAAAAAAAAAAAACTCATTAAGAAGGTGACATTTGAGTAGATTCCAGTAAGAGATGAAGGGGAAGCCAGGCAGCTATCTGGAGGAAGAGGATTCCAAGCATTTGAAACTGCTAGGGTTCTGAGGTAGGGGTTTACTTCATGAATCAGAAAGGCTATTTAAACCACAGTGATGGGGCGCCTGGGTGGCTCAGTTGGTTAAGCGGCCCACTTCGGCTCAGGTCATGATCTCGCGGTCTGTGAGTTCGAGTCCCGCGTTGGGCTCTGTGCTGACAGCTCAGAGCCTGGAGCCTGTTTCAGATTCTGTGTCTCCCTCTCTCTGACCCTCCTCCATTCATGCTTTGTCTCTCTCTGTCTCAAAAATAAATAAACGTTAAAAAAATTAAAAAAAAAAATAAACCACAGTGAGAGAAATCCCACCTGTTGTCTTTTATTGTAAATAAAGTTTAATTGGACATGGCCACATCTATTCATGGGATTATCTATGGCACTTTTTATATGATACAACTTCAGAGTTCAGTAGTCATATGCCCACAAAGCCTCAATTATTTACCATCTTTCCCTTTAGGGAAAAGATTTGCCGACCTTTGAAATAGAGGCATAGTAAGGAGACCAGAGAGTCTATGGCTTCA
Source organism: Leopardus geoffroyi (assembly GCF_018350155.1). NCBI lineage: Eukaryota > Metazoa > Chordata > Mammalia > Carnivora > Felidae > Leopardus > Leopardus geoffroyi. Next base: position 129,993,740 of record NC_059331.1, read on the forward strand.
TGGATTAGAGGGAGAATAAGAGAAGACAATGTTACAGGGGTAACAGGAGGGTGGATGAATTAGAGCCTTATGAGCCACTGTAAAGGGAAAGTGGAAAGTTTTGAGGAGAAGACTTCTATTTAACCAGAACAACTAAGACTGTTGCCTTAAGAATAGTCTGAAGCAAGAATACAATCAGAGGGACAATAAGGGACTACTGTGAACAGCTAGGAGAATGAAATGATGATAGCTTAGACCAGGGTGGCCGCAGTGGAGCTGGTGAGAAGTGGTCAGAGTCTAGATGGATTGTGAGGGTAAAGTTTGCTGATGGACTGAATGTGAAGTGTGAAAGAAAGAGAGACTGAGTACAAGTTGTCCTGCACAACCAAGTATGGAGTTGCCATTACCTGAGTTGGGGAAGCTGGTGGGAGGGAATGGAGATGTAGGGGTAGGAGTGGCATAACTCATGAGCTCAGTTTCAGGCATTATAAGCTTTAATTTTGATTAGAAATTCAAATAGTTATGACATGGGTGGAAAGCATGTTATCCTGGGAGTTAAAGAAGACAATGTTTCAAGGAGGCAGGAAGGAGGGATCTACTGTGTCAATGCAGCTGGAGGTCAATTAAGATGAGATTGGAAAAAGACCACTGAAGTCAACCACTTGGAGTACACGAGTAACCTTTATAATAGCAGTTTCTGTGGAGTGGTGGGGGTGAATGCCTGACTAGAGGGGGGCCTTAGGAGAGAATAAGAGGAGAGGAAATACACACTGTGTGTGCGTAGACAACTCTTTGAAAGAGTTTCACAGTGTAAAGGAGAGAAGTAGGAAGTTGCTACCTGTAGAAGCTGAGTTGAGAAAAAAAATTAACACTGGACTAAAGAACAGCATGTTAGTATGCTGTTAGGAAAGACCTTATAGACAGAAAAATATTGATGATGCAGAAGAGAGGTTAAGAATTACCAGCGTGATGTCCTTGTAGGAGAAAAGGAATAGGTTCTGGTAAGTAAGTACCAGTCTTAAATACAAGCAGAGAGAGTTCTCAGGGCATGTGACACTGAGCTATTTAGTAAATAATCAATCAATCAATATCGACTTTCAGTCTTCCCACAACAAAACCACCTAATACTTTGTGAACAGTTAGGACATTAGTGCATAATTACGATCTTAAAGTTCAATTTATTATTTTGTCACTTGTGAGTTCCAAGACCCCCAAACAACCTTTCTATGACTTAGTTTGCCTTTGATTATGAAATATCTACTGGTTATTGCGGTACCTGGAAAAATTAACCGGTTTAGGTAAACCTTCCCAGGCTTCAACTCTCTCTGATGTTTTCTGCTATAGAACTTCATATAGAGAGAAAAATGAAAGGTACATATAGACTCAGATGTCTACCTAGGAAAGTCATGTGGAGGTCTTTTCACAGTGCATTGTTCCCATTTGGTGATCTTTTTAAATTTCCTCCAAATGAAAAATATTTACTATGACTTAACACTCTAAAATTAAGTTTTTATTTCTAAATATAGAGAGCAAACTGAGGGTTGCTGGAGGGGTTGTGGGTGGGAAGAATGGGCTAAATGGGTAAGGGGCATTAAGGAAGACACTTGCTCGGATGAGCACTGGGTGTTATACATAGGAGATGAAACACTGGATTCTACTCCTAAAATCATTATTGCACTATATGTTAACTTGGATGTAAATTAAAAAATAAATAAAATTAAGTTTCATTCCTGAGAAGACTTATCTTTTATATAAACAGCATATGTCTTATCTAGGTGCCATTATTTCTATAAAAATCTTGCCTATTAATCTTAACTAGAGATTCTAAACACACCCTTTTAATTCTTAGGCAGCTCAAATGTCACTGCCACTGAGGGATATTCCTGGGTCCCCCTGGGGAGAATGTATCTTACTATGTCCCCATTTTGTTCTGATCATACCTGTGTTGCAATACAGATCAGACTGCCTTGGAGTGATCTGTTGACATTTCTGTCTCCTCCTCCAGGCTGTGAGCCCCTTATCTTATTCTCCCTGGAGTGACTTCCATAGAATAGATATAGAATAAATATTTGCTGAATGAATTCCAGTGTATAAATTTCAGAATGGAGGCTGATCAAATAAAATGGTATGATATGGAAGTCAAGAAATGGAGTAAGTGGGTACTAAGAAGGTGTATGTAAGTATTCATGAAAGATATTCATAGTACATATACATACCAATTATGAGTATTTTATAAAACAAAAAAGCTCTAGTTTTCAAAGATTGGTTTGGTGAACAGAGTCAGGGAACACTTTCTTAACTAGGCTTTTCAATATTAAGAATGTATTTCTGAGTTGTTCTGTTTCCTCTCTTTGTGAACATATGTTACACACACACACACACACACACACACACACACACACACACACGCACACACACACACACACTGAGGGGGTTACATGTTTCCTGAAGAAAGTACACAAACGCCTTTATCCAACTTTTATTTTAGGGAAATATTGACAGCAACGAACTATTGAAGCCATAGCTCTAATATTCTGAAATAACAGCGTATAAATGGATTGAGTTTACATTATGTCAATCTTTAGAACTGAACTTCCTGGCAGAAGAACTAAAATTGCTTATTGCTATTAGATTCACTCTTTCCCAACCTAGCGACCTCTTTCCCCTACTGTGAAGGTCTCTGTTTTTGAATCCTCTATTAAGTTTTTTAATAGACAATCTGCTTTAGCAGTTTGAGAAAAAAAGCTTAGCTTCCTTCCCCCACCCCTACCCTACAATGGCAGTTAAGCCTTCAACTTAATATGAAATCTAGTGGACACATGTGTGTTTTTTCAGAATAAGAGAAAAGAAAAGAGAAGAAAAGAGAAAAGAAAAAAGTTTTATTTTTCTAATTATTATCTACTTATCAATTTTGGGTTAAGAATTCACTGGCCTTTGACATCAATGACTTCACTCATAAGAGGACTCTAAGACACACAACAGATGAACATAAGAGAAGTGAAGCAAAAATAATGTAAAAACAGGGAGGGGGACAAAACATAAGAGACTCTTAAATATGGAGAGCAAACACAGGGTTACTGGAGGGGTTGTGGGAGGGGGGATGGGCTAAGAGGGTAAGGGGCATTAAGGAATCTATTCCTGAAATCATTATTGCACTATCTGCTAACCAATTTAAAAAATAAAAAAAAATAATAAAATAAAAATAAATTAAAAAAATAATAATTCACTAGCCTTTGTGTCACCGTGAAAATTCAGTCTTAATTTTCCACATCCAGGCCTAAGATACAATCATTCCTTTTCAGTTAGCATTTATCTGCATCCACCTCAGATAAGTTGTTTACATCCAGTGTTGGACCACCCTTCACATTAAGTTTAAATAGGGAACATTTTTTTCTAATAAAGCAATCTGTATCCCATTTGTCTTCAGGAAACTGTAATAATTCAGCAATAGATGAAAATGTTTCAGAGCTGTGAAGGGCTTTGAAGCTCATGTTTTCCATTATCAGTTGCTTGTACTGGTAAATACATTAAAGGTCAGAAATGAAATGCCCACATCAACCACTAAGAAGTTGAAGGCTCTTGTCTATTATGAACGAACTGCTCTCAGCTTCTTTAAAAAAAAAAAAGAAAATAGAGTTTTTGTTGTCCCCAACTCTCAGGAGGGCAACTATTGCGAAGGATGAAGTGCCTAGAAGATACCAGATTATATGAAAGGGAGGAAAGAAAGTGTTGGTTTTGTTTTCCTCCAAATACACCACAGAAATGAATTTTTTGTTTGTGCTCTATTTTTGTTCTCTGTGTTTATTTGAAAGTCTCTCGTAGCCCTCAATACTTAGAAAATCTCAAAGGCTTGTCATCTATTATAACATTTACGATTGAACACTCATTTCTTACTACATGTGTAGAACATCACATATGGTCACTGCCACTGTCACCTCACAAGCATTTTGAAGACCCCAGAGAATATCAGGGCCCAACTAACTACAGAAGCCAGACCCTAAGTCAAACCAGATTTCTGATTTGCAAAAATGGGCCTACTGAGGTGGAGGAAAAGAGAGAGCAAATGCTGCAATGCACCAATGGCAAGGAAAATTAGTGAATTAAGAGCGGTCTGCTGCCAAATACAGGACTTGCTGTGAGTCAGGGAGAACAGGAGCTGTTGGTTGAATCAGAGTAGCTGCCTCCCTGGACAGCTGAAATTCCAAGACAGTCCAACATTCAGCCAATCACCTGTTAAATATCTGGACTCTGTGAACCTAACATGGTGGAATCCCAGACGGGACTGCTAGTGATTTCTCAGGCTTTGGAATACCTAGCACTCCACCAGGACAACAATGGACTATATTAAAGAAATCAGGACATCTTTAGGATGGAGGTGGTAAGAAAGAGAAAAGTATAGTAATTCCTTTTTATTCTCCTTACATCAAGCCCTGCTGATTAGAGAATAAAACTTTCTAATGATCAATGATGTCATGTCCATGACAGAAACATCTTGAACTCTTCACCTAAATTGAGATACACTATTAAGGCAGACTTAGACTCACCTACACTGGTTATAAGAAATCAAGAACAATATACTTGAGCCCTTCCTCATGATCTCCAAAACTCAACATAATCAAGAACCATAATGCCATAGAATTGAAGCATATATGCATCTATCAGGTAGATTTTAAATTTCTACAGGAATATTATACTTACCAGATGCTTACTCTATGCTCAGAATTATGTATAAATGGCCAACCGAATTTACACACATCATCTAATTTAATCACTACAGCTATCTTATGAGGTAAATAAAATTATGAATCCAATTTCACAGATGAAAAACTTGAGGCTTAAAGAATTTAAACAAACACACCTACCTGTTAATTGGAAGCCTGAGCTCTTAACCTCTATGACATGCTAAGCACAAGTCACAACCTGTTCATTTCTCTAGCTTTTGACCCCTGGTGTCATAATGACAATTGCCAGGACTATGTGGCATACCTCAAGTGTCCAGTTTGTTCCAAACCTAAATACTGCCAGTAGTCCATCTGGCCACTATTGGGTCCACACACCAGCAGCCCCCACATTTATGGAGCTTCTGCTTCTGTCTAGACCAATGTCCTCTAAGCAGAGAATGCCTTGAATTCTTTCTGCAACAAAGCCATCACCCTTCACCCTCCAAAGAATCATGGAGTTTGAAAATATCTTAACAGCTATATGAAAGTAATCCATAAACTTTAATTATGACTCGTTTCATTTGCCTCTTAATGTATTTCTAAACTTTATTTCCCCTAAAAGTTGTAAAAAATAAATTATCAGTTTCTATCAGGAAAAAAAAAGCTTTTGGTAAACATACCACTTTTATTTTCATCATTAATATAATTCAAAGTGGTATAAAATATTTGAGCTATAGTACTATGGAAAAATTCTAATTTGCTAAAATTGTGAGTGGGCCCACAAGAACTATAAGGGCTGACCTCTTGATCCATGGAAGAAAAACAGGTTACAACTCACACGGTAGGATCATTACTGGCTGTAAAGTGGCAGGTTCTGTATATGATACAGACCTTCATTTGGAGACTTTATCACAATGCCTCAACATGCCCTCTGGATTTGTTTTAGTGTCAGGGTAACCTTCATTCTCTAAGTCACCTTTGCTTCAAGATCTTGTATTTATCCTTCATTCTTTTTTTTGTCCATCTTAACCTTCATACAAGCACCAAATCTTATTATTTTTCTTTAAGTAGCTTCGTCTGGCAGGGCACAGGTCAGAGGCAGGTTGGTTGAAATGGACTAGTGAAGTCTTCTGGAGGTCTCTAAGGAAATCTTATCTGCTGAATTGAGTTAATGTCCACTTGTATTTTGGACATTTGCCCAGAAGCTAGTGGACAGCAGGGGCTTTTAGAAGCAATACAATTCCCAAAAACATAAAACAAAAAATAGAAGGCAATGTTTGGAGAACAAGGGCAACCATAAAAATGTATTGTGCTCTACCTAATACTTTGGAAAATATTTTCCCCATGTCTATTATTAATCAGCATTTTTTAAGGTTTAATTTTGATCATTCTTTTTTGCTGTAACACTGTATGCAATGAAACCATCCTTTGAGCTGGGGAATAGCTCCATGGTAACAGATTCTCAAACATCAGTACAGGATGAAGCTTTCAGTGTGTGATCACAGTTCAGAAGATGAGGAGGAGAAAATGAAATTCCATATTGGGTCTCTTTCCTTCCTTGGGATAACATCCTGAGAAAGAAGTCCACAATCTTATGAGGTAATTGGGAGTGGGGGAAAGAAATGATATCAAGTGACAGACCAAGCTTAAACTGCTAGTAAGCTCGTTATGGAATTTCAAGGTATGAAATAAATCATTTATTTTAGTTCCCTAAAGAGATGAAGAATTCATTTCCTATTCAACAGAGCAGAAAAGAATTCTCTACCTTGATGCCACACTTTCTAGCACATACTGAAGTAGATCCATTCATGCATTCATTCAAAATTCACTGGGTTCTTGCTATTCATAAGCAGGGCTCTGTGGTAGGCAGTGTGCTAGGGTCCACGGCCATGGGCATTCGCATGGTCAATTTCTATGAAAAACTAATGTATAGCATATCCAGACAATTGATTATTTGGATTGTTATTCAATGCTAAAAATAAATGAGCCATCAAGCCATGAAAAGACATGGAAAAGCCTTACTCAAATGAATATTGCTGAGTGTAAGAAGCCAATCTGAAAATGCTACACACCATATGATTCCAACTCCATGACATTCTGGAAAAGGCAAAACTATGGAGACAATAAAAATATCAAGGTTTCTGGGTGAGGGGGAAGATATGAATACATAGATCCAGAAGTATTTTCAGGGCAGTAAAAATACTCTGTATGATATTATAATGAGAAATATAGGTCATTATACATTTGTCCAAACCCACAGAATGCACAACACCAAGAGTGAACCATAAGGTAAACTATGGACTGTGGGTATTGACGATATGACAATGTAGGTTCATCCTTAGTAAAAATGTACCATTTTGGTGAATAATGTTGATAACGGGGAGGCTAGACTTATGTGGGGACAGGGAGTAAATGGAAAATCTCTCTATCTGTCAATTTTGCTGTAAACCTAAAAACTGCTCTGAAAAAAATTAAGTTCTTCAAAAAAATCAAAACATTTAAAAATGAGTATTAAAACAAATTAAAAATGAGATACAGAACGAATTAAACATTCCCATTTAAAATAGCTGGCTGCTCTAGAAGCTGGACACCAAAGCTGTACCTGAACACTACTGATCAGGAAGGACATTCTCACTTCTCTGGTCATTGTTATGTAAACCTGACAAGCAACCCAGTCTTTATAAAACTTCATAATTTGCCTGCCGAGCTCAGCTAAGCAGGCAATGGATTTGGAGTAAACGGATTTGGAGTCAATGGATTTAAAGCAGGGGAATAGCAAAGTAAGGAAGTATCTTAAATAAGGGCCATTTTAAACCCTCATCATTGCTGCTGGACAGAAATCCTGCTTTAAAAAAAGCTAGGAATATTTTGTATTTTGAGTTTAGATAGTTTTTAGGTATATGGGTGCTTCCAAAGTGCTTCGGGGTGTTTAAAACCATTTGTTCTTCCAATCTTGTTTGCACTATTAATTTGGTTAATGGGTTAGTAATCCTTTCTTTGTGGAAAGCAGGAAAGTAAACTTCAGCCCAACACTTTTCTAAATTATTACATCCTCTCAACAAATGGGGTACAGATTAATGAGGTTTTACTGAAAGCTTTGAATTCACAGGAGCCTTAAATGAAGCGACACATCCTTGTTTCCATTTAATGAAAACAACAATTGAGAAATGTAAATCTGACCTGAATGCAGGGTAAAAGAACTCGATAACCATCTGCCAAGATTGAAATCACCTTCAAAGTGTATCTCCTGGCAAAATGAGAGGACTCTGACCACTCACTGACAACAACAAATAGAAAATCATTTAGAGACAGGAAAAAAGTCACATACCCTCGCTTCCTGGTGCAACGAGGCTCATGATATCACATAAAAATGCATAACCTTTTTGCATATGAACAATAATCAGAGTCTGATTTTGAGGTTTTTAGTTCATTTAATCATAAAACAACTCAAGGGCCTCTCCTCCTTCAAAATGCCAAATATTCCCATTTATTTCATCAAAAAGAAAATGAGTAGATGAGACGAATAGTTGCACAAAGTATTTCTATCATATCAGCGGAACATGTTCAAGCTTTTACATAACTCATTGGTATTGGGAATTTTCCAGACAAGCCATAATTAATTTCAAAAAAACTTGTGTAAAAATAATTGTGAACTTGCCAAATCAACAAACGTGTATTTTGAAATGATTGTTCATAAAGTAGCACTTAATTACAATAATAAAAAATTCAAACATAGGAGAAATGAGTATGTCAGTGAAAGAGAGTTATGACCCCAAAGAGGGAAAATAAGCATCTAGCTTTTGTGTGTGTGTATTGCTAAATTACTTGAGAAGAAAATGTTAGTATTTAAATAGAGCATCACTACCCTTGAACACAGTACTCGTAAATCTATCAAACTGAAAATAAATGCTACTATTCTTTTACTTCTAATCTTCTAGGCAACCAAGCTGTTATTAAAAATATTATAGGGGTGCCTGGGTGGATCAGTCAGTTAGGTATCAGATCATGATCTCACAGTCTGTGTGTTTGGGCTCCGCATTGGGCTCTGTGCCGACAGCTCAGAGCCTGGAGCCTGCTTCAGGCTCTGTGTCTCCCTCTGTCTCTGCCCCTCCCCTGCTCATGCTCTGTCTCTCTCAAAAATAAATAAACATTAAAAAATTAAATGTGTTACAAACTGGTTAATAACTTTGTAGTTTCTTAGGTTGATCCAAGGTGACAAAGGGAGGGGCTACTGAAATCCTTACCACTCTAGTTAAAAGGCTCAAACTGCAATTTTTTCATCTGTCAAATGAAGAAATATTGCTAACCTAGATATTATTTATATTGGTTTATTCTTAGTCAGCAATTGGAAAGAAAAAAAGATTAGCGTTCGTAATACAACACAATGTCAAGGTACAAGATAGTTCCTATACTTGACGGTCCATAATTACAATGCAAAACTATGTAAAATAAGAGGAATGGTTTTCTTTTCCCTTCATAAAGTGTTATATGCCCATAGTAAATCAGATTGCTAAGGTTAATGATGAATAGAAGTTTCTAACCATAAACATTATCATAGGAAATTAAGTATCTATAGATGAGAATGATAGGCATATTTATAACCCTGAAGAGAAGGCAAGATTACTAATGAGAACCCAGGTTTGCAAAAATTGTGGGTAGGCTGCAGCAGTTATTATGACTCTAAGTATATGCCCATTAAAAATGAGGTGGGGGGGTCAGTATGGATGGAGAAGAATGTTCAATATTTTTCAAATGATTTCCTCAACATGACATTACCATAATCATTTTTATATTTAAGATTTTAAATTCAGCACATACTACTTTGCCTATAATTAGGGTATGTTGCCACTAGATGGAAGTAATGGTTAGGTCATAACAACTAGGGATAAAATTCATTCAAGAAATCTTTAAAGTACCAACTAACATTATATACATTATACTTGTATATATAAAAGTCCTTACACTATTGAAAGTTTAGTTGTTGTTTTTTTTAATGTTTTATTTATTTTTGACACAGAGAGAGACAGAGCATGAGCGGGGGAGGGGAAGAGAGAGAGGGAGACACAGAATCCAAAGCAGGCTCCAGGCTCTGAGCTGTCAGCACAGAGCCAGAAGTGGGGCTTGAACCCATGAACCGTGAGATCATGACTTGAGCCGAAGTTGGCTGCTTAACCAATTGAGCCACCCAGGGGCCCCTGGAATGTTCAGTTTTTAAATAAATCTTACATGACAGCTAAGCTTTATTAAGATAACGAATTACATAGAACTAGAGAACATTTTTTTTAATCCAAATACTGAGATTTGCCTGTATTGTTACTGAATTAATCAATCTCTCCTAATTTTTATGCATTAATCCGATCTCTAAACATTTTTATACGTTAATGAGAACATCTGGGACTCCAGGGTATTTTGGGGTCAGAGCTATTTTTGTCAATAATATTCTATTTATTTGAACTATTTTCCATTTTACATACAGGATACTTATGTTGCCAAAATTGCTACCATTAATTGCTAGCATTAAGCCCCTTAAAAGGAGGGGCTTTAGTTTATAGTTTAAGTCTTTTTAGGAAATTTAAATGTTTATTTTTAAAATTTTGTGATATTTGTGGCACCTGGGTGGCTCAGACTTCAGCTCAGGTCTTGATCTCATGGTTTGTGGATTTAAGTCCTGCATCAGGCTCTGTGCTGACAGCTTCAGATTCTGTGTCTCCCTCTCTCTCTGCCCCTTTCTGGCTCACTCTCTCTCAAAAATAAACATTAAAAGAATTTAAAAAAAATTGTGATATTTGATAGATCACTTAATTGTATATTTAATACAGAGAACAATAAAAAGATACCCAAGGCCTCATCATTCTATATCAGAATTAGGTAACGGCAAATATCATTTAGGCTTCACCCTGATTCCATTCTCTGTGGTACTTCCAGGAGATAACCCCATCTCCAGCCTTTTGTGTTTATCATTTTCTTGATTTATTTTTAAAAATCTAATTTATTTTAATATTATTTGAGAGACAGAGTGTGAGCAAGCAGGGGAGAGGGGCAGAGAGAGAGAGAGAGAGAGAAAGTGAGAGACAGAGAATTTCAAGCTGGCTCCACAATAAGTGAGCTGCCCAACAACTCTGGCTCCATTCCATGACCCTGGGATCATGATCTGAACCAAAATCAAGAGTTGGGGTCTCAACGAACTAAGCCACCCAAGTGCCCATAATTTATTTTAATTGCTGATAGATTCAGATTCCTTTCCAGTATCTTTGCGTGTATGTGCCTGTGGGCGGACAACAGGGACATGGATGCACTTTAAATCTATTCCACCTTTTCTTTTTCTCCTTCACTTTAAATTTCACTTTTTGCTTGACTAGTTTGACAGTTCCCATTCTATATATTATCCTTTAGTGACTTTCCTAGAAATTTCAATGCTTATTTTATTAATATCTTCTTTACCAATTATTTTTTATTGTTTAGTCTAATACCTCTACTACTATGTGATCCGAAGTGATGGCAACAGATATCCTGATCTTCTTTCTGATTGTAAAAGGAAAGTTTTCTAACTTTTTACCTTAAAATGGTATTTGTGGTTGGCTTTTAGTAGATACATTTTATTAGGACAGCTGAGTCCCCTTCTATTCTTAGTTTGCTTGGGGATTTTTACAGTAATAAATGAAGGTCAAATATTATCAAACATTTTCTTCATCTAGTGAGATGATCATATCCTTTTCTCCCTTAATCTGTTAATAAGAGTGAACTAGATTTTATGTTTTCTAATATTCAACCCTGCACAAATGTAAAATAAACCCTCTTGGTCATATAGATTATTTTTTATATGTTTTTGGACTAGGTTTACTCATATTTATAGAATCTCCCAATATGTTTATGAATTTTTTAACTGCTGGAAATTTTTCATTTTCTTCTAAGTCTAGAAGGCATTAAAAATAACTTTTGGTGCACTTTTTCTGTATCTAGTTATACTGCTATAGATGCCTTTTAGAACTTAAAGGGTTTCCTATATTTCGAGAAGCAAAACTCAGGGAGGTCCCTTCCCTTCCTTTTATTTCCCTTCCCTCTCCTCCCCTCCCCTTCAGGGAGGGTGTTGTTTAACTTCTGGCTTTTCTGCTCTTCCTACAAAATTTATACAGCAATTATAGTCATAAGATTGTAAAGTAAAACTCCATCATTATTATTTGGTAAAAAGAAATACTCCATTCAGTGTAGCATCCTTTCAGAAGTGTAGACAAAAATGTCAATGGTCATTTACCCAAGTTCTTTTCTTTCTTTATTTTTGGGGAGGGGTGTTGGAGAAGTGACTATGTTATAACAACGTCAAAACAGCTAAATTTACTACAAAAAGCAAAGTTAATTAAATCTAGACCTTTCTTCCTCCTAATTACTCTAATTCACTGTGAAGGAAGGCCACAAGGGGACCCATCATTTTGGGGCAGAACTAGGACTTATCTGGATGTCTTTAAAACACCTAACCTGTTCCTTTGAGAAGAGCCTTTGGTGCAAAGTTGACTAGGATGACATCTGGCTGAAAAGGTGGAACTTTTCCAAGAAAAGGCCTTATTTAAGGTAAGTTTAGAAGTAATACAGACAGTTTATAGAGGGTTGAATGTCACAAAGAATCTTTATCCTTAACAATGTACTTCAGGGAGCACTTTCCGTGTGTCCGTTACTTTGGAAAGCTCTCCTCCAGTATTATCTTCTGTAATCGTCACAACGACATAGGAGGCAGCTGATGTTATCAGACCCATTTTTAAGGACAAGCAACAGAGGGCTGGAAGTCATGCAACTTGCCCCCAACAACCCAGATTGAAGGTAGAAGACCCTAGACTTGAAATCAAGCATTTTGTATCTAAAGGTCATGTTCATTCCTCTGAAGTCAGCACTTGTGACCTGGGAATCATTGCGATTTTCTAACATTTTCCCCAGCAAGAAATAGCAGCTAAACACGTGTGAATACAGGGCTGTGCACCATGTCTAATCATCTCACTCAATCTTTCCTGCATCAGGTGGTCTATCCTACCTGTCGTGAGACGAACTTAACATGCAGTTCTCCCATACACTTGTTCACTTCATCTTGGTCTTGTTTTTATAACTGAACAACCTCAAACCTTCCTTTTGCGTCTTCCATCAAGCTACTTTCAGTTTTCCTTCAACACTAAATCCTGTATTTACTCTAATATTCACCTACCTATTAAATAGGAATTTAAACATGTCTTTTCAAAGAAGCTAGTATTTTTATTAGTTTTTTTTCACAATTGTTTTCGCAAGTGCTCTGGTTGCAAAGTTGCGTAAGTTTTCATTGGTCTTCCTCAAGCCTATTCCCCCCCCAAAACTTGGGTACTTTCAGAGTATAGTTTCACAGATTGTGAGTATTTTCAGGACCACATGTATCAGGTTAAAGCAGAAATTCTATGTTATTGCACTATAGTTTATCTGCCATATTATTCTTGGTTCTTATGACTTTATTAAATACTAGAATTTGTTGTGACTATATTGACAATTGAGTTATCTACAAACAGAATAAATTAGACATTTCCAAATAACATAGAGATTATATAAATGGATTAAACACAAGCTAAATATAGGCTATTTCCAATTATTTTCTGGCTCTTAATAAACTTACATTTGACTCAAACTCTTAAGGGCTTTTAACTTGTCAAGTATTAGTGAAACAATATAAATGTATGTGACCTAGAAAAATAGTTTTTCATTTCCTATTAGAGAATAAGAGATTTTCATGGTGGGGATGAGGATAGGGAATGAAATCACATTAACTTATCATTTTTTAATCCCTTTTGAACTATGTTTCCCTTATGAAAAGTGATAATTTACATTTGTTCAAACTTTTTATTTCTTCAAGAGAACATGCTTAATTCTTGGCTTTTGAGTCTTCTATAAAGAAGACAGAATCATAACTAATTAGAAATTCTGATGAATTCAGAGAAATTATAATCAGAAACTTCAGGCAATAAGTATTCAGAGGGTAGGACCTGGTGTTTGAGTTCCCGGTGCTTCTGATGAAGCTTCTAGCAGTTTTCATGCTTAATTGGGCCATTGGATCCTGTCTATGTGAGGGGAGGAAAACAAGGTCCTGCTTGTTTGGCATTTAAAATTACTTGATTAATGATTACCTGGAAGCATTAACTTACAGTCATTATAATGCTATCAGTATTTCCTGTTTTGTGTGTGTGTGTGTGTGTGTGTGTGTGTGTGTGTGTGTGTGTGCTAATATTTATTTTCCAAGATGCAAAACTGACCTTTAAGTCTGTCATAAAATTTATTTATCCTATTAAGCCATATTGTTGTTGCTTCTCAGTCAGGCAGAATTACCCTCAATATAACCTTACCTACTACAGAACTAGTTTACCTGTTTTATTTAGCAAAGCCAGAAATATAAACCAGAGACACAAGTAGACAGAAACAGAAAGAGGCTTCACACAAGGGAGGAATTACATCCTCATACCCAAATTTTCTAATTACCTTATCTTCAGTATGGGTTTAAACATTTAAAAAAACAACAACTTGATTTTAAATTCATATGTGTAACTCAGGATTTCAGCCCTAACCCTTCCTGGTCTCATTCTTTCTACCCTCTCCCCCAGGAGGATTTCACCCAGGTTCACGGCTTCATTTACCATCCATCTGCTGAGGATTATCATTTCCAGATCTTCTGTGCATACTTCTCTCTTTACTCAGATACACAAGAAAAACACCTGGATGTCACCTTGACTTCCTTTTCTCCTTCGTACGTGTATACCATTTATCATCAAGTTCAGTGTATTCTGTTTCTATCTCACTCTTTCCAATGTCATTCCCTGCTCCAGGTCAACATTTGGGGTGGGGATAGAGGCAGCATCACCTCAACAGTTTCCTAACTAGTCTTTCTGCTTCCACCAAGCCCCAAACTCATGCTTTATGATACTGCAAGGATGATTTTCCTTAAGCACAAACTTCTGATAATATCCCTACTGTGCTTAAAACTCAGCGCTTTCTGTGCAAAGCCTAAGCATCCTATTTAAGATATTTTATGGAGGTGATCTCTTCTTCTCTTTTTAGCATGTGCCTAGAACTGTTTGAGATACTGAGAATACATCAATAATTGGTGTACAGGGTCCCTGCCCACCAGGCCTTACCATTAGGGGAGAGAGGTAGAAAACAAACAGATGAGCACATACTTACCAATTTCAGGACTGATAGGTGCTATGAATAAGAAGAAATGATACAGAGTGACTTGAAATGCTCCTTTAATTAAAAGTCGTTGGAGAAATCCTCAAGGAAGGGATGGCATGTGAGTGGAACCTTGACTAATAAGCAGAAATGTGTAAAAACCAGAGGAAACCTGAATCTAAACACTCTGGGCCTTGAAGGAGCTTAATATGTTTAAGGCACAGGATGAAGAAGAATAAAAGACAGACCAGAGCAAAGAAGATGAGGCCGGTGTTGAAAGGGGACCAGTTACAAAGGGCTCTGCAGGCCATTAAACAGAGTTTCAGTTATGTTCTGCTCACAGTGGGAAGACACTAGAGGGATTTAAGTAGAAAGAGGAGTAACGTGACTTACAACTAAAGGCTCTCCTCATCTATACACCAACTTATAAGACATTGGTGAAAGACACTGAAGAAAACACAAATAAATGGAAAGATACCTTGTGTTCATGGATTAGAAGTTAACATTGTTACAGTATACATACTACTCAAAGCCATACATAGATTCAATGAAATATTTATCAATATGCTAAGGGCTTTTTTCACAGAAATAGAAAGAACAATCCTAAAATTTGTCTCGAATCATAAAAGACTCCGAACAGCCAAAGCAATCTTGGAAAGAACAAAGCTGGAGGTAACACTGTCTTTCATCTGCCTCTTACAGTTTTCAGTGTATAGGTCTTTCACCTGCTTGATTCATTTATTCCTAGATGTTTTATTCTTTCTGATGCACCTGTAAATTGGATTTTTTCTTAATTTCTCTGACAGCCTCTTCAATAAATGGTAATGAGAAAACTGGTCAGTTACAAGCAAAAGACTAAAACTAGATCACTATCTTATACCATACACAAAAACTAACTCAAACAGATTAAAGACATGTTTGCAAGAACTCAAACTGTAAAATTCCTAGAAGAAAACATAGATGGTAGGGTCCCTGGCATCAGTCTTAGGGTTGTTTTTGTGTCAAAGTCCAAAGGGGAGGAAGGGGGAAACAAAACAAGTGGGACTACATCAAACTTAAAAGTTTTGGGGGCGCCTGGGTGGCGCAGTCGGTTAAGCGTCCGACTTCAGCCAGGTCACGATCTCGCGGTCCATGAGTTCGAGCCCCGCGTCGGGCTCTGGGCTGATGGCTCAGAGCCTGGAGCCTGTTTCTGATTCTGTGTCTCCCTCTCTCTCTGCCCCTCCCCCGTTCATGCTCTGTCTCTCTCTGTCCCAAAAATAAATAAACGTTGAAAAAAAAATTAAAAAAAAAAACTTAAAAGTTTTGACAACACAAAAAAAGAAATCATCATCAAGACAAAAAGGCAATGTATTGAATGGGAAACGGTATTTGCAAACCATATATCTGATAAGGGGTTAATATCCAAAACATATAAAGAATTTATGGAACTCAACAACAACAAAAAACAACCTGATTAAAATTGGCAGAGGATCTGAATATACACTTTTCCAAAGACATGCAGATGACCAACAGGCACATGAGAAGATAGTCAACATCAATAGTCATTAGGGAAATGCAAATCAAAATCACCACGTGTTATCATGTAACACCTATTAGGCTATTATCAAATACACAAGAAATAACAAGTATAGGAGAGGATGTGTTGAAAAAGTAACACTCATACATTGTTGGTTAGAATGCAAATTGTAGCAGCTATTATGGAAAACAGCATAGAGATTCCTCAAAAAATTAGGAATGGAACTACCATATGATCCAGCAATTCCACTACTGGGTATTTATGCAAAAAAAACAAAAATACTAATTTGAAAAGATGAATGCACCCCTATGTTCACTGATGCATTATTTACAACAACCAAGATATGGAAACAAACTAAATGTGTACAAAAGAATGAATAAAGATGTGGTGTACACACACACACACACACACACACACACAGAGAGAGAGAGAGAGAGAGAGAGAGAGAGAGAGAATACTACTCGACCATTAAAAAGAATGAAATCTTGCTATTTGCAAAACACGGATGGACCTTGAGGGTATTATGCTAAGTGAAGTCAGAAGGAGAAAGACAAAGACCATGGGATTGCAAGCATATATAGAATCTTTAAAAAAAAAATGAACAAAATGAAATAAAACCACACCTTCAGACACAGAAAACAGATCCCAGAGGGGAAAAAGGAGGCGGAGTGAGCAAAAGGGGCAAAGGAAGTAAATTGGAGGGTAAGGAAGATAACTACACTTCTGGGGGCAATCACTTTGTATTATATATAGATGTTGAATTATAATGTTGTACACTTGAACCTTACATATATTAAAAACAAAACCTGTGGGTATCTTGATTTCAATTTATATTACAAAGCTATAGTAATCAAAACAGTATATTGGTATAAAAACACACATACAGACCAATGGAACAGAATTGAGAGCCCAGAAATAAACCCATGCATACGTGGTCAGAATGATAGGGGAGCCAAGAATACTCAATAGGGAAAGAATTTTCTTTTCAATTCTTGGATGTCCACATGCAAAAGAATGAAACTGGACCCCCATCTTACACAACGCACAAAAATAGATCAAAGTGGATTAAAGACTTAAATATAAGACCTGAAACTATGAAAGTCCTAGACGAAAACATAGGGGAAAAGCTCCTTGCGTTGGCACGATGTTTTGGATATGACATCCAAGGCACAAGCAACAGAAACAAATATCAGTAAGTGGGAGTACATCCAACTAAAAAGTTTCTGTATAAAGAAGCAGTCAAGAACACTGAAAAGGCAATCAATAGGAGAAAATATTTGCAAACCATAAATATGATAAAGGATTACTATGCAAAATATATAAGGAACTCAGACAATTTAATAGCAAAAAAAAAAATCTGATTATAAAATGAGCAGAGGACTTGACCAGACATTTTCCAAAGAAGACAAACAAATGGCCAACAGGTACATGTTAAGACACTCAACATCAGTAAACATCAGGGAAATTCAAATCACAACCACAGCTGAGATATCATCTCACATCTGATAGAATGACTATTATTTAGGAAAAACAAAAACAAAACCAAAAAACAGTAAGAGATTTGTGCAGGCAAAGATGTAGAGAAAATAAAACACTGCACAGTTGATAGGAATGTAGAGTGGTAAAGTCACAATGGAAAAGTTTGGAGGTTCCTAGAAAAATTAAAAGTAGAATGATCCAGCAATCCTACTTCTGGATGTATACCTGAAAAACATGAAATCACTATCTCAAAGACGTATCTACACTCCCATGTTCACTGCAGCATTATTCTTAATAGCCAAAACATGGATACAACCTAAGTGTTCATCGATGGATGAACGGATAAAGAAAATGTGGTATTTATACCCAATGGAATAAAAAAAGTCATAAAAAGGAGGAAACCTATCACTTGTAATTACATGGATGGACTTTGAGGGCATTATGCTAAGTGAACTATGTCAGAGAAAGAAAAATGCTGTATGCTATTACTCGTGGCATCTAAAAAGATTGAACTTACAAAAATGATATTGTGAATGTTAAGAGGCAGGAGAATTGGGGAAATGTTGGTAAAAGGATACAAACTTTCCATTATAAACTAAGTTCTGAGAATCTAATGCACATAGTTAACCATACTGTCTCATATGCATTAAAGTTTCTATGAGAGTAGATCTTAAGTATTTTCCACAGCAACAACAAAATGGTAGCTTTGTGAGGTAAAGGCTATATTACACAACCTCATTGTAGTAAATATTTCACAATATATACATGTACCAAATCATCACATTATATACTTTACTCTTACACAATGTCCAGCATATCTCGATAAATTTGGAAAAATAGGGATGCCTGGGTGGCTTAGTTGGTTAAGCATTCTGCTGAGGTTCAGGTCATGATCTCATGAGTTCATGAGTTTGAGTCCTGCATTGGGCTCTGTGCTGACAGATCAGAGCCTGAAGCCTGTTTCTGATTCTGTCTATCCCAATCTCTGTGCCCCTCCCCTGCTCACACTCTCTAAAATTAAAAAAAAAACTTGGAAAAATATAGATAAAAAAACCTCCCTTGTGTCCTCTTCACTTTCTTCTCTCTCACGCTATGCTATAGCCATACTGAACTACTACCTTTGGCCCCTGAGAGATGCATACTGTCTCTCTGGGCTTGTGCACATGTTTTTTCTTCTGCCTGGAATATTTTCAGTGACATATCCTTCCCTCCCTTCTAGCTTCCACTTACCCTTTGGATCTCTCAATCAGGTAATATTGTCTGGAGGAAGCCTTTTCTCCCTTCCAAACTAAGATAGGTATCCCTCCTTCTGTTTTCCAGCTGTAGTACCCTACCAGTTACTGCAACATGATGAGTTGTCTATGTCCCTCACCAGATCATCAGCTTTTTGAAAACATGCCTGGCTGAGTTGATTCCTGTTCATCTGGAGTGAGCATAGAGCCCCAATGTAGAGCAGACATTTGAAATACATTTTCTGAATAAAGTAAGTATTCAGTAATCCTTAAAAAAATTCCCTAACAGTAGAGATAGATGGCTTTATGGAAACAAACACAGAAGTAGGTATGATGAAAGTTTTTCAGAGAAAATAAACAGAGTATGTTCCTAAAATCCATATAAATGTCTTAGTACCTCTTTGTCTGATATCAGAAGTTCCTAAGTACTTTGATCCCTCTGGTCCAATCTTTTGAACGCATTTTCTTTTTCTCAGCAAGCACTTCTAAAGACCAACTGAATTCTTCTACTCTTTTCTGCTATTTTTCTAATTATTTTTTCATTGCAGGTGCTCTTTGTTATTTTCTTTACCTTCTTAGACTACTACCCACTCTTCCCTGGTTGCATTTCATATTTCATGCCCAGACTCTTTGGCTCATCAATTTCCACATTCACTTCTGGGCCATTTTGTATTCATCTAGCATAACAGAAATTACTTCTTGCACAGAAAAGACACACACTGCTCTATACCACCACCTATTTGCATATAGGCTTGTAAGTTAGGAGTTGGATAATTCCTAATTATTCTGGGATTAATTTCCCAATTGATAGATTACGTAGGTCTCCCCCTTCATTCTCCTACTGTCCTTCTCTTGGCCACAGCGTTATTTTCACTAGATTATATGCAGAGATGAAGGGCAGCAATGAAATGCAAATTAATCAATTATGGTCATTTTGAGCAGCTCTCATAAAAAGATTTGATGGAAGACAAGGTTGAAATTATTGGCTCAATTGAGAATTATAAACTGTCCATGAATGTCACTTATCCATGCTATTTCTAGTTACCATTTAGTATGGATAATTGGAAAGAAAATAGAAAGAGAAAAAAAACAAAAGATACTGATAAATGAAAAGTAGGAAAAAACAGAATTAAGAGATAGAAGTTATCCTACAATATGGCTCATCCAAACACTGAGTGCAGGCTACCCTGGATTTGAAGCAGTTTCCACTGACTGTGTCTCCTGGTGGGGAAACACTTTCAATCTGCAGATAAACATGCATATGATTGACTATTAAGAACACCATAGACTAAAAAACCAAGTGGTTGACTATCTGAACTGTTCTGTTTTACAATGGTCTTCTTGATTCAAGTAGGTATGAGTCACTGCAGAGTTCCCAGCGCCCATACACTCACACATACAGACCCACAGACATACACACACGACTCGATGGCATAAAGTTAGTTCTTTCCTAATCTCATAGGGACCTAGAGGGTCAAATTTTTTTTTTTAATTTTTTTTTTCAACGTTTATTTATTTTTGGGACAGAGAGAGACAGAGCATGAACGGGGGAGGGGAAGAGAGAGAGGGAGACATAGAATCGGAAACAGGCTCCAGGCTCTGAGCCATCAGCCCAGAGCCCGACGCGGGGCTCGAACTCACGGACCGCGAGATCGTGACCTGGCTGAAGTCGGACGCTTAACCGACTGCGCCACCCAGGCGCCCCTAGAGGGTCAAATTTTTAAGAAAACAAGCTCAAGAAAAAACTACTAGTGCTCTGAAATCTAAGGCACTTAAGTAAACCAATTACTAACCTTTTTCTGTGAAGAACTCAGGGGAGGGAGGTTCTCATCCTTAATTCCCTGATAGTGACTGTGAAGCCATCTGCATTTATGCAGGGTCATTCTTGCAAAAATGCAGTCCTCTGTGGGCAATGTGCCCCTCAATATAATGGCACTCATTAGTGAATGTACAAACATTTCTGTGAATATATTAAAAGGTTTAAGAGAAATTAGCCTTTGTTTATAATTAGAAAACATCAGTGAAAATGTATTTTATTTCATCAACTTTCCTGAATACATTAAAACTAACAATGAAATAACCTCTATCCCACCTCCCAAACTTCTTCATAGAGATACAAATCCTTGCATTGTCATGCACTGTCTTGTTCCTGTCAATATCCTTTTGATATCTGGTGGTGGTAGATATTTTTGGTTATTTTTATATATACAATATGTCAAATGTTCCTTTGGAGCTGTTCTGCACCTTCATAGGAAGATATTAAAGGTTGTACTATTGTTCATATTTGTGTAATTATTACATTAGCGATAAACAGAAAAAAGACAACTGTTTGGTGAAAGACGTTACCGGAATGTTGTGTTATCAGGTAGATGTAGCATTATTGGAATATCCGATTGTCTATATGACATTCTAGGAAGATCGGGGACTCCTGTGCAGCACATAGCACTTTATGGTAAAAAGAGTATCCCTCTGGCCAATTCACCATGTAATTAATATGTCTCCCACAGAACCAATTTGTTCCGGTGGCACTTAAATGGCACTCGCTCCATGGGCCTGTGCTGTACTCATAGGGTTCATACCCAGAATTGGCTTAACCATCAAGGCCTGAGCAGGAGACTGAATGCGGATGTTAAGAAGGAAAAGAAAACATGTGACAATGGACAGTGAAATTTAATCTTTGAAGGATCCTAATAGTAAATACCTGGAATTTCCGCAAAGAAGGAATAGTGGTTTTGTAATTTTTGTGGCAAAATTACCTCAAGTTAGGAGGTGAGACTAGGTCAAGAAAGCCACTTGGGATTGAGATACTGTAGGAAAATCTCACTAAGTAAGATCTGGCAAAGCATTAGTTTAATGTTAGGAAGGAGGATGAAGAAGTTGCCCAGGGCCTTTTTGCTATACCTTTGAGAAGTACTGAGGAAAAAACAAGGTATCTTAACAGGAGAAGACCAGGCTACTGTAAATGGAAAGGCCTTGGGAAGGAAGAATTAGTACAGCAGAATGGTGAAAAGCAGGGCCACCAGACTGCCTGACACCAGCTCAGCCACTTATTAGCTATGTGCCTTCAGGCAAATTATTTAACCTAATAGGGTTTCAGTTTCCTTGTGGATGATGATCAGGCTTTAATCATCAGTGTTAAGGGGGAAGACAGTGGTTCTGGTTCACCGAAGTGATACAAAATGAAACAAATCCTGCCTAGTGCTCCTGAGATGTTCTGCCTTGAGACTTGGCTCAGCCTACCAACTGAGAATGGTGACACCTACATGCTGCAGGAATTTGCGTAGTATTTATAGGACACATGGGCCCATGTCTGAGAGTGATGCCAGAGTACCGCCTTCTTTCTTATAATCCTACCCACTCTGGCATTTGGTCATATGATTCGGCTCCTGCCTTCTGGATCCCTTAGGACAGTTTCATTCAAACACAGACAGCCACCCACTTCTCTTGACCCACAGCTGCTGCACAGCTCACAGTTCCATAATCTTACCTCCACGGTGGCCACGGACAGCTTCGATGGGGGCTGGGAGCCCCTCAATGAACGTGATGCTGCAAAATCTGCAGATTCTCTCTCAAAGGGAATGATGCTGTTCTATCACTTGTGAGTGTCACTGGAGGGGGTATTTTTTGCCCAGAATTCTTGGCTTTGGACAAAGGTCACCAAGGCCCATTTCTATTCAACAGCCAGGGCCTCCTGACTGCTGCAAGATGGGACCAAGTTAGTGTTGACTCCCTTTCAAGTCATGTGGAGGCACATGCAAACCCTGGAGTACAGAATATCAGGAAGGAAAAACTTGGACTTCCGGTCTGCACACTGTTACTAGAAGAAGGCCTCAAGCACTGCATTCCATGGACTACCTGCAGTAACTTACTTGTACTCTGAATTGTGTAGAGCAAAACCTCAGTCAAAACAGGAAGCACTCCCTGCCATCCTCATTTCTTTTTCCCTTTGTCCTTTCAAATGTGTGCCACTCTATGAAAATATTTTTTTAATGTTTATTTTTGAGAGAGAGAGAGAGACAGAGACAGAGAGAGACAGAGAGAGGGAGAGAGAGAATGAATGAATGGGGAAAGGGCAGAGAGAAAGAGGGAGAGAGGATGTGAAGCAAGCTCCGCATTGTCACCAGAGAGCCCAAAGTGGGGCTTGAACTCAAACCATGAGATCATGACCTGAGCCGAAGCTGGATGCTTAACTGAGCCAACCAGGCACCCCAAAATATGTGCAACTCTAAAAGTAACTACAAACATGGAATTTAAGAAACTAATTAATGTAACATTTATGTATGTGCATACATACATATACACACATAGAAGTATACACATATATGTACACACATATACATGTACATATGAACAGGTACACATGTGTATACATATTCACAAGGTGATATAGAAATTCCAAATAACAATACCTAAAAAGGTTCCTGGTCATCTTGGAGCAAGGTCTTATAAGAGTCTATCAAAGCAGAAAAATTGGTATTATTAGTTTAGTCAGTATATGCTAGAAAACCAAGGATTTTCAACTGTATAAACAAATGAAATATTGAACTTTTCAATATTTCAGAGTCTCTATACTGACAAAATGTTCACAACCTGCCTAGGGCTATAATCTTGCAACTGCTTTAAGCAAAGAGCACTAAATCTACCTTGTAATTGGCTGAAACACAGAGCAAATTCAGGTGTTTCAGGAAACAGTAAAAATGATTCATTAGATCACTCTTATCTGAAGACATTGTGAACCAGCATCTCAACCTAATATTATGAAACACTTTACATTAGGGGTCCTGTCTATAAGGTTAGAAAATCACTCATTAAGTGTCAGGTGTAGAAATACATTAAATTTGGAAATTTGGCCAAATGCTGCTTTATAACATATATCTGTAAGAACGATTTTCGTTAGACTGTATTTCCCAAAGAGCTACAAATATAAAAACAATAACCACAACAAAACAGCTATGCTAATGTTATTATACCAGCTGACCAGATTGTTCAGAAGCATTTCTATCAAGTTGGCCATCTGAACTAGAAATCATAGGTTAGACTGAACAGCATAACCAAATCACTCATTTTACTTGGGGGATTAGATGGTCCTGGAGGGCAATCAAACTCAAAGGCAATTGAACAGCCTGCTTTTAAATGTATAGATATTTTTTTAAAGTTTCTGCCCTAGTATCCTTTAAGCTCTTTTGCACTAGTTCCAAACCGTAACATTGGGGGAAAGAATTGGAAAAAATAATCATGGAATTAGCCATTTCAAAAGGATAGTATTGAAAATGGACCCATTTACTTTTCTATAGAAATGAAATTACTTCCTTCTTGTCTTTGCTGTTACTGTTTGAAATGCTAATATTCAGCAATGCGTTGGGAAGGGAGCAGGATGAAAAACTGTATGTGTGCCATATGAAGATATGATCTAGTGTTTTTGTAGGTTCATCAAATTTGCAAACAACTAGTCCACATAATTGTGGAAAACATTTTACAAGGGGAAAGAAAATAAACTCAGCGATTTATCAATCTCAGTTACACAAAGTTTGATCATGCTTCATGGTTGGATGGTAGTTGAAATTGTTCTTCAGAACTACTACCCTCACCAAACAAGGATGGGAAGGGCAAAATTCACACCTGAACATGTCACTAAGTGAATATCACCACCTACTGCACTCAGCCCTGGTGCAAATGGTCATCTATAAAAATATTACTTTATCTCTAAAGATAATTACTTTTATCTAGATACAAACCAAAATCCATTTACTATATCAAAATAATTTAAATCTTATTTTAAAACTATTATATTCAACTTAAATATATGCATATTTAATATACATACATATACATACATATTATGTATATTATACATATACATTACATTATATACATAATGTATATATGTATATACACCCAGGTACCCCAGAAAGCACATTTAAAAATTTTTTTAATGTTATTTTTGAGAGAAAGAGAGAGACAGACAGACAAAGTGTGATCAGATGATGGGGCAGAGAGAGGGAAACAGAATCTGAAGCAGGCTCTAGGCTCAGAGCTGTCAGCACAGAGCCCAATGCGGGGCCCAAACCCATGAACCCCAAGATCAAGACCTGAGCAGAAGTTGGACGCTTAACTGACTGAGCCACCCAGGTGCCCCTACATTTTAAATTATAAACCAAAACCTCTAAGTGTCAAAAAGAATAGCAAAATGGTTAAACAAATCAACATAAAGCCATAGGATAGAATATTATGCAGCCAAAAAAATCATACCTTTAATGATTATTTAGTGATATAGGAAGATGTTCACAGCAGGTGAAATGGAAGATATCAAACTTCATATACTGTACTGAAATTTTAATATTTATTTATTCATTTATTTTTGAGAGAGAGAGAGAGCACAATGGGGGAGGGACAGCGAGAGAGTGGGAGACACAGAATCTGAAGCAAACTCCAGGCTTTGACCTGTTAGTTCAGAGCCTGACATGGGGCTTGAACCCACAAACCATGAGATCATGACCTGAGCCAAAACTGTACACTTAACTCACTGAGTCACCCAGTCTGTCCTATACCTTATTGTAATTTTTAAGTAACAAAATGTGTATATAGCAATACTAGCAGGCAACATTAACATCAAGCATTAATCATCTCTGTAGTGAGAGATCTCTTGTAATTTTCTTACAAGAAAATGTGTGTGTGTGTGTATGTGTGGTTCTCATCTAACATTAGCTGATATTTGTAGCTAACAGTGCAATCAGTTTCAAAAATAGAACTGACTGTAGGTTGAATTCATTGCTAAAAGTAATGTCACCTGAAATTCAAACATTCTATTTAAATTCCAAGTAAACACTTCATAGCAGTTGGAAACCTAAAGAAGAGGGCAATGGCATGAAGTCTGTTCTAGACCTAAACTGGTAGAGAAAATCATTACTGAAAAAAAGGCCATGTGGATTTCATTCTGA
The DNA here is from genome assembly GCF_018350155.1 of Leopardus geoffroyi. Classification (NCBI taxonomy): domain Eukaryota; kingdom Metazoa; phylum Chordata; class Mammalia; order Carnivora; family Felidae; genus Leopardus; species Leopardus geoffroyi. The sequence goes on from NC_059331.1 coordinate 130,019,712, forward strand.
TATTCCAAGATATAAAAATGTTTGTTGAATGTTTTAAAGTTTCGAACAAACGCACTTATCTTTAGTTCAAAGCCATTTGTAAAGAAACCCTCAACTACTTTCATCTTGTTCAAGTACTATTCTTTTGTAATGGAAAGCTATGGATGAAGAAAAATATATTTTGTTTTTGTTGCATCTAATGTTATTCTTCTTTACTTGGAAAACAAAATACTAAATGTGAAGTAAATGTAAATTAAAAGTAAAGCAGCCGCCAGAGACAAAAGGATCTCAGTTTCTCCTACACAAACACAACAAAAAACCCCATGGGATTTTCCCAAACAGAAAAGCTCCTTCTCCTTGTTAACATATCATGCCCACACATAACCCTAGTTCTGTGCAAGCCCAGAGGTAACAAAGTCAACTTGCTGTTATGAAAACAAAACCCAAAACACACATAACATGCAAAATTTGTGGAAAAAATAACTTCTTGAGAAAATAACTTAGAAACCTCAAAACAGAGTTAAAACAGCATACTCTGACCAATAATAAATTGTAATGTATAAAAAATATTTCATAATAAACTATCTGAGTATACATAAATTACCTTTAATCTACACCTTGTGTAGGTTTAATGAAAAATTAAGTAGTCTAATCAGGAATTCACACTTCAGGGTTTAGCATCTAAAAATCGTTATCAACAGTCCACACCATAGAGATGACTATGCCATACACTTACTTAAAGTATCACCAGTGTATGTGTACCATAGGGTAAGTTAAGCGGCTTAATAGTTAAAAGAAATATTCTTTAGTAAAGTAAGTGGTATTTATGAGAGGTGGTTTCTTAGAAAGATTGCACAGGTATCTCTGCCCTTCCATATGCAAAATATGAAAACCCAATAGGTCCAATAGCCCAACAGCACTCAAGGCCTAGAATTTCTTTCAGCTGTGCGCTCCTTTAATGGAGGACACCATCATCTGAAAAAACTAGAGGGCTTTCTGATCCCCACACATATCCTTGCATCTTCTTTGAAAGGAAGCTTTCATTAAATACCTCTTGGGAGTTTCTAAATAGTCGAAGAGTAGACGGTATTTGTGCTTTCATGCTAATGAGAGTATGGCAGGATTCAGACTAAGACTTGCTTTCTTTTAATAAGCAGTGAGGGGACTCTCCATCTCCCACTTACCCTCAATTCCTGGTAGTTACTGGTATTTAACAAATAAGCCTGACAGCTATACTGTAACCCAAATCAAGGGTCACCTTCTTTGGCAAGCTTTTTATTTTCTCCTTCATGCTTTCCATTGTATATGGTAGCATGTTTGTTCTACCATATTGACAAGTACTGACTTTTTTTTTTTTTAATTTTTGTCTTCCCCACTGATTATGTGTTTCTTTACACTTTAAAATTTAGAGAAGGAACTATTTTACCTTCATCCCTCTGACTTCCTAGGATGGTGTTTATTAGTGTCTATAGCTCTAAATTTGACAGAGGCACCATGTTAAACTTGGATTAAAAAGAAAGTAGTGAGAAAAGTCCTGGGAATGTCTCAGATTCTCTTCCATGGGACTTTTTTGTCATCAGCCATCAGCACACTATTCTCGACTGTGGGCTTCTTGAATGGGATTCTGGCTCCCTGTGCATCTGTCACAGGAGCTGATCTCAGTAGTTGTGCCTGACAATCACTGGGGCAGGCCACATTTAGGAAACACAGGCAATAAATAAATATATGAATGTAATTCTTCTGAGCTATGACAGCCCCAGATGCCCTTGTTTCCTATGAGGGAAAAATGGGTGTGTAACAATATTAGTAAGCAAGACACAATTATTTGGGACAATTTGGGAGCAATCAAATCTGCCACTCATACACATTTCTCATGCTACATTTTTCCCAAGAAAAAAAAATAGTTTTAAACTTGCTTCTCCAAAAGACCCCATGAATTCAAGTTTCTTAAGCCCATTAATTTAATATGAACATTTTATACCAAAAATAATATTGAGGAATACTGCTGAGAAAGCTGCCGAGATAGAGAACGAACACTGCTTCTAGAATAGGATGTCTTACGTTATATAAGCTTCATCCTATAAATACGCCTGGCAGAAGTGTCATTCTGCATTATTTTTGCTACAATATGTGTTATTCTGAGGATCTGTTATAGTGGTGGCTTGCAGATCTACTATACTAAAACTTCCATATTGACAGTTACAAGAGAGAAAATAATCCTAATACCAAATAAACTGTCAAAAAAGATATAGCTTGGTGGTTAGAGATGCAAAGTCATTTTAAAACTAAGTAAAATTATTTTAATTTTAAGATCCTGAAAATAAGTCTTTCCTGTTCTAAGAATCTGACTTGTTTCTCATTTATTGTTCTGGCAGTCTAAAAAGGGAAACCTAACATTTTCTAGCTGATGGACAGCAGTGAATTTTTTTTTTTTTTACTGAAACACCCACACTTAAAACTTCTTGGCAGTTTTTAAGGCAGCCCTGGGTTAGGAAGAAGAAGATAAGAATATGTCACCTTTACTAAGATGAACATCTGGCTTCTAGAGACACCAAATGAAGGCAAAAATGTAGGATTTGAAAATATTTTGTCATATAAAAGTTTTCCAGTGAGAAATTTAATGGACACAAGGTCTGGAAGCTTTTGCAAATAAAAAAGAAAAATAGAATTGAAATTTGGTAGGTGTTTTCACATGTGTGAGTAAATATGGATCTTAAAGGAAATAGTGTTTTAAACAAAATATAGCAAATAGAGAATATCTAACAATTCAGAATGTTGTGTTTAATTCCAGAAACATTTATTTAGCATATGCCAAAAATTGGAAGAAGAAAATATCTTAGGATATAGACATTCATCGCCATTTACTTCTGTTTAAGTTAGTGAATGATTTTATTCTTACTGCTTTCGCACTAGTGTTATCTGAGTTAACCTTCTTTTTCAATGTAAAAATAAACTAGAGCAAAGCAAAACTATTATGATTCTACCATAATTTAGAAAGCTCTATGACAGTCCTCAAATTTTAGTGTATAAAATAATTTACTTGGACAAAAAAAACTGAAACATTCAGGGGTAGAACCAAAGAAACTACAGTCTTAAATAAGCCCTTGAGGGGACTGGAACATAGGGGCTTGTAAGAACCATCATTTGAGATATGGGGCCTTAAGAACTGCAATAGCACCTGTATATTCTTTTCCAAAACTCAGCTATAAGAAGTGATGGGTTGGAAAATGTGCAACAACTTACTTTCGGGGGGGTGGGCTGAGGTTAATTTGTAGTGCCTGCCTATTTCCATGGTATAAATATTCCCAGTGTGGCCATGTTCAAGCTACCAACATGAAATCACTAAACATGCAAGTGGGAAGACATGCTCAGTGGCACACCATTATGTCCACCATATGTAACAGTAAAATGTGGTCAAATAGTTAGAAAATGAGGTTTTGAGGACTTATTACCCTTATTTTTTTGGTTCGGTTGATTTCTAAGTTTATAAAATGTAACTTTTAAAGACGGTTGTTTTAAGAACCATTAACAAAATTCCAAAAAAATTTAATAATTGGCTCCCATAAACCAGTTGAAGTCAGCTCCAGCACATGTTAGCTGTAAGAGTCCTTATTTTATCTGCTTAACATTAGTTTGATACATAAGTAATAAATGAAGAGTAAGATTCCACTAATCTTTAGCTATTAGCTATAGCTGTTACTATAGGCCAATACAATTGAATTCAACATATATATGTGACTATACCAAATTTTCTTTGTATTCAAAATTCTTCCACATCTAAAAGATACAGTGTTACCACAAATACATCATGGTGAAGGCAAAGCAAATCTGGGTTACCAGGAAATATCTTAGAACTTGAACACAGGAGGTTTGGTTACTGAGAAGGGCACGACTTACAGTGAGGTATGGCAGGGGTAATATGGTACTAACTCATGGACATTTTTGGTCAAATGGTGAAGTATACAGCTGGTTTTTAAACTCTCAACAGTTTATGCAGTAAAATAGTCTATAATGTACACACAGTGCCATTTCTAGGAATAGCCTGTTGGCTTATCTAAGACTTCCCAACTTCTACTTGTAAGGAAACACTGCTTAACGGGTATATTATCACCTCTCAAGGACACAGAACACCTTAAAATGTTATTGAATAAACGTTACTCAAGTGATCTACAAGAGTTGAAGTTTCCTCTTTTCCTAGAAAGATCTTATTCATTAGTTGTCCATGCTCTGTGGTAACAGCAGTAATTACTATTATTCTTTCTACAGTAAGAGAAACAGAAAGATAAAGCTCTTAGGTAACTTTCTACCCAGGACATTAATAGCAGACAGAGATTTAGAAGTTCATTTTTTTCCCCTTTAAATCACAGGGTGGCTATAAAACAAATACATGAAATGACCATTTTACACATGCTTTTTGCCTTGAGTACTATCAAGAACATATCCTCTAATGCTAATTAAATAAAATCAGTAGGTCATGTTTTTGTACTTTTTGTACTGTCCTCAAAGTCATCTTTATCATGTGAGCTATTTATCTGGCTGGCTTAGGTAAGAATTTCCTGACCAAGTGCTAAGATCCCCTTGTTCCTTTTTCTGCTTTATTGCAATAGAGTGTTTTGTACCAAAGCTCAAGAAACAAGGCTGCTCCAAATCAGTATTCAGAAAATTAAGTGTACTGTTCAATTCCTGTAACTGAATTAGAAGCTGACTCTCTGGATTATTTTCCTGTACATTAGGTGGAAAAAAAGGGTATCATGTTTTTCTTTGTTTTTTTTTTTAAGTCACATATTATGGTTTACAGTGGTGTTGAAAAGAGAATTGAAGGGGTGCCTGGGTGGCTCAGTGGGTTAAGCATCTGACTCTTGACTTCACCTCAGGTCATGGTCTCATGGTTTATGGGTTCGAGCCCCATGTTGGGCTGTGCATTGGCAGCAAGGAGCCTGCTTGGGATTCTGTCCCCCTCTCTCTGTGCCTTTTCCCTGCTTGCTCTATCTCTCTCCAAAAAAAAAAAAACTTAAAACTTTTTTTTTTAAAAAGGAGAGAACTGAGAATTAACCGTTGCCAAAATTAAGAGAAATACTACTTACGAAAATCATTTTCCAATGTCTCTATATTTCTGCAAATGCTGTAGAACTAACTACCATGCAGACATCAAGAGTATATTCATGGGTGAACTTTCAGACTCCTGTTGATTCAGACTTGTTCTTCAAGCTCACAACCCTGCCTACCCAGATGGTGTCTTCCCATTGCCACTACCCCTTCCCTGCTGCCAATTCTACTCAATGTCCATTCTCACTGAGGTGTTTTTCTTAACCTGTAATTAATTAATTCTTGAGAAAGGTGTCAGCTGATTTTAAAAACTCTAGAAGTCTTATCTTAAAATTTCTCTGCAGTTGAATCAGTGACTCTTACTTACTTAAATTCAAAAGTCTATGGTTTTAACCCACAACTATATGATCAACTATTGCACAATAAAGCAGGAAGGTATATCCAACGGAAAAAAAGAATGTCTCTTCAACAAATGGTGTTGGGAAAACCAGATAGCAGCAAAAGAATGAAACGAGACCACTTTCTGACATCATACACAAAAGTAAATTACAAATGGATGAAAGACCTAAGTATGAGACAGGAAACCATGAAAAGCCTAGAATACAAAACAGGCAGCAACCTCTTTGACACTGGCTGTAACAACTTCTTACTAGACATGTCTCTGGAGCCAAGCAAAACAAAAGCAAAAATGAACTACTGGGATCTCATCAAGATAAAAAACTTTTGCACAGTAAAGCAAACAATCAACAAAACTAAAAGGTATCTGATGGAATGGGAGAAAATATTTGCAAATGACATATCAAATAAAGGTTTAGTATCAAATATCTATAATGAACTTATCAAACTTGACACCCAAAAAACAAATGATCCGGTTAAGAAATGGGCAGAAGATATAAATAGACATTTTTCCACAGAGGACAGACAGATAGCCAACAGACACATGAAAAGATGCTCAACATCACTCATCATTAGGGAAATATAAATCAAAACTACAATAAGATGCCACCTCACACACTTTTCAGAATGCTAAAATTAACAACACAGTAAATAATAGATGTTGGTGAGGATGTAGAGAAAGGAGAATCCTTTTACACTGTCGGTAGCAATGCAAACTGGTGCAGCCACTCTGGAAAAAGTATGGAGGTTCCTCAGAAAGTTAAAAATGGAATTCCTCTATAACCCAGCAATTGCACTACTAGCTATTTACCAAAGGAAATAAAAATTACTGATTCGAAGGGGCACACACACCCTGATGTTATTAGTAGCATTATCAACTATAGTCAAATTACGGAAAGAGCCCAAATGTCTATCAACTGATAGATGGATAAAGAAGATGTGGTATATATACACAAAGTAATGTTACTCAGCCATCGAAAAGAATGAAATCTTGCCATTTGCACTGACGTAGATGGGGCTAGAGTGTATTATACTAAGCGAAATAAGTCAGTCAGATAAAGATAAATGTCACATAATTTCGCTAATATGTGAAATTTAAACAGGGGCGCCTGGATGGCTCAGTTAAGTGTGGGACTGACTCTTGATTTCAGCTTAAGCCATGATCTCACTGCTCTAGCCGTGAGTCAGGCTCTGCACTGGCAGCATGGAGCCTGCTTGGGATTCTCTCTCTCTCCTCTCTCTCTCTTTCGGTTCTTCCCGAATGTGTGCACATTCTCCCTCCCTCCTTCTTTCTAAATACATACATACATACGTACATACATAAATGTAATAAAAAAAAGAAACCAAACATGAACATGGGGAAGGGGGGAAAAGATAGGAGGCAAACCATAAGAGACTCTTAATGACAGAAAACAAACTGAGGGCTGCTGGAGGTGAAGTGGGTGGAGGATGGGCCACATGGGTGACAGGGATTAAGTACAACACTTGTGATGAGCGCTGGGTGTTGTATGTAAGTGATGAAACACTAAATTCTACTCCCAAAACAAATGTTAACCAACTAGAATTTAAATAAAAACTTGTGGGGCACCTGAGTGGCTCAGTTGGTTTAGTGTCCAACTTCGGCTCAGGTCATGATCTTGCAGTTAATGAGTTAGAGCCCTGTGTGGGGTTCTGTGCCGACACCTTAGAGTCTGGAACCTGCTTCACATTCTGTGTGTGTGTCTCTCTCTCTGCCCCTCCCCCGATCATGCTCTGTCTCAAAAAAATATATATATAAATAAACATTAAAAAAAATTAAAAACTTAAAATAAAAATAAAATAAGTTGTTAATGGTTTTTTTAAAAAGTGTCAAGCATTTCAATTAGGGAAGAGTGTGCTTTCATCAAAACCCTAGGTCCTCACAGTATAGAGTCAGAGTGCCAGCCTTCTTCCTCTGAGTCTCTGCCTCTCTTGTTATTTCATTCACTGTCTCTGGAGTTTAGAAGCTGTCTAAGACAGTAGTTATACTAGTGTGGGCTTATTATCTGCTAATGTTGGCTTTTCATTAGGAGAATAAGAAGTTTAAAATTAAGGTTTTATATATATGGACCACTTGTTAACCTTGCAAAATATAAGGACACTTATTGATTATAATTCTATTAGGACTCATGGATCACTGAAGAGGCTTTAAGTTATATATACCATGTTTGACATTAATAGGGGGCGAAAGAAAAGTACGTACATTTTCCTTAGTAATGTATTTGATCTCATGCTATAGAAAATCATCCATTTATGAAATAGTTGACAAACTATGCCCCTTTCTCTTCTCCAATAATGTAGAACATCTATAGTCACTATACTAAGTAAAAATTATCAGCATGATACATGTCTTATTCTATATATTATAAATATAAATATTATTGATTTTTAAAAATAATTTTTAAATGAGTTAAATGCATTACTTTGCCCTTAAGTATATTAAAACGTATTTCCAACTTCAAAATGTCACAAAAAATAAATGTCAAAATGTCACTGATTTTTAATTTGCCACTATGGTATTATTAGTTGGTTATCAATAGTACCAAATACCTACTCAATTCAATATATTATTTCTAAGATAAAGATAATTTATAATTTATTCCAAGAAAACCAGGCATAGAGTATGTTCCTAAAATGAACTAATATATTCATTTTCCACATTCAAATATAATTTAGGCAAGATATAAATGGAACTTATCTGACAACATGTTATGAATTGTCAAAAATCTTCATCCCAAATAAAACAGACCCATATAAAATATTAACAATAGCCTATGCCTGAAATAAAACTTTAAAGAGATAATTATAAGGGAAGTCAGCCTATCTAATTATACTTATTTTAATAACAAAAAGTACACATAAAGTTTCACTGTAATTATATACTAAGGTGATATGCTATATAGCCCTTAAACTTCTTTGAAAAATAGGCAATAGAAATCAAATTCTCTCTTCCAATACAGGAAAATAATCACTTTATTCAATTAATTTAAAGCCTTCTCCTTGAATATAAGGTAGACAAGATTAGCTTGTTATTCCAGTTTCTTCCTAACCTGGTTGCACATAAACGAAATGAGACTTGAAGATTAACTTAGCCACTGGCTGAGTCAGCCCTATTAGCGCTGGAATGGGGTAGGATCCGGTCCAGGGCAGTAAAGTTTCAGCTCCCATTAGCCTTGCTTCAATAGGATTCCTTGGCCATCTTCAGCTTTTAAATCCCGACGTACATGACAAAGGGATTCGGAGACATTCACTGACTTACAATTTATGACTGCAAACATATTTTAAGCCTAAAGTGGACAAGGTACAAGTTCAATCCTCAGGAAGATTATATTTTCAAGGAAGACAATACACATGACTACCTTAAATTAGAATTAACAGTAGGGGGGAAAAATCAAACAGGGTAGGAGTCGAACCTGCCATGTGATTCTGACAGTTTTAGGAGGTTTTACATTAGCATTTCCAACTTGACAGCTTCCTTTTCTGACAATATGTTGTTTGCTTAAATGTGTTAATGCAACCTAGCTGGGAAGGGAGAACAGATGGAAAGGCACCTGTATGAACCATGTAAGCCCTTTTCAAAACTTTATTTTTTTGTACTGTGTTGATTGTCTTTAAGGAAATTGGACACGGTATTCTCTTTAAAGCATGTTTATTTGCACATATTCAGTCCCTTCAATTAAAAAGAATCTATGTAAGAAAATTGTGTTTATATCCACAAAACCACAAAACTTAAACTAGGTAATTACTATGTGCTAGGCACTGGGCTAGAAATCGGCATATGACTGTTTTAGAGCACTGAATCTTCTAGAAATGCCTGGTTTAGACTTGCACTAAATCTTCAGGTTATGCACAAAACTATCACCTGCTCTGGATAAAGAACATGGCTAGGTGGTATTTTCAGGAGTGTGAGAAGTTATTGCTTCCTTGGACTAACAGAAGAGATTCAAAGGACAGGGATATAGAAAAAATAGGAAAGACTCTAAAAACAAAGCATGAGAAAGGAACAGGAGCCCTAGTGAAGATAAATAAATCTTAGTGTGTAGTTTCTAGTTATGAAAGAGTCATAAATAGGGATAATGGTAACTTTTATGGGAACTCTTGAGTACACTGGGACCAGAGCAGGAACAGGGAATATGACAGGGATATATGGGGCCAAGTTCCCTTGCTCTCTCTCTCAGGTCTCTTACCTTAAACCCAGCTACCAGGGAACATGCAAAACAGAGATCTAGAACATGCTCTAACTCTGGAACAAATAAATATTTTCCTCCCAAGGATCTCAATGAGTACTGAGTGCAACAATCAAGGAATGACTCTCCAACGTGCCTCTCCCTTGGATGACTTATCTTCTAGGTAACAAGAGTAAAACAAGTAATATTCCTCTCCAGTGATACAATTCTTAAACGCCATCAGAGTTGCAGTTAATGAATTAAACACTTCATTAGCAAAACCTCTGGATGTCTTCAGCAAAGGAAAGCTCTTTTTCCACCTTTTAAAGTTTCTGAATGCACTGGCTTAAAACTCATGACACGCAAAAACTGGTGTTTAAAAATCACGTAACTTTTCCATCTTCTTGCAGTGTCCACCGTCACATTGAACAGCACTTCCCCATCCTGCTCCACATTCAATCTGTAATCATGACCTTTCATTTTTTAAATGATTCTTGATTCCACCTCCATCTACCAGGAAGCCATCATTTCTGACATGGGCTATTGCCAAAGCTACCTAAAGGATGCATTAGCATTTCCAAGTGCTTTATATCCCTCTAATCTGTCCTCTCTGATTTCACCAGAGTGAGCTTTTAAAAATGTAAATCTGCTTATGCCATATCCCTGTTTAAGACTCTTTCAAGGTTTGTCATTGTTTCTAAAATAAAAGCAAAACCCGGGGTACCTGGGTGGCTCAGTCAGTTAGACTCTTGGTTTCAGCTCAAGTCATGATCACACGGTTTCATGAGTTCAAGCCCAGCATCAGGCTCTGCGTAGACAGGGCAGACCCTGCTTGGGATTCTGTGTCTCCCTCTCTCTGCCCCTCCCCCACTAATGAGGTCTCTGTTTCTCTGAAAATAAGTAAATAAACTTAAAAAAAAAAAGAAAAAAAAGAAAAACCCCTCAACAAGGTCCTTAATCCACAAATTGGTCTTCATATTGGGCTGCACATTGAAATCACTTGCTAAGTAAAAAAAAAAAAAAGAAAGAAAAAATGCTGACACCTGCGCTCCACTCTCAGCGATTACGATGTAATTCGTGTGGGGTGGGGCTGGGCAGCTGCGTGTTTTTAATTTTGTTTTTACATTAATTTTTGAGAGACAGAGCTTGAACATGGGAGGGGCAGAGAAAGGGAGATACAGAATATGAAGCAGGCTCCAGGGTCTGAGCTGTCAGCACAGAGCCTGACGTGGGGCTCAAACCAACAAACCATGAGATCATGACTTGAGCCGAAGTTGGACACTCAACCAACTGAGCCACCCAGTCCCTTAACGTTCAACCCAGAGAAAACCTGTGCCACCAGGGGCTGAGAACTGGTGTTTCCAAGCTGCATCATCCAGTATGAAAGCCATTTAGCACATGTGGCTATTATGCACTTGAAGTGTGGCTAGTCTGAACACAGACATGCTGCTACTGTAAAACGCACACTAGATTTTAAAGACTTAGTACGAAGAAGAGCAAAACATCTCAGTATCTTTTTACACATCACAATGACAATATTTTGGAAATATGTGTTAATTAAAACAATATGAAAATTAATTTTGCTTAACTTTCTTTTTAAATGTTTTATTTTTGAGAAAGACAGAGTGCGAGCAGGGGAAGGGGGGGGGGAGAGAGAGAGAGAGAGAGAGAGAGAGAGAGAGAGAGAGAGAGAGAGAGAGAATGAATCTGAAGCAGGCTCCAGGTTCTGAGCTGATAGCACAGAGCCTGACACAGGGCTCGAACTCATGAACCGTGAGATCATGACCTGAGCCGAAGTCGATGCTTAACCGACTGAACCACCCAGGCGCCCCAATTTTGCTTAACTTCTTAATGTGGCTATGTGGCTAATGGAAACTTTTAAGATTCATATTTGGCTCCCATGACATTTCCATCAGACAGCATTACTGTAGAGCGTTATCCAGCATCACATTCCTGCTTCTCCCTCTGCTTTGCCATGGACTTCTCTTAATTTCTGATACTCATGTTGTTTCTTCCACCACAAGGTCTTCATTTGTGCTCTGCCCGGACTGCATTCTTTCCCTTCTTTTTTCTCATTAACTCCAAGTTATCCTTTAGATCTCATGTCAAGAAGTAATAGGCCACATTTGTCTCCAATGACCAAACACACACACACACACACACACACACACACACACACAATTTCTGAGACCACATAATGTCCATTTCTCCTATAGTAAGCCCTGTGAAAACTGAGGTTAATACCTGCTTTTGCATGATGGCTTGATTTATATATCTGCTAAAAATGACCAGGGGCCCTGGGGTGGCTCAGTCGGTTGAGCATCCAACTTTGGCTCAGGTCATGATCTCACAGTTCGTGGGTTCAAGCCCCACGTCAGGCTCTATGCTGACAGCTCAGGGCCTGGAACCTACTTCGGATTATATGTCTCCCTCTCTCTGCCCCTCCCCTGCTCATGCTCTGTCTCTCAAAAATAAATAAATGTTAAAAAAAATATTTTTAAATGAACTAACACCAGAATCAAAAATATAGAAACAGTCATATTAGAAATACTAAATCTATAAAACATTTGTCCACACACCAGAAAGTCCTTTGCTAATACGTACAAACTTCAGATGACTTTCTGATCTGGGAAACACACAGACACACACACATGCATATATATATATATATGTATATATTCTCTACCTCCTCCTACAGTGATACTCTGAGAGTGTAAGCTAATTTTATATTTACATATATATATATATATATATATATATATATATATATATATATATATATACATACATATATACTTATATGTATGTTTGTGTTCTTAATGCTATTTTGCCTATTTTAATATTTTAGTGCTAAAATCTAACCATGGGGATAAAAATAAGCTTTTAGTGTGGGAAAAGGAACCATATTATTTATAAAGGTGCTAAAGAAAAACATTACTTTCTATATGAAGAGAAGGAAATATCTCAAAGAACGCTACTTGATTCTTCAGAACATCTGTAACCATTTTTAAGTGGGAAGCACATAGTTCTTCAACATTTTAGTAAATAATTCCTTTTTCTTTGAGTTAACTATGCTCAGGAATAATCTCAGTCTACATTCTTTTTTTTTAATATAGCCATTATTTGGCCTTGTAGTGTACTACCAAATATATATGTGATATATGTATATATATTATATATGATGGTCATAAATAATGGATGTGAATGTTAACAGTTACAACATAAATATAAAGCAAAATAAGTAAAATCACTATCCTTGTATTTTTATGAGATATGCTACATCATGGAAGAGTTACTATGGTTAATACTTTTGATGGTTAATTCAAATCACCTTGATACAATCTATCTTTTAGAAAAATAGAAAGGGTCTTTTAGAAAGAGTCTCATTTTATTATAAAGACATAATGATGAAATTTAATGGGGAAAAAAACCCTTTAACAAAAGTTAACATGACCCTCATCCACCAGCCTTATTCTATAAACCAAGCTGAGCCCCAGTCAACTCATTATTAAATCCTTACCATTGCAAAGTGGTCTCCATGAGGGAGGCCAATGAGGTGTGAGGTTTCCTACTGATTTGTCCATTTGGTAAGATCCAACTTTTCCTATTTTAAAATACATAACTCCCAAGAGAGTAATCAAGGTAAATTATTAAACTAAAGCACATGGTTCATTGCCCTAGTTGGAGAAACACTTTGTCCCATGTAATCTCAAATAACTGATTTAAAATTTTCATTAATTTCATTAATTTTCATTAACAATTCTCATTAAATATGATTCAACTCAATATGATGACTTAGATCAGAGGTCAGAAAACTTTTTCTGTCACTATGGCATGAAAACAACCATAGGCAATGCATAAATGAATGAGCATGGCTGTGTTTCAATATAACTTTACTTCAAAATAGGTGTTGGGCCAGATTTGGTCTGTCGGCTGTTGATGACTTACCTGTTAGATGAAGAAAAGTAAATAGCTCTAAAAAGTTGACCATAGACTTATCGAAAGAAAACTACGAAAATAATTCCCCAGGTGAAATTTTATTATAATACTTTTTTTCTTAGGAGTCGCTATTTTTTCTTTCTGTAATTGAGTGTTGCTTTGCAATTTACATCATTGCCTACGACCTGATGATTTCTTACAAGAACCATGCAAAGTAGCTCTTACTGCTTCCTACTTAATAAATGAGTAAATTGAGGTCAGCCATAAGAAATTATTCTCCTAAGATCGTACAAGTATAAAAAGCAGAGGTCACACAGTTCTTCATTCAAGCTAGTGCGTGTGTGTATGTGCGTGTGCGTGTGTGTGTGTGTGTGTGTGCACGTGCGTGCATGCATGTGTATTTCCCTACTGGAAATCACTGATAGGTTTTAAAACTGTAATTACATTTCCATGTTAGATAAAATCGTAATACTTTTTCAATAGGATACTAGTAATATATTTTCTGAACCATGACATCAGAAGTTATATTGAGTTAGAAATAAATCAATCATAATTTGCCACCTATCTCATAATACATTCCTGTCAGAGGAACAGATCCAGATATAAATAGTCATGTTAAGTAGGTTATAAGTTAGCAAGGTTATAAGTAAAAACATTTAATAATGGAAAATAGTGCAACAAAAATTCTTGACTCTGACCTGTAACACTTATTGTTTGTTCCACATAATTTGTCAACTGTACATTAATACCTCTTTTTTCCTATGTTTATATCTAGTTTTTCAAAACACTTTAGGTTCTGTGAGAGAGAACAGAGGCTATCTTAAGTTTCTTTCACATTTTTCACAAGGCAGCCCCGAATGTGGCATGTAATAGATGTATCTTAAGTCCATCTATAAACATAAATAAGAAATTCAGAAAAATAATACTTACGAGATTGCCATATTTTTGTATATTAAGTACAAATACATCCTTGTAAACTAATGTAAGTTTCTATATTTGCTCAAATATTCTATGATGGAACTAGGCACATTAAGGGAAAGTAATTATTTCAGTATAATATTCCTAGAATTGTTAGAATTTATTCTAATAAACCATATCAAATATAATACATGGTTACTTGAATCTAAATATATCTCGTCGTAGAAAACACATCAGATAGAATTTTCAGATATTTAAATGCTAGGCAACATTATAATTTACGGGAGTTTATGCCTCTGGAGACACATGAGAGTTGAAATAAGATGTGTTCTATCTTTTTACAGAGTAAAGATGCTAAAAATAGCATGGGTTTAAGGCGGGGCCAGTTTTGTGAAATTGCTATCACTTCACTGGAAAATGTTGGAAATGAAACCAGTCTGTTCTGGGGGGATGGATTGGCACTCACACACCAGCCCTTTAGTGCCGTTACAACAAAGGCCTTTTACTGTTCATGGTTAAACTTAACACTAAGTATAATCTAAATATATGACACCTCATTGTACTTGTAGTACAGTATGCAAATATAAATAATGTTACCACAAATTGGTGAACAATTAATGAGATTCATTGCAGGGATATTTCATCACTGAATGCTGTTTTCCTGCCAACTGAGACATAATGTATTTAATTCTAAATGACACCACCTGCTCCCACCTCTAAGTGAAATGAAAAAGCTGCCAAAGGGCATGTTGGGAATTAACTTGCAGGCTTCCTTTTAATCAGGCATATCTCCATAATACTGAAAGCCAAAAACATAACATAATGAAAAATAACACAGCTTTGTAAGTCGATAGTTGAATTTGGAGTGCTTGTTCAATAAAAGAAACAGGATATACAGCATGATATTCCACGACAATGGTATTCTTCTCTTGCTGTGAAATTACTTTCTTACTCTAACACAGAAAAAGGAAAAAGATGTGTAATAAAATACAATATTATCTGACACGACATCAATAAGAGGTGACTTGTGTAAGAGAGAAAAGTGAAGTGAATGTTTTCATTTGTCATAGTTACCATGACAATGACAACTGTGAACTTACAGCGAGTCTTTTATCTGAGGATTTGAAAGTGCTTCCCTAGCATTAATTGATAGTATTTCAATATATACGCCCAGGGAAGAATCAATGGGTTATCATACTCATTTTCCTAACATGTAAGAGGAGTTAGAGTATGGACAGGTACTTTTTCAAGAACCTTCCAGGAGTTTCCTTATGACTTTTCTCTTGATTTTTAGTCCTTTCTCCTGAGCAACAGCACTCTGTTCAGTGTGAACACTGGAGGGTGGCAGAAGAGCACATACACTGGTTATACCAATTTCTTACCTAGGAAGACCGGGAAACGAGAATTTGATTTCAGAACTCAAGTTGCGAAGGATGAACTTAGTACTGGGCAGTATAAATTCTGCCAAATTATTTTCCCATTAAGACCTGTTTTCATCCTCAGAAGTCTCAAAGCGATGCTCTAATTAAAAATGATGTCAAAATCGCATTTGAACTGCTTATGTTTGTAAAATAAATTTGAAAGGTGATGGGGCGCCTGGGTGGCGCAGTCGGTTAAGCGTCCGACCTCAGCTCAGGTCACGATCTCGTGGTCCGTGAGTTCGAGCCCCGCGTCGGGCTCTGGCTGATGGCTCAGAGCCTGGAGCCTGCTTCCGATTCTGTGTCTCCCTCTCTCTCTGCCCCTCCCCCGTTCATGCTCTGTCTCTCTCTGTCTCAAAAATAAATAAACGTTAAAAAAAAAAATTAAAAAAAAAAAAAAAAAAAAAGAAAGGTGCTAAGCCCAAACAAAATGATTCATATAGAAATATGCACGTGCTAGGGGCACGTGGTGGCTCAGTCAGTTTAGTGTCCTACTCATGGCTTTGGCTCCAGTCATGATCTCACAGTAAGTTCAAGCCCCACATCAGGCTCTGCACTCCTTGGGATTCTCTCTCTGCCCCTCTCTTGCTTACTCTCTTTCTCTGTCTCACAATAAACTTTTTTAAAAAGTTTAAAAAGTTTAAAAAGAAAGAAATATACACTCTCCCACTCATTCAGCAGTCATTTACTCGAAACATATTCCTAAATTTCATCCATATGCCAGAATCTAGGCGCTAGGAATAGGGCAATGAACAAGATGGGCAAAATTCTTGCCCTCATGGAGGTTACAAGCTGATGAGAATGGGATAGGAGCTTTTACAGAGTAGTTACAGTGTGTTTCTCTGAAGAGAGAACAGTTGAACGGGAATCTGGATAAGGTGAAGAAAGGAACCAAGCAAATGCTGATTACGTTGCATGCCTTCCCCTCTTTCCTGCTCACTGTGCTCCTGCAGGTGTCCCATCTCCATCATTATTCATTCCATGTGCTATTTTTCCTCACCAGTATACAAATATGTTCTAACATACTCCATCCTTAAAAATAAGATGCATAATATTTATTTTATATTTAACCCCATACCTTCCCCAAAAATCATCTCCCTCCTTCATCTTTTTCCCATTATATACAAAGTCCTCAAGATAGCTGTCTGTGGAGTGCCTGGGTGGCTCAGTGAGTTAAATGTCCGATTTCGGCTCAGGTCATGATCTCACAGCTTGTGAGTTCGAGCCCTGCGTTGGGCTTGGTGCTGACAGCTCAGAGCCTGGAGCTTGCTTCGAATTCTGTGTCTCCCTGTTTCTCAGCCTCTCCCATGCTCATGCTCTGTCTCTCAAAAAAAAAAAAAAACATTAAAAATTAAAAAAAAATTGTTGTCTGTACTCAAAGTTTTTTTTTCCCCTTCCATTTGTTCTTGAACCCACACCAAATTGCCAAAGTCAATTCTCAGCCTACATCTTCCAGCAGCACTGGACACACTGGATTCTTCTTGTATCCTTTATTCTCTTGGTTTTGAGCACACCACACTGTTAGCAGCACTGGCTACCTGTCTCAGTCTTCTTCTCTGGTTCCTTCTCATCTTACTGAGAACACTGAAGTGCTCCAGGCCTCGGTCTTTGTACCTTCCCTTCACTATCTACACTAACTCTGGCTCATCTAGGCCATCTTTTCAACATATAGAGGACTCCCAAATGTATCTGCAGCACAGAACCTTTCCAGATTCAGATATCAAACTGTTTACTTGACATCTCCACTTAGTTGTCTAATAGCTATCACAAATAAAATGCCTCAATCTAATTCTTAATTTTTTATTCCCACACATGCTTGATACTCCCCCAGTCTTCCTCATTGTGGCAAACGTGGCTGCCACAATATCATCACCCTGTGTGCTCTTCTTGCAGTATGACTTTGACATGCTTTCCATTGAGTGGTAATGTGTCTCCCTTTAATCTGGGTGTGCCTTTGTGATTGCTTTGTCTAACAAAGTACGGGGGAATTGATATTATGTGATTTTTAAGACTAGATCTTAAAAATGTGCCTGGGTGGCTCAGCCGGTTAAGAGGCTGACTCTTGATTCCAGCTTGGGTCATGATCTCATGGTTCGTGAGTTCGAGCCCTGCATTGGGCTCTGTGCTCACTGTGCAGAGCCTGCTTAAGATCTTTTGTTTTCCTCTTTCGGCTCTCTCTGGCTCACATGCATACATGTGTGTTCTCTCTCTCTCAAAAATAAAGTAGACTTAAAAAAAAAAAGCTTGGGTCATGAAAATTTCATGAACTTCCATTCAGTTCTCTTGGGTTACTCACTCTCAGAATCTACCTTCTGCGCTATACAGAAGCCTTAACCGGCCCACATGGAAAGATTATCTGGAGAGGTCGTGTGTAGGTATTCTAGCTAACAACAAAGCTGAGGTCCTAACCAAAAGACAGTATCAATTTCTAGACAAGTCAATGAAGACACTTCCAGATAATTCCAGTTTTCCACTACTGAGTCAAACCTAGGCTTTAAATCTTTCCAACCGAGGCTCCAGATATTGTAGAAGACAGACAAGGGCTATCTTGGATCCTGTTTGAAACTAACCCATTGAACTTTAAGCAAAGAATTATGGCAATTTTTGTGCCACTAGCTTTATTATAACAATAGTAACTGGAATGGATTTACCAGTTGCTCAGGACAAAACTCTGGGAATCACCTTTAATTTTCTCCTTTCTCTCATGCCCACAGTCAATCTATCAGGAAACCCTATGAAATCTAGCTCTTCCTTCGAAATACATCCAGGACCTACAACTTCACACCATTCTCTGTCTTATTTGGACTATTATAGTAGCTTCCTAACTAGTCTTGCTTCTACCTTCCCTCTCATACTATCCATTCTCAACACAACATGAAGAGTACTTTTCTAATGTCACTTCAACACTCAAAATTCTCCAATGGCTTTCTCTGTGATACAGCTTAAAAGCTGAAATCCTTAATGGCCTATAAGACACTTCATGATCTGGGCCTCTAACAACTTGCTGACCTTATTCTTCTCCAGTCTCCCTGCCTTGCTTGTTTCATTCTAGATACAATGGCCAATGGCCTCCCTGTTCTTCCTTAAAATACTTGGCACAGTCCTGCTTCAGGGTCTTTATACTTGCTGTACCTTCTGCCTGGAGTATGCTTCTCCCAGATGGCCATGTGGCCACTTGTTCATTTCCCCCAGGTCTGTAGTCAAAAGCAGCTTGTCAAAGAGGACTTCTCCAAACAACTTACACAAGATAGCACACCTTATACCCATCATTCTCTATTCTTATGCTGATTTGTCATCATGTGCATTACTATACATTTTATTTTTTGCTTATGGTCTCTCTCCTATAGGATGAAAGCTTCATGCAGAAAAAAATTTTGTCTTATTGCAAGTTCTAGTCTCCAGAGCTACAGTGGTCCCTATTGATAACAGAACTTAATAAATATTGCTTCTTGTTAAACACCATCCTAAGCAAAGGGGGGTTCAAATACAAAGGCCTTGAAATAGGAACCAGCTTGACCTACTTGAGAAACCAAGAGTGACCAAGAGAGAGTATACATGGAGGAAAGCAACTCTGGTGAAGCAGCAGCAGAAGTCAAAGACCAGAACACACAGGTCCTTAAATTCAATGGCAAAAACCAAGGGGTGAAAACTGAAGGACAGTTATGTGATCTGATTGGTGTTTTAAAATTTTAACTCTGGATGTCTGTAGAAGATAGCCCATACAAAGATGAAGAAAATAACTATTAGGGACACCATTTCAGAAGGTTTTACAGTAATTCAGACAAGCAAGAGATGATGGTGGCTTAGACTGTGATAGTAATGACAAAGGGCTCGAAGGTGGTCAGATACAGGATGTATTTTGAAAGCAGAGCTGAAAAGATCTGATAGTTTTGATAGAAGATGATGAAAGCAATCAGGGATGACTCCTAAAATTCTGGTCATAGCAAATGGCTAAACCATGGTATGGTTTTAGCAGAGATTTTGCTTTAAACAAGAGTCCTATTTTTATATGATAAATTCAGAGTTGGCAAGTCTCAAAGCAATGTTCAATTGCACGATGGCTTAGATTAAAAAAAAAGTCCTCAGAACCAATGGGTAAATACTTTGATTCTCAGAAAGCCCTGGACATAATACCTAAACTTGAATAAAAACACACCAAAAGATTAACAATGACAGCTTCATATAATGAGACCCATATATGCCACTGTCTTGAAGAAGAACACCCAACACCTACATGCATAGATGGCCTAAAACAACCTAAAGACTGACAGATTTTATATGTGTCAGGCAAGCCATCAAGAAAATTCCACAGACCTCTGCCTGAGACATAACTCTTCAGAACATTTACAGATGCATCAGGAAAAAAAAAATACACTAAAACCCGAGTATGAAACTACTCATATAAAGAATTAAGTACTTACATGTCTTTCTCCCAACATGCACATAAAGGAAAACAAATTTGTAAGACAGCTGCTGACCAAGGCTAAAAAGGAATGTAAAATATTGAACCATATATAAGAACTACAGCTCTGTAGGGAGCAGCCATTAAAATGGGCTTCAGTGACTTGGTGCTATCAAGCAGAAAAAGTAAGCTTGCCTGAACATCTCTTCTATTTGTAAACTATTAACTCTTAACGTATTTGTCATTCAGTTTCCTGAACATATTTTGGCAGTCACTTTTCTTCCTCTCTTCTCCAGGAGGAGAAGTGAAAACTATTACTGTACTATCTTCAGCGATAATTATTCTGATATATACACAAATATGTATACACAAATATGTATACACAAATACATATCTTTACATATATATATATATTTATATGATATATATCTTTAAAATTGACCATGTGGATTTTCTTTGTCCTGCCTATTCTTACGTTTTTTCAGTGGCCAAAAAAAAAAAAAATGATTTTCTTCTCGTAATCTGGAACTCACCGAGAGACAGACAAATAAGAGAATCAAATGTGAGCTTTATTACTGGTAAAGCTGGCCAAAGAATGTGGGTTACAGGTGCAACCACAGTGAACCCTCTAACACCTTCTAATTCTCCTGAATTGGACACCTGCCAGATACTCAGGTGAGACCCTGTCCTGGAAGCAGAGAGGAACAGAGAATGTGTGTCTCAGAGAGAGAAGCCAAAAAGAGCGATCTGGGCACAATCATTTTCTTCTGCCAAACTCAACAATGAAAAGAAGCCACTCCTTCTGCCCTGGAAGGAGCAAATGATAAGGTAGAGAAACAGACCTCTTCCTCCCATGCTTTTCTCTCCTGGAGAATAGAGTAGAAATTACCTTCCCTCCATGAAAACATAAAGAGTTAAGAATAAATGTTCCTCCATCTGACTCTCCTAAATTGGACAAGGGAACTAAATTTTATCTTTAATTGTAGAGTTGGACTTAAAAAAAAATCTACATATATTTTCCCTTTTCATTATTCCTGACATACATTAATGAGGTAGTTGTGGCTACTAGGCATAGATGCAGAGGAAGAAGTTTGAAACCTCCATCTCTAGCTTATGGGATTAAGCAAAAACCTTTTCTGTGTGCATGTTTTACCTGAAAAGTGACTATACTATCTCCTAGGGTTCTGTTAGAATTAAATAAAAAGAAATTTGAAGGGCTTGGCATGAGCGCTGATTTAATGCCATCTCTTTTTTGATTCAAGACTAGTATAAGAATTAAAATTTATATTGAATAAAACACAACTTTGCCACTTGGTTGATCTTAATAGTCACTGGGACTAATATATATATAGCTATCATATGACATGAATCTTCAAAACACATACACACACAACGAAACAAACCACCATCATGAAACAAATATCCTCAGCATCCTGACCACAGTGCATGAACGCTGCTAATGTCACTATGGGACAAAGTCCTTTCCAGATTTATTTAGTAGGGCATGTAGAAAGCTTAATATGTTTTGATAATGAGATGAAGATCCTTTAAAATCACATCTATTAAGAGCTAAAAATAATTTTACTATTCTTCCAACCCCTTTATTCAAAAAATGTATCAAAACCAAGATAAAGAAAGGTTAAATGACTTGAAGTTACACAATTTGTTCTTATTCATTGTGTTCTGACTCCTGGCTCTCTGCTCCTTCCTCTTCTTCAGCCATATGGAAGGAAACACAGAGGAAGAGATGTAGTGGGGATGCAGGGTGACTACAGACAACAAGTACTTTGAGTACAGAGAGAATGAGATAAAGGATGAACATGGAAAGCAGTCAGAACATTCTGAACACAAATATTGCTAATTTTGTGATAAGTCCCAAACAAAATACGTATTATGATTACATTATGCTCTTGAGTTCAGTGTTTGCACCTTAGCCCTGCTTCTTGTCATGATCACAGAAGCAAGATTTTACAGTTTCCCTGGTCATTGGTTCACCATTTATCACATTGATTCCATATTTCTACTTAGTGATGATTAAAAATCTAAAGCAAGCACTCTATTTGTAAAAATCAGTATCCTATATATGGTTTAAATATGAAATATTGAGCAAATGGGCCAGAAATGAGCACAGGACTTTCCGGTAGCAGTAATATTGAATATTATCATACAATTCTCTCGAGGGCAAAAGAGTGTGCTGACAATACTTTTTGCTTAAGAACCCTGACAACCAACTCAAGCATGAGCAGGGTAGCCATAGAGAAATATCTGCTGAACCAAAAATATGGGGACACATCAAATCTGTGACCCAAAGAAAAGATAGCACTGGCAATGTGACCACTCTGGGATTCAAGTCTATATCCTGCATTTTAGCCCTAGAGCTGATGCCATGTACATTGAACCAAGGAATCACTCTAGCAATGGTCATTTACGTGGGAGATCAATAGTGATCAACCAATATTCAAGAAGCAGCTACTAAATCCCAGGCTCTAGGATACAGTGGATAAAGCACCTTCTTACCCCCCAAGAAGAGGGTACAAAGAATTTGACAAAGCAATGCTTAGCTTTTCAGGGAGACAGACATACAGAGATAGATGTGTTCAGAATTCATCCAGTGCTTCCCCTAGAAGCCACAGCACAGAAAGGTAATGAGTTCAAGGTAGTGGCAGAAATAGGACTCCAGTCTCCTACCTGCTGGCTCAGGGCTGTTTCCCATACACCAGCCAAAAGTGAAAATATTCTCCTTTGACTCCATTTTTTTTTTATCTCTTTAGTGTTTAAAATCTTTGTTTCTACGGGGCGCCTGGGTGGCGCAGTCGGTTAAGCGTCCGACTTCAGCCAGGTCACGATCTCGCGGTCCGTGAGTTCGAGCCCCGCGTCGGGCTCTGGGCTGATGGTTCAGAGCCTGGAGCCTGTTTCCGATTCTGTGTCTCCCTCTCTCTCTGCCCCTCCCCTGTTCATGCTCTGTCTCTCTCTGTCCCAAAAATAAATAAAAACGTGGAAAAAAAAATTAAAAAAAAAAATCTTTGTTTCTAACTTTTAGAAGGAGGTTTTCTAGACAAAACTTTCTAATTAAATATCATTGAACCATGTTCCCATCTGATGATAGCCTAAAACACAATCTCAAATTTAGAGATCCGCCTCCCCCACCCCATACAGGAAGTATACACTATATTACAGCCCATAATATATTTATTTTTAAAAGTAATCTCTACACCCAACATGGGGCTCAAACTCATGACCCCAAGATCACAAGGTCACATGCTCGACCATCTGAGTCAGCCAGGCACCCCAGCATGGAATATATTTAAAAGGAAGAGGAAACCATTTAAGCTACAGAAGGAAGCACCTCAGCAGATTTTGCATACCAACAAGCATCATGGTGTCACAACCCACAGCTCCAGTTACCTCATAAGCCTTATAAAGGTTACCTCATAAGCCTTATAAAGGTAGCAGGTGAAAAGATGGGCTTTCTTCCTTGAATTTTTGATTGACTAAAGACTGACTACTTACAGGGTGTTACCTGAGACCTCCAAAAAATTCTTCATTTACAATGCACACATGCTATAGCTAAATGCCTTCACCCCCATCAGCTACTCTCTTATGGAGAATTAGAAGCTTACCAAATAATGAGTGAATTCTCTGTAAGCTCCTCCCAAAATAGTTCCTTGACAGGGTCTCATTTTCCCTCCGACCTTTAAGTAAACAACTCCTTTTGGAACTATTAAAAGACAGACATCTAGGGAGCTTCAACTCTCAATGTAAAAGGCAGAGAGCAAGGTGATCTTTCAACATCCTTTTGCTCAGGGAGTAAGTTGTTTCTGTATCAGCATATACAAAAACAAACAAACCCTGCTATGAAACTTAAATTATTACCTTAGTTCAACAAATGGAAAAATCTGAGTGAAGAAAAAACCTTCAATTAAATGGAACATCTCACCTAATTTGAAGCCTCACCAAAATCACATAATATGCCTTATGCAAAATACCAGAGGCAGTTTGAGGGGAGAAATAATGTTGAATTTTAAAAAACTGCCTTTATGTAAGGATAAAAAAAGAAGACAGTTTGAATTTTTAGAATGAATTAAAACATACTCTTCCTGCCTTTCTCGTCCTTGCTGTAATTAACTATTTCAGACAGGTAAATTTTATCTTATTTTGAAATATTCAAATATATTAAGCCTGAAAATTAAGAGGCAACCATTTACACAACAGATTTCTGTTGAGCCAGAGAAATCTCAGGCTTTTAAGTGTGAACACACTAGGTACAAGTGTACCTGCCATTGCACACACCTACATTGTTCGTTGGGCCCTAATTTACTCACCTGTTGTTTCTCGGCTACCTACTAGGGGGAAGACACTCTCCTAGGCCAATGGGAGATTCAAGTTATGAAATAATCCTTGACCTCCTGAAAGTTAAAATCTAATAGAAGTAAAATATATAAATCAACAATTACAGTAAGAGTCATGACTGCATCAAGAAATGCCAGATAACCTAACACAGCCTATTTGCTTTCAAATAAATTCCTGCATTTTCCTGTGAAAAATTAAATAACAAGGAAGACAAATTTAAAGAATAACTACCATACCTAAGAATAACAGAAGAACAAAACAGGGGCTATTGAAGACACAAGAAATATCAAAATACAGAATCAGGTACACTTTGCAATTAATCACAAAGTCTTAAGAACACTCTGGAGTTCATAGAGTTTATGGCTAATTTTTACTCAACAAAATATAAAATATTGTTCTTTGTGTAACTAATTACACCAGGACACAATTACAGGGGGAAAATGCAGATATTTTAAAGTTTAAGTGCTATAATTAATTCAGACAGGTGAAATTTATCTTATTTGAAAACACTCAAATAAATGAAGCCTGAAAAATAATTAAAAGAGGCCATCAGTTAGATAACACCTTTCTGTTGAACATTTACTCTGTGCTTGGCATTATGCAAGGTGCAAAGAACAAGCAGATATTTTCTTGAAACTATATTCTAAGAGCAATTTTTCTTACAGAAAGTTATATATAAAGAATTTATATATGAGGAGCTCTGGGTAACTTAATGTGCAAGGATGTCAACAGTCTCTTGGCAGAAGATGTAGAAAAAGCTCTTCCTGGAGTCCTTTGTTTTAACTGACTTGATAAAATCCAAAAGAATGGGAATAAACTGTGACTCGAATAAGGGATTTTTCTTGTTGCTTTCTGATGACTTTAACATAAATGAAGTTTGGAAAAATGTACAGGAGCGAGTGTTGAATACCACCAATCTCAAGTGCCAGTTATCTCCCTTTGATGCTATTGGCAGGAGCTGTACAGTCCTCTGTTCAAGGCTAAGGTGTTTGCAGAGAATGCTCAAAGTATAGCCACCTGTGTTTCTTAATTGGATGTTTCCCACATCCATCTGTAAAGCTTAGAATTAGGAAATAAAAGTCCAAATTTGAGGATGTTAAAACCAGTTTTAAAAAGGGGGACTCTCACTAAAACTAAGTCAAAAGGAAACTTGAAGAAAATTCAACAGAGATTAAATAGACAACTTGCTTTGATTTCTGAAATCCAGGTCAGAACATATTTTTAAGACTAATTTATTGAGACTATTATAAGACCAATTTCAATTTTAATGTTTTTATTCCTTTTAAGGTTAAAAATAATCTATTTTTATATCTTTGAACTTGTTTTCAGAAGCAGTTCATGTAAAGTATAGATTATTACCCATTTTGAATTATCTACATAGTTTCTCAAATACTTTAGTAGAGGAACATACTAGAGTCACAGTTACTAAAGAAACTAGAGTATATAATTTCTAGGAGATCAAAGATTATAATTTACCATTTTTCTTAACCAACAATTTTATTTCTCCAAACTAAACAAAGAAAATGTTCAGCATCAGCATCCACAAGTTAAGTCAAGTCACAATAGGCCAACGAGTTGGGTGACTCCTTGGCAATATGAATAGTTTTACCAGAATTACCAATTTCACTGGTTGAAAATTTGTTCTAGTTCACTCAAGAGTCTCTAACAAGCAGCTTAGGAGTGCTGAACACCAGTCCAAATCCATTATAAATTATCCCATGACAATAGGCTGGATTTTGAAATTCATTTCCATAAAAGTTCCCTGAAGTTGTTCCATAAATTATTTTAACACAAAATTGACCTTAAAGGTCTGCTAAAATATTAAGTGCATATTTAAAATATTAATCATTTCTTTATTGTAAAGTCCTATCTGTTCAAGCAGAATTCAGGCACTTGAAAGAAAAATCTGATCGCTATTCTTCTAATCCCACTTTTCTTATCACTTTCAAGTTTCTCATTTGTTGTGGTTGCATACTCCACAAAGCACTTAACTAAAAGAAATCAGCAGGAAACTCGAGAAAGTATCAAGCAAGAAGTCTGAGGAATGAAATAGAACTGAGTATTAGAAGCAGTTTGAAAATAAGTAAGACATTACAAAAAGCAAATAACCAAGTTCCCTCCCACCCATGGCCGAATAGCATGGACATCTGATCTAATGATGGGCCTCTTCTGTGTAAGCTAAGGCTTAATGTTTTACCAAGCAATTTTTGAATGATCAAGAAGGGAGATGGAGAACAAAACCAGAAAACATGAAAACACGTATTAAGCAAAATATCAAATCAATGAAAATTCATAAAGTCTCTCCTGTATGTGTGTGCCTGCCAACTCCGTGAGAGGTCATGAAAAGAATGAACAAAAAGATGGGTTATTCCCACAGAGCTCATACTCTTGTTTGAATGATAATATATAAATCTTTGTTTTTTATCTTTTTTTAAAATATAATTTATTGTCAAGTTAGCTAACATACAGTGTATACAGTGTGCTCTTGGTTTCAGGAGTAGATACCCATGATTCATTGCTTACATACAACACCCAGGGTTTATTCCAACAAGTGCCCTCCTCAATGCCCATCACCCATATTCCCCTCTCTTCTGCCCCTCCCCCCATCAACCTTCAGTTTTTTTCTCTGTATTTAAGAGTCTCTTACAGTTTGCCTCCATCTCTATTTGAAACTATTTTTTCCCCTTTCCCTTCCCCCATGGTCTTCTATTAAGTCTCTCAAATTCCACATATGAGTAAATCATTTTTTCTCGTAGCAAGTTTTCCTGAATACAATAATATAAAAATATGTTATACTATTTTTACTCATTGTTACAGAAGGCATCTGCACATTTGCTAAGAAACAGTAACAGGTCAGAATCATTTGGCCCTAAGCACATTACCATTTCAAGACTCCTGTACGTGGATTATTAGATGATGGTCAATCATAACTTTTTAACACGGTGCAGTTGGTAAGGGCAGAATGCCAATGATGTACAGTGAAGAAGTGTCTCTAAAGATGAACATGCTCTATTTACTGCCTTAGCCAAATAGCTAACTATCTCAGAAATGGGAGCCACTAGACCTAAGAGGTACCTTAACAGGGAATGTGGATCAAGTATTTAAAAAACCCTAATCAAATAAAATCAAAGCACATGGCTTACAGGCTGTGATTTAGTAGATTCATTTTTTATATATGGATGATAGCATGCTATTACATGTGATTCCCTTCAGCTCATTGATTCTGCTCTACATAGTTGAAAATGATGCCAGCCCTAGGTTTTCTGCAGCTTTTTAGGTCTGGCTAGAAAATCAAAACCATGCATAGCCTCTGACACAAAGCTCACACATGTTATCTGCCACTTACAGCTGATGTACTTGCCCCTCTAGGAGTGTATTCCTGTTTGAATATACTATTTTGCTTAAAGCCTTCTAATATACTGTGTGAACTTTATTTGAACTGCCCAAATAGAAATGTATCTGTGTTCTGTAGACATTGGTCTCACAACTAGACTTTCCAACTGTGTTTTTATTTTTTATTTTCTTAGAGAGAGACAGAGAGACAGAGGCACAGAGAGAAAGCATGAGCAGGGGAGAGAGAATCCCAAGTAGGCCCCACATCCAGGACACAGCCTGACATGGGTCTGGATCCCATGACCTGAGCTGAAATCAAGAGTCAGATGCTCAAACAACTGAGCCACCCAGCCACCTCCCAACTATGCTCTTGACTTATACTTTTGTTGTTCTTTTCATGAAGACTAAGTTGGTGGAGATTAGGACTAAGGATTGCCCATAAAACAAACAAGACCATAAAGAGTGATGTCCTTTTTTTAAAATTTTTTTTTATATTTATTTATTTTTGAGAAACAGAGTGACACAAAGTGTGAGCGGGGGAGGGGCAGAGAAAGAAGGAGACACAGAATCCAAAGAAGGCTCCAGGCTCTGAGCAAACAGTTAGCACAGAGTCTGATGCAGGGCTCAAACCCACAAACTGTGAGATCACGACCTGAGCCGAAGTCGGACACTCAACCAACTGAGCCACCCAGGCGGCCCAAGAGCTACAGGATGGTTAAAAGAATTGACATTTCTATTTATTTATATCACTTAAAATTTTAAGTAGACATTGAATAGGTAGACATTGAATAGGATGGCAGAATGTAAAGAGAACTTTACTCTTCAATAATTCTAGTTGGAACCATCTCAAACTAATAAAGGAGGCTAGTCATGTCCAAACAAAGTCCCATTTTGTATATAAATGAAAAATACCTAGGCCCTGTACACATGCATGGGTAAAGTACAACTTACCTGTTGGCACAGCAGGATTTTCAAGGCCTGGTACACTGGATAACAGATATTGGGCTGAGTGACATGGTTTCTTGACCAACAGAATTACTGCTTTTTATGGGTGTGTCTGGTGCTAACAGGTTAGGTGGGTTTAGAAGGCAGCAAGTCCATAGGTTTGGGATCCTCTGACTTGGCAAAGACATATCATTCTATGTGGCAGCCAAGATCACCAAACTTCAGGTGTGTCTCTGTTAAACACACGAAGCCCTGGACACACACCTTGGAATATATATTGTTTGCTGTGTTAGGAATCGACCAGAGTAAAAGCAAACTTGAACTAACTCCAAGTCAATGATCTTGCCCATCTTTGAATCTAGGTAAGACACCTGGGTCTAGCCTAGCATAAAGTATAATTTAGAATTGAAGTTAAAAGCCAGTTACACAAAATTATCTTCTGAACTTTCATGAAATTGGAAGATTTGAGGTTAACTCAGTGGTAAAATTACATTTAGAAGGAATTTTTATTTTAAAGATAATTTGTGTGTGTGTGTGTGTGTATGTGTTTGTGTGGCTTGGTAGGTATAACACTAATTCTTTTATTACATTTTTTCCCCACATTGTTAGGTAGAGTGCTGTAGTTTACTTCAAATTAATATCGTATAGCATTATTTTGTAATTTTATTTATATATGGACTGTAAAATATTTAGATTACGAGGAGCTCATTATCTTGGGACACTATACACATTCAAATACCAAGAAATGTGTAATAAAATTGTAAGACATGGTCTTCTATTCAGGATATATATTATTAGCATGTTCTTTGTTATGGGCCATAAAAACCACTAACTATACAAGGTTCCTTTATTCACTAAGTATTTATGGAACATCTGCTTTCTTCAAAGTACAGCATTCAGAACCATGAGAACATAAAGCTAGGAAACAAAGCTGGTCCCTGAGGAACTTGTAAAGAGAATGAAGTGTGAAGATAGATACGGAAGGCCAGTAGAGAAATTATAAAGCACATGGGCTCATTACTCAGCCCCATCCAACACAGTGCTACCTATTTCTGGGCCAGTTGATCTGTTCAAGGGTAACTAAAGGTACTGCCCTCAGGGAGTTTGGTCTAAAAGGACAGATACAAACATTAAAAATTTTCATTTCTCAATACTACATGAATTCTAGAAATAAGCACAAGTATAGGTTGTAAACATAATTACTACTGGAAGGTTAAGATCAGCTCCATAGTGGTTTCATAGGAAAGACTTCTTGAACTAAGTAAGTCTGGATCTGAGCATTAAAGGCCATGTAGGATTAGGACAGGAAAATGGACAGCATTGTAAAGGCATTTTGAGTGGTAGGAACAAAATGAACCAAATGCATGAGACAGGAATGCACAGAAGGTACTGTGGAGAGCTGCTTAAGGGTCAGACAGACAGCAGATGGGGGATAAGAAAGCAGCAGTGAGGTGTGCACTGCAGAGTTCAGGGATGGCCAGTCGAGGTCAACCATGAATATCAAACTGCAGAGCTTAGACTCAATTTGATGGCCACAGAGACACACTATGAGCTGAACCATTACCATTGAAGAGTGACCCCTCTAGAAAGGCAGACTTTGAAACAAAGTCTAGTGTTCAGGGTATTTATTAGAGAGGGCCCTTGGGATCAACACCTGAGAAGGAAACGGGAGAAAGTAGAATAAAGCCAAGGGAGAAGTCTGCTGACTCCACAGGGGGCTCTGCGGTGGAAACGGCCAGGAAGCCAGGCTGAAAATCTGGTGTTGGGTCTTTATACTTCTGTTGCAGGCAGTCATTTCATGTGGGCCATTCTGGGAACAGGTGTGACCTTGGACCAGGTAGCTGTCTGCCACCAAGGCAGTCCCTAAAGGGGCTGACAGGCTGTCCACAGGTAGCGCTTCCAGAAGCTGGGATAAATCATTCCTTGAAAGAGGATCTGGGGAATTACAGTTGCCAGTTTAATTTAACAGTGCAATGCAGTGGTTCTCAAAGTGTGGACCTGTTACCAGCAACATTACATCAATCGAGGCCTTGTTAGATATGCAAAATTTCTGACATCACACATGACTTAGTGAAACAAACTCTGGGAACAGGACCATCCAGGAATTTGCTCACCTGTATTTCCCTGTGATTAGGATAGAGGATGAAATTTAAGAACTGGTAAAATGAATATTTGAAAGATGAGTAAGTAAATCAGTGAGTAAATGAGGGTATGGTCTCACTTTCCAAAACTCTACATCTAACTTGTACTACTCTGAATCTACATGTAAACCCTCTTAACAACAAATGAATTATACGGGGCACCTGGGTGGCTCAGTCGGTTGGGCGTCTGACCAACTTTGGCTTAGGTCATGATCTCACAGTTCATGAGTTTGAGCCCCGCATCAGGCTCTGTGCTGACAGCTCGGAGCCTGGAGCCTACTTCAGATTCTATGTATCCCTCTCTCTCTGCCCCTCCCCCACTCACATTCTGTCTCTATCAAAAAATGAATAAACGTTAAAAAAATTTAAAAAAACAAAAACAAATGAATTATAGGATGCCCTATTATGCTCTATTAAGCATGTACTAATAAACTTAAATGTCTAAGATTGGTAAACATTCACACCATGATCAGGCTATTAAATATTTAATATTTATTTAAATACTATCCTCCATTCATTCCAATTACTATTTTTAGATTAAAAACCATTCTACATAGTACTCCTAAAAGAACCTTCTGAACACTGAATATGTTCATAGTGAAAGTTCCTATCACCATGAACTATTAATATGAACTATTTGGTTGTAGGGTGTGCTCAGTTTCTGGAGCAAAACCTAACTTCATGGAGTCTGATGTCTAGAAGAGTAATGGTTCACTTATCACCAAACCCTATGAGAAGCCAGGGTACTTTGGAACTCTGGTTTCTAATGTACACTGAATCATGTGGCACACTAATCCTCCAAATGCATTCTCCTATTTTTTCTGGGCACAAGCTGACTCAAGTAAACACTACATTTCCCAGCTTTCTTTGCAGCATGTAATGCTCACACACATCTGGGTCAGCAGAATGGGAGAAAAGTAAAGCACACAATTTCCGGTTATCTTCAACTTAAACGTGATCAGCTTTCACCGCACTTCTTTCCCAACCCACTTCCACCAGGGGTTGGAATGCAGATACATCAAGAATCTAGCTTTGACGAGGCCATTGAGGATAATTTAGAACACGTAAATACAGCATTTAAGAAATTTGTGTAAATATTCAGAGCAACCCTGCCAGTCTAGGGCAGAGAAATAAACCCTCTCTCATTTTTCTTCAAATGCTTACCCCTGACTTGTACATTTATAGCCACTGTGTCACAAGACATCATCTGTAATAA
This sequence comes from Leopardus geoffroyi, assembly GCF_018350155.1. Lineage (NCBI taxonomy): Eukaryota > Metazoa > Chordata > Mammalia > Carnivora > Felidae > Leopardus > Leopardus geoffroyi. Next base: position 130,051,979 of record NC_059331.1, read on the forward strand.
GGAAATGAGGTCACTGATTACATTCGTATTCCTGAACAGCTTGAAAATAAATGTTTCATTTGTAAATATTATCATAGATGGCATACTGGTGTGTTTCCTATTCTTGAACTGTAAATAAGTCTCACCAGTTTTAAAAGATAGGAGAGTAATTCAGAAGTCCCACAAAATAAATAACAATGACATCCAGGAAGTGCTTCGTCTAACACTAACATAATGTATATTAAAGTTTAACAGAAATCTTAAAATTTTTTAAGACCAAGCCTTACCGGGATGGTATCTGGTAAATTTTGCTCAATTATACAAATCACTACTAGAAGGTAAGCTTCATGAGGGTAATGAATAGTGTATTAGCAAAATCCACAGAACCCAGAAAAAAATTTCTGGCACAGGATAGGCACAGTGTAAGACCACAGAACCAATCAATAATTCATTTTATGGTCAAATATCTGAATGATCAGGATAGACAAATACAGAGCTAATATTAAAAGATTTTTCAAGTGTCCGGACATACATTAAACCTTCTCAAAAATAAAATCCAATTGAATTTTTTTCAATTGCATCAGGAAAAATCCCAAGATCCTATAATTAACAAAACTTTTACCATTGAACTTACTAATTCAAGATTTATGAACAGTCATGTCAAGGGAATAATGTAGACTAGAAATATTAACAAAAATACAGTAGAATATGAAATTGTATTTGATCACAACCACACACTGTGAGTTCCCTTGTAACAATGGAATACACTGGCCTTACCATCAGGTGTTAGGTTTTAGAGCTAGTATTTTGAAACCTTTGTTCAATCTTTAAATTAATGAAGTTGCATAACGCTAAACTCAGAGCACATACTTTATGCCAGGTAAAAAGGTCAAAAAGACCTTATATTTGGCATTATCTAGTCTATTTTCAAGGTTTCAGTAAACTACTGCAGTTTGATAAGTTGCTAAAGTAGGCAAACCATTAATCCCATAAATCAATTAGTAGACCAGTTATCTTTGTTCCATTTTAAGAAAAAAGACTGCACCCTTTACTAGGAAAGCTTGCTATTGATCACAGAGGGAGTAATAAGATAGATAGGTTAATCCATAAATTCATGTACTAGGAAAACAGTGCAAAACTTTTATATACATTCAAGACAAGGAGATCAAATGTCAGTGTTCAAAAGAGTTGGTTCATGTTCTGGCTCTGAAGTTCATTATTCTGGATGATTTACTTTAGACTTCACTATACCATAATGTTTCATTATGTCTGATGCACCTGCTGTTTCCCATCCATTTACCTCATGTAAACATTAATAGACTAACATGATAAAATGTGATAAAATATAGACTATGGAAAAAAGATGTGTTATGGATCTAACATAGCATTAAACCTCTTTTACTACTAGCAAGATTTATCCGTAGTTTCAAAAGCATTCCATGTCTCAGCCCTTATTATCTGTGTGCTTTAGAAGATAATTCTCTTCATTCTATGTTAAGCATGAGGAATTTTTAATCTTGGGGGAAAAAAAGAGAAACGGTTGGCCTCAAAAAACATATCCAATTAAAGGGATACTACACACTAAAATAGCAATTAAGATAATAAGATATTTCTGTGCTCAGATCTATGCCTGCCAAATTTCTGGTTAACTTCCCAATATAGAAATATGATCCAATTCAAATGCTTTTTTTAAAAAAACCCTCAAATTTTCTGGCATCTTCAGAGAAGGGTGATGTGAAAGATGAGAAAATCTTGCCAGAATTTACAAGGGAATCTGAGAAAGTAAAAAGCAGTAAAAAAACAGTTAAATATTTTCTTAGGATGAATTGCTACCATAATCCAGTAGACACTATCTATCTCTGTATCACTTGTTGGTCATTACTGATAGGCTTATTATGGCTCTTGGTTTTAACATTTTTCTATGTGCACATTAAAGCCAATAACATATTCTAATTTTATACATCCTTGACTCATTTACCCTGTTTTTCCCTCGTCAGAGCAGCTTTATTTGGAGCAGATTCTTCTAGTCTTCATGGAGTTCTGTTCCATTTTAAAGCTGATAGAGTTAGCTCCATTTTTTCTAATTCAGTATCCTCTTCCTTATTCTTAACCCAGAAAGACATTTCTCTGTTTGGCCATGGAAAAAACCAACTTAAAGGTGCATCTCAAGTTTGCAACATGTATTATAAAAAACTCTTTCACTCAATTTCCATGTCGAACAAAGCAAAAAGAGGGAACACCCCCCTACCTCTTCTTAATGACTTTCCTTTGTTAGTGGCACCTTCCTTCTCATAGTTACTCAGACACAAAGCCTAATGTCTGCCAAGGAAGTACTTGATACTTTGAAATAAATTACTTAGGACTCACATGAAAGTAACTGGTACTCCCAAAACAGTAATCTGAGAAAATCATTTAAATATACATACACACATATATTTTAAAGATGTTTAAAATTTAACATTTAGGAATCTTTAAATTCATCCCTTTAATGCTACCTCATTAATTTTATAGTCATTTAAACTGTCAGCCTACCTAGTAAACAACAAATTTTCAATTCCATATGCAAGTCCTGTCATTCTCACAAAACTGACCCCTATCTAGCCAACTGACTTATTCTGGACCTTCCTTCAAACCAGATATAAGTCAGAAGAAACCAGTGTAACTTCTGCAATGCAATGATGATATGCATTGGCTTAACATCCATGTGTTATGATTATAATGTTTTCTAAAGTTACACATGGCCTAGAGGTTCTTGCTTAAGAAATAGTTACAAGTGAGTTGGCTGAAATATTTTCAAAGGGTTTTAATTGTACTTTAAAAAATATTGCTAAGGTAAGCACAGGAAGTTGTAAAATAATGATTTTCTTACAATAATTACATTTCACTACATGTTCTTTACTCAGTGTCTGCTTAAAATATGTATTTGGATAGACACATAAGCTGTCTGTCTTAAGATAAGGACTGTAAGATTCCATTTAAATACATTCTGTTGAGAATAACTTCATTTTTATTTTGTGCCAATATCCTACCATACACCTAGCAATGTGGCATGGCGGCAGTAGGCTATAGAAATCAGAGCATGTGCCACAGTCTGAGGATAGCAGTTAATTCCCTATTATCTAACATTTCAAATCTTTAGTCTGCAATTACAATAGGGGCAGGGAATCAAGAGTTTCTTTATTTTAGGCAGCCCTTTATTAATGAATGCAGTCACTAAAAGGCTAATTGTATCTTCTGAGCTATTAATTGACTTCGCTCCAAGACTACTGTAGAAAACATATGGTGCAAGATCCAAGCAACTGGCCAGGGCTGTGCACAGGGGGCATTTGGCTTCTTTTTGAAAAGAAGAACCAAAGGTAATCCCTTTGCAGCTGCAGTGCAGATGGTTTTCTTTACACCATTTCACTGAATACTAAACAGGAACTGGGAAAAGTTTGAAAACATAATAAACAAACAGCTGAGTGTTAGCTTAAATGCTCTTTGCATCTATCAGGGAGAAGCATTCAGAATCTCTGGATGTTTACCAGATAGCTTAAAAGAAAAACAGAGATGTGAAAACTGAATGAAATTATTTTGAATTGGTACCTAAATATGGTTCTGTGTGGTTTTCTTCAAAGTAACAATATAATTAAATCTCTCTGAAACTTCATTTATGGATGTCATGATTCATAATCTTCGACATCATCAAAAGTTTACATTTCCCTGAAAATATGCTGAGATGAGTAAAGCTGAAATCACCTTTCCCTAAAGGAGTTACATGAAAATCATGGAGACAGCTGTTAACCTTCATTTTTTTTCTCCTTGGTGTGGTAACTAACACACTGCCTTTCCTTTAAGTAAAAAAGTGCCGTTTCAACTTCGCGCTCACTTATTCTACTTTGGCAGACAGGAAACATTAAATGGAAGACTGGCTAGTAGGCAGGAAAAGAGCAAAGTCCTATCAATGAATCGGTCTGGCCTCTTAATGGCCTCACAGGTAGTGATAGTATATTAAGTCCAATGAAGAACTAAGATATTAATCGTAAACACACATCTGGTTACACAAATATGCATTTGACACTCTTCTAGACATTGGGGTTGTAGCAATAACATAATACTGTTATGCATATAAACATACACACCTACTATTTCATATAGAATCAGAATAAAGAAGACCAAAATATCACTATTTTTACTTTCTGACTATAGATAAAACTAAGAATAGGATTATGGCTACTATTTATGGATAATTTTTCTTAACTTGTTTTTGGTCAGATGCTACCTGGATTTTCTAAAATCAGGAGCTATTCAAAAGAGTATGGTATATACGTTATTAATAGCAAGCAGTTTCCAACCAAAATATGGTATTACTTTATGCAAATTAAGTAACGCATTAGGTAAATACAATAATTTCTTTCTGTGTTCTCAACCCTCCTAGAAAATCAAGTATTAAAATAAAGACCTTCAAAAACTGAAATAAACCATTCCTGCATTTCTCTAACAGGGTAGTCTGGTGCTTCATCACTTAGACAGTTCTTGAGTTGTAAACAGCAAAAACAATTCAGTCAAAATATGTTCTTAAGCCCTACTTACTACCCAATGGCATCACACCCAGAATAACCTCAAAGAAAAGAAAAACTCTACCTCTTCTCCACTGCTCTCCTCTTCCCCATACTTGAGTTCCATAAGCTTTTCACACACTTTGCAAAACAGCAATAGCCTCGCATTATGAAAAAAGCAAAGACAAACCATGCCAACGCCAGCTCTAAGTGGTTGGTCGCTGGTGTGACGTCTTTTTCTCCTAAATGCCTGCCATCTGGAGCAGGCGTCCTCACCGCTCTGCCTTGCCAGCATCCCTCTCATTCCCGACTCCCAGCTCAAAGTGTTTTTGCTTATCCCTTGTTTAGGCCTCTTAATTTCTTTCTTCTCACTTGCTTGCCTTTCACTTAACTTGGTAAAACACTACAACGGCTGCATTTAATTCACTTATCAATGTTCAGCTAAAAAGGACTATACAGAATTCACATATGGCTGCAGCTATCATTTCCAGCCCAACGAGTAACAAGACTCCCTTTGAATCCTTCAGGCAGAAAAACTGTGCCGTAACACACTGAGGAAGTAATTGGTTAAAATCTGATAGAGTGTGTTTCCAGAGAAGCTAATTTTTCCCCTCTCCAAAAAATCGTATTTTACTGGGAAGCATATGACCCCTTTCTGGGTCTCTTAATTACTAAACAGCCTATAAAGATATGCTGAATTGTTTTCATGGGAATGAGGGTTTAAATCTAAGATACACAGGTGCTTGTCACAACTTGGGCCACGATGAGGGCTTTGATGGGCCTCAAATATCCTTAGGATGATTCTGCTTCTTAGCAGCAGTGCATGGAGCTGAAGGAGAAAGAGCCTATAGCCTAATTCAGCTGGAGAGCAGATTAGTCATGATGAAAGATACCTGAATTTGTTACATACTACTGGGAAATTATTTGGGTCTCAACTATGTGGTTTTCCTCAAAGTAATAATACAATTAATCTCTCTCAAACTTCAATAATGGGTGCCATGACTCATTATTAGAAGCTTCCGTTTCTCTGATTATGTTCTGAGATGGGTAAAGCCGAAACCACTTTCACTTCTGTCAGGCCTGCAACACAGAATGCCATGTACATTCCCTAGGATGACAAAAGAGGCTGAGGTGGTGACAGGGGACAGAGGCTGGGGTGAATGACGGACTCCCGGACTCACGTCTGAGGTTTCTCCCATATGCTTGGATGTTTTTGACTTGTCAGGTAATAAGACCAGTAAAATTTATTAGTTTTTTTTTTTATTGGATTGCTACTCCTTTTTCTTAAGGAACATTATTACTTCTAAGCAATTTTCTCTATTCCTACAATATTGCAAAATACTTTAATTTCCGCATGGAATCCAAAAGCACCATAAGATTTAATGAAAAAACTTTTACTTTGCAATTCTAGAATAACCATAGTGACTACACAAGAACAAGTCACAGAAAATCCTAAAATTCACATCTGCAAGACCTTAATGTCAAGCATTAGTCTAGTGAGAAATGTGATAAAGGGTAATATATTCATAAACAAATAAGAGTGGCAATTTATTAGAAATACTATACAGGGTTTATTCATCAAAGTGTCTGTACAGGTAAAGGGTGTACACCTTTTCTGTACTGTTTTTACCTTTATGATTTCTGGTGTAAATATTCAGCCTCTATGACAATTTAAATAGAAGATATTCTGTGTATTTTGTGTTGTATCTTTTAGGATTCACCATATGTAACCTCGATTATTAAAGTAGTACACCTATATTGTAAACAGATCAGGAAATCTGGAACAGTACTATTATGGACTGCTTCTGTATTCACTGTCCAGCATCCAGTATCCCTTCCTTTGGGAAAAGCCACCCTTCCCCAGCTATTAATACATGTGGTTTGGGTGGACCTGATGCAAGCTCCTGGCTTTAGGGTGAGCCCACCTCCTCACAGTAAGCTACCCATCTGACCACAGAGATTGGCTCAGAGATGCTCCAGGAACCCAAGCCACTTAGCAGGAGTCATCTTAGAACTTTGCTGCTACGTCTACCTGTTTCTATTATCTACAGATAATCACTGATACCAATTTGGTATGTTTCCTTCCAGACTTATTTTTCGGTCACATATAAGCCGACATATACATATATGCACATATGTATACATACATTTATGTTTACAGATATTTATGTAAATATCTGCATGTATAAAGTTTCTCAATACAGTGATAGACTCTATGAAACTAATTTACTTCTTTAATTCACATTTAGATTATTCAAATCGTTCCATTTCAGGGCAACAGAAGTACCTTTATTTGCTTAATTACTGCATAATAATGTACCATATAGAGAAAAACAATTTATCAAATAACCAATAGGATATTTTATCCTATAGTGATATAGTAAAAGAGAGAATGACTGTCTAGAAGCAATAGGCTTCTTTCTGGAACACACCCTGCATCATTATTTGCCACGGCAGGAGTGCCATAGACTTAGAAGGAGCCATTGCTAAAGACAGCGAGTCCTGTGGAAGAAGGTGGGTTTGAGGAAAATGAAAATAGAAACTCAGGACAACTCAGGAAAAAAAAAAAGAATGTAATCTGAACCAGATCACTGCTATCTTCCTCAAATTCTCATCTAGGAGGGTACAATCTAGCATCAGGAGATTTTATTAGCAGGGGGACAACAATCATACATTGGTTCTAGTAAAATCAAGCTCAGGTTAGCCTTGGACCTGAACTATGACTCCTGGGTTTGCAATGGTGATTTCAGGGGGTTCAGAGGAGATGGAGGCTGGGGGTGAATGAAGGCAGCATCCAGGGAAATTTGAAGTAAGTGAAGACTAAGACCTAGGGACCACTGGCTGTTCACGGGCTCATATTTGACCTCATGAAAGCCCAAAAGTACATAGGTTCATCTAACTGTTCAGTACACAGAAAATGTCCATATATGAATCATAGCAACCAGTCAGTTTTAAAGTATCAATTCCTTAGGTCTGGAACCATATTTACTCAATACTCCACACACACAAGTTTCTATAAATACTCAGTGTATTGTATGCAGGGTCATTACTGAAAATTGATATACCTTACACTCCCTAGTTTTGAAAATTTAATTAACTGTAATGATTTGCTTAAAGACCTTTCTTTATTAGAGTTTAAGTTCCTTAGGGACAGGGACCACATCTTTTTTATTCTGTAGCGTATGCCTGGCCCATGTGGCATGTGCAATAGCCAATACATTTTGTTCAATGTATCTATAAGCAGTGAAGAGTAGGGGAAAGGAGAAAAGAGGGAGAGAGGGAAGGAAGCGATGGAAGAGAAAGAAAGAGCCTAAGAAGAACAAAGCTCATTTCAAAATTACGTACCTTCATCGGTAACAGTATTCCATGAAGAGCTATCTTCTTTGCAAAGTAAAATTAGGACACAGTTTGAAAGGAATGAGATTACAATGGCTCCATTTGGTTTTTTGTTCATTCTTACCTAAAATTATCTATATAGATTGCACTTTCTTACACATTTCTCTCTTCTTAAAAAGGCAAGTCAGGCAAATGCCAAGCCTATTTTTATTATATCAAGATATATGTATACTCACATAACTGGCATTTTCAAACGGCATTTTCAAACGGCATTATATCAAGATATATGTATACTCACATAACGGCATTTTCAAACGGCATTGTATACTCACATAACTGGCATTTTCAAATGGCATTGTTTCAAACATGCCAGCTAGTTTGCTTAATAAATCCCTTTAGAAGACTGAAAGTGGCCTAAAATGGAGTAAGAGTTACGAGAAATCACTCTGCAGTTCAAGTGTTTCCCCCTTTATGTTAGGGCTATGCTTTCTTATTAGGATTAAATACATTGTGAAAGCATTGTCATAAAATCAAAGGATATTGAGTGCAAAGAGGTACCTGAAGAGTTTTCCTAAGTTTCTAAATCATCTCCTTTTGCACCTTATTCAATAACTAATTCCGATTCTAAATGAAACTTTCTCATTTGAGCAAAAAATTAGGTCAAACAATTTTTCTTTTTTGATTGGGTCCTTTTAGCAGGAAAAAGTTTTGCAGAATTACTTTGGGTTTGTACAAAATAGGATAATTCCTAATTGTACATTTTGGATTATTTAAAAACATCAAGGTAAAACATGTTTTAATCAAAGTGGAGTTACCAGGGGGAATGGGAGGATGTTTTACTGTAGTTAATTGTAGATCTGACATAAGGAAACCAAGGTTTTAATTCCATATAGAAAGATCAAAAATTCTACGTAAATACTCAAGATTTCTTCATTTCCATATACATACAGCCCTTGGCTAATTTAATATTTATTAAGTCTCTACTAAAATACATTTTTAGTACTTTATCTGAGTTTAAGATAAAAAAAAAGAGAACACTTCAAAATTACACCCAAAGGAAAGTCATTTTACTGTGCTGTTTCTGCAGATAAAATTATTTTCACCTAAGCTAACTTCCTAGACCGAAAAATATTTTCTATACTTAATTTAGAATATAATAATGGGGCGCCTGGGTGGCGCAGTCGGTTAAGCGTCCGACTTCGGCCAGGTCACGATCTCGCGGTCCGTGAGTTCGAGCCCCGCGTCAGGCTCTGGGCTGATGGCTCAGAGCCTGGAGCCTGTTTCCGATTCTGTGTCTCCCTCTCTCTCTGCCCCTCCCCCATTCATGCTCTGTCTCTCTCTGTCCCAAAAATAAATAAACGTTGAAAAAAAAAAGAATATAATCTATAGTCAAAAGCATAAAAAAATAGTTTGACTAAAGATCTTAATTCCCAGTGAAGAAAAGAGCACTCTTGCTTTGATTGGCAGGACAGGGCTTTCTCTGTTTAGGAAATGAGCCATTAAATTGCTCCATTTCAATTCCACTTTTTTCTTTTCAGGACCAGCTCTAGAGAAAAAGTGAAGCACCATTTCAAAGGCCATTCCTGTTTTTCCTCTCTGGGGAATTTTTCCTCGGTCACAGAAATGGTGTATAATGTTTTTATCTGCAATTGCCGTTTTTGGTATCATGAAGTAAGACCCACTTGAATTTTATATTTCAATCACAGTTTTGCATATTTTGGCTTAGAAGTCTATTTTATTATGACTAAACAAAGATTGAACAACAAAATCTGCTCTCAACTTGGTCTCCTCTAAGACTAAAACATCCAGGACCTTGAGCAAACAAAGTAAAACAGTTTTATATAGAAAACAGCAACAACAACCCATCATCAGAGTATATGAATAAAAGATGAATTAAAACAGATAGTGCTTATGTCTAAAAATACCATCACAAACATACAAACTGTTTTGGTTGTTAATATGTTCTACATTTACAAAGACAGTCTGATTTTTTTTTTCAACAAAAACTGTCACGTATAGAGCTATATATAAGTAAAATTTACTTTCATGTAAATCGCTAATAATTGATGGCTCAGAAAAAGTAATCCCACTATAAACAAGTAGTGTAAACATAAAATGGACTTTTAAAAGCACAATGCAGTCACAGTACTTAACTTGCTAACAGGCATTTATTATGATGTTTAACCTATTTTCTCCTCACTGAGCTGGGTACTATGTAGGTTACAGAAATGAAGCACATGGTCCTTTTCCTATAGAAGCTTAAAATATAATTGAGACAACAGCAAGCCTCATAAAACCACACTGAACAATAATTGCTCCACTGTGAGGTGCCAAGATTTGGAGAAGGCCATAAAGTGTTCATCAAAGAACGGAGACTGGGTGGAACTCTGATGGAGAAAAAGGGTAGAGAGGCGCCAGAGAAGAGAATCAGTTTTGTGTGTGTTTGGAGAGGCTACGAGGACTGGGGGAAAGGAGGCCATGACATGGCTGAGAAAGATCTTCAAGCCAAAGCAGTTAGTTTGTGGTGGACATGACTCTACGTGGAAATGTGATGCCAATGTTCTGACCGATACGGACAAGTGGGCCCACTAAAAAACAGATGAGGAATGCTGTGAAGGTCAAGCAAGAGCAGAGGCACCAGAAGTATGTTGGTGAAGGGTTTATTTCAGCCAATATTTTATCCACTTGGGCAACCCAAGGTGCCAAGATCACAGAACAACAAAAGCAGTGACCACATTACCATGATGCTTGCTAGATATTCACTACTATTGTTTTCAAGTTTTAATTTAAATTCTAGTTAGTTAACACAGTGTTATATTAGTTTCAGGTGTAGAATTTAGTGATTTGTTGCTTACATACAACACCCAGTGCTCATCACAAGTGCCTTCCTTAAAGCCCATCACCCATTTACCCCATCCTCCCACCCACCTCCCCTTGAGTAACCCTCAGTTTGTTCTCTGTAGTTGAAAGTCTGTTTTCTGGTTTGCCTTTTTTTTTCCATTAAGTCCATCTGTTTTGTTTTGTAAACTCCACATGAGTGAAATCATATGGTATTTGTCTTCTCTGACTTATTTTGTTTAGCATAATACTCTCTAGCTCCATCCACATCATTGCAATTGCACTACTAAAAGGATACAAAAGTACTGATTCAAAGGGACATATGCACCCCAATGTTTATAGTAGCACTATCAAAAATTTCCAAATTATGGAAAGAGCCCAAATGTCCACCGACTGATGAATGGATAAAGAAGATGTGGTATGTATAGATAGTTAGATAGATAGATAGATACAGATATAGAGAGATATATAGATAGATAAATGTACAATAGAATATTACTCAGCCATAAACAAGAATTAAATTTTGCCATTCACTACAAATTACTTCAACTGCACAGTATGAGCTTTTAGTAATGAGTTTTACTAAATAAAATGTCCCACTGAAAAAAAGTGAATTTTAGAGCTTACGGAACTCAGATTGGAAAAAAACAAAATGAGTAATACAAATTACAAGGAAACAGAGGACGAAACTCCAATTAAAAAGCACTTCTAAGCAGACCTAGAACTATTCATTTTCATAGGGTGCTTAAATTGAGGCTGTATAAACGTGTGTTTAGATCAATTCCATGTTTTCTCTTAATTCCTCTATACCATTTAGCTAATACTTTTTGTTTATTTTCTTTAATTTGCCATTTTTACCTTAGTCTCTCATATTTAATGTCTGACTGTTTGGCTATTGTCAGGTAACACTTGCAAAGGTTTTATTTGGCAGCATTTATTATGGGCAGATGATAAAAGTCTGCACTCATTTTTATCACTTCTACCTAAGTCCTAAAGTCGACTACACAAATTCAATAAGAATCCAAATCTATTTATCTTCAGGGTACAATACAAAAACCATCTATTTATTCAAGTCTTTGATTAACAGCATCTATATTTATGAAATGCTCTGGGCTCTGCAGGTGAAAATATTTTATATGAAACTCAAGTATTATTAAATAATATTCTTTGATGTTATCAGTGTTTTGTGTGCATATGTGCAAGTTCAATAACTTTAGCCTCAAGTCTAATATTTTAAGTTTTAAACTTACAAAACAAGAAAATATCCTCTTAAAGTAAGAGTTTAACTTACTTAATAAATCAGAAAAATGTATAAAATCAAAGTTACATCATGAAAATGTCTCACGGATCTTGGTATTTTGTTTCCCATTGAATGTTGGGCAGGCTGCAACTATTTTTGAGTAACTATTAAATATTTTTTATATATATGTATTGTTTCTGAGTATTATCGGATAGCCACACATACATATCCCCATTACAATCCATGCTCAACATGAAGTAATATCATAAACAAGGAACGTCTGACCATAGGCAAATTTACTAACAAAGCATACCATTTCCAATTCATGAGACATACAAATTATCAACCTCAATTGTATTTTCTTTTAACCTGCTCATGAAGGCACAAGGTCCTACTTTAACAGTAAGTGTATGGAGCTGTAAAGTACTTGAACCTCAATCCTGTGTTTTGCTGAGTGTACATACTTGAATATACATTAACTATCCTGGGCTTCCTTTTCCTCATTTACACAACTGATAGGATTATCTCCAACATCCTCCCCACTGCACTAAAGTTCTGCTGGTTGATGAGAATGATTATGATGCCACCAATGTCTCTGATAATAGTAAAAACATCTCTTACACAAGGATGCCTTAATTATGAGTTGGCCAGTGTCCTATATACTTTAAATACACTGATTTCATTTTCACAACAACCTATGTGGTAGACGCTGTGATTGTTTTCATTTTAGAAAAGAGGTTAAGTAACTTGCCCAAAGATCAAGATGTAAATGGCTGGTATCCAAATTCAGGCAGTTTGACTCAGAGCTCACATTCCTAACTATCATGCTACTTTATGATAGATGAGGAGGTTTTATAATTTAACTATAAAGTGAGCTTTTAATTAATGAATCTACTAACAGTTCCATTTCTGCTGATATGAATCTAAATCTTGAATTGCTATTTTTGTCATTCTCTGCTTGTGTGTGCAATATTTTAAAGGGATTTGAGTTATCAAAAATGTGATCCCTAAAACAACCCTATGAAGAATATGGGATAGTTTTTTATTTGAATTGCATTTATGAGAAAATTTAGAGCTAAGGCCCTGACATTGGTGAGACTTCCCAATTACAAAGTTAAGTTACTTTTAAGCTCTCACAGAACAAGGGAGAACATACTAGTCACAAAGCCGATGGACAACACAGCCACGTTAAAAACTTGGGATGCCTAACTTCTACTCTTGTCTGAATGTTTAGGACTCTCAAATCTTCAACCTAGGTTTCTCTCCTGTCTAAGGTCTTGACAAATCAGATTTAATAAAATGAAATAAAGTTTATCATTTTCTCCCAAACCTACTTCTCCTAAATTGCTTCTTCTGATTAATGATACCAACAATTTACTACCCTAAATGAAAAATATGTAACTCTTCTCTCCCACAGTCTCACGTTGTCACTCAATTCCATAAAGTCTACCTTCAAAATACTGCTCAAATCTATTTATGTCATTCCTATTGCAGCAAATTATTTGCAGGATATAAAATGTCCTCTGTGATTAAGGACCATTAGATTTCCATGGTCATTTCAACCCTTCTGTACCTTAGGCTACAACCTCCCCAACAATCCACAGTCCTTACACTTTACCCTAAGTCCCATGCCTCTGTGCAGGCAAAGCCCTCTAGCTGGAATTCTTCCCTCTGTTATGAACACTTCCTTATCCTACCTACTTTCTTCTCTAAGAAATTTCTCCTTAACTGTCCCCATCTTCAAATTAATCACTTTCTTTCTTGCCTATGCCCATATTATATGACCTTTCATATTGGATTTTAAGGGTAATAAATACATTCCATTTGTCAGATTTAGTTCTAGGCTTTGTTCTTTGAATAGATTTTGTTTAACCCATAAAAAACCCAAGTAATGAAAATATTATCACCATTTTATAGATGAAATCCTTGAAGCAAGGATAGAACTTGGAGCCTGCTTTAGATTCTGTGTCTCTCTCTCCGCCCCTCAACTGCTCACACTCTCTCTCCCTCTTTCAAAAGTAAACATTAAAGAAAAATAGGACTATAATTCAAAAGTGGTGAAGCTCATGTTTTAAATTTGTTGATTTCTAAAACCCCATACTCTTTTTTTTTTCCCTCCCATAATTTCTTACATGTTTATACGTCTCTCTGCTCCACTGGACATTGAACTTTTAAAATGCAAGAAATTTATCTTACTCAAAACTTAGGCCTTAGGACCTGGCACATGGTCTGGCATGTTACAGATGTCCAGTGAGTAAATGAATGAGCCCATGTATTGTTTGGCTCACTAAAATCCTATTGTTGTTAACTACCATTTAAATAGAAATGCTAGTTTCATGAATATGACTAATAGGGAAAAAAGATTTGAACAATGTTTATGAGTTTTTAATGTAATTTTTATTGAGTTTTTGAATCTTATTTCATTAATATAAGAAATAAAGAATAATACTGGTGTGCTTAATCTCCTAACATTATTCAAATTGGCTTTTTTCTTTCAATAAGATGCTTGGGATAAATTATTAATTTCTGTTCTTCCAGAAAGGTGCATCCATTTCAGGTCCAAACCTCAGTCCCAAATATTCTCTAAGATATATTTGCATACAGTCTGTATACGTTTTTGCAACTATATTTTGACCCTTGAAAAAGCAGGGCTGGCAATTCACTAAGTGATTTTTAAAAAAAAAATACAATAAAATCTGGCATGCTATTTATGAAGGCAAACGTTTCTTTTTTTCTTTCCTTTTTTTTTTTTTTTGGCTAAACATATCTTAAAGATAAGCTTATCCTAAGAACAGAGGCATCCAACTAAATAAATTCTACTGTATGGAATAAGCAATATGAAGCATGTATACTAAATGGCCATCGATTATAAAGAACAGAGAGCTTCCTGACATGGAACAGCGTCAAGTTAAATGCATGTTAGTCTATTTGTCCCAGCAGCCCCTCCAAACTTTGAGTACAAAATTGAAGGGAAAAATGAATGCTATAAAAATTAATGGATGGAAAATAAATTATGAAGATTTGTAAGGTGGCTCAGACAACCATTTGGTGGAAGACATTTGATATACCACTTTCATTCTCTAAATACTATGGCCATTCTTTCAAAAATATGAAGATCCAGAGAGTATCAGAATTCAACCCGATAAGTCAGTTACATATACTTAGAGGCAGAATTCTTACCTATGACATTTCTGTCAAGCTATCATTTAGCCATTTCTTGGAGAACACTCTACTGGTGGCACCACACAAATACCTGAGGCAGTCATTCACTTGTACAGCCAATACTTACTGAGCATTTACTATAAGCCAAGAGATTAGACATTATCTCAAGTAGTTTTCATTATAAATATTATCACCTCAATTCTTTAAAGAAGAAAGTGCATATGATCAAGAATACTAAAACAATACGTAAGGGTGTGAAGTGCAAAGTGAATGCCCCCTACTACCTCTTCCTCGATCTTTTTTTAAAAAAAATTTTTAACTTTTATTTATTATTGAGAGACAAAGAGACACAGAGTGTGAGGAGGGAAGGGGCAGAGAGAGGGGGAGCCACAGAATCCGAAGCAGGCTCCAGGCTCTGAGCTGTCAGCAGAGAGACTGACGTGGGGCTCGAACCCACGAACCGCGAGACCATGACCTGAGCCGAAGTCGGTTGCCCAACCAACTGATCCACCCAGGTGCCCCTCTTCCTCGATCTTTAATCACTGTTTCCCCAATATAACTCTGGTTCCTAGTTTCTGGGCATTTAGCTCTATAAACAGAAAAATGCAAATTATATGTACAATTTAATCTTGCTAAAATTTTCTGGATCTTTAAAAAATGCTTTCATATTTTAGAATCTTGAAAATATTTTCATAGTTCCACATAAATACCTATTTTTAATGCCTGCAAAATATAAGCTACTTCACTCTAGAGATGTACTTATTTAACCTGCCTCTACTGTCTTGTACTTTTAGAGCCATTTTTTTGTTTGGCTATTACAAACAACAGTGTGTTATATTGTTGACTCAATGACCACGTGAATTTAAGTTTTGGCAGATATTGCCAAATTAATTCCAAAGAGTTAGTACAAATTTATACTCTTACCTGAAATTTAAGAGAATGCTTGTGATCCCGGTCCCCATCTCTGTCTGGCCACTCCCCCACTCATGCTTTCTCTCACAAAAATGAATAAGCCTTTTTTTTCTTAAAGTGAAAAATTAAGTATTTGCCCAAAATGAAAATAAAAACCCGTTTTTATGATAACTATAATCTGAATTCTCAACTCAGGTTCATAAATTAAGTAACCTAGTCAAAGCAAACCAAAAAATTAGTGCGAACAGCTTTGTTTTACATTTTTTTTGTCAGCCTTCATAGAACACATCTGGATTTCCCTATATGCTCTAGCATTCAGTCTGTTGCAGTATGTTGTTTTGCTTGAAGTACTGGAGAAAAGTGGCCTCACACAGCAAGTATGTAGTTGCAAGGGGTGTGGGGGGCGGCGGGGGGGGGGGACTCTGCACATGCTCTTCTTTGATACCACACCAAAACGTGACAGCAGTATTTTCTAAAGGATTCTATGCAATGTAAAATCTGAAACCCTATCAAAACCCTTAATATAATGACTCTTACCTTAACTCTATTGATTGAGGTACATCCATATTGTACTTTCAATGGATCTTGACTCGTGCGGATTTTCTAACATCATGCACTGCTCATTTGGAAAATACCAGTTCCTTAAGTTAGGTAAATCTCCCAAGTATTGTCTTATTATACAATATTCTAAAATCCCATTTACATCACTGCCAATCTCTTAAGAACAGTCTAAATACTGAGAAGCCTCTCAAGCTCATGGTGGAAAATACAAATTTTCCAAAATTCAAAGTATTGCCAAACAGCTTAATTCTCTCATTGGCTACAAGTATTATTAGTTGTTTTCCTTGAAGTAATAAGTTCACTTCATTAACTTTTGAGAAGATAACTGCCAAATGCCAAAGCCTGGATTCTTCCAAATGACTCTTCCAAGTAAAAGTGGTATTACATGTAAAACAGAGGCTAGTTCAGCTGGCAACTCAATAGTACAAGTACTTTTCAAGACAGCAACTGTACTTCAAAATGTGGCAAAACTGATTTATACATACTTCCCATTTCATCACACAAAATATTTAAAACGACACTGTACACAAAGGTTGAAACTTCACTACTAATTTTACTCCATCAAGGTCATTCTTAAATGAAATGTCATTTTTTTCTGTAAGTATATGATGAAAAAGAAAGTAATTACTACTATTTTAACTTGCTTTCTTTATTTGTGCTAAGGTACCAGTAGTTTTCCTACAATGGCTTTTGCACTGCCAATGAAGTTCAGTGAAAAAGGCAAACAAGGTCTTACAAAAATAGTTTGGACTTCACAGACTTCTTTTTTTTTTTTTTTTTTTTTTAATTTTTTTTTTTTCAACGTTTATTTTTTTTGGGACAGAGAGAGACAGAGCATGAATGGGGGAGGGGCAGAGAGAGAGGGAGACACAGAATCGGAAACAGGCTCCAGGCTCTGAGCCATCAGCCCAGAGCCCGACGCGGGGCTCGAACTCACGGACCGCGAGATCGTGACCTGGCTGAAGTCGGACGCTTAACCGACTGCGCCACCCAGGCGCCCCTCACAGACTTCTTAAAAGGAACTTGGGAATCCTCAGGATTCTACAGACCATACCTAGAAAACTATTTGCTGCTTCTATCACCACCACTTCAAAGGAGAGAAAACTGAGGTGTAAACATTAGGGAATCTACCCAAAGACAAACAGTAAACAACACAGCTAAAATTCAAACCTGGGCATTCTAATCTCAAATTCTGGTCTCTGAGGACATTTTAGCAGCTTAGGACATCTTTCTATCAGTTGCCAGTACTGTTGCAAAGTTCTTTGTAATAAAATGTCACTCTGGTCTTCACTTTGCCCTCTCAGGTTTTAATATTCATTCTTCAAGCATTTTGATCGACTGTGAGCCTGAGACTGAGCCCCATGATGGGCATGCCAAAATGAGTAAGGTATTGTCTTCACTTCCAAGGACTTCACAATCAACTAGGGAGACAAATGGGCAAACTACCTGTAATTCAGTGTGATAAATGTCATAATAGTACTCTGTACAAAGTATTTTGGAGGCACAGAAGAGAGTGATTAATTCTGTCCAAAGAAGGAAGGAGGGGAATCAGGGGTTTACCAGCAAAAGTGCATTTTAGTTGAACTTGAAGGACAAATACATCAAATCCCTTTATTTACAGGATGGTCCTTCACTTACCTGAATACAGCTATCATGTTTCCAGCCTAAGTTGCCACTACTTTGAATTAAATATCTCCATTGTTTTCAAGAATAAATTATGAGGAGAGGAAACAAATCCCCATATAATAGGAAATGCCTTCTGAACATATGTACTGACTCTTCTTTTGCAAGTATATACTCACATTTGTTAACATTAATCTGTAGTTGTTAGAAAGCTAGACAATTTTGTCTAATAGCCAAATAGCATATTATAAATTACAATTAGAAACAAGTGTGTAAACTCAAGAAACTGTTCACAAAGTACCCCAACCGGACTTTTTAGTCATCTTTCTTTTAAGACAGAGATCAGCAAACTTTTTTCGTACTGAACCAGATACTCAATATCGTATACTTTACGGGCCAGATGGTTTCTGACCCAACTATTCAGCTCTGCCCTTGTAGTATGAAAACAGCCATAGACAATATGTAAATGAGTGGGCAAGGCAGTGTTCCAATAAAACATTACAACATAGGCAGTGGGTCACATATAACCCAATTGTTTGCTGCTTGCTGCTGTAAGCCGTGTTTCTTTTATGTATCCTCCTCGCTCCACACTGGAAGAACATTAGACCCAGAATTGGGAAAACTGGCTTTTAATTATACCTTGCTAAAAACCAGCTGTGTGATCTCAAGCAGACTGCTTTACCATTCTGTTACCTATTTCTTGATCAAATCAACTATCTTTAGATTTTATGATCAGTAATAACCCTTACTGAAATCCAAAGAATCACTACAAAGTAACTGTTTACCCAGGTTTTCCTAATTCATTCCATCATGAAATAAAAAGAGTGGCACTGATAAAAAAATGAATGTGACCTTAGAGGATATTAATAGAAAGGTTTACTCAAATGAAGAGGGTGCAAGGCTGCTCCACTCTTCAAAAGTAAATTTCAATTCTGAGTAAAACGCTAAGACTGTCCAGGGGAAAGCAACCCAGGACAATCAATCAATCAATCAATAAATAAAATTGACAATTTTAGCAAAACACATATGTTTGAAATAAGTGGGCAAAAGTGCAAAGTAGTGATTCACTGTGCATATTATTACTTTTTAAATGCTTGGAAATAAAGATTAGAACATAATTATAATATTCTGGGTTGGAATCATGTTTGATTTCTGGATTCTGATCAATTATAAATTCTGTGCCTTCTGTATCGTCAGTCTACAAAGTTATTGCTAATAACAATCTTGAAGTAACATTGTCACTAATCTCTTATTTGCATCACTATATACAGTTTATATCCTTGAGTATTATATCATTTGAGTTTCTTGGCCCCATGAGACTGGCAAAGATAAATATTATTGCCCTTTTACAAATAAGAAAGGAGAATTTAAAAGCTTATTCTCTACCTAGAAGATTCTTGACTTCATATCATAAAAAGGGAAGGGGTTAGAGCTAAGCTCCCAAATCAGCTTAGAAAATGTAGACTGAACACTAAAAACAGACACCACCAAATATTTTGTACAACACCATCTACTTATATTCTGGTGGGAAGGAGAGCTTGGGGGAGTGGGATTTAACAGCTTAACAGCTTCAAAGCACTTTAAATTTGGAAATAGTTGCCTAGCATTTTGCTTGAGCTGTTCGTGTTCAATTTACCTAGTTTTTCTGTTAAGTGCTTCAACCAAATGTAAATGCTTTATAAATACACCTCATAAAATGTATGAAGGAAAAGGGGGGTGTTCTAACTAAAACAAATTCAACTGGTAAGGACTCTAAAAGCAAAGGAGATTCCTTTCAATTTGATTGGCCGCAGAGATAAAAAGCCATATTCTTATAAAAATAAACATAAGCAGCTGTGAATAATTCAAATTACTAAGTGGCATGAATGGATTAATATTTCAATGTTATACTTGCCTTTTATCCAGACACAACTTTGAACATAATAAATTTGGTCTGAGAACTGAAATCCTCAAAATTTTGAATTTGGTTTCTTCTTTTAATATGTATAATTAAATTCACCTTTGAAGGCTCCAGAAGGTTGTGGAGGGCAGAAGAAATGTATTTTTATTAAAATGAGCCAATCTGTGGGAGGCCTACATAGAAAACTACAAAGAGATTTGAGAAAGCAGCAACACAGAAGCTAGATTATGCAAGCACAAAGTCTATAATGGATGAGGAAATTCATCTTTATCAGTTTGTTGTTCCCTGGTGAAGAGGGCACTAAAGGGGAAACTACATGGAGGAAATAAAATTACAGGTGTGTTCTGCTTCCATCCCCTCCCTCATCCTCTAATTTGAACCTAGATTGAATCAGATTACTTACCACTAACACCTCAGATTACTCTGTGTGAGAAAAAGGTAAAGTAACAACCAGTGGTGTGCCTGGAAAGGAGAAACGTATGGTATACTTTTATATGGAGAAAGCTGAGAGAATTCATGTGCTGACCATGTACATGAATCTTGGGTCTTTCTAGCAACAGAGGGCGTGGCTGCTTCACTCTCCTATGGACTGCCTCCTTCTAGAACCTCAAATTCTCCAAAGGCTGTGACTGGGGGAGGCAGCATGTGGGACAACGGTGTATCTTACAGGGGAATTTGTTTCTACAATCAGCCTGTAAGGCAAAATTAATCTAAACTCAAAAGATTCTCAAAGATCCCTTCTATTTTCCTTAAAGTAAGCAGGTAAAGTTTTCCAAATACAAACCTGTACATAATACACATAAATAGAATGCACTAAATGCAGTTTACAACAAAGAAGGCCATCCTGTATCAACAACAATAAAAGCCATTGAAATATTTAAGAATTAGAATCACACGCAGTCCTGTGAAAAACTAATACCATGAGGCATGCAAATATCTACTTGGGGTTAGTCTCCTTAAAAAGAGTGGAGGCTAACCTGCTTTCACTGTTCTTAATGTTAAACCTCTCCTCTTTCCTTTGTTTTCACTCTTCCTCTGTTTCCTCCCTTAACAGATCTCTCTTCCTTACCAGTTACAGTCGAAATCAAGTAACTCTGGACACTGGGGTACCCCAAGGCATTTTGTCTTACATGTATGAGTTTTTTACTGCTACCATAACAAGTTACCACAAACTTAAAACAACTCTGATCAAATACAGGCTTGAAACAATGCAGATTTCTATCTTACAGTTCTGTAGATCACAAGGTGGAAGTGACTGCCCCCGCTAGTCTGCTCTGGGTTTTCCAAGGCTGAAGTCAAAGTGTCAGAAGTTCTTAAGGAAATCTGCTTGAAAGCTCATTCACGTTGTTGGCTGAAATCAGTTCCACATAGCTGGACGACTTGGGTCTTATATTTCCTTGCTGGCTGAGTGCAAGGGGACCTTCTCAGCATCTAGAGGCTCCTAACCCCCTCTTTCCCATTTTTTAAAGCCAGCGACATTGGGTTGAGTCATTCTCTCTCTGCCTCCCTCACCAACCACACCTCCCTGTACGCCGCCCCCCCCCACCCTCTGATTTTAAAGACGCATGTGATTATATTGGACCCACCTGGAAAAACTCAGGCTACTTGCCCTGTTTTCTTTTTTAAGTTCATTTACTTATTCTGAGAGAGAGAGGAAGTGCATGCATGCGTGAGAGGGATAAGGGCAGAGAGACAGAGACTCCCAAGCAGGCTGTCAGCACAAACCCAAGCTTGATCCCAGGAACTGTGAGATCATGACCTGAGCAAAAACCAAGAGTCATATACGTAACTGATGAGCCACCCACATGCCTCTCCCTGTTTTAAAGTCAGGTGATTACTAACCTTCATTCGATATGCAAAGTGCTTCCATAGCAATTGCTGAGCCTTTGATTAAAGAACAGGAGAATGGGAATCTTGGGAAGACACCGTTAGTATTTCTCTTCTCACACTGTGAGAATAAATTCTTGGTCTCTCAAACATACTTCCTTATAGTCCCTAAAATATAGCACACATCTAGCCACAAGTCGCAGGCAGCCAAGATGGTAAATAAAATTTTGTTTGCAAAATGAAGAACCTAATGAAAACATAGCAAAGAAAACATTACGAGACACTACAAAGATTTCAATAAAACCGTAAAGAGTTGTAACATCAAGTATAAAAATAAGCACACACTAAAGATACAACAAAGAGCCTGCAGAAACTTCATTTGTTCTCTGGACATTTGGGGTCACTGATTTATTGAGAGGAGCCCAGGTGTTACTTCTTCCAGGTGAGGTCTAAAGTGCTTTGAACTTTGAAACAAACAGCACTCTGAGTCTTATTGAAGGCCTCAGTGAAAGACCCTAATTGAATCTAAAGATCCCAGCTGGATTCTGAGAACCTTGCTTCCAAACTGACTTGACTTCAAAACCACTCTGCCGTGCTTGTTGCAGCCAGTATTTGCACAGTGCTATCTCTACCCTGGCATATTCATGTATTTTGCTAAGTAATATCTGAGCAGAGTAAGCCATCTAAGAATTCAGGGATTCCCAGTAGTTAACACAGTCCTTGTCCTGTTGCCAGTGGTCAGAGGTTTGACCACTCTCTTCAGCAGACAAGCCAGCCTTCTTGGATTGTTTCATTGTCCAAAAGGGGACTATTGGTGACGTTTCGTGGCTTTACTTGGTCTTTTTGCCACTGGCCGACTCAGAACCTTGTGAAACCCAAGCCCTGTGCCATGCAACCTCCTTCCCGGTCACCTGGGTCTGAGTCTGTCTCATGTGGCCTGCCAGTGAGCCCTGGATGGGGATTTCACAGAAATTTGACACTGAGAATAGAGAAAAGTTTGTTTCTTCACAAGCACCACAACTTGGAATTCTACATAGGGAGTCTGGAAAACAGAAATTATGCAACAGTAAGAGAATGTGGGAAAGGGAGGGAGACTCAAATGACATAACCATATGTAACATGGAGATGACTTTTTTTTTTTTTAATCTGAGACGCTAACTTTAGGTAACCATGACAGTAGGAGAAAGGATTAGAAGAGGCTTTTCTGTTCCTTCCAGTACATTTCCTGATCTACTTTCCCCTAGGAACTTTATAGGTGATGTACAGTGCCCAGCTCCTCCTCAACATTCCCAACCTCAAACACAACATGTAATCAAAACACCTTGAATGACACTTATTTAACTCAAGGGCTGTAGAAAGTTTTTTGCATTAGTGACTCCCAGGAATGGGAGATATTTAGCCCAGCACAAGGAAAACAGGAGCTCTTAGAAGTGCTCTAATCACGAAATCCAAGTATTATTAATTAAGTGTGTCCTGCCACCTAGGGGCATTCTTAGGCCACTTTGGGGCATATGCAATTTCTAGAGACTTCATAGTATATTCACTAAGGAAAATGATAATATTAAATCCTCAGCGTTTTCAGAAGTTCAACTTTAGAAAGACCCTTTAAAGCAATGGCCATTTCTGTGCTTTTTTAATAAAATAACTTAGGCATTATCCATTGTGTTTTATGTTAGAGAATGCCAAACAGACCCATATGATACATTTCTTCTAGATTTCAACTGTGGCTAGAGTTGCCACTTCATGTGTATCCCCGTCCCTGCCTCTGGTTTTATTCAGCCAGCAATGATTTTGTTACAGTTTGAATTCCTTTGGATGGGACAAAAAGAAGCTGTACAATTCTCTTTGGTTCACACCCAGACTCTTCTCTCATTCATCCACCAGCTTGGGCCCTGAGGGCCCTTAAATAAATATGAAAGCTCTCTTTAGTTAAACACTGAGGTCAAGATAAAGTAAAATATTTTCTTTTTTGCTTTGGCTGCCAATAACTTCAGAATTCAGCTCAGTGCTCATCTACATTAATAAATCCATTTGAAGTTGCTTCTAACTCCTTTCTCCTTATAATTTCATTGTTCTGAATTTCTTTCAAATTTTCTAGTTTTTTTTTACTGCAATTTATTTTTAAAGGTTTCTCAAATCTTCTT
Organism: Leopardus geoffroyi; assembly: GCF_018350155.1. NCBI lineage: Eukaryota > Metazoa > Chordata > Mammalia > Carnivora > Felidae > Leopardus > Leopardus geoffroyi. Next base: position 130,076,039 of record NC_059331.1, read on the forward strand.
TATAAATAATAAATAAATCTTACTTGTAATTTTAAAATAGGGCTTATACAGAAATATACAAGATGTATGTTTCCTGCTTTAGTATAGGTCTCTCCCATTTTATCACAGCTCTCTATAATTTAAGAAATGGCTGCTGGATATAAATCAGAACTCATCTATCATATTAATACAAAAAGTTAAGTGGGATTTAATCTTAAATACACATTACGTACTGAAGGAGATCAGAACATGTCACCCAAAAGACACTGCTTTGGCATATTGATTATTTTGAGCTGAGGGCACTGCAAAGACCACAGATGCAGGAAGGGCTCTCTGACTTCCCTCTTTGTACCCAAAACCAGGTTAAAATTATCCCTTGAGATAAGTGCACTCTGTACTACGCAGAGAACATTCTTATCACTGGAGATTGGGTATCTTTGCCAAAATGGATCTATACAAACAAACCTATTAAAATAGACCTTTTCTTTCTTTAGTTTTCCCCATACATTTCCTAGTAATGTTCCCACAATTTACTGTTCCTAACCCAAATCCATGTCTTGTCTCTTCTCTACAAATTTATCATCCTTTGATTAAAAAACAAAACAGTATATAAGCTCTCAGTTCTAACTGCTTCTTTGAATCTTTGTTTTTCTTATTAGGACTCCCCTATGCCTATCAAAGTATTCAATGAAATTTGAAGCTTTTCTCTTGTTGATCTGCCTTAAGTTAGTTTAATTCTCAGGCCCAGTGACAGAACCTAAGAGGATGGAAGGAGTATTTTCCTCCTCTATAATACGCATATAAATTAGCCCAAATTAGTCCTGCAAGGAAGTGTCTAATCACTGTTCTTGCAACCAATCATAAGAGAGACCGATAACAGAATAGAAGACAACTGTGGAAGGGAAGAAAGCTTTATCTTGCTTCTGTGTCACCAGTATAACATTTTGGAACAAAGAATTACAACATCTGTAGTTTGATGTTTATTATATAGTTGAAAACTTGTGAGTTCCAGCCAGGTTGAGGAAGAGAAAATTGTAGAATAGGACAGCACAGGGCATGAAAGTAAACTATGGTTGTGGTTTCCTCCTGCTACAAAACAAAAACAAAAACAAAAACAAAAACCTGTAGAACTTAATAAAAACTTTACAGAAAGCACTAGAAGAATAAATTAGAGTCAGCGATGGTGATTTCAGAGACCCTAATGTTGTGGAGCAAAGCAGAACCTGGTTCCATGACATAGGTGCCTTTTGCTACCTGGTAGTAGGCCACACACTTACGAGGTAACCAACCAGTCAGCCTCAAGGAACAGACTAGAGACAATTAGTGAGAGGCATCTGTAGGGGTGGGCTTCAGGTGGAAGCACTCACTTGGAAATTTCTTCCTGGATATGGACATGTTATCTGGGCTCATAATGCCACCATCAGAGTACCTTGGGAAGGAATAAGTATTTAAAACAGGCAATGAATCACCTCTAGCACACAGTATTTCCTTCACAAAAGAGAAACGAAACAAATTCTTGTTGCAAGAGGATCAAAAAAGCTATGGCCCAGGACCCAGTTTAGGGAACATAATGTAAGAATGTGCCTGCACAGTAGTAGTATGACTATCTATCATTGACTGATGAAGAATAAGGGTGTTTATTTCCTGAGACCAAAGGTCTGATCACTACTTAATATGGGGTATGGCAGAGCTTTCTATAGACTGTGAAAATTTTTGTCCTAAGAAGTCTCAGATTATCAAATAAAGACTCTTAGAAAAATGTCAAGGAGTTAAGTGACTCTGGCTCATCAGCCTGTTCTCCCCAAATATGTAGAGAACCCTGGGGCCAAGGACAACCAGAAACCAAAGAAAATGACCAGAGGTAGCAAAGCCAGAAAAATTAAGCTATTCGACTACAAATTTCAAATTATTTCTCCAATGACATTCTTGCCTTTGTTCCTAAAGATAATTTTGTGCTAAACTTAGTAGCTGTTTTTCTTTTCCTAAATCATTTTTTCTTTCTTTGTGAATTCAACTGGGTAAGAATGAGATCTATTATTTTTGCATATATGAAACCATATTGAGTAAATGCTAAATAATAGAAGATTAGAAGTCTTTTCATAACCCTATTTGTTATTCTCATGGTCTATTTTCTCTTGTTCTTTTCATTTAACAAATCTTTCTTTAAATGCTTCACATTGGGGGGTTACTATCTACCCTGGTGGGTCATTGACTTTGTAGAGCATGGCATATGTTGAATTGAACACTGTAATTACATTTAGACCTGGGGCAACACCCAATTGTTATTCTCATGTGTATCTGGAAGCACCTACAAATGACATATATTAATGAATTACAGATCCTGTGGTGAGTTAATAGGATAACAAGTCTCAGTCAGTATTGCATAAAGTGGGGTGGGGAGAAGCTGAGCTCTTTGTAAATATATGACCTGGTGGGATGGAAGTCCTCTAGAAGCAGTTAAGAAATGATAAGGTTGAGTTAATATTGGTCCCTGTATTCTCATTGTTCTGTCAACCTACTCAATTCATACGTTCCAGCTGGTTGTTTCCCTGAATTTCTCTCAGGGTAAGGCCTGAATTTACAAGTATTGTTATAATTTGGGGAGAGGAGGTACATGCATAAACACACACGGCAAATTCTCTCATGCATCGTAAATTATTGAAAATCCCCTTAAAAACCTCTATGATGCTAGGCCCTCTGTTTATTGTCCTTGTATTTCAGGTGGCTGACATGGTATAATGAAACATAAAGCATTAATGAAATTCTATTTTGTTTTATCCATCAAATTGGAAAAAATGGAAGAGATGGATAACATCCACTACACGTAAAGATACCTAGGGATGCAGGGAAACTCTCATTTAATGCTAATGGCCATGTTCACCACTACAACCTTTCTGGAAAGCAATATGGTAATATACACTACAATTTAAAGGTACATACCTTTTGAATCAGCAATCCCATGTTGGGGGATACTTTTGTACATTTTTAAAGGAGCATACATTAAGGATCCGTGTATAAAGTTATTTGCTTCAGTACTGTTAATAGTGGCACAAAACCGGAAACAACCTGAATGTTCATTGTAGAGGAATAATTAAATAGGATACATCCACATGGAATATTATACAGCTATTAAAAAGAATGAGGTAGATCTATAGGTATGGGCATCTAGAGAAAGTCTATGATACACTACATTTAAAAAGACAAGTTACAGAATATATTTTATAGTATCATTCCAGTTTAGGAAGTAGAGGGAGAAAGGGTGGAGAGTGAGATGGGGGCAAAGGAAAGAGGTGAGTGCAGGGAAAACACAAAAATCTATTTATATGTGTGTCTAGCTTTATATCAGCACAGAGAAGGAATGCTATGCCGCAGGGAACCACCTAACACTCGTCATTCACAGGAACAACACAGGAGGGGGGATGGTAAAGTTGTAAATGTTTAATACAGCTCTGTAGGGTTTTATTTGGTTACAGAGAATGTGAATAACCTTTGTTGTCTTTGTCTAAAAATAGCAATAACATAATCTGAAAAAGGGTGATTCAGACCATGTAGGGACCCCCAACTACTTGGTAAGATGGAACCAATTTTTAGTTCAATGAAGCTTTAAGATGACTGGAGTGGACTTGAGGGTAGAGACTAAAAGGTGCTTTCCTTTCCAGCAGGAAGTCCAGCATTGTCTGGACATGAAAAGACCTGGCAGGCCTGGCCAATAGAGTCTTCAATTTGTACCTGTGAATTCCAACTTATAGGTTAGGGAAGACTTCTGTTGACAGGCTGCTTCTGGGCCTAGACTAAGGGCACTCAGATTGTTTCTGCATAATAAATCTCTGAAATAATTAAATGCCACTGTTCTTCCAGGACAAGTCTTGGCTTAGGATATATGCTTATTGTCTTAGGTAGAAATGGTGTTTAGAATTTTTAATACACTAGTTCTTAGCCCGTTAAATAATCAGGTTCAGTCAGTAGCTAAGGGGGCCTTTAATCATATACTCCTAGAGAATTCTTGAACATGCATTCCAAATAAATATAAATTTATTTATAAACAATATATATGTTCTCCTGTCAATCAATAATTTAAGTAGGCTCTACACCCAATGTAGGGCTTGACCTCGCGACCCTGAGATCAAGAGTCACCTGTTCCACTGGCTGAGCCAGCCATGCACCCCTGTCAATCAAGAATTTGACTTAATATTTAATGAAGAGAAATAGTATTTTATTATTTTTTCTTAATGCATCTCCAATGGATTGTTCTTTGTATTTTTTGTGAAATGTTTATTCCTCTTTAATATCTATGGTTTAAAAAAAAATCTATGGTTTTACAGGTCCTAATAATTTATTTATTGACTCCACTTACACGTTCCATTAGAAACATTGAACAGTTAGTTTGAGTCAGAAAAATATATCACAGGGATAAATCTCTGACTGCCATTCAATTGTGGATCTTAACGTAGCCTTAAATGTTTTGAGAACTAACTACTGATTTTATTTCCCATTAATACTCCACATTTAGATCTATTAAGATGTCCTGATATAACAACACAATCACTATCACTGCATTCTTCAGAGATCAGGTCTACTGTGGTTCAACATTTCTGTCAGTGCTGTTGTTTGGTCTTGAAATGCCTTGATTTAAACCATCTTAATATATGAAAATCCAGACTTAAAAAATAAATTAGGAGATGATGATTCACATTAAAGAGATTTTTTTTTTTCAGTGAAGAAAAGATCTCGGATTTTTCTAAATAACTAACTCCATTAGTTATTTGAAAAATATGCTATTTATATATATTAGTTATGGACAGATATCAGTAGAAACATCATTCATTAGGGCTTAGAAATAAGCTTAGCTAATCAAAACAAAAACAAAAAATCTGTTAGACTAATCCAGCTTATGCTGAAAGATTAATTTATTTTCAACATAGGTGAATACAAATGTCATTCTCTGTTGACCTGGGTACTGATTTATCAGAAATCACATTTATGACAACAAAGATCAGTTCCTACAAGAGTATGTTGGGCACGTCTCCCCGGCCTTCTACCTCTTCCGATGGCTATCTCCTTACTCAAGTACTCAAATATATATATGCCCAAATTAATGGTTTGAGAAAGTACAATAAAATTTATTTAAGCACTTAATGTCCCTGTCCTATCAACCAGAATTAGGCAAATATATTTTAGTTAAGTTGAAACATTGAAAGACTTCACCATTAATTCAACATCTGCTAAGCTAGATATTTTGTTTGCATACATATCTCCCTCCTTATATCCACGTCTTCTCCGCCTTTCTTCATCCTGCCCTGTGCTTCCAGCTGCAGACTTTGATGGATTGTATTGACTGACTTCCTTGTCCCTGGCTTTTGTTTGGGCTTAACCAATAGCCAGCCAATGAAAAGCAGTGGGAAGGTGAGTAGAGGCGAGTAAGTCTCCTCTAAAGGCCACAGCTCTTGCCAGCAGTTCTCTCCTCTAGATACCACCTGAGCTACAACTCTTTCAGATCTCTCCCCACTTTTGCCCCTCAGACCAACACGTGGTAATATCTCCCTGCTATTGCTGCCCCAGTAATGCTTCACTGTCCTGTTGTTCCCCTTACCTTGGCTCACTGCTTTGTAAATAACCCCCTTATTAAATACTCCAGAATTACACCCATTAAGCATGCCATCTATTACCTTATGGATCCTGACCATACACACACACACACACACATATATATATATATATATATATATATATATATATATGCAAAAAAAATCGACTAAGGGCTCCATAACCCATAAAAATAAATTAGAAATTGATTCACTCTCAAACAGTTCATAATCTGGTGTAGGAGATAACCGTGGTTCATCTGATATCATTGGCTAAGGTCTGTTTAGATACATTTGAGAAGGTGATAGTACTGTCACATTAATGTAGGTTATAAAAAAAGACTGGTAGAACATTCCATGGGATGACTTGTTATCTATAGGCTGGATTGGAATAATTCAAGTTTACATACGACAGGATGAAACTGTACGTAGAAACACTTTAACCAGACTTTAAAATGTCTTCAGAATGCAATGTGGTTTTGAAAGGGTAATTAAAAGCTATGTGCCTTGCCCCAAATAATTTCATACTTATTTTATGAAAAAATTCTTGCTTATTTTCTATACGCAATATTTGTTTTCTTTTAGACTGTTGCATACACGCCCACATAAAAGATGCTGCCATAGAATTTTTAAAATCATCTGGAATTTAAAAAATTATACATTTTAGCAATTTGGTAGGGATGCACTCAATTGTGATACTAATTTAGTTGTAGCAAACCACTGGCTGTGTTCTAGTAGTAAAAGACACTAAGCTTTCAAACAAAGAGGACACTACTTAATGGTGTTCATTTAACCCAAGGGTCCATTCCATACACAGGAAAAAGTAGCACATTTACATTTACAGTAAGTGTTAGATTTTAAAGCTGTAGTGGTAAATTAGATGGGTTAACAAGTATATAATACACAACTCTCAAAAGAACATAAAATTTAAAAATTTTAATTGACATTAATATGTTATCAATATATAAACAATAGATGAGATGATTAAAAAAAAAAGAGATAGCTCTTATCCTTAACATTTATACAGGAAAATCCATACATGAAAATTAATGATAGATTACAAAAAAGTAGAATAATTTCTGTATAGGTATTTATTTTTAGACTACAGGCAAGGCTAATCTGGAATCATTTAGTTTAATTGGAGTTTAGACAACTACGCCTACACGAAAATGTTCACGCTTGCTTTACAGCTTCCTGCTTGTCTTGTATAGCTTTGTCATTCATGCTGCATTTCAAATCAAATTTTACATGATGTCAAGAGATATACTAAGGAATTAACAATATTGAAATACTGTCACTTGAACTCTTCTTTTAAAAACTAGGGGTTAGGAGAAAATTAATGTTTAGTTGAGAGCTACTAAGCAAGAGCTGGATTATATCTGGAGCTGGCAAACAAAAGGTGCTTAAGTACTTGCAGAAGTAACTGTAAAAAAAATTAGCATGTTACCAAATTGACTAAGAACAGATGTAAGATTTTAAAACTTGCCTCTGTCCTAATGGCCTGGTTTTCAAAAGGGCACAAACATAAATATGTCCTAGTTAAAATAAACACTGGGTCAATAAATCTCAAATTCATAAAATACACTCAAAGCTTTGAACTGTTTAGCCTCAAGTGATACATTAGCAGTATAGACATACATTAAAGCACTTAGCATGAAAACCACCCACTATAAAATAGGGCAGAAACACATTAAATATTCTTATCAATCTCAACTCCAAAAGGATTACAATTTAGAACATATGCAGGATCCGTTATGCAAAATGGATTCAACAGCTTCCCCAATAATTTTCTCACTATTTGGGGATTTTTTTCCCCCTACACTTCTGAATCGGCTGAACAGAAAGAACAGAAAGGAAATATTTCAATAATTTATTTTTGTTTATTTGGCTAGAATAGCAAATCATGAAACACTCACTGAACATAATTAGCTCCTCTACACTGTGATTCCAAATCTCTTTGAATACAGGGCCAGCTGACCAGATGGTGTGCTGTAACATAATGCCTTTGAAAGAGAGGCTTGAGTTCAGGTTCACAGGCCACAGGACAACAGAGGCAGATTGCGACGTGCAAGTGATATATTCAACTAGGAAGAATTGGGCTTGCCAAGTGCTGCCGTACCCTGCTGCCAAAGGGCAAATCAAATGCCATCTTCCTCATGCCCCTGCTCTATCTTGGTATGTGGCTGCTTACTGTGTTTTTAACCTTTTGGGGGTGTGGGGATGGGGCAACTGTGAGAGGTCAGAGAGACAATGAGGTGAGGAATCAAGTTTCAAAAAACTGGTTTCCAAACTACTCATATCCTGCTCTGCTGAGAAAATATGTGGACATTTGCACAATGATAGGCCATTCCTCTAAATTACCTTGTATACAAAGGGATTTTCTTAGAAATCTTATATTGCTCTTAATTAATGAGACTGACTGGTTAGCAGTCTGCCTTATGACTAACTCTGACAGAGCTTAATGGAAGAGAAGCTTAATTGCAGAAAAGCAATGGAAGAAATTCATTAGAGAAGTCTTGAAACCTGAAAATTATGGGCAAAGCAGGCTACCCAAATGGAAATTGAGCAATTTAAGATGTCTTAATTAGATTTAAAACCAGAGCTTAGAAAAACTAAATTAGCTCTATCGAATCAGATAAAAAAAAATCTAAGATAAAATGCAGGGTTATTATTGGATTACTCAAGATAGTCTGCATAGCATTGTGCTAGTGATTGTACAAGTTAGCCTTTGTGAGGACTAATAACAACAATAATAAGACAAAGAAGATAGTAAGCAAGAACTGTAAACAGTATTGCATTTATTCGTAATCTCACAGTATAGATTTTAAGATGTTTTAATAACTGCCCGTGCCAAAGTATCATTAAAAAAATAGCAAAGAAAAGCTTAACTTCAACTCTGTTGGGCAAAAAAAAAAAAAGAAAAAAAAATAGAAGAAACAAAACAAATATCCCAATTTATTATTCATTTGAGAGTTAAAATCTACACAAAACCATTGTGATTCAAAAGTGGTAACAGTATGGGTATTGAGAGAGCCATTCAAACAGTCAACAGAACATTACTTTAGTAGATAAGTATGGGAGATCAGGATTAAAAATAAAGGGAGAGGAGAAGAAGAGAAAAATATCTACAGTACATACAATCCTAAAGCTTGTCACTCAGTCATTCATATTCACTGGACAAGAAAGTCTCAGACACCATGCTGAGAATACATTTTACAACAAAATATTGAAGGTCCCTGCTGTAATGGAAAATAAAGGCTAGTAAAGAAGATAGGCATTAAACAAAAATAACAGATAAATACAAATTACACATGGAAATGAGCACCATAAAATGTGTAAAGTCACCAGTTTAAGGTGATACTAAGGAAATGTGATTTGAATGAGGGCCTGGATGTGGAAGTGATGTTCAAGCCAAGACCTGAAGTTGAGGGAGGGAACAACTGATCATTCCCAAGGGAAGAATACCCTTTACAGGGGGCAGCCCTGGTGGAGGCCCCACCTACTTGAGGCAGGAAGGGTGGTCAGGGTGGCTGAGGCATGCTACGTGAGGTGCATGAGGGGAGGGTGAGGAGAGATGAGCCCAAAGAAGAACAAAGGGGCTGTAGGCCAATAAAGATTGTGGATTTCATGCCAAGGTTTAGGGTCTATGGGAAGCATGGAGCCTTTGGATGGATTTAAGCAGAAAGTTGACATGATTTGATGTACATTTTTAAAAGACTGCTGTCACTGCTGCTGAGACAACAGTATCACAAGGTAGAGGTCTCTGGATTCCCAGAGCACACTGGTTAGTGGATTCATTTACATTCGTTTGAGAAACATTTTTCAACATCAGTTGTTTGCCAGTTCCACTGAAGAAGAGAGAAATGCAAAGATCAATAAGGCTTAAGATTTTGCTTTCAGGAAATGTAACAAATAATTAAATAAATATGATTAGAGGTAAACACATATTTAAAGGTATGTACAAAAGGCAAAGGGAGACCAGGGAAAAACTTCACAGAAGTGATAAACTTTGAGCTGGGTCTTGTAAGGCCATAAGAGAGGAAAAATACTTCAGGAAATGGCAAAATGATGGAGCCATAAAAGAATATGGAATGGAATAGAGACAAAAAGTTTAGCAATGCTGGATCTAGAGAAAAGTAAAGAAAAAGAGGCTGGGAAACAACTGCATGGGGGTATTTTAGATGCTAAGGGATTTGAACATTATCCCATGGCCAATGAGGAAACTATTCAATGAATTCAAGCCAGATGAGATAATGCGTTTTAGAAAGATAATTCTAGATCCATGTGTAAGCCTGATGGAAGAGGAAGGCATTAGTGGCAAAAGGGATAATTGAGAAATTTTTGCAGAGGTCCAGAGAAGAGATGCTGCTACAGACTGTTTGTGTGCCTCCAAAATTCATGCGAAATCTAATCCCCAATTATGACAAGATGGGTAATAGAAGGTGGGTTCTTTGGGAAGTGATCAGGTCATGAGTGGGGAGCCCTCATGAATGAGGTTAGTGCCCTTATAAGAAGAGGTGGGAGAGACAACTAGTTCTTTTTCCAGCACGTAAGGACACATCAAGAAGTTGGCAGTGTAAAGCCTGAAGATGGTTCTCACCAGACCCCAAGCATAGCAGCACGCTTGGTCTCAGATTTTCAGCCTCCAGAACTGTCAGAAATACAATTGTCTTATTTTTAAGTCACCCAGTCTACATCATCTTGTTATAGCAGCCTAAGCTGACTGAGACAGTAAAGGCATTACCTAAGGGAGAGTATGGAGATGGCAAGGATGGACAGAATTGCTCTTCTAATTCCTTCACATTTCTAACTTTCCTTCTCCTACGATGAACCTGTAGCTAGAAATTTTGCAGGAGAGCCACGAGGTTCTGTGACCTGCACACCAAGGGCAACGTAAGAGCGCCTGGAGATGATATGTAATAAGGAGGAATGGAAGAGGGGTCCCAGAAAAGGAGATGAGGGACCCTGAAGCACGAATTTCCTGCCTTCTTCATTTTGTCTACAAAATTGGATGGCTTCAGCTTCTATCTGCAAACTCTCATCAGCAGAGATTTGAAAGTGGCATGTGTCATAACTTTCTTATTTCAACCTGAAATCCAAGAGAGCAGCTGCTTTTGTGCCAGAGTGTGCTCAGACCTCTCTCTCTCACCTTCCTTTCCCCTCCCTCCTTCATTCATTTATTATCTACTTGCAGATCTGTCTTCTTCAGCACCTAGCACAGTACTTAGCAGGTAGTAGACAGTGAATTAATACTGGTTTATGTTTATTTATGAAGATAGTAGTTGATGAATGAATGAATGGAAATACATGTTAGTTGTTCATTTTTCTTTCAGTCCATGAACTTCTGAAAATTCTGCTCCCCAATCCCCAGATTCTTATTCAATTATCTAGGGTGGGGCCTGGTCATCAGTATTTTTGGAATACTCTCGGGTCATTTTCCTCTGCAGTCAGGTTAAGAACGCCTGTCCTATAAGCTGACTGTTATATCACATTGTCAAGTATTGCGTTTTTATATCTCTCACAACACAGGCACAAATATGTTTGGCATACGCACTAAGGAAATGCTGGTTGAATGGTACTGATGTTTAAAAATCAAACCATACACATTCTAGTAAATTAAAATTATAGGATTTTTCCAGTAAGGTTTAGAAAAACTTAGGCTATCATACATTAGAAAGATTTGTTGAAAAGCTTTTAAAAATGTACAGCATTGGGGCGCCTGGGTGGCTCAGTCGGTTAAGCGTCTGACTTCGGCTCAGGTCATGATGTCGCGCTCCGTGAGTTCAAGCCCCACGTCGGGCTCTGTGCTGACCGCTAAGAGCCTGGAGCCTGTTTCAGATTCTGTGTCTCCCTCTCTCTCTGACCCTCCCCCGTTCATGCTCTGTCTCTCCCTGTCTCAAAAATAAATAAACGTTAAAAAAAAAATTAAAAAAAAATGTACAGCATGGATGTGGGGACATGTAATTTAATATACGCAAAGCAATTGATTTTCTGTTTCTATTTTTGCACTAGCATTTTATATTTTATTTTAAATATATTTCTTTTAGTCTGATTATAATAAATGTAATACATGCTCATTTGAAAAAAGAATTCAGATAATACAGAAAGTATAAAGAGTAAAGTAAAACTCATTCCTTTATTTAATCACTTCGAAATACTTTGCCATATATGTTTTATGATTATGTCCCTTTGTAATAGGGCAATGAATGAGTCTTGGCCCAGAATTAATAAGCAGGGCTGAAATTAATGAAAGAGATGCTAAGCTCCCAAAGGCAGGTCTACCCTGTAGCCAAGGAAAAAGCAAAAATCACAGAAAGGGCTGAAAGAACTATAAGACTCAAAGACTAGAATGGAGGAAACTAAAATGTGTATTACCAAGGGAAAGAAGCCCATTTGAAAAGCTGCAAACTGACTGATGCTAGCTGCATGTGACAAGATGTTCATCCTGACAAAAAAATCAAACAGAAACTAGGAAAACAAAAAAGATTTATTTTTCATTTGCCTATTAGATTGGCAGTAATTGGGATACTAAATAAGTCTAGAGTATGAGATTAAGTTTTCTTTCTGATTCCTTGGTAAAGTATAAATGTGTATACATTTTTTTAGAGGGAAAAGAAGTAATATTTGTCAATTGACAATAGCATTTAAATACATATATGTGTGTGTGTATATATATATGCGTATTACACACATATATACATATATATATATATACACATATATATGTGTGTGTATATATATATATATATATATATATATTCAATGATCTTGAGACTGCAATTGTAGAACTTACTTTAAGTATATAATTTGGGAGGTACATATAAATTTATGTAGATAGACAATCTTTCCACCAAAATTCATGACAGTAAAAAAATAAAGGTTCAACAACCTCTTATAAAGCCACTTTAGATTTACTAAGTTTAATGCAGAGGAGGAATCACCCAGGTCATGCAAGATGCGTGGAGCAATGAATGTCCAATGAGGACACTTTGACCAATGGGAGATGAGAGTCAACAGATGTATCATCCTTCTTTTCTTCCTTCCTTCCTTCCTTCCTTCCTTCCTTCCTTCCTTCCTTCCTTCCTTCCTTCCTTCCTCCTTCTCCTGAGACAATGTTTTTGTTGTCTCTCAGAATACAGTTCTGCAAGACTGAGCAATCAATTGTGCTGGATACCGAGCAGTGGTCAGCTCAACGAATCATCTTCAATCTGGTTCTTCTTGGCATCCTGTCTCACTCCCTTTTTCTCTATCTCACTTACCCGCTAGTACTGGACTAACTCATAAAGTTATGGAACAAAAGCCTTTGCCTTAAACATTGGTATATAGGAATTTCCAGGATACAAGAACAGTGGAAATTCTAAATGCCCATCATTAGGCATTGAAACTATGTAGAAGTTAAAAAGGATGAGATACTTTCATTTATATTCATATGTGTGGCAGGCTGAATTTTCCAAAAATGGCCTAGCAATATTTCATTTTCACATTCTCTTCCAGAATCTTGCCACTATCCTATTAAGAGTTAGAGTCTACTTCCTCTACCCTTGAACCTAAGCAGGCCTTTGTGAGTGACCGACTGACAAAATCCAGAGAGGCTGACACAGTGTGGCTTCTGAGGCTATTACATTAATGGTCATACAACTTCCACCTGGTTCTGTCTCTCAAGACACTTGCCTTTTGAACACAGCCACCATTTTGTGAAGAAACAATTATGTAAGAAACTGTGAAGGGTCTGAGATTTTACCTATTTGCAAGTAAATGATTTAGACTGTCACTGTATGTATGTATGTGTGGATGGATGGATGGATGGATATGGAGATATACATATGCATATATATAATATTATGAATATTATCTGATACACACACACATAGGGACATACAGAAAGCATGAGGCATCTGGATTAAAGGCAAAAACTGTGACTCACAGCAAGAGCCGCAATCAGAGCAACATCTTGCATGAGTTTCTCAAGCCCCAGTCCCACTTGGCAGGATGACACAATAATGGCCAGATGGTACCTGCATATGCAGTGGGGTGTATTATAGGATAGAAACCCTCAAATTCAGAAACTCTGATCTTATATAGAGCTGCTGGTGATGTGCCAATCCTCCCTCCAGGAGAGAGATATTGGCCTTCTCTCTATCCTGGAACATAAGCCAATCTTCTGGAGAGAGAAGGACAAGTTTTTATATTTACTACACTGACTATCTCCAGAGAGGGAGATGTCTCCAAGCTTCACCACCTCCTGGAATATCTCTTTATAAAAACAGTTCTAAACTGGCTGTTATTATCTATGTTCAGAGGACCAGGGTCATGTAGAGCATGAGATATTCATGGATAATTGTCTCCCAGGCCATGTGGAGGGCCCAGGTGGAGACATTCCATGGACAGGCAGAGCCAAGAGCCAGTATCAATTGCAAGATACATGAATGAAGAAATTTTTCACTTGTCAGCCTCTAGACTTTGAGCCATTCCAGCTGATACGGGGTGAAGCAGAAATGGCCTGTCCCTGGTGAGGCTTACCCAAGACTAAGGATGCTACTGTTGTTTTTAAGCCACTACATCTTGAGGTGGTTTGTTATGCAGCAAGAGATTACTGGAACAAGGGAGAATGTCCATGACAAATTCAACTACATGACCAGTTGCAGAACGGAATGTATAACTTTGTTTCATTGAAGACATATATCTATGTACAGACACAGAAACGGAAAGCAGACAAAAACAAACACAAAAATATTATGATGATATACCAAAATGGTCATTCTGGTGGGACTTGAGATTTCTATTTTGTACATATATGTGTTAATTAATTTTTAAAAAAGACATGTATTAAGTTTTATCAGAAAAAAAGATTTTGGCTTTTATAAAACAATATATATATACACCTTCATCTCTGGATTGTGTGCTCATAGGTTTTTAGTCTTCCTTATATTTTCTTCCCCCCACCCCCAAGTTTCTATAAAGAGTAGGCATTGAGTACATATATAGTGATGTGAGGTAATTAGGATAGCAGTGGGAATGCTTTCAGACAGTAAAAGCTGGTTTCTTTTAAAGTAGAAACGCCAGGCCATTTTTCTAGAGTCTTGGTTACCATGTGAGATGATAGGACCTTTAGAGGACTTTTAAAGAAGAAAGTGCTCTCCCATATATGAAGATAGATAGCACCTGTTCTATTATTATTTTAAAGCTGGATCTTGACTATCATGTTCCTATTTTTCTCTCTAGAAGTACCTGTTGAGAACAGATTTAAGAAATTTTAAAAGCTGAAATTATAATTGTTAAAGATAAAGTGCTAGATACAATAACTTCATATAGCAATTTTTCATAAAATAAAAATTTAATTAAAGAGAATTTAAAGCAAAATAGTTAATAATGACTATTTATGTAGGTTATCCAGCAAACCTGTAGTTTATTAGATAATGTACTTTATTTTTTAATGTTTATTTATTTTTGAGAGAGAGACACAGAGAGACAGAGAGAGAGAGAGAGAGAGAGTGTGTGTGTGCATGTGTGCGCGCACACGAGCAGGAGAGGGACAGAGAGAATCCCAAACAGACTCGCGGTGTCAGCACAGAGAGGGACAGGGGGCTCAGTCTACAAACTGTGAGGTCATGACCTTATCCGAAATCAAGGGTTGGACATTTAACTGACAGTGTCACCTAGGCACCCTGGACAATGTAATTTATTTTGAAACAGCCAAAGAAATGATAACTTCTATAGTAAATAATAACAAAGTCTATCGATTTTAGTACATATTATAAGTGCTGTTCTAACATTAGGCAGAATTATCTTCCT
Source organism: Leopardus geoffroyi (assembly GCF_018350155.1). Lineage (NCBI taxonomy): Eukaryota > Metazoa > Chordata > Mammalia > Carnivora > Felidae > Leopardus > Leopardus geoffroyi. Next base: position 130,091,392 of record NC_059331.1, read on the forward strand.
GTTTAATGGTGTGACTCACTGGGACACCTGGCTGTCTCAGTCAGTAGAACATGTAACTCTTGATCTCTGGGTCATGAGTTTAAGCCACACGTTGGGTATAGAGCTTATTTAAAAAATAATAACAACAAAATGTATGTAAAAAAGTGTAATATTATTTACTAAGAATGTTAGCAAATCAAAATGAAAACAAAATAACATATTTCTTATGATAAGTAGTCCCAAACTCTTTTTTTTTATTATTTAAAAAAAAAAAATTTAACGTTTTTTCATTTATTTTTGAGACAGGGAGAGACAGAGCATGAACAGGGCAGGGTCAGAGAGAGGGATACACAGAATCTGAAACAGGCTCCAGGCTCTGAGCTGTCAGCACAGAGCCCGACGCGGGGCTCGAACTCACGGACAGCGAGATCATGACCTGAGCCGAAGTCGGCCACTTAACCAACTGAGCCACCCAGGCGCCCCAAGTAGTCCCAAATTCTTAGAACTAACTAGTGTTACTTATTAGTACGTGCATATGTATTTTAAACATATGAATTCTAATATTTTACAAGTATATAATACTACCATAAATTTATAAAGAAATAATTAACTACCTACTTTTCTACTTAGCACACTTACATTTTTTTTTAATTTGACAATTGTTATGTGTCAGCAAGAAACAAAGAATAAATTTAATATTACATTCACTATGCTTCATTAAATCCCTCTGGAATGAACCCCGGGGAAGAGCAACAGTGAACACATATTTGCTCTGGATAATTTTAGAAAATCCACAGGAAAGAACTATGTAGTCTTTGTTACTATTAATGTAAAATACTAGTCTTTAAAATTGTTATACATTAAGGTTCATTTTGTCAAAATAATACAAACATGCTGTTTGCTCCTCCATCCTAAATATGTTATAACTTGAAAAGTGCAGAAACTTAAAACATTACTGAATATGACACAAAAGTAGACCTTGAATTCCATGACAAATCATTAGTCTGTTCAAATTAAATAAAAGATGACGCTAAGATTCCAAGATTATCATTACTTTAAAAAATATATGTAAGCCACAGACACTCTACAGACCAATACATAAGGATCGGCTAAAGGGGTTTTTATCAAAAGATCAGACCTCAAACTGCATGCCACATTCTTGAAATAAAGTGGTTTGTCTGAGTCTCTAGAACTGTTAGCTCCCTCAGACTGTTCCTATCAGGCTGCAGTGTTCTGGAATCAGTGACTATCCACATACAGCTTTGTATTCCCAGTGTTTAGACCATGCCTGATACATAGCAAGTCTAAAACAAATATCAGCTCTTGAATACAGACCAAAAAATGTAAGGTTTCTGGAGTTGTTGGCTTTTTCCTCTTAAAAAAAAAAAATCTGTCATATTCCAAAACCCATGTTAATAATGAATCCCATGAAAGGATGGTTACATTTTTTTAAGGCCAGTTCCATCACAATTTAAGAAAACACACCAAGATAAGAAGTCCAAAAATACTCAGCCAATTTAATAATACACACTAAGAAGAAAACAGGTGAAATATACCACTGTAATAGAGAATCAATCTTATCTTAAAAGATTACTGAAGTTTCTGCCCAAGAAGAAATTGGAACAAAAAAGATTAAATGGGTAATGAAAGTTACACAACCTAAAGCCTTGCACGCTGGACACTTCTATCGTCTCTGCAAGACTACAATGCCTAGGGTAATAGAGATCCAATGACTAGGGGATGATTTGGTTGTGCAATGCAGCATAATACCCTGTCTATCAGAAACTGGGCACTCCTGCTCCATCTCCACTGCTGCTGGTTGTCTGGCCCATAGGAAATAAACTCACTGGTCAGGCCTTCATTTCATAAGGTGCAACGTGCAGAATAACTTAGTCAATCTTCCAAATGCTTCTGATTCTACACTAAGAACCAATCTGAGCAGAAGCAGAGCCTGAAAAAGAAGGAAGGCCATTCCTCATGGTCCTAAAGAGAACACTTACTATCCCTTGTACCCTTAGCCATCTGTCAATTTATTCAACTTGGAGGATATTTCTATTTTCCAGTCCAAGTTTATCTCTCCTCTTTCTTTCAAAATCTGTCAAAACTCATCTTCTCGAAGATTCCTTGCCAAACATCTCACCTTTATTTGATCACTATAATCAGTCCCACAATTGTTCAATTAGCTATGCCACTCCTTAAAGTTAAAATTAAACAGGCACTTGTCAATCTGTGTCTTAATTTATATAGGGGCACCTCTCTGGGTAATCTCTTCACAAATTATACTTAATATATGAGCATTAACTAATCAATCAACTCACTGCTCAAAAAATAATGTGATAGGCACAACAATGGAAAACTATGTGCTTATAGTAAAATATGTTTTAGGAAAGGTTTTGAAAATATCTGAAGTCTCAAATTGCCTTTTCCACATACTTCTTATGAGATTTGAGGTGCTCATCCACTACAACAACCATTTTTCTGACTTAACATGTTTTCTTTAAAAATTAACCACATTTATAAAACTTTCAGTAAAAAACAGAACTGCATCAAAACTACCACTTAAAAACACTCATAATCAAGTCTTAAAGTAAATTAAAATTGTGGGGGGGAAAGGCAGTGTAAGGGACTTTATCTTTTTAAGGCAAGAGTCCTTTTTGTGTCAAAAAAGAATTTTTTTAAGTCCTCAACTGAAAAGCATGTACAGATTCTGGAAGTTTTATAAGTATACTAAGTTAATTAAGGGCAGAGTGATGTCATTTACCAAGATGGATATAAAACCCATGTTAATATCTAGAAGAGAAACCAATCACCTAGAGCATGAAGCAAGGCACCTAGAAATTAAGGCAAGACAAAAGCAGCATCCATAAGCCTAGTGATGTGTACTGGAAGTGACATTATTTTATCTGATACAAATTCATGAAAAGGGACAATCAAGCTATTTTCTCATAAGAGATCAAAAATTATAGAAGTGTCTTCTTGAGCAGCTAGCAAGACCTGGCATGTCAACTCAATCTTCCACTTAAGAGAAATTGATTTGAAAAAGGGAAAATGTCCATCTCATCATTCTTTCTGGTACAAAAAAAAAATAGTGGTGTTTAATGAACATTTATATCTAGATATGCTTTAGAATGTTACCAGTTAGGGGCACCTGGGTGGCTCAGTTGATTAAGTGTCTGACTTCGGCTCAGGTCATGATCTCGCAGTTTGTGAATTTGAGCCCTATGTTGGGTTCTGTGCTGACAGCTCAGAGCCTGGAGTCTGTTTCAGATTCTGTGACTCCCCCTCTCTCTGCCCCTACCCCACTCACGCTCTGTCTCTGTCTCTCAAAAAATACATAAATGTTTAAAAAAAAAAAAAAGAATGTTACCAGTTAACCATCAGAGGCTGGGACCAGGGGCCTTTAATTAATAAGAAATAAAACTCAGTATTTTAGGTCTCCTAAATGCTGATGTAATGGCTTGGTGTTCATTAAACAGGAGTGGTCTTAAGAGACAAAGAGCTCTGGGATCCACCAGCTGTTTGGAAGAATGAATTATCATTAACCTTGATGAAACAAAAACCACTGCCTCTGGCAGACGTTTCTTAACATTCATCTGATCGATATTAAATAGCACTGTAAAAGAGGTCAATGTGTTCAGTTGTCTAGGGAACATTTTGCAGTTCACTCATTCTGGCAGACATACCTGGAGACCTGCACAGGATCATTAAGGCTTTCTCAACAACTATGATGTGACACAGGTAACACTGTCTCCAAAGATTTCCAAACAAAAACTATCTCTGAGTGATTCTAACTTGACATTTGAACTAATCAGTGACCTAAGTGCTGGAGCAAACTCAAATTTTTACTTGAAGAAAATCTGGCCTTGACCCGAAGACATCTATGGGTGGCTGGCCTCTTGTCTAGACTAGGGTATGGCCTGGCTCTATAATTTTTATAGTAGAATAAAAGTCCTATCATCTGCATGATCCATTGTAGACCTGCCCTTACTCAGCACTATACAATATCTGCCATCTAGGCTGTCTTTAGATCCTGTAACACTGAATTATTTATCGAATTCCTATAAAAATTGTTGACTAGCACCAAATAAATTTGAAAAGGAATGTCCAAGAATGTCCAAGTGTTTTTCAAATGCTAGTTGGACTAGTTGAATTACAGTAGTATCACAGAACTGTTAAAAATACAGATAGCTGAATCTTATCTTAAACTGACTAAATCAGATGTTCCAGGAAAAGAGCCCAGGAATCTGTATTTCACACAAGGATTTTATTAGATTTTTCATGAACACTCAAATTGAAGACCTAGTCTAAGGAATTTAGAATTCTGTCAGTTCTCAAGGTACCTGAGGCTCTTTTGCCTTTGAGTTGCACTAAACTTCTGCAGAGATTAACAACTACACCAAATGAAAAATTACAACACATAGTGTCTCAATGTTAGAAGATCATCTTTTTTGTTTTGTTCACTATCACAAACAACTATGTGTTTTCTGCTTCTGTCTTTGCCATAAAAATGTTAAGAAGGGCACTGCTAGTATAAGACCTAGTGTTAACTCCCTTTCTAAGAAATAGTTTGAATTCACTTTCCTCATTATAAAAAAAGAAAACAAAACAAAATAAAAAAAAAAGCCTATGTTATTCATAACATCTCCCTTTTCCCCTTCCAGGAAGGTCAGAACCAAACCAATGCCTAACTACAGCAGTCACAATAAACCCTGCAGTAAGCATGTTTGTTTCTTCCCTTCTCTTTGATCTCTTTTCCCTTTCAATGATATTTGTATTAATCTTTTTTTCTGTAAGTTAAAAAAAGAACACACTAAAATTTCTCTTGGAAAGAGGCAGGGTATGGAAAAAATTTTAAATTATAATGATTTTTAAATTTGTAACCTCTTTGATTTACAATATTCATTGGTATCAATTTGAGGATGGGCTTGTTCTATTTTTCTCCATACACTCACCTGGACAGAAATGTGGTAGGTCTAGATTAGTCACAAGGTATCCTTAGCCCTAAGAAACAGTTCTAGAACAATATTACTGTTTCCACACTAATGTTTTCATATCATACTAAAATAAGTTCAATTCCTTGAAATAGCAGAGGGGGTGGAGTAGACTTATGGGAAGCTTGCACCACTTTGAAAGAACTTTTAAATCACTCCTTTCTGCTTTCTGATCAAATCTTTCTGAGATCATTAGATCAACAATTTTGGTATAATAGCCCAAAACAGATAAACTACTGGTTGATGTTCTTTTTATTTATTGTTACTTTTCTGTGTCACTGGAAATGACTAATTGATTAGCTCCTTTGATTTGTATAAAAGGTGATTTTAGAGTTCTACAGGCTGAAACAACAATTTCATGACAAAACTGAGAACGCTCATCAAAAGTCTGAGGATTCCAAGGTCTCTTTAAAGGCTTTTGGTTGAGGAAACTGTATTAGAGAATTTAGAGCTTTGAAGTCTTTTTTTTTTTTTTTCAGTCTTTAATGATAGCAGTCTGATATCTGTCACACAGAAAAAAACTAAATGCAAAAAATGTGATAAATTCAGATAAAGTTCTTAGGAATATTGCAGGGTAAAGTATGAAATTAAAATGTTTAGCCCACAAACTGATTTTTGCCAATAGAAATTTGATATTTTAATTCATGGTGCTCAGACAACTGGACATTCACATACAAAAAGGTAATTTAGACAAAGACCTTAGACCCTTTACAAAAACTAACTAAATGGATCACAAACTGAATGTAAAACACAAAACTATCAGACTCCTAGAGGATAATACAGGAAAACATCTAGCTGGCATCAGGTACAGTGAGGACTTATAGATATAACACTAAAGTCATGATACATGAAACAAATAATTAGTTAGCTGGATTTTGTAACTTAAAACTTCTCTGTGAGAGACACTGTCAAAAGAATGAGAAGACAAGTCACAGATTGGGAGAAAATATTCGCAAAATGCCTCTCTTATAAAGAACTGATATTCAAAATATATAAAGAACCCTTAAAACTCAACAATAAGAAAATAATCTGAAAAAAAATAGGCAATAGACTTCAACAGATACTTCTCAGCAAAGATATATAGATGGCAAATAAGCATCTGAATATATGTTCCACATCATAGTCATTAGGAAATTATAAATCAAAACAATGAGATACCACTACATCTATCAGAACGGCCCAGATCTAGAACATTGACCACACCAAATGTTGGAGAGGATGTGGAACAAAAAGAGCTCTCATACTTTTGCTGGTAGAAATGAAAAATGGTACAGCTGCTTTGGAAGATAATTTGGCAGTTTTTATAAAATTAAACATACTTATACCATAGGATCCAGCAATCACACTCCTTGTTTTGTTTTTTTTTTCAATATATGAAATTTATTGTCAAATTGGTTTCCATACAACATCCAGTGCTCATCCCAAAAGGTGCCCTCCTCAATACCCACCACCCACCCTCCCCTCCCTCCCACCCCTCAACAACCCTCAGTTTGTTGTCAGTTTTTAAGAGTCTCTTATGCTTTGGCTCTCTCCCACTCTAACCTCTTTTTTTTTTTTTTTCCTTCCTCTCCCCCATGGGATTCTGTTAAGTTTTTCAGGATCCACATAAGAGTGAACACATATGGTATCTGTCTTTCTCTGTATGGCTTATTTCACTTAGCATCACACTCTCCAGTTCCATCCACGTTGCTACAAAAGGCCATATTTCATTTTTTCTCATTGCCACGTAGTATTCCATTGTGTATATAAACCACAATTTCTTTATCCATTCATCAGTTGATGGACATTTAGGCTCTTTCCATAATTTGGCTATTGTTGAGAGTGCTGCTATAAACATTGGGGTACAAGTGCCCCTGTGCATCAGCACTCCTGTATCCCTTGGGTAAATTCCTAGCAGTGCTACTGCTGGGTCATAGGGTAGGTCTATTTTTAATTTTTTTGAGGAACCTCCACACTGTTTTCCAGAGTGGCTGCACCAATTTGTATTCCCGCCAACAACACACTCCTTGGTATTTACTCAAATGATATGAAAAGTAGTGCCCGCACAAAAACCTGCACATGGATGTTTATAACAGCTTTATTCATAATTACCAAAACTCGAAATCAACCAGGATGCCCTTTATTAAGTAAATGGATAAATAAACCATGACACATCTAGAAAATGGAGTATTCTTCAGCACTGAAAAGAAATGACCTATCAAACCATGAAAAGACGTGAAGGAACTTAAAGGCATATTACTAAGAGAAAGAAGCCAATCTGAAAAGGCCACATAGTACATGATTTAACTATGTGACATTCTGGAAGAGGCAAAACTATGGAGAGAGTAAAAAAAAAAAAATTGTGGTTGCCAAGGATTAGTGGGGAGTGAGAGATGAATAGGTACAGCATAAAAGCTTTTTAGGGCAGTGAAACTATTCTGTATAATACTATAATGGTGAATATAGTTATTATACATTTGTCAAAACCCATACAATGAATGTACAATACCAATAGTGAACCTTAACATAAAGTGTGGCCTTTAGATGATAATGATGTATTTGTACAAGTTCATTGATTATAATAAATGTAACATTCTGGTATGGGATGTTAATAGTAGGGGAGGCTCTGAGTATGTAGGAACAGAGATTATAAAGGAAATTTTTATAACTAATGCTCTGTTTTGCTGTGAACCTAAAACTATTCTAAAAAACAAAGTCTATTAAAATATCTCATTTAGGAATAAAATGTCATACAAATACAACCTTAAAAACTATCTTCTTTGTCAGTGGTATAGTTTTTCAGTTTTAAGCTTAGAAGATGAAAAGTATCTAAACTATTAGAGACCATCCTTCATAATCATACTTATATAGAATTCTGAATTATAAATTTATAACTTGATCTTATCTACAATGAACTTAAATGGCTGTCACATCTTTGGCTTAAAATATTAATATGAGGAATCCATGAACTAATATGCAACCCGCATCATTGTTTATTTTTGCCATTGTTATAAACAACATTAGGTCTATTCTGAATTGAGTAAGCAGAGGTCAGTGTCAATGTTCAGTATGGTCAGAACAAACAAATCAACTGCTGGGCAGCATCATGTTCCATTTAGCAGAGTGGGCAAAGTGAACAAAGTGGATTGGGGAAAAAAGGAAACTATTAAAGGATTAAACCACCTAGCTTTTAAATAACACATCTTCCACTTTACCTCATATTTTTAAAATATTTCATTCATTGGAATATGCTACAAATAGAGGGATAAGTTGACAGAAAATATTATCTCCTATAGAGAAGTGTTTGCATATATAGTGTGTTCTTGGATTCCCTAAGAATAGTTAAAAAGCAATGTCGAGGGTAGTATTTTTTACTGGTCAATTTAATGTTGACAGACACATTTACTGAATGGAAAAATGTACTTTGGCTTCCAAGCCAAAGAAAAAGTATCTTCTGCTCTGAAAGCATGTCTGTCACTACTGTGGAGTTAGTACAATAAAGGTATTATCAGAAGCTTAGCTTTAAGATTCATGTAACTGGATTAGTGCTAGCATCGTTTTCTATACAAATGGGGAAAAAAATGTATCCCTTCATTGATGCTACAACCCTACTGATGGTTTGCTAATATAGAGATTAAACTTACAATAGCAGCCTTTACCTCCATCATCAATACCTCCAAAATCACAATGTGCTCTCTTCCAAACACACTTTGTGAGTGAACTCACCTACTTCCTTTGCATTTGTGAAAGCCATTATGGGAAAAACAACAACAATAACAACACAAACAAAAAACTAGGAAGACTAAAACAGAAGTTAACTAACTTTCTTTGTTCATTTTTAAAGAAATCAAAACCATTTTGAAAGCTCAAATAGTTACACTTACATGGAATTAGTCATATTAATAATATTAAGCAATAAAAGTGTATATAAAGGATCCAGGCAACTATACTGAAACACTGACATCAATCCTTCCTGATTACAAAAAATTTACAAACTATTTAAAGATATTTGTTTTATCTCAAAGCCAAAAGCAAAAAGAATGATGATCATGTTTTGGGCTGTCCCACTGATGGATTTATTGTGTATGAGGAAAGAATCTACTGTTAGAGAAAGAGAAGACAAATGAGCTAAAATCAGTTTGGCTAATTTCGTTTCCATCAAGAGGAGATAATCAACTGTATTTCTACCAGTGAAATGCTTTTTGGTGGTTTTCACTAACGAGAAAAATCATTTCTAAAAAAAATAGGAATGGCTTTACACACCAAAACTTTGGCAAACCTTTAGAGAGGTGATTTTCTCACTCTAAACAGCTTGAATATTGATAATCTGAAAATACAATTCAAAAGTCCTCAAAGGCCTGTGATTTAACCATAGGCCAGAAAGAAAAAAAGCCCCAGAAATATGTTTCTTATTTCTCAACTAATTCTGAAGAGTTTGACCAATTGTAAGCAGGTTTCTAATAAAAAATATTTTAATATTATGATCAGAGTTAATGTCATGTAAACCTTTAAGTATTTATTGTAATACCCAAATGCCTAGATCAGATTCAGAGAACATGGGAAACAAAGTTATTAATTCAAATTAACATTATCATACTACAAAAATTTTAAGTTATGTCCACATGACCAGTATGATTTACTTCTAAAATATGTATATTTTATGTGATATATATATATATATATATATATATATATATATATATATATATATATAAACAATATTTTAGGGGTGCCTGGGTGGCTTAGTCAGTTAAGCGTCAGACTCTTGATTTTGGCTCAGGTAATGATCTCACAGTTTGTGAGACTGAGCCCCATACTGGGCTCTGTGCTAGCCTACTTGGGATTCTCTCCTCCCTCTCTCTCTGCCCCTTCACTGCTTGCACATGTAGTCTCTCTGTCTCAAATTCATAAGCTTAAAAAAACTTATATTTTAGAAATTTTTACATCTCTAGTGTATCGTGTGTTATCTGAAATTGTGTGTATGTGTGTAAACAACATATATTACACATACATACATACATATATGCAGATTTTTATACAGCCACAGTCTCTCAGGAAGGACAGGAATTTCTTTAGAGAAATAGATTTTTTAAATGAAATTCAAAAGAAAAACTTTAATTTGGATTCTCAAAATTATTAATTTCATCCATTATTCCAATGTGTATAAAGACCACTGTATTTTCTGAACATATGAATTTATTTGAAATGTTTTTTTCAGTAAGGATCAACAATTATGTTTTCAAATGTACCTAATTATAATGCAAAATAATGACAAATACTAAATTTTGTCATGAGAATGTGACAATTTTGAACATATTCTTCTTAATTGACTAATATCATAGTTTGTTCTGCATCACTGCTGAAAAAAAATATAGAAGATAGTAGTAAAAAATTCTGTTTGCTCTCTGTCTTTTGAAACTGTAAAAGGAAAGAAAACAGTCTTTCTTAATGCCTCTCCTTATAAGGATGGCAAAACTACCATTTATCTACTCACTTCAGTGTGTATACACATTTAATCTATTTTTATTCATCTGTATCATAGTTCCTACCTTCCCAGTAGAATGGAAGTTCCTTCAGGGCTGGAATAGTTCTCAGCACTCAACACGATATTTGTTGACCCAACTATTCAAGAGAATATGACTGTCAACCTTCTGGCTTACCAGTTCAAATTATTCTGCAACTTAAACATGGTAGAAAAAATTTCCCTGCTATTCACTGCATAGAAATTGTGATGATGTTTGTTTAAATTGGTGATTTTCTGGAATACAGATGTGTGTGGAAAAAGGCCATTTATCTATGGCATATTTGCTGTATCCAAACCTCTTTACCTGTGGATAATAATTTTTAAAAAATAGAATCTGATTACCTTCCCCATAGAGACTGGTTCACTTCTTTCTTTTTATAAGTTCTCTTGGCATGATATGGGTTTTCTTTTGTAGCATTTGTTATAGCTATTATTTTATACACTATTTATTAATGTCTCTTGCTTTCTGTTGGCTATACAATCTATGGAGGTAGATGCCATTTCTGTCTTGCCTCCCTCCAAGCTTAACATTATATATATACACATATGAAATTATATATATATATATTTATATTTATTATATATTTTTATATTATATATAAATTATTTTTATATTACATATAAGTTATATTTACATTTATATATAATATATTGTATTATACACACACACACACACAGATCTATTTATAGATCTTGAGATTGCTAAAGGGCTGTGCTAAATACCTATTCCTTAATTTCTTTTGTTACGAATCCTAAATCGGCAGTAGCACTGTTCCAAGTGGTTCCTAAACTATAAGCAACCTTCAAAAACCCAAATTTGATTAACAAAGTACACAAGCGTTCTGAAAATGTAGGTCCCAGAAACCATGGGTGCAGATACAACCAGTTAGAATGGAAAGCAATGGTTTAAAGAGGCCAACTTGTGTTTAATTAGAAAAATACAAGAAAAGACACACAATCTACCTGCTATCCTCTTTTGTGATAGAGTTACTTGACAGCTAGGTTGAGTGGGAGGGCCAAAATCCCATCACAGTATCCTAAGGCAAAATGGAAATGTGAGGGATGGGTGACAATCCAGTTGGGTGGAGTCTGATGAATGAGTAGATCTAAGCCACAAAAGGAATTTTTCCTTGGCTCATTTTTTTGCTGATGTTTTCATCAGAAAGACTTGGTAGTGTATTCATCCAATTTAAAATAATAGATAAGGGGAAGGAGTAGCTTGAAGGACACATGCTTCGGGGTCCAAAACACCCAAGACTGAATCTTGGCTCCTCAGATTAAAATAGTATCACCTTGGACAAACTAACCTCTTTGGCATTTAGTTTTCTTACATACAGAACAGAAAAAAATAATAATTATTCAGTTACAGACCGAAGTTATACATGTTTTAGTTCCTAGTACAATACAGTGCACATATATAATAAGCACTCAATAAATCAGTTATTTGTATGATAACTCAAACAGTGAAGAGTCCTTGATAGATGTGAAATCGTAAAAGATAAACTTCCAGTACAGTGTATTGATGACTTTTGCTACGTTATACCTTACTAAAAACTGCTGGGGGACCATTCCCCATAGGTCTCCTGCAGTATGGTGCATCTACGGACTGTCTTTGTTCCAGGCTATCTTTTAGGAACAATTGTACAGTAAACACCCTTGGAAGATGAAGATACCTCCCCCTCCAGCAAAGGACAGGTTTGTTTATAGCCTTAGAGGTCAGAGATGTCTCCTTGAGAAGCCTTGGGCTGGCATACCTCCCTCTCTTCATAGAAGATTTAGACTCCCTACACTCAGGATTCCTCACCTGTAACACAACACACTGTATGTGCGTTTGTCACCTGGCCCTCTTTGCCTCGGCCTATGGAAACTGGGGCTCAGGAACCAGCACAAATTTTGATCTTCAAGCTACTGGGATTGCTGTGAGTAGTAAACTACCTTCTGATTCTGGGCCAGGAGTCTGTAATCCTCTGCTAACATCCATGATCCTATTGCAGACTAACTTACTGGCTTGCAAGCAGGGTAAAATTTTAGACCTTCCATAGTTCTTGACAAAAATCTCCAACTCTTGAGAGCTTATCATAACATAGGTTTACTTTTCACTTTCCTTACATTTTACTCACTTTATGTATCGGCCAGGGGTCACTACAGGTCATCTTAGCTCTGCTCCCCATATCTTCTTCCGAGGCTAAAAGAACAGCCCCAGTCTGGGACATGTCTACTCTCAGGGCACAGAGAAAAGATCAATGGAGAAGCCACATTATGGCTTTTAAATGTTTACTTAGTCATGGCATCTACCACTTTCTCTTATACTCTGTTGGCCAAAGCAAGTCACTTTACAAGCCTTACATCATTGGGGTGGGCTAGTACACTGTTCCCACAGGAAGGACTAAAGTATTCTCATCCCCTACAGAAAAAAAGCAGTAATGCATAATCCTCTTACAAGGAAAGAAGGTGAACAGTGGAGACAATAATACATTCTCCCACATGTAACACAGATTCAGAAACTGATAACTACGTTAGGACTAGTTATATTAGGATATGGCATAACATAATGAGTTTTATTAGGACACAATGAACAATTTAAAAGATCGTCTCAATGTTTCAAAACTGTTTCTAATTGTTCTGTATTATACTTATGATAGTAAAGACTATACCAAAATTCAATGATTATTTTTCTAAAACTTGACAGGTTAGAAATGGGCTCAATAAGATGGCATATATATATATATATATACGTGTTCAAATATGCCCAAGGACTCACAAACATGAAATACATATTAAGAGGAATGAAGAGAAATAAGTTTACCATTAACAGAATATATGCATACTGCAAAGTTTTGACGAAACCATCATTTAATAATTGTAGCCAAAGCTCCTAGCAGAATTCTTTAACCACTGTCCTAAGCCTCTCTCATGTTCCCTTTGGAAATTTTCTGTTGTTTTTCTCAAAGCACAAGCAAGGAGCATAAGGTGCATATTATTTATCACTTTTCCTGTGAATTATTTTAGACATAATCATCCTTTGAGCTATCTTTTCATCAAATAATATCTTTGAACTCGTTACCTATGTGAGTAATTATACACATATATTATACTCCTTGATATGAAATAAACATGCTTTACTTTGAAGCCAATAAACCAATTAAATATTATCTACCTACTCTATATGCCTAATTGCAAATCATAATTTTGGGATTCTAAGAACTGTCCATCAACTCCATTCTACCATTTCAACTTTAAAGTCTTTTTATGATTAACTATTTTTTTTCTTCAATTTAACGAATCTGTGTACCTTGATGTACTGATTACATCTATTTTTTTAAGTGGCTATGTTTCATTCAAGGGATAGTTTCTAAATTATCTAAATTTTTAAATATCTAAATATCTATTATCATGGTATTTATCTAACATTATCAATTATTTAACTATTTCATTCACATTCATCATATGTGTTTTTACTTCAGTATTTGAAATCTACACATTAAAAATAAAATTGAGCTATTTCTGTATTACTTATATGAGGTTTTTGAGCGTCAGGAAGTGCATATATCTCTGTGGACGCGCACACACACACACATACACTTCTTCACTCATTGTTTGGACCAATAAGTATTAATTGAAATGAATGAAAAGATAAATTCAAACAAACACTAAATTTTAACCATCCTTTTAAAGAACTAAGACTGAGATTTTTCTGGGGCGCCTGGGAGGCTTAGTCGGTTAAGTGTCCAACTTCAGCTCAGGCATGATCTTACAGCTTGTGAGCTGGAACCCTGCGTAGGGCTCTGTTCTGACAGCTCAGAGCCTGGAGCCTGCTTGGATTCTGTGTGTGTGTGTGTGTGTGTGTGTGTGTGTGTCTGCCCCTCCCCCGCTCATCCTCTGTCTCTGTCTCTCTGTCTCTCTCTCAAAAATAAACATTAAACACAATTTAAAAAAAAAAAAGACTGAGATTTTCCTGAAATTTTTCTAAAAAGAAATGTAAACACAATTCCTGTCCTTCACATCCTGTCTCAGCTCTTCAGTGCTATCCTTCATTTCATTCTTATCAACTACATTCAATCAACGTTTACTCTGAGTTCTATTTCTTAATTAGGAACAATTGTTTGAAGCTGTAGCTATAGCTGGTGTATTTTTACCTTACAAATGCTATTCTCTCAAACTTCCTGCTGCAAGAATGTTAGTAACAGATGGTGGAGCTTCTTGAGATATAAAATGAGACTTTGCATATCAATGCAAATCTGACAAGTGACTTAATCACAAAAGACACTCTCCTTCAAAAAACAATCAGCCAGGCAGCATTGATGAACCCAAAGAAAAGAGTCGTCTTAGATATAGACTTTTCGGTATTTTTCTCTTTTCATTAATTGAGCAGGTTAAGAGTTAAGACAGCTTTCCATTTATAGTGTTTAACCAGATTTCAGCTCCATTTTTAACAAGGGATGTTAAGAATCCTGCATTTATTTCTCAAATTAATTTTTTTCAAAGAGTATGTAGGCATCAGTGCACATAAGTATAGATTAAATTAAACAAAGCAAGGGAGCCTGGGTGGTTCAGTTGGTTGAGCCTCTGTTGATTTCGGCTCAGGTTGTAATCCCAGGTTTATGGGATTGAGCCCCATGTTGGGCTCCACCCTGAACTTGCAACCTGCTTAAGATTCTCTCTCTCTCCATCTGTCCCTCTTGCCTGCTGGCACTCTCTTCCTCAAAAAATGTTTTAAAAATAAAAATAGTTTTAAAATTAATAAAAAGCAGAATTACTTCAAAAATCATCTAAGTATGTCAAGATACAGCTAAACATTGGGAGCTGTGGAAGTAAAGGGATAGAGAGAAGGCAAAATATCTCTGAGAAAAATTAATTCAAGGATTTTGTCTAGCAAAGAGATTTCTATGATTTCTAACCTCTGGATAATATTTTAAGAACATAATTGACATGTTTAAAAATTGCTTTTTTTTTCAAAAGCAAAACCTGATCACAAATCCTTACCAAGAGTATCTATTACATTTGTTGTTTTGGTTTGAACTTGAAGCTCTTGCTGTTACTCTTTTTTTGGGTAAGTTCACACTGGGGTAAAGAGAAGATGGAAACCATTAATTTCACCAAGAAACCGAAGTCACAGAAATGGAAATGGGGATTGGGGATAAGCACAAGGCAAGGGTCCCATAAGTATCTGGTACTTGGTTGTAAGAGATGGGATCAAGGATTAAAAAAAACACAGAGGTAGCGGTTTGAGAATACTCAGATTACAGGGTGATGGCAGAGAAAAGCGAGATGGAGCCACAGAGCAGACAGCACAGAGTACATCCTGCTCCTGGCATATTCCAGGTGCTGAGTGCCTGTCAGTTCTCCCTTTGCCACCTAAGCTCTCCCATGAGGTGTCTTCTCCCCCTTCCCCATCCCTGAGGCATGTTGGGTCCCCACACTGTGCACCCTCCCTATTCCAATCTCCTACCCTCAGTGTCTTAACTCTTCTTTCTAAAATAACATTTTGCCAGGGCACCTGGGTGGCTCAGGTCATGATCCCATCATTCCTGGGTTTAAGTTCTACATCTGCCTCTCTATTATCAGTATAGAGTCTGCTTTGGATCCTCTCTTCCCCTTCTCTCTCTGTCCTTCTCCCACATGGCGGGTGTGCATGCACGTGTGCTCGCTCTCTCTCTCTCTCTCTAAAATAAATAAATAAATTAATTAATTAACAATTTGCCAATCTGAAAGATTACTCCATGCTGAGAAAAATAATAGCAAAGTTTTAATTTATTATTCTTTGAGGGATATTTACATTTTACCAAGCATTTCCTAGAGACACAAAGCCTGAGACCTAAAGGAATGAACCTCAAATCTTGGGCATTTCACATCTATTGAGCAGTTCTTAGGAGGTTTCAGGGTTCTCTAAATCAAACCATATACATGCAGCTGCCTCTTCTGCCTTACTCTAGCCGTGGCAGTATTTCACAAGATGTTCAAAGAATCCAAAATGAACAAATAGAACCTCACACTAGTTACCAACTACTAAACCAATGATACATTTTCATACACACACACACACACACACACACACACACACACACACACACAAATTACACTTCTGTGTACACTACTGACTAAAAGAAATTTTATTTAGGTAGATCTTTTTATTCACACCTTCCTCAACCAGTAACCTATTCATATGGTAACTAATTGTTACTATGTGAGTGTATTAGTCTACTCAGGATGGCCTCACAAAACACCATAGGCTGGGAGGCTTCAACAAAAGAAATTTGTTTTCTCAGTGCTCTGGAGGCTGGAAGTTCGAGACCAGGGTGCCATGGTGGTCAGTCTCTGATGAGAGCTCTCTTCCTGGCTTGCGGATGGCTCCCTTCTTGCTGAGTCCTCACAGGGCAGAGAGAGCTCTAGAGTCTTTTCCTCTTCTTGAAAGGGCACTAGTCCTTTCATAAGGGCCCTACTCTCATGATCTCATTTAAACCTACGTACCTACTAAAGGCCCTAACTCCAAAAATAACCACATTGGAGGCTTAGGCTTCAACATATGAATTATGGAAAGATATAATTCAGTCCACAGAGCACTCCCTAAAACAGGTTTACAAATAAAATATATGAGTAATAAAACAATGTATGCGTATGTGGAGGAGATGAGAGAAATGAGAACATAATTATTACCAGAAAAAAAAACTGACCATTTTTTTCAAAAGAGGTTTCTGGGAGTTTAACTGTCCCTGAGTTTCTTTCCTTTGCTCTCATCTCTAGATTTCACTTTGGATCAAGTTGAATGGTGATGCTATTTATTCCCTTGCATGTGAAAGCAACTACCAATCCAGATTCCTCCAGGCTGTTGCTCTAATGCTCTTTATTTTAGTAGGTGAGCCTCAAGCTCTCATATTTCAAAAATAAGCATGAGCACATTTGAGTGCCATTCTCTGAAGCTGGTTGGCTTCTGAAATGCCTGAACTCATTATCCTCCTGTTGAGGTTTGTGAGGCTGACATTTCCCAGCCCCTTGCAAGCACTGCTCCTTCAAGGCACCCTCAAGTCACCCTAGGAATGCCCCACCAGTTGTTAGGGCTCCAGATGCAAATAATCGACATCCAAAACAACAAAAGAGAGCAATTAGTGAAAGGCAGCTGACCCTCAAAGAGACACAAACTGAAAAGTTTCCATCCGAAGTTCTTTTTATTTTGAATACAAAGTTCTTGGGAGTTAAAAAAAAAATGTGTAACCAGCTTTAAAATTCAGTGATAGAGACAAGCATGAGGTATTGGATGAGCAAGACTAACTAAATCAAGCCAAGGAAAAGAACACCTGGTGTATATTATTTTGGCTAAAGATTTGTTTGTTTTTCTTATTCCCCCAGCCCTTTTTTTTTTTTCCTGTTTGAAACAAGAGGCATGAAATTTGTAGATTCAGTAATTACAGCAAAACAGCAGCTACGCTGCATCAAGACAAGTCTCCGAGCCAGTTTGGCCTCAAGAACCAAAATCAATCACCCGAAGTCTATCAGCAGCCTAGAAGGTTGTCTAGTTATAATTTGATCATCAAATGTGGGCCCAGGGGCTAGGGGGTTTCAAATCACAGCACCCAATTATTGCATGCTGAATTCCTACCTGCTCTGGTCAAATCTAGACATTCATTAAACCTCTGAGTGTTAGGCTTTGGTGTGGGCAAAGAGGGCAGACACGAAGATTACTAGGACATTTCTATCTTCAGAAAATCTCTAACAGTAGAATATATGAAGCGGCTCAGGGCAGGCACTGCTCTGTTTACACAGTCAGCCACCATCTTTAAATGAGTGATTGGAATGCACAGAATATCTCACTAAACACTGTATTTGGTGCTTTTTACACATATAATTTTCCTGGAATCAACCAGCCTATCCCCATTACACTTTCTACAATCTAATCAATGTCTTATTCTGGAAAATAGCCAAGTTGTAACAGTTCTTGAACTGAATGCAAAGAGAAACTCCTGAAAAAGGAACAACATTTCTGGGAGGGGGGAAAAAGATCATGGAAGACTACAATTATTTTAACACTGTCTAGGAAAAGTAAGCTCTGAGTTTTTCTAAGGCAAGAATGTTTCTTTCTAGGGAATTCTATCATTTTTGCCAGTTTTACAGTATAGTTTCTTTCTGCAGTTTTTGGTCATACATGGACTGCGTAAACAAATACCAAATAGTAGAAATTCTGCTCCCAGAATTCAGGAAAATTATGTTTAGTAGACGTAATTATACGTGAGGCCATTAAAATTTCTAATAAGAGAAAATACATATTTAATTAAAATACCCTCCCATTTGTCCCTTCTAATTTCCTAATTTAAAGTCTGATTCTATAAATTCAAATAATTTATAAATGATCTGAAACTAATTACATTTTACAAAACTCAACCAAAAAAAGAGAGAAAAGGCAGAGTCCACTTACATGTAATAACAATGAGAACGTCTAATCTTTAGAATGAGATGTGTCTGTTGTTCCACCATATATCTACATAAGCAACAATTACACACACACACACACACACACACACACACACACACACACACACACACACACGAGCCTTCCCAATAGTCCTGAACTCTGTTTAAATGCTATGTGAGAACAGATAACAAAATGGGCTTCTATAAGCCAGTGTTTATCAAGGCATGGCCTGAACTTGCATTAGAATGGCATGAGTTTAACTTGGAAAATACTTGATAAAATGCAGCTTCCCAAAACCCACACAAGTCCTACTAAACCAGGATCTTAAGGAAGCCAGAAAATCTGTTAAAACAAGCACTCCCAGGTGTTTTCGATGCACCCTAAACTTTGGAAAATGGCACTATAAGATTTTAGTGTGGATCACAGGATTCTGTTGAGAGCTTCAGAATGCAATCAGGAGCTTTGGCTCTGTCCTCTCTACCTTCCTAGGAGATTTTGCTAACTCCCAGATTTCAAGTCACCCTGTGCCTTCTTAGCCACTCAGTGATACACTGGTAGCACCAATATCTTATAGTCCTACTACTGATTCTCTAGACGGGGAAGTTAGTGGGAGGTAGTGATTCCTACCACGCCCATTTCTACTCTGCCCTTCTTCCAGGTTTCAGTCAACCTTGGTCTACTGACCTATTACAAAAGCCCTGTGTGCCACTTGAAAGAAATCCTTTCCTTGGCCCTGTTTTTCCTTGTCCTGTCTGCTTGTGATTGAATCGTTACTATCTGTTTTGTTTTTCCTCTGATCAGCTCTTCTATTGTTAATTTAGAGCATGAGTGTTCTAGACAAATACTTACTTAATTTAGCTTTATTTTTTTCTCCACTCTCTTTTCTTTTTTTTTTCAATTTTTCCAGCTTTGTTGAGTTACAATTGACAAATACAATTGTCAGACAATTAAAGTATACATTGTGATGATTTCATATACATATGCACTATGAAAGTAGTCCTCCCATCTAGTTAGTTAACACATACATCACCTTACATATTATTTTTATATATAAATTTTATGTATAAATTTATATATTTTATATGTAAATTCAAGTATAGTCACCTTGTTTTACACCAGATCCTCAGGACTTAATCATCTTGTAGGTTATAGTTTGTGCCCTTTACCTTTTTTTTTTTTAATGTTTATTTATTTTGAGAGAGAGAGAGAGTTGGGGAGGGACAAAGAGAGAGGGAGAAAGAGAATCCTAAGCAGGTTCTGTGCTGTCAGCACAGAGTCCCATGCAGGGCTCAATCTCACAAACTTTGAGGTCATGAGCCGAGCTGTAATCGACAGTTGGATGCTTAATGGACTGAGCCACCCTGCTGCCCCTGTACCCTTTATCTTTTACCAACATCTCCTTATTTCCTGAAACCCCATTTCCTGGCAACGACTTTTCTACTCTCTGTTTCTGTGAAGTTTGACTTTTTAGATTTAACATATAAGTGATATCATGCAGTATTTGTCTTTCTCTGTATGGCTTGTTTCACTTAGCATAATGCCCTCAACTTCCATCCGTATTGTCCTAAATAGCAGTATTACCTTCTTTCTCATGGCTGAATTATATTCCACTATGTGTACACATACACATACACGCACATGCATACACACATTAGAGCTAAGCTCATTTATAGAACAAAAATTCACTTATCCATCTAAAAAATATGTATAAAGTGACTATTACAGACCAGGCACTGTTCTATAGTAATGAGCCCAAAAGACAATGTTTTTGATCTCATGAAGTTGAATTTCGACTGGAGGAGCTAAAATTAAAAAAAAAAAAAAGTAAATAAATAAAATGTAAGATAGTGATAAGAATTATGAAGAAAATAACACAGGAGTGATAGTGATGGCAGAGGGTTGTGTGTATATGTGTGTTCCATTTTAGACTGGGTACACAGACAAATCTTCTCTGAAATAGGGAAAGTAAGGGGCCAGCTATACAAAAACCTAAGGGAAGAGAATTCAAGAAACAGGAGTTATTTAGTGCAAAAGACCTTGGCATGCCCAAGGAACCGAAAAAAGACCAGAGTGGTTCAAGAATAGAGAGATATGCAGGGGCCACATAGTGTGAGGCCCCTGAAGGCCACGGTCAAATAAGTCAGAGAAAACTTTGTAGGGAGGTTTTTCATTCTAATAGCAACAGAAAGCCACGGAAGTGTTTCATGTAGGAGAGGGACCTGTTTGAGGGTCCGATGACCCGAACTACGATCTAGACATTGGAGTTGAGAAAATTAAGAAGGAAAGCCTTGTAGGCTGTTGGGGAAGCTATTACAGGGAGATATGCCATATGACTTGAATTAGAGAAGCAGAAATGCAGATGAGTTGGAATTATCTGATGGTGGAAGAGCTAATAGGCCTTGATGGTGGGCTGAAGTTGGGAGTGCTGCAAAGTAAGACATCAAAGATGCCTCCCAACTACCTAGCTTGTATAACTGGGTCGATGGTGATGCCAATCTACTTAAGTGGGGCAAGTCTGAGGAAATAAGATGGCGGCAGGAAGAAAGGGAACAGGGCGTTTCATTTTAGACATGTTAATGAGATGCTTTAAAAAATTTTGTTTTAATGTTTATTTTTGACAGAGAGAGAGAGAAAGAGAGAGAGAGAGAGAGAGAGACAGAGACAGAGCATGAGCGGGGGAGGGGCAGAGAGAGAGGGAAACACAATCCGAAGCAGGCTCCAGGCTCTGAGCTGTCAGCACAAAGCCCGACGTGAGGCTTGAACTCACAGACCGTGAGATCATGACCTGAGCCGAAGTCGGTCAACCGACTGAGCCACCCAGGCGCCCCTTAATGAGATGCTTTTGAACATCCCAGTGTGATAGGACCTAAAGATATAAATCTGAGCAACCATGCATAAACACCATTTAAAATGACATGGGATAGGAAAGCCTGGGTGATTCAGTCAGTTAAGCATCTGACTAAAGCTCAGGTCATGATCTCACAGTTGGTGAGTTCAAGCCCCACATCAGGCTCTGTGCTGACAGCTCAGAGTCTTGAGCCTGCTTTGGATTCTTTGTCTCCTTCTCTCTCTGTCCCTCCCCGGCTTACACTCTGTCTCTCTCTCTCTCAAAAATAAATAAACATTTAAAAAAGTTAAAGACATGGAATCAATTTTCTTAGCCAGAGAGCTTTAAATAGAGATGGAATTTCAGGACAGAGCTCAGGGGCATGCCAAATTTAGAGGCCTGGCAGAGAAGGATAGAAATGCAAAAGAGGCCTAGAAACAATGGCTGGTTTTACAGGTTCAAGGAAGCTAAGGACAGAAAAATTCTCAAAACGGCTTAAAGAGGAAGTGGTCAACCATATCGGATACTGCTGAAAGGCTGAATAAGATGAGTATGTGGAAACCATCACTGGTTTTGGCAACATGAAGGTAACCCTGACAAACCCTGAGACAAGTGGAAGAATTATCTTTTCAAAGACTAGCATCTAGCTGAGCTGCAAAAGAAAATTATGGAAGAAAGGTAGAACGGTGAAAAGGAAAAAGGAGAGCATATGAAAAACATCTTACCACAGCTTCAGAACTTTAGTAGCTTTTAATCTTAGATAAATTACGGTGAGCCATACATTGCACACAAGAATGACTTACGATAGAATTAAGAAAAAAATACTGTCTGGAACAGACACAAAATCAATCTAAATTTGGATGTCAGAATTTATCAGCGCAGGATAACCATATTATTGCTCCTAATTCAGGAGACATAAGGAGATTTTTTAAAAAGACCTATAATTATTTAATAAAAAATAGCCAAACAAAATCTACTAATTCACCTCTCCTCTGCAAGTACTCCTGGGAGTACTAACCACTCCTCCCTCTCTCCAGAGGGGAAACTGCCAAAAACCAGATGATTAATACCAATCTCCCATGTGTTAAACAGCCCAAATCACCCTTTGTCATTTAAATTGCACTGAATTTGAATTTGCATAGGTTGCAAGTAGAGAACAGAATCTTGAAGCCACATAAAATAATCACACTTAGTCTTAAAACAGAATACATTAATCTTTTCTGGCACTGCTCCCCCACTGTAACCACAGAACTCAATGCTATTCTTCGGGTGAGTCATGCTGTAAAATTTCTAGTTGACTTACCCACAGAGATAGCACCACATGAAACAGAGCCCACGTAAACTTTAGAGAAAAGTGAGACTTCATTCCTTCAACATTCTGCTTGGCTCTGACTTCAGATATATCATACCAAGACCAAAGCTGACTTCCAGAACTCAGAAAGCTCAGCAAGTTGCAAGGGTGAACCAGGGCTCTTTGAGACACAAATAATCATTAAATGGATTCTCCAAATTACTTCTCAAGATCAGCATTTCTCAGAGTGGTCCTTTTGCCACACCTATCTGATCACTGGTGCTAAGAAAGAAAGAAACGATGAAAGAAAGAAAGAAAGAAAGAAAGAAAGAAAGAAAGAAAGAAAGAAAGAAAGAAAGAAAGAAAGAAAGAAAGAAAGAAAAGAAACCCCCAAAGTCCCATTTCACCAAAATCATCAAGTGGCAGGCCTAGCCATCTGCATTTTTAATAAGTTACCCAAGTTGTTTTCTAAGTACACCGAAGTTTGATCTGTTTACTGTGGAATATACTGCAGGATTCTATAGGTTGAGGATTTTTTACCTTGTGTTCCTTCATTCTCCAACTCATTCTACACAACACTGCCAGATGTTGCTCCTAACTTGCTGCTCTAATCATGCTCAAATGCCTTCTGGGTGCTTCATGGCCCAAAGGATAATGTCCAGACTTCTTTGGGTGACATTGAAGGCCATTAGTCATGGCTTCAGACTTTCCCCTTTCCACAGCTTAAATTACCCACTACAAATGGTAAGATTGCTTAAATACCCACTACATGTCCTAATGTTGCAGGATTCTTTACCTCAATGTCCACGGTTCATTGTATTGCCGCTTTGAAGAGTGAAGAGGTGGACAACACAGAATAAAATGAGAAGCAGGCAAAAGTTTCTTAGAGTATAAGATCAGAAAATAAGAATGGTATGGAAGCTCTCTTTACAGAAAGGGGGCATTTGGAAGTGAATGCCCACAACTAGAGGCAAGGAATTTTGTTCCATAGCGTTTGGGTTTGCCCCTTTCCTTCCCTCTTGTTCCTTCTCAGGTTCTACCCTTATTGGCTAGGTAACTCTAAATGCTTAGTCATTCCTTTTTGATTGGCTCATTTCCATAGTATTCATTGTTCCATGCAGGTCTTATGTTTTATGGTCCACTTATTTTTACTCCGGTCTTTTGTCTGTCAAATTCCTGAGGGAAACCTGAGGGGGAGTAGGTGGTGTCTGTTATATTCTTAAGAGGAACTATACGCCTGAGGGAGTTTGCTCGGGATCAGAGGTTCCCAGAAGATATGTTTTAAAATACAGTATGTGTTTCTCCCCACCCAGGAACCTTCAAGCCCTAGCCTCTCCCTTTCTGCCTATTGAATCCAGTCTTTATCATACTAAGCACACCACCTCCCTGCTTCTGCTAATTTGCTTTCTACCTCTGGAAAGTGACTTTCTACTTGTCCACAAGCCCAAATCCTATCTTTTCTTCAAAGTTGAACTCATGGAAGCCTTTCCAATTATTTCCTGCTGGAAATAACCACTTCTATGAACTTCAGAGTATTTTATATCTGTCTCTGTTACGACATTTATGCTTTCTACTTTCTATTATATGATAGTGTGGTCTATTCTTTGGTCTGCCCAGTGCCATGCAGAAGCTGGGAACAATAATTCCTCTATTTCAGTAAGAGCTGGGAACAATAATTCCTCTATTTTCCTCTAGTTCAGGGAACTGCCATATTTTTATATACCCATAACCCCTAGCCACACTAGTTGGTCTAGAGGTAGATATCTGATTCAAATTAGTTACCTTAGCACTCCTGGCCTTGACAATAATTGTTCTAGGATGCACACGTGACTCAAGCTAGGCCAATCACAGTCTTTTTTCATCTAGATCTTGGTCAACTGGTCACAGTTAATTGGTTCCGGATTGGCACGTAACCCATAAAGGCCCCACAGATTGAGAGCCAGAGATCAGATTATCCCCTCTCCTCTGGTTCAAACTGGGAAGCTGTCCAGAGCCATGGCCATGGGATTAGGCTTTTCCACAGCTTCAGAAGGCCTTAAGGTGATAGAGAGAAGCATTTGGTCAGGGTGAGGCTTTAGCGCTCATGGATCCAAACACTCTTAAAGCCCTATTCACCATTGCCTTCAGAGACAAGCGAGGGGACTTTGTGGTACTTTGAGGGAGTGTCACTGCATAAATAATTCCTTGTGCCCACTAGCTATCTTCTGTTTTATTTATTTATTTATTTTTATTTTTATTTTTTGATTTTATGGTGATGCTGAGTGGAGGAGAAAGGTTCATGCTACATTTGTAAAAAGTTAAAAGTAACTTGCTCTGTGAAGGTATTAGATTTCTTCGAGGGAAGGAAAGAGGAACAGAATTTTCACAGCAGAAGAGATCAGCCTCCTAGGGTAGAAGGAGGCCCTATATTATATTGTGGAGTAAGAGAAATCAAGGGCTGGGAACATGGAATGTATGATGAGCTATGAAAACATAATTTACTCTAGGCCCAGTTTACTTACAATTAAGCATGAAGAAAAAAATACAGAGCATATTTTTCATGTGTTTGAAAATGATTCTGCTTTGTATGATTCATGATGCTTTTGGCTGGTTTATTTTTAAACTGGACTGAGGTTATAGAAAAGCACATTTGAACAGACACATTCATCAAAGGATCATGGTAATAGTCCCTAGGGCCATATTGGACACTTTTAGGGATTAAAAACAAAGAGTATAGAAAATAATTTTATAAAGAGGGCCATCCTACTAAATCTAAATGATAATAATATATCAATTCAGGGTAATGTCCTCATACACAGGCCTATCCCCTATTTAAACCCCTTCCATAAAAGGATATCTTATTCACAATCTTTCTTAAAACTAAATACCAAATTTCCTTTGGTGCAATTAAAAAAACAAAACAAAACAAAACAAAAGACCACAGATAATAAACTCCAAAAGAATGAGGAGTGAGACAGGGTTAATGATAGAGTGTAGAGGCCAATAATAAAATTTCACATTAACATAATATTGTTATATGAAATATATAAGGCTATCG
The DNA here is from genome assembly GCF_018350155.1 of Leopardus geoffroyi. Lineage (NCBI taxonomy): Eukaryota > Metazoa > Chordata > Mammalia > Carnivora > Felidae > Leopardus > Leopardus geoffroyi. The sequence goes on from NC_059331.1 coordinate 130,117,424, forward strand.
AGAAAATTTCCTGCAATCAAATAGTAGATTCATCTAAGGGGAAAAATATTGCAGCTAAAGCATGGGGATTTTTTCTTTCAAATTCAAATACAGAGAAGTATTATGTGAGTATAAAAAATCAAACAAGAACTTGCTCTTGAAAATTTATTTAAAGCTCTTATAAAGTATACTTGTGTGACTCAACAGTGTCATACTATTTGAAAAGACATTGCAGTTTAACCAGCAATGTCCATCTGGGCAAAAAAGGTTATTTAAATACCATGCACTTTGATGAATGACCTTTTAAATGGCCTTGCCCATTTTGTACTATTAGTTTGCAGTCAGTTCAGCGTAATATATTAAATCTGGAAGTAGCAGCCCAGTGAAACCAGGCCTTTAGAAGCAAAGAATTAATTCATTTAATGGCATTACCATTCCCAAATCAGTACTTAATTTTTCTTTGTTTGGAAGACTGAGCAAATACCTGTTTTTATTTTGGGGTGTTTTTGGTTTGTTTTCAATGCCAGAAGAAGCACACAATTAAGTCTGTTTTAAAAGCCTCTGAATAAACCATTTTAAGATTAGAATTTTTCCTTGACAAGAATCTACATAATTCCATTATGATCTGAAGAAATGACATAATATATAATCTCATTAGTATTTTTGTAAATGTAATCATTTCTATGAACAACCTAAATAGAATCATGGCTCATTTAAGACTTAGGGATCTTTCATTTGCCTGTAGCTTCCCAGTAGATGGAGTTTAAAGACTCTGTAGGGAATAGGCAAATACAGTTCACAATAAGAGATATTTAAGTAGCTCTGAAAATGGTTTGGTTACAACTCTTTAATTATAAGTAAAGTCATGGCAGTCTATGTGTCAAACTTTGGCCTAATGTGGTTGTTAGTCTAAAGTAGATTCTAATTAATAATTATTATTGTTATGGAAATAAGGTTTAGTATAAACAAACTAAGCACAAGATTCCACAATTCAATGAGGACTTATAATTTCCCCTTTCACAATACCAACATATTTATTTTACAACTGTTATTTAATTAATTAATTAATTTATTTATTTATTTAATGTAAATTGAAATTAGTGTGAACGTTCTACATCATTCCATCAGCAAAATTAATGATTTCTCTTTTTAAAAATACTTCCAAATATTTTAATTAATTTTTTTAATATTTATATTTGAGAGAGAGAGAAAGAGAAAATGAACGAGTGGGGGAGGGGCAGAGAGCGAAGGAGACACAGAATCCGAAGCAGATTCCAGGTTCTGAGCTGTCAGCACAGAGCCCGATGCAGGTCTCAAACTCATGAACCTTGAGATCATGGCCTGAACCGAAGTCAGAATAACAATAATGGACAGGATTTTTTTTAATATTTATTTATTTTTGAGAGAGAGATCGAGAGACAGAGCATGAGCAGGGGAGGGGCAGAGACAGGGAGATACAGAATCCAAACCAAGCTTCAGGCTCCAAGCTGTCAACACAGAGCCCCACCTGGGGCTTGAACTCACAAACCAGGAGATCAGGACCTGAGCCAAAGTCGGACGCTTGACTGACTGAGCCACCCAGGTGCCCCTGGACAGGAAATTTGTTAAAGATATCTTCTTTTTTTAAATGTTTACTTTTTATTTATTTATTTTGAGAGAGCAAACACAGGCCCTAGGGCCTTTATTTTGAATGAGCGGGGGAGGTGCAAAGAGAAAGGGGGAGACAGCATCCCAAGCAGATTCAAGACTGAGTTCAGAGCCTGAGATGGGGTTTGGTCCCACAAACTATGAGACCATGACCTGAGCCAAAACCAAGAGTCAGATGCTTAACCAAAGGAGCCACCCAGGTGCCCTGGAAAGGAATTTTTTTTTTTTAAACCTGCTTCTCTGTTGGCCAGCTCAACAATCAATAGTTGAGCTATTACAAAATACATTTCCTTCTCACTAGCCTCTACATTCTAGGAATCGCTTTCACCTGTTGAAATACGTGAACACTTGAGAAAAAGAGCAGAAAGCCCTGTGAAATGGGTAGGTAGTGCATCGGCTGGCGTGGATGCTCAGTGTAAGGGGACAGAATTTTGATGGAATAATACTTGCCTGTATGTTTAAATGAATCATGAGCATGACTCGATTACCCTTCCCACGATTGGGACAGCAAGCGTAATCATGATAAGGCACTACAATTCTCATTAGGTAGCCAAGACTGCTCAATGAAGTATCTCTCCAAGTACTTTGCAAACTAAAGGAGCTTGGAGACATCACATTGTCACTTCCATCTTTTGGTCTTCCACGTAAAAGTAACCACAGATGTATATTTGTTATGTTGTTATTTTTTAATTTATTAAAATTATATATTGTTATAATTTAATATAACTTAATTTTGAGGTTTGATCTCTCAAAATTTGATCATAGGTGAACATGAAGGCAGTTCAGTATTTCAGCTGGTAAACTTCTCTAACAGATACGGTGCATTATTAATTCCCGGCTGCAGAATCTAACACACGTCCAATCAGTTCTTGGTTCCTAAGGACTCTCAAATCAATCCACTTCTTCATATTTTCATTACTGCCACCATGGTCTAGGGACTAATCATCTCCCACTTTAACGGATACTATCATCAAGTAATTGTATTCTCTACCAAGAGCCTGTTTGCAATCTAAGCTTCCATTCATAATTTTCCCACATCAGTCTTGCTAACATGCCTTTTCTTATTTATTAACCTCCTGTCCAAAAATTTAAATGGATTTAGGTGCCTCTTAAATTGTATGTATGTAGTTAAGGATATAACATGCATAAAGTGTAATACTGACTTTTACATGGACAACTATATAGAAATTAAACCCTCATCCTGTAAGTAGATTTATTTTTATAACAAAATATAATAAAAATTTAATTGATTTTTTAAATATTAAAAATTTCAGTTTTATTAAAATCACTTTGATATTTTTATGTTTGTTAGTAGTCATTTTATCTTGCCTTTTGATTTTAAAATGGACTTTTGATATTTTTCAAAAAAAAGTTTTTGGAAAAATTCAAAAAAAGTTACTTTTTAATTGTTTATATTTACTTTCACTTACATTTTGATAAACATATATTCATACTTTTGTCACTATAAATGCGATTAAATATTATTTTACTCTTTTTGTAACTATTAATAATACAATGCAAATTATGTGAAAATCTGTATTATAACAGCATAATGATCTTGCTAAAATGGAGAACAGAAAAATTGTATGGAAAACATATAATAATTTTTGAAATATATGTATTTTTATTATATCACTATTCCAAACATCACAGGTCTTTCAGCAGAATATTCAGACTAGTAATAATAATTAAATTCAACCATCCTTGTTATATTTTCTGGTTTTAGCCATATGAAGGTATATTTATCAAGTTAAGACAAAGGAATATATTTCATTTAGCAGTTTGTTAGTTTGATTTATAGCTGTCAAGTATTTAGACACATTGTACGTGAACTTCGGTGACTTAGACCCTGCAGATGTTAGGGGGAAACTGCCATGTGACGTGTGGCCACTGACACCAACTTTTAATATTTTTGTTTATGTAGTTATTAAAAATATACTATCATATTTCAGACATAAAAGGCATAAAGTATAATATCACAAACACCTATATACTCACCCCCTGCTAAAGATATAAGGCAGTACCAGTAATTTGGTATCCCTGTTCAACCCTCCCTAATCACATTCACTCCCTCCTCTCCAGAAGAAACCACTATTCTGAATTCTTTCTTCAGTGTTTTTAATGTTTATTGATTTTTGAGAGAGAAATAGAGTATGTGTGCATGTGCACACAGCAGGGGAGGTGCAGACAGAGGAGAGACAGCAAATCCCAAGCTGACTCAGCACTATCAGCACAGAACTTCACATGGGGCTTGAACTCACAGACTGAGATCATGACCTGAGCCAAAATTAAGAGTCACAGACTTAACCACCTGAGCCTCCCAGGAGCCATTGTCCTGACTTCTTTATCACTATTTTAAATGGCAAATTCTTTAAGGGTGTGTTTCTTATTTGTTAATAAAGTCTACATATGGTTGATGATTGTACATGACAGCTCTTATGCTAGTAAACTTACAAGACTGTCATTATTAATAAGTCTGCAGATTCTTCTTGAGTTTTCTAAGTAGATAATAACATACATTACTTAAGGGGTGGAGAGAGTTAAGAATCTTCCTTTCCAATCTCAACATCTTTTTTTTATTATTTAAAAATTTTTTTAATGTTTATTTTTTTCTTGAGAGAGAGAGAGAGAGAGAGAGAGAGAGAGTGAGCAGGGGAGGGGCAGAGAGGGAGGGAGACAGAATCCCAAGCTGGCTCCGTGCCATCAGCACAGAGCCTGATGTGGGGCTTGAACCCATGAACCATGAGATCATGACCTGAGCCAAAACCAAGAGTTGGATGCTTAACCAACTGAGCCACCCAGGTGCCCCTCCAATCTCAACATCTTTTATTTCTTTTTCTTACCTTAACCTGTACTGGCAGTGACCTTAAGCACAACAGTCAATAGAAGTGGTGAGAGTGGACCTTCTTGCCTTGTTTCTGATTTAAAAGGGAAGGCTTCTAACATTTCTTCATTAATTACGCTAGATGCTATAGGCTGATTATACTGCTTTAAGAAGTGGCATGATGTGATCAGAGTTTTCAGAAAAATTCTTAGTGACAGGATGGGTTGGAGCAGAAATATCGGGGAGTCACTGGATCAGGAATCACTTACTGATAGTGCAAAAGCCATGGGGCCTCCAAGGCCCCATCAACAGAACATGCCTCATGGCTACGATTCCTACCACTGTATCAAAGAACTGCATTTTTTTTTTAACTCACCAAAGTTAGATAAATTTTAATATACCACAAACCCATATGGGTCTTCCTATGAATAGTATCTAAAACTGTGGTTACCGTGATTGATTATAGGCTCCATACATGGTTCTATTACACTGGGGGAAAAAAAACCACTCAAGTCACTGACAATCAAACTGATCTTTTAATTCTCTTTCAAGTCATTTCGATAAATATAACCAATAAGATGCTGACACAAGCAAAGTCATTTTTAAGATTATCTTACAAGCTTTAGGGAAATGTAAAATTTCCAAAGAAAGTTATCTCCCAGAAGCTCAGTCAAAAGACAAAGTCATTTACATAGTTTGTTGTTTGCATATTTAGAGAAGTGGAGAACAAAATATTACCCAATAAATATTTTATAAGTAGATATCCATTTAAATGAGGAAATTCAATCTCAAGCCTTGAATCACAGTATATTTAATAGCAGATTTTTTTCTCCTTTTGTTATCTAGACTAGGCAATAGCAGATTTTTCTTCTCTTCTGGACCCCTCCTATTTCCCATTTTACTTTCTGGGTAGATGCCAGTTATGTAGACAGACACCAATTATGTCTTATAAACAATAAGACAAAGGTTTCAATTCCACTTAAAAAAATTCTAAGTGCTTATAAAATTGCTAAATTAATAACACTGCATGTATTTTGCCAAATCTTGGCTCCTGACCCCACTGTCAGTAAATATACATTTCTAATAAAATGAACATGCTTAATTCTGTAACTAAACAGCCCAAAGGAATGGTATCTGCCATAGCAATGAAGTCTAATGACAATTCTGCTGACATTTCTCATATCTGAAAATGAAGTCATGTGGAAAATGATTTCTACACTAGCAGAATAATTAAGACAGAAAGCGAAATTTGATTTGGTAGAAATGGAAGTTCAGATTGTCTCTGTTTTCAGTGGGGTGTGTGGGGAGATGATATTATTTACGTCCCAAAGATCTTTAGTTGACATCATCCTTCCATACTCTCTTTTTAAAAATCATTTTTTTTCTGATGTCTTAACTGTACAGTAACAAATCTAACTAAAAGCAATGTTAATCCCAAGGGACTTTTGTTTCCTTTTTTTTGCATAGGTATTTCTCGGTTTCTAATATTGTTCCAGAGAATGGGCTCTTTCCTTACTGTTAGCCATCTTTCATTATACAGATATTTTAATTACACTGGCATTTCTTTTCCTTGGTTTTGGACTTTTTATGAAATGCATGTCTTTGTCTACATCAGCCAAATGAAAATTACACCTAAGTAAAATGTGAAGTTATTCAGTTCCAGCACTGTTTAAGGGAACTGTGAGAAACACCAAGGTACAGTTTTATGATTTTAAGAACCATAGGACTGTTGCTACCATTATTTTCCTATAAAATATAGATTATTTTAGTTCCTAACAAAATTTTTTAATGAAAAAAAGCATGCACTACAAGAAAACAAGAAAATATCACCAATTACAGTCTGAGCAACATGTTTTAAAGAAAGTGTGAATAGAACACTTTATTTGGATCCTGTCAGCACAGTCTAATGACCTTCTTCTTTATTTGAAAATGGCTGGTTTTAAATAAAAGTTATTCTAGCTGTTCAAGAGAACTTATACAAGGAAAATGCTACATTTCAACAATAAATAAAATGAAATGTCAATTCATTCTCATCATAAGTCCACAAGATTATTCTGTATTGTATTAGCAGAGTGTTTTCAATGCAGCTGAAACCAATTAAGTACTCAAGGCATAAACCACTTCATTCACAAAACATGCAGCATCTAAAGTGTTTTATGCAATACAAGATTTTATCAAATAGTTATTATTTTCACAGATTTCAGAACACTCTGTTCTACCAAATTCTCCTAGGAAGTTTTCCAGTTTCTTTCTTATGGGTTTTTAGTATATAAAAGTCTGCTCCTCTAAGAGACCCTGTCACACCCCCACAGAGAGTACCTCTTGGGCTGTGTTGTGAATGCCTGATTGATTATCTGCCTCCCGTCTAGGTTGTGCTTCCTTGAAATAGGGATTGTAATTCAGTCATTGTAGTATCTCTTGACCCTCATCCCTGCTTCTCCCAAGCATCAGTGCATCTCTGATGACAGAGACAAAGGTTTGGGAAGACCCACAAATTCAATGCACTCTTCATTATCTAGGACTTGAATCTCTGTTCCTAAAGTCTCTGAATGTTTTAAATATCTCCCAAATCTCCATTTCAATTCCTCCCTTTGTCCTTGGTCTCAAAAATGTAAAGACTGCCCGACCCATTAGCTTTCTTTCAGTCTTTTTGCATTTCCAACAATCTTGTTTTATTGCCTAATCACATGCTGTATTTCTCTTTTACCAAAAATGTGTAATATAGGGGAAAATTTCAAAACAGGCATGACTAGTAGTAAACATATTAAAATGTTCATTTCCCACATGTATTAGCTAATCTAGCAACATCTCTGTAGTTAATACAATCCTCATCTCTCCTGACCCATTCCACCTATCAGAGTCCAGGTCAGAATCAATCTAGACAAATAGTAGACGCTCAAAATGTGCCCTGAAGACATAAACAAAAGGCTTGTATGATATAAAACATAAACTTTGCTCCTTTCCTTTATTTTTCATTAGTTTTTTTTAAAAAAAATTAATATTTATTCATTTTTGAGAAAGAGAAACAGAGAGACAAAGAGAGAATGAGTGGAGGAGGGGCAGAGGGAGAGGGAGACCAAGAATCTGAAGCAGGCTGCAGGCTCTGAGCTGTCAGCACAGAGCCCCACTTGGGGCTCAAACTCAAGGACCATGAGATCATGACCTGAGCTGACGTCGGAAGCTCAAGCAACTGAGCCACCCAGAGGCCCCCTCACTAGTTTTTTAAAAAGCAAAAAACTTTTTGAACTTCACAAGGTTCTCTTTTGAATTCTATGGCATTTTAATCTTTAACTTCGGTGCTTGCTTATATATCATCACTTATAGACAATCAGCTCATTTAATTAATAAGTAATATTTCTACTACTCATTTATTCTACAACCGTGATTTCCTTCAAGGTATATTTCCTTCAAGAAAACATTCTAGGGGCCTAATATTTTATTTAATTAGGCACCCATGAAATAAGTGATTAGGTTAGCTATTTTCCAAATGACTTGGAACTAAAAAGAATTCATACTTAGTATACCTTGCAGTTTCCACTCTCAGATAAAGGCAGTATATCATGCATAGTTTCTATATTCAAATTGTTCAGTTCTGCTTCATGCTTCCTGCACACAAATTGTTCACAAGGTGACACTATGATCACATACCTAAAAATCAAAACACTTTTATACATTCTTGGAAAGGTTATCTTTGCCCTGAAATGTTTAAGTCAAAAGTTCTTTTTCTAATATTCTTTGATCAATGAAGTAAAAATGAATTACTTGATTTAGACACTAAGTGCCTAGAATTATAACATATATTCTTTACAACAAATCACTACACAGCAAACAGTGAGAGGATTTCAGTGGCTCATGACTTAGTGCTAGATAGAATAAAAGAAAAACTTCAAAGAGAGAAAATATATGAGCTAAATGGAAGCTATGGAAAGATCCTTATTTGTGTTTTTACCACAAAGAATGAATAGCTATGAGAATATCTCAAATTTAAGTACTGAAATGAATATGATAAATGAAAGAACGAAATGCTATATACATTTTTAACTGATGAAAAGTCTTCTAATCTGAAATAACTAAAATTTATTATTTGAAAATGGATGCATACATACAAATACAAAACTTGCTTTTTAATGCACTTTAATTTTGAGGCAAGCAGAAAATTCATCAGTATTTATTATAATCAGTTACTTTTGAGTGCTAGCGAAGAACACCATGGCTACAGGAGAAAATGTCTCAATGTCATTTACATGGAAGTAGGGATGGTAAAGGGAAAGACTAATTTCAGAGAACAAAAGAATTGGTAAGATAAGAGGTTATCAATGTTCTCAGCAATCATCATATATCTTTAATATATAATCTAGTAAGATAAAGTAGTAACATACACTGAAAAACACTTCTAGATAATTATCATAATTTTTAAAAAAATTACAAAAGCTATTACACTAGAAACCTAAGTATAGTCATACATTGGTGAATCCATATTATGAGAAGATAGGACATTTTCTTTTTTCTTTCTTTTTTTTAAAAATGTTTATTTACTTAGTTTGAGTGGGTGAGAGAGAGAGAGAGTGTGTGTGAGTAAGCAGCGGATACGCAGATGAGAGGGAGAGAGAGAATCTCAAGCAGGCTCTGTTCTGTCAGCACAGAGCCAGACCAGGTACTTGATTTCAGGAACCATGAGGCCTTGACCTGAACCAGTATCAAGAGTTGGACACCTAATCAACTCAGCCACCCAGGTTCCCCAGGACATTTTCTATCATTGTGTTATAATGATATATTTAAGGTGTTTACCATGAAAATATTCCACAGAGATATTTTTCATAATTGAAACATTTCCTACCAATGACATCTGTGACATTTTTCTCTCTGGCCACAGAACCATAAAACATATTTATAGAACTTACAGTCAAAATGAAACTCAGAAGTCATTTAAACACCTTTATCCTACTTTTTAAAGAATTAGCTTTGTTTCTAATTATAAAGATAATAAAAATTGTTGCAATTTTTTTAAAATAAAAAGAAATACAAAGGTATGAAAAAGAATCAACTATAACCAGAGCAACTAGAGATAACATGATATTGTATATTCCAGTCTTTATTTTTTTACTTAAAACAGTATCATGAACATAATGCCATGTTATGTCACAAATATAATTTTTAATGACTGCATAATATTTAAACCTCTGAATGAATCATACTTTATTTAATTATACTCCTATTTTAGGTTGCTGAGGATGTTCATTAAAATTTTGATGATATATATTTTGATTTTATATATCATAGGAGTACAATTACATAGATTTTATCACTCATTGATAAAATATGTACTCATTTTATTATTTATTTATTTAAGATAGATTCAGAGAAGAAAAAATTCTTCCCTTTAAACATGATGAAATGTAGACCAGTACAAGTTAACTGATTGATGAGGTCCATAACCAAAATTATCTAATTTTCTGTTTTATAACATAACATCTACGTTCATAAGAGAGTTTACTAGTTTCTTTCCATAAATCATTCTCTATAATTTAAAAGTACAGCTGTTGGATCTTGTTCTGCTGTATGTATTCTATTGCTATATCAATATTGCTATCTTTATTTATTTTTTTTTTTCAACGTTTATTTATTTTTGGGACAGAGGGAGACAGAGCATGAACGGGGGAGGGGCAGAGAGAGAGGGAGACACAGAATCGGAAACAGGCTCCAGGCTCTGAGCCATCAGCCCAGAGCCTGACGCCGGGCTCGAACTCACGGACCGCGAGATCGTGACCTGGCTGAAGTCGGACGCCTAACCGACTGCGCCACCCAGGCGCCCCAATATTGCTATCTTTAAATTCCTAATCTATTATTCATCTTTTACTCATAACTATTTCATTCCCTCTTGAGCCTACATAGGGTGGCAATAAAACAAATCAGTAAAGCAAATTAAAATAGCAAGAAGAAATAAGAAAACAAACTAGAAAAACACCAGAATGAGACATTCTTTCTTATTCTTCTTTAGATTTCAAACAAAAGTCTACTTGAATATAGAAAAAGTCAGCTCCATTATGATCACTAATAGGCCATATTTTATTTTTTAAAAAATTTTTTTTTCAACGTTTATTTATTTTTGGGACAGAGAGAGACAGAGCATGAACGGGGGAGGGGCAGAGAGAGAGGGAGACACAGAATTGGAAACAGGCTCCAGGCTCTGAGCCATCAGCCCAGAGCCCGACGCGGGGCTCGAACTCACGGACCGCGAGATCGTGACCTGGCTGAAGTCGGACGCCTAACCGACTGCGCCACCCAGGCGCCCCAATAGGCCATATTTTAAAATAAGCAAGGGAGAGTCTATTATAAAGTGTCATTACTATTCAAAGAGTTAAAGTATGTAAAACGATTTGGATACATTTCTGAAATTATTTGGAAGGCAAATGAAGGGTAAAAGCTTCAATCAGTTTCACCAAGTCAAGATAAGCATCTTAGAAACAATCCTGACTGCCTAAAGATAGATTGTTTACATTAAGAAAAAGTACAATCCCTAGTTCCAAGAAGAGAAATGAATCAACCATCCATAAAACCTGGAGCTTACTGACCTTACACATACAACCTCCAAGTATGCTAATTGATAAGCCAAAAAATGGAACTTAGAATTATTGGAAAAATATAGTAATTTTCAAGTGTATATGAATTTTAAAATTCAAGATTATTTCAGTTTTTTAGAATTACAAAACCTTACTTTTTATTTTTTAGAATTATAAAAACTTTAAAATAATTACCAAAATATTCCAATAAGCATTTATTAATCAAAAATGCAGTAAGAAAATTCTATACTCCAATATCACAGTTTAGCTTTAAATAAGAATTGCAGGGTTTTATTTTACATTTTCCCCCTATTGTCCTTTTAAAATGTGCTTGGGGGCATCAATATTAATAATTCATCCTAATTATAAATGCTATTGGAACACAAAACTGGAGAGTTTATTGTCAAAGTAAAAAAAAATGTTTACTATAACTCATCAAATACAATTAGCTTTATAAGTGATATGACAAATGTTTTCCTTCTATAAAGGTTCTTCACCTAATTTTGACAAATAAAAACAAAACTAATTAAGTGAATGGACATTAATAGCTCAGCCTACCCCATGGACTAAGGGCCTCTCTGCTTGTTTGTTAATAACAATTAAGAAGGGAAGAAAACAACCACTAAATTTCAAAATGGTTTGGGGCCTCTGATTCTTATTACTGGTAAAAAAACACCGAGGGTTACATGCAATTCTTTGTATTCTGGCTATCAACTCTATCTTTTCCTTTCCAAAATAAGAAAGCATGTGGAATAAACTGATTGAGGATTATATTAATTATATAAGCAATATTGCACTGGCTTTATTTATTTATAAAGGAAAAACAAACCAATCTCACATATTAGTACTTTATTATTCACCACACCCCCCACATCTGATAACAAACACAATAATTTTAACACTTGATTTCAGAGTCACTATCCCAATGAGTTAAAACCCAAACTAAAGTTAACCAAAATTTTAATGTGGATTTGGCCAACAACATGATGCACTAAATAGATTTAAACTGATTGATGAGAGAGAAATAAAACTGCTTTTAGATTATTTCTTTTTGCCTTCAATTTGCTACTAAATTTCTTCATAACAGTCACTTCTATGACACTATTAAGTGACCTGTAGGTCACATTTCCAATCTGTTCATTCCATCTTTGATATACCCTAAGAAGATTAAATTGCATTTTTGTAATAATTACTCTTCAAAAGCAAAAAAGACCTTAGAAGGTTTTATTATCATCACTGAAACCCCTCCTCTCAAAAAAGACATAGGAGTGGTCTCATATAAGGTTTTCTTTCACTTCTTACTGTACTTTTGGCCAAAGGTAAGTCAAAGTAGCTGTTCCTCCAGTGACAATAATAGTAATCTCTCATAATATGTCATGGAAATTATTTTATAGAGATGTCCAACACTTAGTTTTACACAAAAGAATGTGGATAATGTTCTTTGCAAACATATCTGAAGGTGCTCAAAATTAATTTATACATACATAACAAGTATAGATATGCCCAGTGGTAAGAGAATCTAATTGGCTAAAGATCCAAGTTTTTAAGTAGACGTAGGTACTAGAAATCAGGTCTAGTTTCTATTAACTAAAATATTCTTCACTTTAGTGGTTTCAGGAGTTCAGAGAATTTCTATATGCATTCAAAATGAAAAAAATTACAAAATATCAGTTTAGATGTATATCTCATAGACTATAAACATGGCATAAGGAATGTCTGCATTTCTTCTACAAAATAAATGTGGGCAAAAAAAATGGTACTAACCGATATGATTTCCATTATACTTGCATTTTTAACAAACAATTTAGAAAATTGATGCTTATAGGTCTTTTACACATTTTATCTGTTAAGCACTAACTGAAAACATAAGACAAAGAGCATTTCTGTGGAGAAAAAAACAGACCTTTCTACTGGGATCAGTCAGCCAACTGAAACTATCTTTGGTACTTTACTGAAGGGTCTAATTTCTTTACTATGAAACGCGCGCGTGCACACACACACACACACACACACACACCTTGACGGCTTATATTATCTATAGAATATTTAAAAGGAATTGTCCAAATATAAACTGCTCCACTGTGAAATTCATGATCAGTCGTGCTTGGATTACCTGAGCAATCTACCTGACATAATTTTGTTCCTACATGTGACATCCAATTACATCATGTGACAAATGACTTACCGGCCCAAAAGAATTACTGTCAAAACTGTGTCCATGATGATCACCTTCAACCCAGATGTGACCCCGGGGAACTTTGACATACCGGTTTTTGTGTCCCATAGTTCTAGAAATAAAGAGCATATATAACCATTGAGATGAGAATAGAAAGATCAAATAGTTGAGCATACAAAGAAACAGAGGGCAAAATGCTGTTATAAAGATGCAACAGATAATTACAGGTGAACCATGAAGCTACTCTATATCTTCATTTTTAAGTAACATATGGTTAGGACCTTGTAAACCAATGCACAGTAAAATTTTTTTCACTTTTCGGTAGGAAAGAATTTTGTGCTTAAATAAAATGCACTAGCACCAAATACAAAGTTTTACTACTATAATTAATTCTCAATATCCTAGATATATTTTTATGAAATAAGCTCTAACAAAATATAGATCTATTTATTTTCTGACATTTGCTTTTATGTCAATGTTCAACTTGATCAGCTGTAATCTTTATTTCTTTAGTCAAATAAACTTCTCAAACCAACAGACAGCATTTTTCATAATGTCTTAATACTCTAAAAATCAGCATATATAAGAGACAACAACAAAAACCTGGATGATATCTTGTCAGATTGAAACTATCAGTATCAGCTAAAATTGTTTTGATCAGTATTATTTTATTTCATAAATTATTCTTTAAAATGAGAAAGTTTTTAGCAATTTTGAAGACTGTTTAAAGATTGATGATCAATGATACACATTTAGTGGAACATTCTATATTCTTAAGACTGACAAGGAAATGGAATAAGGAAAGGCTCTCTCATACACTATTGGTGACAATATAAAATGATACAACATTTTCTCCTATTTTACAATTTGGGGCTTATTTTCAGCAAATTTGTTAATAGGCTAAAATGTATATGCCTTTGACTTAAGTTATTATGCTGGCAGAAATCCATTCCAAAGAAATAATCAGAATGTGAACAAATACTTATCAGGAGTATTCAACACAAGTTTTTTGTTTGTTTGTTTGTTTTGTTTTTTAAAAGAAAGGTAGACTGCCACATGCAGTGCCTCATTTGGATGTGTCTGGAATCTTAGAAGCTTGACAAACTTCTGTTCTACAAATGGACCTGGGGAGCTTGTTTGGAGGTTTTAGCAGGGGAGTGCAGCTACTCCCATACACTTGACAGAAGAACTCTATCTGGGAAGGTCATCCACTTTGACAGAGGGAGCAGCTTTAGGAGGGACACACAGGGAGTGGTGAGGGAGGAAGGGGACATCCACCTAGCCAGATGGGTGGAATCAACCTTGGTGAACAATGGAGTGAGAAATATCGCAGCAAAATCACCCTCACATTCTCAACACATGGTTAAAGAAATTATGATACAACCAATTTAATAAAAGGAATGAGATTAGAATAAAATATTACCCAATTCTATAATAATAAATTCTTTTGAGGGAAGAGTCTGTCCTTTTTTTTTCTTCTTTTACTCCACAAACATTTTGGGAAATGCCTAACCTAAAGAAGCTTCTCAATAAATGTTGGTTGAATGAATGAATGAGTAAACATCACCCCCAAGTCTATAGAGTTAAGCACAAAAACTGAGCTTTGTGAGCTATTCTTTAAGGTAGAGTCCCTTTCAGACCATTTCTGTTAGTTAGCAAGTTGTATATGTACAGAAGAATACATATAAAAGGAAGACTACACATAAATTGGTGCTATAGAAATCGAAACTATTCATTATCTAGAATGGTTTTTAATTTTCAAGATAACTTCAGTGTTGAATTACTTTGCTTGAGATCAGTAAATCATTCATGCAAGGAAGCATTGTTGTAGCCATTAGAAGCCCAAAGTAAGTTAATGACTGTCGTTTATTTTTAATTACTACTAGGAAGAAGAGTTTCAGCTTTTTAAAAGAAAAGCAAAAACAAGTTGAAAACATCTCACCATCATATACTCTGTAATATAAGTGTTCTTCAATTAAAATCTGTCAATTAGTTCTTGACATCAATACTGCTTTTATCATGAGAATGCCTCTAAGAACTAATATCCCACATCAAGTGTTAATGATGGGAGAAGACCCTTTTACTTAATTGTTGGCAAGGCAGACTCTCCTAATAAGTCCACACATTTGTTCACCTTATTAAGCTGGCTATTTAGAATAGTTAGAAAGAAAACAATCGCCCATTTTGTCTCTTCAAGCAGAATTATGAAATAAAACCAGCATAAAATCATTTCTGCAATGAAATGGTAGATGTTAACAAGCAGAGTCTTCTGGAAACCAGAAGAATGATATAAAAGTCAGATTGAATTTCAGTATCGTATGAACTAAGGAGTCAAGATACTTGTGATAGAAAGTGACAGTATCATAAAATTACCAGTGACAGTCACAATTTCTTTGCATTGACCATCTTATCTAAAATATGTAAATACACCCATCTTCCCATCATTTTCTATCCTCTTACAATGCAGCTACTAACACTTGACATTCACTTGCTGGTTTCTTTGTTTATTGGCTATCTCCCCCTACCTAGAATGCAAACTTTGGCACGTTGCATTGTTCACTTTCTTCGTATTGCTAGAGCCCAGAAGAAAGCATTGTACAAAACACTCAACAATTATTTGTTGAATAAATGATCAAATGAATAACTGAAGAATGAAGAATACTGCAACAAAAGCAGAATAACAGAATGGAAAGTTCAGAGTCTGGAACCAGACTAAACCAGTTTTAATCTGGCTACCACAACTCATAAGCAATCTTGTGCAAGTTACTAAATTTCTACCTCCATGTGCCTATCTTTAAAACAGGAGGAATAAGACATACTCTAACTGGTTGAGAGGAAGGTCAGTAGTTAAATGAGACTATAATGGAGAGGTTACTGTAGAGCATAGTTTCTGCAATCAGCCTATTGTGGCTTTTATATCTGGCTTAACTCTTTCAACTTCATGTGACCTTGGGCAAGTTGATACGACTTGTCAGTTTTCTCATTTGGAGAATGGACCAAATAACAGTACCTAACTCAAAAAGTTGTTCTATGAATAAAGTGGAATGTATTAAACACTTGATAAATGGACTCTCTTATATTTGAGACTTTTTTTAAGCACTCAGTATACTTCTGATATACAGTAGGAACCCAATAAGTGGTAGTTATTATTGCTATTGTCTTCCTTTGTCCACTATTTTCTTTCTTTTCAAAATTCAGAATGTGTTCAGCCTCCACTATCTATTAGCATCAGACTCTTAAAATTACCTGAGCTACGCTTCAATAATTTCTTTTCCCCACAGTTTCACTGTGACTATAGACTATTTTTTATGGTACGATAAATCTTTTTTTTTTTTCCTTTTTATTCGTATGCCCTTCTGGGATACTCTAAAATTTATATGTGAAAACACAATCTATCTGTTTGTGCATATTTAAATATGCAGAGAGTAGTAGGTGAAAAAACTCTCTATTTGTGTTTTTTCACCAACTAATCACTTGCATTTTTGAATGTCACAGTGCTAATAGGAGTGGTTTACCTCAATACCAGACAGGTGTGAAAGAACACTTTGAACTGTAGCACTCTGATAAAATTCACTCCATTTACATAGTGCATATTTCTCAGGTTTCAATCTAACTTTTTAAAAAATAACCCAAAGTATCTTTAAAAAATATGATGTTAAAATATCGAGCTGGTTCCTTTTAGGACTGCCAAAGAAATATAATACTCCTAATAGAATTCCTCTGGAGAAGGAATTTTAAATAGCTTTGTGCTTCTGAAATCACATAAAAGAAAGACAAGATAATCTTTTAGGTGATTTAACAGTTAAGTGAGGTGTCAGCATACAAGGTTGTATGTATCTATGGGTTGCAAATAATTTTGGTTTGACAGTCAAAAATGAGTTCTGTATGGTATTTTAACTACCTGTCTACAAAGAGGCATTTTTAGTACTAGCTTTACCAAGACAAGTTACCTAGGTCTTATAAATGGAATGAAGAATGATTGCCTCCAATTTGATTTGACCTTGAAAACATTTTTAAAAAAATCTCAGTCTTTTGAGTGTCACCAGTTGAATACAAAATTATCAACATAATCTTTAATACAAGTAGGAAACAAATTCATATTTAAAATATTTCCCAAATACACACACGCACGAAGACACATTCTTAACTTAGGTAATTAATAGTAATAATTCATGATTTATTAAAGTATTTTTATTTCTTTTTTTTTAATTTTTTTTAATGCTTCATTTATTCTTAGAGAGACAGAGTACTAGTGGGGGAGGGGCAGAGCAAGAGAGGGACACAGAATCAGAAGCAGGCTCCAAGCTCTGAGCTGTCAGCACAGAGCCCAATGCGGGGCTTGAACTCACAAGCCATGAGATCATGACCAGAGCCGAAGTCAGATGCTTTACCAACTGAGCCACCCAGGCACCCCAAAGTATTTTTATTTCTATATTTTTCAAATGATTATACTGATTATCCTCATTGTCCAAAGCAGTGCTGCCCTGAGTGTGTATACTACTCTCTGGATCCTAGACACCTGGATTTTTATTGTCCTGAAGGGAGTAGGTGTCACCGGCTCAGCCAGATCAGGAATTGGAACCAGATCCCTTCTATCATCATCATCACTGATGGACTGGACTAGGGGGAAAAAAAAGGTCTTGATGGTAATCAGGAAAGGAAAACAAGAAGGACAATTGTCTATCTAGGGTTGGCATCTAGAAGAGACAATAATTCTCCCTTGAGAATCCTTGTCCTGCTCTCAGATAAGATAGGAGTTCAAATTCATACTGCTTGTATGGTCTAACAAAGTTAAGAATTAACTTTGAATTATTAGGAATCTGGCAGAAGAAAATTTAAGATTATTCAAGAATAATCCTTCATTTCAGAGTTTGCTATAGATAAGTCCCAGCCAGTAAGAGCTCATAATTCAAAACAACACAACTCACCAGGAAATAGCCAGTATTAATGAGTCAAGACAAACAACAAACAGCAGAATTAGACCACCAGGGACTTAAAATACTGGATTTATCAAACATAAAATATAAATTATACATATTTAAATATTTTTAAAAATTAAAAAGGGAATTTTAAAAAATGAGCAAGAAACACAACTCTATTTTCAAGGACCTTTGAAAAAGAATCAAATAGCACTTCTATTTATTTAAATATTCTTTTGCCATTTATTTATTTTTGAGAGAGAGACAAAGTGTGAGTGGGGGAGTGGCAGAGAGAGAGGGAGACACAGGCTCCAGTTTCTGAGCTGTCTGCACAGAGCCTGACGTGGGGCTCAAACTCATGAACCATGAGATCATGACCTGAGCTGAAGTCAGTTGATTAACTGACTGAGCCACCCAGGCTCCCCTAACACTTCTAAATTTTAAAATGCAGTGGCCCTTGAACAATGTGGAGGTTGGGCACTGACCCCCAGTGCAGTAGAAAATCCTCATAAAACTTTTGACTCCCCCAAAACTTAACTATTAATAGCCTACTGTTGTCCAGAAACCTTACTGGTAACATAAGCAGTCAACTCACAAAATACATGTATTTTGTATGTTATATGTATTCTATATTGAATTTCTACAAGAGTAAGTAGAGAAAAGAAAATGTTATTAAGAAAATCATAATGAAGAGAAAATACATTTATAGTAGTATTATATGTTTATCAAAACAAATCTACATATAAGAGGACCCACCCAGGTCAAATCCATGTTGTTCAAAGGTCAACTGTAGATGATTAAATATGTGGACAGAAATGAGGATTACTGAAAGCTAAAGAAAGAAGTAATGAACTGGAATATATATCTAAAAAAGTTACTTAGAATTTAGAAATGAGAGGTAAAGAAATATAAGACAATGTAAGAGATGTTAAGAGACATGGAGGACATTACTAGAATATGTAACGTAAGTGTAATCAAAGTTCCAAAGGAAGAGAATAAAAGAAAACAAGGAAAAACAATATTTGAAGAGACAGTACTAGAGAACTTTTCATAATTGATGAAAGCATAAATTCACAGATTCTGCAAAGTGAACCAACAGCAGGACAAGTACAAAGAAACCACACCTCGCTATAACATAATGCATTGGTAGAACCCTAAAGATCCTCTTCCCCCCAACGACAAATTTCTGAGAAGCTACCAGGGGAAAAAAAGATTATCTTCAAAGGACTAACCATTAAACAGCAGAGTTCCCATATTAGGGTATAATTTACATGAAATATAACACAAACATTTCAAGTATGCAATTCAATGAGTTTTTAGCAATCTATATAGTCCTATAATCACTAGATCAAGATCTAAAACACTTGAATTATCCAATAAAGTTTCCTCAGGCCCCTCGGCAGGCAAATCTGCCTGACTCCCATTCTTGGCTCCAGGTACTTGGACTGAGGACTGAGATGCTTTCTATTACTACAGTTTTGCCTTCCTAGACTTTTCTACATATGAAATTATTCAACATGTATTCTTTTATTTCTGGTTTGCTTAAATTAATCTAATGTATTTTGGATTAATTCATGATCTAAATAAACTGTTGGTTTATCAAGCAATAGTTTATGGACACTTGGGTTGTTTCCAATTTGGGTTGTTTCCAATTCTTATCATTGAAGCAACTATGAACATTTCAGTATATGTATTTGTGTGGATGTATGTTTTCATTTCGCTTGGGTATATATCTGTTAGTGAAATGGTTGCGTCATATGGTAACTGAAGTCTTGGGTAAGTTCAGGTATTCCACACCTCACCAACGCTGGATAATTATCACTCTTTCAACTTTAGCCATTTTAGGGCTATGTTTTTCCCTAATTACTAATGTTTCTGAATATGTATTTGTCATTTACTTTCTTCGGTGAATGATTTACAGTTTTAAAAATGAAATTCAGTGGTTTGTCTTTTTATTATTGAGTTGTATAATTTTTTATATAGTCTGGATATAACTCTTATCAGATATATGTTTTTGCAAATAATTTCTCCTGACCTGTGGCATGTTTCCTTTTTTAAAAATTTTCTTAACAGTTTTCTTCAAAGAACAGACATTTTTAATTTTAATGAGTCTGTTTAGCAATTTTTTTCTTTTATAATGCATGCTTTTTATGCCGTAAGAAATCTTTGCCTAATCAAAGCCACAAATCTTTTCTTCTATTTTTTTCCACTTTTCTAGTTTTAGGACTTTTTTTCTTTTTTAATATAATACAAAAGGAAGCTCAAGTTCTCTTTCTTTCTTTCTTTCTTTCTTTCTTTCTTTCTTTGGGATATCCAAATTTTCTTGCACCATTTTTTTAAAAAAAGACTATTCTTTTCTTACTTGAATCACCTTATGCTTTGGATAAGTTATGTACACTCAGAATTCTTATGCTGGAGCCCTATCTCCCAGATGGAGCTGGGACCTTTGGGTGATAATCAGGTTTAGATGAGGGCAAAAGGGTAGGGCCCTCATGAAAGATTAGTGCCCTTATAAGAAGAGAGCAGAGAGAGCTTGTCTGATCTCTCGCTCCTTCCTCCACTCCCCATTCCTACTCTCTCACTCTGTCTACCATGTCACAACTTATACAAATAACATGCAGAAAAGGAAGAAATTGATTTAAAATAAAATTTTCTAAGGATTTTAAATTTTTCTAGTGAAGAATTTATTATCTTTGGACTTTGTTCAGCATGCATTTAAATCATTTTAGGAATTGTAATGGAAATATAGTCTATAACTCCCTAATAAGTAGACAGAAAATAGAATTAAAACACCTCCATTAATGCAAAAGAATTCAATAAATTAAAAAGCAAGTAGAAAAAGCAGGATCAATAGAAAGCACAAATAAGACGGTATTTAAGTACACCGGTAATCATAATTAAAGTAGATGAATTAATAAAGCTAATTAGAAAAAAATGATTGTCCAACTGTGTAAAAATTCTAGCTACATGCTGCTCATAAGAGAGACACATAAAACAAAAGGATAAAGATAATTTGATAAATAATAAAATGATAAATCAGATAAATAATAGCTGTATTAGTACCCAAATGAGATCAGGTCTCTGAAATGAGAATGAAGTGTCTACAGGACCCGATCATGAAACCACTGTTGTTTATATTATACTATGGAAGTATTTGAAGCAGGGTAGTAAGCCTAAAAATCTTTAATAAATAAAGTTAAATTTTGTTTATTAAAATCTATGGTCAGGGTCAATATTCTAAAAAGTCCAAAGATCTCTGCTATAACAACATGATAAACTTTTCTACTGTTCAATATAACCATTCTCTTTTCTAACTTTAAATGCTACCAATTGTTACATTTGCTTTGTATAAAAATGCTGAGGTATGGAGACTCAACACTCTTTTCCTTGGAGTTTGTATTGAATTAGAATTGTATTTAATTTAAGAAAAAAAGAGAAATGTATGTAATTAATAGAGGGTGAATTTAAGCAAATTAGGTGATAATATTTCTAGGAAGTTGAATCACCTAGAGCTACCTGTAAGTGAGGACATTTCTTAAGATCACAGTTGGAAAGACACCAGCAGTGATCTAATAAAACTCCTTTTTGGATACATAAAATAGAGACAAAAAGCATTTAGGTGAAGTCACCTAGTTAGTTAATGGCAGGGCAAAGACTGTATAACCAGATTCTATAATTTCCTTTCCATTGCACCATGGATCATAACTACTTGAGATTCAAAGAATAGGTCTTAACATCTTTTCACTGGAGAAAAATGAAATGTCATTCTCTAAATAGATTGTAGATTGTTGCTAGGTGATCAGAGCAAATCTATTTAGTTCATTTAAACCAGAACTTAGGTTGATACATTCTCACAATAAAGTTGCAGAATTAATTTTATAAATTTAATATGAATGCTCTTAGTATACCTAAGAATTTTTTAAATGAAATTCCTGATGTACTTTTAAGAAAAATAAATTTGGATTATAAGAGCGTAGATGTGACAATTTCCTTAATATATAGAATGCTTTCTCCTGTTAAACATAATTATTTACAATATCTATGGCTGCCCATAAAAATCAGTGTAATTGTTAGTGAAAATTTGAGAAAGATATCAACATTTATCAAGCACTAGATTCCACCCCTGCTAGATCAGGCCATGTATATAATACATATTTAGGCTGTGCGGATCAATCTGGTAATGAGGTGGCAGTTTATCCTGTGTTACCTTGTGAGTAATGGTTAGTTTATGAGGATAAGTTTATGAACCCTATGAGAAACATGACTCTGCTTTTTCATTCCTGTTATAAACACATGTCGAATGACTACTATGTGAAACAGTATAAATAGGGTGGGTGAGGGCACAGAAAAGAATAAGATCTTGTCTCTACTACCAAGTTTATAACTTATACTGTGATTCATAAGCAGATAAAGTCTGTGAAATACATATGGCAATCTACCATAGAGTAAATTTAACACGTTGGAAGCATCTGCAAGAATATAACTGATGAAAGAGGAATTAATAAATGAACAAATGTCAAATGTTGCTAACTGCATAGGCGTTCAAAGGATGGTATTATTTTAGTCTGGAATAGCCAGGAAAGGCATATTTGAATCAAGATATAAAGAAGGAATAGGTAAAAGGTAACAGGTAAAGACGGCAGTATGGAACTCAAATCCCATTCTCTTATAGAGCATTATTTCCTCAATATATAGCATCATAAATGCTATGATAAAGATTTTATAATGAAGACTTTTTTGCATTATAATAATAGTATACAAAAAATAAACATATTTAAGTCATTTCATTCTAAAGATACCATTAATTTTTCTCTTATTTTCCTTAATTCTTCTTATTTTTCTCATATTCTAAATGCCATTATAATATATCCAATATTAATTTATACTAGATCATATTAAGTGAAAAGTACTTAAGTAGGTAAATATATTATTGAGTTATATCATAATTATAAACGTATAAGCTATCTGAATATACAAAAGATAACTCCAAGTAGTAAAGAAGGTATCTAACTTGTATAAAGCTGGTTTTCCTAACATGATAAAAACATGAAATGTCAAAGGTTTAAACACCATAGTCAATTTACCTATTGTTAAACTGGATTTTTTTTAATGCTTATTTATTTATTTTGAGAAAGAGAGAGTGCACACGAGCAGGGGAGGGGCAGAGACAGAGGAAAAGAGAAAATCCCAAGCAGGCTCCGCACTATCAGTGCAGAGTCTCATGGGGCTTGATCTCACATGAGATCACGACCTGAGCCAAATCAAGAGTCAAAGGCTTAACCGACTTAAGCACAATTTACATAAAACGGTGGGCTTATAATGCATAATTTTGTTTTCCAAAACAAATCAGTGTTTATTATAAATGGTATTGTTGCACTTATTCACAAAGTCCTCTCTCAAAGTAATTTCCTGGGTATCTGTATTATTCGTCATTTATTTCAGTAGGTTTTTCCCACATGCTGGTTGTACAGGGGGGAAGAAACACATTTCAGTGCTTTTTAATGTAAGGTCCAATTATGCTTAAATATTGGAGGAATTATGAACAATTTCCCTTCCATTCACTCTAAATATTCTTTTTAACGTTAAAAAGAATATATACTATTTTCTTTATTTCTTACAAACAAAATTAATGAGCCTTTGGATTAATTACTAGTAATCAATTTTTAAATTACTAGCAATTAATTTTTAAATCTCTAGTAATTTATTACTAGTAATTAATTTTTAAATCACTATTTTTTAAGTTTTAATTACCCACCAATAACATTTCCAAATATAACTACATCACAAGAAGCAATTGGAATTTGGTTAAATTTGAATTGAGATCTTTCTTTTTGCATGACCAATATTGCAAAATAGTAGAGCTACCTAATTAATGTCAGCAGGGATTCATTTAATCATCAATCATTTCTCCCAACTGAATATTCCTTAATACATCTTTATTTAACAGTTTCATTCAAACAAATAGTATTATAGACAGAGAATCTAATGATTTCTTTAAAGTCACCATACTAGATTACACATTTGACAGCTACAGATTACTCTTCATAAAATATAAATATGAATAAAATAGGTTTTAGAAAGTACCAAAAAGGAGGACTTGGTAATTCAAACCCTACTTGTTTCAGCCTACATGAATCTGTATTATAAACCCATAATATCTAGAATACCAGAGTACCATGTAAACATGTGAGTGAATTGCTTGAAAGTCAGACATGTTTTTCTTTCTCCATACATTGGACTATGATGTGGTGGCACAGTCCTGACCAACGAACACTAGGGGCTACAAAGCATGAGAGGCTATGGGTCAGAATGCCTGCACGCAAAGTTGTTTTGTTGTGAATATAAAGTTTATCTAAAGCTTCTTGGGTATTTTGTTTCATACTTACTTTTGAATATTTGCTATCAACGACCTAAGCCTCAAAGAGCAAAGAGCAATCCTCTCAACTTCCAAGAAATATGTTGTTGACTGTAAGCCTGTTTTTTCCATTATGGAAAACGGTATTCAGAGAATGTGCGATTCAGATCAGAAGAACAGGAAATCACTTTTAATGAGGTTTATTAAACTTCTAACGTAACCAGAATAATATTAAACAGCATAAAATAGCTCTCTATATCCACTTAGTTTGGATGGTGAATGTCTGGCTTTTAAGAAAATGGATTCAGGTGGATAAAGTGAATCTTGAAAAGGTACGATTTCTCTTTTGTTGCATCATATAAATTGAAGAGTCAGTCCTCCATAGTCACATCTTCTTGATATTCTGCTGTGCAGATAAATTGCTGCCCTTTTAAAGTAAATTTTTAAATAATATAAATCACTGTATGAAACTTAAAACCAGAGGGAAAATTCATAGTTAAAAAGAAAAAAAATAGGGTTCACTTTTCTTTACACTTGAAGTCCAACAACAACTTCCTTCTTCCTTAACTACCATACTGGTCCAAGCCACTAGCCTCTCCTTCCGGGACTCCTGCAGTCACCTTCTCACTGGTTTTTATGTCTCTATTTTCTACTATTTTTAATCATTCTCCACACAAGTCCAATCCGGTCATACTCCTGCCCTGTTGAAAGGATTCCAATGGCTTCCCATCACACAGAATAAAATCCCAATTGTTCATTGTGACCTCCAAGCCATTACATCCAAGAATTCCCAGCCGTGGCACTCCAGATGGGTTAAGTCAGAAAATTCTTAGTCATGAGTAGCTGTCCTCTGTAATTTAGGATGTTTAGTAGCATCCTGGGCTCCCACTCGCTAGATGGCAATAGCATCCCCTTCACAGTTTTGACAGCCAAAAATGTCACCAAGCATTGCTAAATATCTCCAGGGTGGGGCTGGGAGGACAAAACCTCCCTGCCTCTAGGAATCACTGTTTTACAGGATCTGTTTGCTCACTACACCTTCAGTCTCAACCCCTCTTGCTCATTCTACCTCAT
The DNA here is from genome assembly GCF_018350155.1 of Leopardus geoffroyi. Lineage (NCBI taxonomy): Eukaryota > Metazoa > Chordata > Mammalia > Carnivora > Felidae > Leopardus > Leopardus geoffroyi. The sequence goes on from NC_059331.1 coordinate 130,142,958, forward strand.
CCACACTAGCCTCTTCAATGTTCCTCCAACACACCAAGAGTCCTCTGGACTTTGGACCTTTTCTGCACTTGCTATTCTCTGCACAGAATGGAATGATCTTTGCATTCTGTGTCCCCGTTTAAATATTCTGTCCAAAATAGCTCCTCTTGTCACCCTTTACTCTTTAGCACACTTTTCTTCATAGCACTATCTGTTCCTGGCTTTATAATCGGTCTTATGGCTTACTTGATTTTTGTCTATCTTCTGGACTTGACTGTAAATTCCATGAAGGCAGAGACTTTAAATGTCTTGTTCAACCCTGGTTTCCTAATTCCTAAAACGGTACCTGTCTGTATTCTCAATAGGTGCTCAATAAATATATATTGACTAAATAGGTGAGTGTGAATTCTGATAATAGTCCTCTTTATAACACTATAAAAAAATCAAGGTTACTCTTTTTCACATTTTTAACAATAGCATTATATAGTATCTTAAATTGAAAAGGATTTGATACCTTCAGACAACACAGTTATTTTACAGATAAGAAATTGGAGACCTGGAGAGGTTAGTTTGTCAACAGTGATTGACTTAGTTTGTGTTCATTGACCTTTAAAAATCAAAACGGTAAATACCAAATTTCAAGGCTTCTCTTTATAGTCTTCCTTATGGGCATTTTACCCACATCGATGGAAACTTCATTTACAAATCAAATGTCTACAGAATTTGAATCAAACATAAGTATAGGTATTGAGTATAAGATACTTTAAGAAGGCTATCAGTTGCCATCTTGATAAATGAGGATCATTTTGTCTTAGATTTTTAGATAGGAAATTCCCTCAGGATCATACCAGATAGTAAAAAGAGTAAATAGTTTACAGAAATGGTTTAAAGAATAGTTTAAAGAATAGTTTATAGAAATGAAATTAATTTATGGTCATAAACAAAAATAACTCAAAATATATACAATATAGAATTAGATAACTGGCACCAGCACTATCTGAATGGATTAATTTTGTGGACTTTATAGACTAATTTGATCGAAGTGTGCCTAGGAAGATTAAAAAGTTAAGTATGGCAAAGCCTCTGACCTCAAGAACCTTATAATACAGTGCAAAAGATGATGTACATAGAAATTACAACGCAAAGCAGAACATGATAAATGCTGGATGCGAGATATAATGATGATGATAATAAAGAACTATCTACTGAGTACTTATTATGGACCAAGTAGTATAGTAAATGACAGTAATTTAGGCTTTGTCAAACAAAGAAAATAATAAAGGATTTGAACCCAGATACACAAAAGCCTGCGCACTTAATGACTATTCCATCCTCCTTTAAGAAAAAGATTAATTCCAGCTGACCTGAACTTGATCTGGGAAATTAGAAAAATACAAGTATGGGCATGAGCACTACAAAATGCGACAAAAAGTACATAGATGATAAAGTGTATCAAGCATCCATGTTATAAAATCCCTGTATTCTTTGGTTTGGCTAGAATGCAGTTTAGAAGAAGCTAGCAAACGTATGTTACATTTGGGGATGGACTGATGGTAGAGAAACTTAAATATCAATCTAAGAAGTATACACTCTATTTCTGTAGGCAATGGGAGACAGTTGAAAGTTGTTAATAAAAAGTGACAAATTCACACACAATTATCTTAACAGGACTTGCCCAGGGCAAAATGGACACAGCTGAATGTTCAGCTGCCAGTGAGAACCATTCTTCCAGATACATTCAATTCTACTAATCTCATCCATAATGGAGCCCTTACTTTCTACACATACCAAGATCCTACTGATTACAGGGACAATATTTCAGTGTACATGGTGTGTAACCACTTCATTTTGGGGTGACCATTCTTTTTGAGACCTAAGAGCATTCACCTCACCCCCTTGTTTTGGGGGCTTGCTAGACAGACATATCACCAGGAAAGCCCAACATTGAAGCACTTCAGGTTTACAACTCTAGCACATCTTAGGTTAAATGGCTATTTACCAGTGAAAGTGAGTCCAAGAGAAGCATATGTTCCCTCATAAGTACCAGAACCACATAATTAACACAATCTTTATACCTTCTGATTAGATTTCTACCCCATTCTAATAAAAGCAATCCTTTTTCACCCTTATCAAAAATCATCCCACTTAGATAATAAATGCTTATAATTATATCCTCTTCATGATTACAAAATATCACTTTGATTAGATGAAATAGGCTTACCATGGAAACCACTACATCTACCTAAACACCATTTTGCTGTTTACTGCTAGTTAGGTATCATATTTCATAACCTGCTTTACAGTTGTGTATCTGTTACTAACAGCTTTCCCTTTTACAAATATTCAGACTGACCACAATACTTAAAAATACTTTAAAAAGTTTTTGGAGCTGTTTATTCTCAAGTCAAAATTTTGCATGATTCCTTTGTCATATGGGTTCTATCCTCAGTACCATAATATCATTAATCATTAAGTCATGATCAAGTCTGTGATTGCCCTGTAGATTTATCTTGGATAGGATACTAGGATTAGACAAGTTTATTACTTATCCTTATATTTATATATCTTAATATTTTTATAAAACTATCCTGTCATGTCTTCCCCATAAGAGAAAAAAAAGTAAAAAGGCTGAATACATTCATTTCCTCCATATTTTTAATTACAATATATGTTTTTTCTGGGTAGTTGTTTCTTTTTCTTTTTTTTTTTTTTTTTTTTTTTTTGAGGGGGGGGTAGTTGTTTCTAACAGACATTTAGAGGAATACACAGCCAGTCTTGAAAGGTCTGGAAAGAAACTGCAGATTAGGTGATATCTAAAACTAACAGATGAATCAATTTGCAAAAAGAAGGGTAGGAAAAGGCATATCAGACAAAAGAGAAGCACTTTCAAATGCAGAGAATGAGCCACAAATAAAGGGCCACATATGTAAATACTGGAAGAACACTGAATTCTGTGGTTTGGCTAGTGGGTGGGTGTGATGGTAAGTATGGTATCACATTTCAGAGACATTAGAAATCCTCTCATCCAACACAATCCATATTGATATTTGTCAGATAAATATTTTTTAAGTAGGCAAGACATGAAATTATACTAAAAAATTATACATTCTTTTCTAAATCACATCATTGTATTATGAAACATAGAATGCTCAATTAATTCAATCTCTTGAGAGAAGAAGTCATTCTTTTTGGGTAGAAGTCCACAAGCTGAAGCTCCAACAAGGCTTTCTAAACCGTACTCATACTACACTGTATAGAATTCCCAGTTTTATTTTCTTTACCTCAGAGTGAAAACTTTAAGACAATTTGTGACAAAATCTGAATAAAGAATCCTTTGAGACTTTTACAAATTTTTCCCCAGGCTTTCCCAGTTGTCTCACCACACGGGACAGCTATTTAAAAAAGAAAATTCATTGTAAGTTAGTCTTTCAAGACATTCGACTGTTTTTATTTTCTTATTCGTGTTTCATCAAGTCATATAATAATTAAAGTAAATGTATACAGTAACAGGTACAACTGGCACAAACATGTTTGGAAATAACCTGCACTGATTTTTTTAGGCTGTACATTTTAGCTAGTGGGAACAAGAGTACCTAGCATTACTAGAGCGTAACCTTTTAGCTGCGAGCATGCTGGGTCATAACCTCAGACAGATGTTTGACAGAAGGAATGAAGAGCTTGAGTGAATCAAGGTGGTCCAAGAGAAGGATTCATTTGTGAACAGCATCTGTTTAGTTCAGTGTGACAGAAGAGAAGACAGGAGAACACAACATCAAGGAAAACTATAGTTGGAAAGAAAAACCAGATGGGTGCTGTGATCTAGGCTCTTAAATCAGGGAGCCTATCAGGAAAGGCAATACGAGCAGGGTTTCAGAACACAGACTCTGGAGCTAGCCTACCTAGGTGTGAATGCTGTCTCTCCACTTATTAGCCATGCCACCTTGGGCAAGTTACTTAAACCTTATGTAGTGATACAGTTTCCACAATTAAAAAAAAAGTTGTTATTCATCAGGTGTTGTTAGGATTAGATGAGCTAATATTGTAAAACACGTGCTTAGAATGGTGCCTGCTTAAAACAGGCGCTCAATCAACATCAACTTTATTATTATACCAAAAGTGATGGCTGGTAACCGTTTCTAGATTTGCTGTCCCAGGACACAGCCACGACAATATATGTAAAGTACTTTGGGCAGTGCTGGCATGTAATCAAGTTTTTATATTAATTTGTGGTTGTTGTTGTTGGCCATTTAAAAGTTTCCAAAGAAAGAGCGATCAGATTTGTATTTCAGAAGGAACCATGCCGACAGTGAGAGGGAGGAACTGAGCGGTAGGTGGGGGCCAAACCCCAAAAAGGGAGAATGTTTAATAGGTTACTGGTGCTGAACACAGACACTCCCAGGCTGGAATGGTAGAAGACAAGTTAAGAGTCCAGACACTCAGGTGGCAGAACTGACAATAATTGCTACTTGACCAGATGTGGCTCATGACAGAGAGGAGGTAAAGACATCTGCTGTGGAAGCTCTTTTCTATGCAGCTGCATTCACTACCTTTTGGTTTATGGGTAAATTCAGGAAAGTAGTAAGAAAGTCAAAGCAGATATTTCTAAGAAATTCACAAAATCAGATACAAAAGGAGAAAAGGCCTTATCTTTATAAACAGAAACTCTGCATGCAACAACCTCAGTGTTCAGAGTGAACTGACCTCTACCTTATTAAGCCATCAAACTTCTCTCTCCCCTTCAAAATTATTTATAGTTTAGTCTCACTAAACCATGCAGGCGTTCTTTGAAGATACAGGCATGAGAAGTCTTGTGGAATAATTCTTTGAACATCTTTTCTTTAATATGAACTTGCTGGATAACTGATTTAGTGTTCATTCTACTGAGAAAACTCTGTACAACAAAGTTGAGTAGTAAAAGCCTTATGCTCCTTCTACTGAAACGTAAAAGACTTTGAGGATGTTTCAGATATTTCTGTGTACAGCCTTCTCTGGAATCAGGCAAATATTGATACTTAAAATGCATTTAAGGTTTCCAAAACCAGATTGAGGAAGGTACCATATCCTTAAGAAACTGTCAACATGCCCTCTTTTTTGTATGAAAGACAAAAAAAAAATATTGGCTCGATAGATAACTATGAAACTATTGAAGCCTTATTTTCAACTATTTATGCTTAGAAGTCTTTTCGTATGCTTTTAGAATCTTCTGTGCTTTAGAGGGTTTAGATAAGGGGGATAACAATGTTATAGAAATATGTGTCTATGGAGTAGTAAAATAACTGGACTCACAAGGGAAATTTAAATTCTCACTATGCTTCATTTAATAAACATTTCTTGAGTACCTTCTAGGTACCATGCCCTGGGAAACAAAATTAAGCAAAAATTAGAGACAGTCCATCTTTTCAAGGAACTTCAAATCTAGTGGGAAAGAGGGACATTAATCAAGTAATCACTCAACAACGTGCTAAGGTCTTAGCTGGGGTAAGAACTATAAAAAAAAGTTACCTGAAGCCACAAATACTTCTAACAGGGAAATCTGACTTAGTCTGGGAGAGTGAAGGGGACTATATAGAGAAGGAACATTTCAGGAAGATTGAGAACATATGCAAAAGTGCTGTGTCTGCAGGAAATCTAGGGCAGTTGAGTAACTCAAAGAAAGTCAGAGTGGCAGGAGGGCAAGGAGAGTGGGAGAGTAGTAGGAAATGAGGGAGAAGTCATGAGCAATGTCCAAACTGTGGTGCACTTTGCTGGGAGAATTAAAGATATTAGTGCACCGATTTTGTTTATCCAGTTGGTTAGGTGCCTGAATAAATAGTTTAGTCAAGGTAGATGAGATAATTGCACACTCAGTCACAAGAGAAATGAGTTCATTTAATATAGAAATTCACTTATTGACGGCTCAAAAAGAAGTACCTTATGAGGCATGATAGGGTGTAATGAGGTTATATGACTTTCACCTAAAGGTTCTTGAGAAAACTTCCAATGCATTAACAGCCAGAGTATAACACCATGAAATTACTCTACTTCTGCTACCCAGGAAACAGGCTATATTAAGGCAAAATTTTGAAGAAGGAAACATTCACCTCAAGAGCCTCTGACTTTGGTGAACTTCTTTCTCTTTCAGTGGCTACTCTCTGCATCTAATGTGCCCTCTAGGCACTCTTGAGCTTCCTCTGCCCTGAGACAGACCTACAACAGCAACCTCCCCTCCATCCACCCATCTCCATCTTCTACCTGCAAACACCAAGGGATTGTAAATTCCACCTACCATTCCCACTGTTCAGTAAACTGTATCTGTCTTCACCAGGGAAACAGAAGAGTAGAAAGATTCTTGCTCTCATGAGTTAGGGGAAGAAGCCTAATACTCAAGAAAAGTAGCGGTGTTAAGGAAGCGTGATACATCCTTAGGAGTGCCAAAGAAGGAGATGGCCCAAAGCTGACTAAGAGAACTTCGAAGTATGAGAACTTCGAAGTATAGGAACTTCAGTTAAGCCTCGGGCTGAAGAGGAATATGGATGGGTTAGGTCATTCTAGACTGAGAAACACTGGCATCTGGCATGAAAACAGAGACCTGGGATGAAGCATGAAATATTAGGACCAATTGAACAACAACAAAAAAAACCCCAGAACATTCAGAGGAGAGTACTGATAAAAATAAAATAAGGATAGCAAGTTCTTAATGGCTCTAAACACTACAGTGAAGAGTTAGGTCCTTCCTCTGTTGCTACCTGAGATCTGCTGGGAATCATGCAGCAGAGTAACTTAACGAGAGTTGTAGTTTAATAAACTGTTGCAATGAATCTTGTGTTATCCACTCTTTCAACATATATTTACTCAATTCCTATAATACGCCAAACACAGTGTTAGGTACTAGGGAGGGTAGACAATAAGCCAGTGTGTGTGAGTGGTGGGGGGGGGGCGGATATTCATTATTACAAATGTTGAGAAGTTTGATGTAGATGACAACATTGTGAAAAGAAAGGAAGTATCTCAAAGACTTTGACATTTTTTTCATAGATTAATCACTGAGCTGAAAAAAGGGCATCAGAGCTGACTCCGTGGTTTGGAGCCTATAAGATGAGAAGACTGTTATATCAAGTAGAAGACTGGGTCACATTTGGGGGAAAGATGATGAATCTCATCTATGAATTTTGCTTCAGGTGATGAGTGCCTTCATCAAGGGGAGAGATCCCACTGACAAATGGAGCTCATGATAATCCTCTCTTCTCACTCATTATTTCTGGTTGACAATACATAATTCTAGTAGTTGGGACTCATAATATTATACCTAGTTATTGAAGAAGATATTTTTGATTCAAGAGAAGCTTTGATTTCAACATTCTGCCTTCAGGCTCATGTTAATGAGATTTAATATAGATGGCATCAAATGGGAGGATGGCAGGATGTGTGAAAATCAAAGATATTTAGGAAAAACCACTATAATTTACTTTTAAATGTATGTGAAGTATGTTTATGTATTTATGAATATACATAATCACTTATATTTATATACATAAATAAATGTGTCTGTGTATATATATATATATATATATATATATATACACACACACACACATTTATATATATAAATGTGTATCTGTGTGTGTGTGTGTTTATCAAGCATTTCTTCAAGATGTCATCCAAATAAATCATCAGTAATTCCACATATATCTTCAAAAGGCATTTTTGAATACTTTTTACTATTTAAGACAAGGCATAAATATGAGCAATTAGAAATTAAAATTCAAATATACACACAGCCATAGAAAAGGAAATTACTCAACCAAGAATTGCACGTTTGCTTGTCACAATTTACCTGAGCTATCTTCTATGGTAAGAAGTTTAAATCTAAAAGACAGAAGTTATAAAAATGCATGAATTCAAATTCAGCTTTAAAAGTAAAATTAAAAATACATTACAAAATGTAAATCAAAAGGCATTAATTTATGCTAAAATTGCCTTTCCCTCCAAGGGTTTTTAAGCACTCGGCAAACTTGATTTTAGCAGTCACGCTCTCATTTCAATTATGTGGAAGTTATTCTATCTTCACGGACACAAAAACAGAAGAATGAAGAATAAATGACTTGTCCTTGTTTAAACAGTACATCAGAAACTGCACAAATAGAGAAATTTATACGTGTAAATGCTAAGTACCCCTAATACACCAAGTTGGCTAAAAGAGGCTGAAAGTAGAGTTTTGAAAAATCCTCTGGGGCTCAGGAGTTAAATGTATGGCACCATACAGAACCGTATATGTTTTTATTTCTCCATCTTGATAACAACATCCCTGTTCTCTGTACTGTGAACACACGCAAAAATGTGTGTGTTGCATTTATCAAAGAAGGAAGAGACAATCATTAATGCTATCTACTTTAACCTGTCTAATCCTTCCATTTCTATTCAAAATTTCCTAGAAAATTCATGTATTTATTTCAGGGACTTGATGGGACAGTAAATATGTATCAAAATAATTTCCTCTACTGAAATCACAGTAAATGCATTGAGAAATTTCTCCTCTTGGTTGGTAGAAGGAGTTTCTAGAAGGCTTTCTATGGTATAAGCAATGTTAAAAATAGTGGCTAGGCATCCATACTATAAAACATAGGTCTGGCCTTTACAAATACACTCTCTTCCAGTATCCAGTTAAAATGCAAGAAACAAATATACAGACAAACCAAAGACAAAAACTCTCAAGTACACTGTACATGAAAGAAGGCAAAATAATTTATCACTCCCCTTCTTTTTTTAAAAAAATATGCAATTTGGCTGGACCTGTCGGATTTGAAAAAGTGTGAATATCTGGGCCCAGCAAATTTGAGACTCTATATAGCAAAAGCAACTGCAAAACTTATATGAACATGAGAGCTGCAACACTTTTTTTAGTAGCCAAAACATAATGAACAATATGTGATCAACAATAAATAAATGGCTGAAAAAATATAAGTACTTAAACTGTGGAATGCTGGGCATCAATGGCATGTCATGAGTTAGATTTGTAATGATATAATGTTCATGACAGATCTCAGACTGGAAATATCAAGTTAAAAAAAACCCAAATTTTGGATTTCAAAAAAAAAATCAGAAACATTCAGGTACGTATATATATGCTTTTATGAGCATTAAAAATTATTTAAATGTTAAGATTGCTCACCTCATGAGAGTAGGATACATTTTTTAAGAAGAGGAACTCTTATCTTTATTTTATACAGTTCAGTTTTTGGGTTGTTTTGTTTTGTTTTGTTTTGTTTTAATGTCATGTGAAAACAAGAAGGCAAGCAAAAGGTTGACTAAATGCCAGAGAGTTTCTGGGAAGTAGATGCTATTTGCTCCTGTGTTGATAATCAAGGTTTATAACCGCTCTAAAATTGAGGTAGCCACCTCTTCTCTGCCCTACTGTCCCAACTTATGCCATGAGATCCTGCTAATTTGCACCCACCCAGTGGCTACATATCCTAGTGTCAGCAATGGCAGGGAAGACAGACATGGCTAGAGAGGGAATAGATGATGGCAGATGGCACTTGGGAAGGTTGAGATTATCTCATGATGAAGATATGTAAGTGAAGAACCGTCAGGAAGAACCCTGGGAGCAGTAAAGTTGGGCAGCTATAGTTTTCCATGTGCTGTTGTCAAAGAAAATCTGAAGTCTGGCTTAGCACTGCTAGGACATGTGCATTCTTCCTTAGAGACTGATAAGTAGAAAGTGGAGGGCAGATGTGTCACTTTGTCCTGGTAGATTAATAACCACTGGGTATTGGACAGTAGGTGAGACCTATGCTTGTATCCTGCCCTCCAGCTCAAGATCTGACAATGAGATTTAAAGAACACTCAAGAATAAACTATTTATCTTGCTGGACAAACCAAACAGGACTAAGTTTCACCATCCTCAAAAATCCACAAAACAAATTTGCATCAGTGAAAATATCCTGTTATGTAAGAGAGGAAAGCATATCTCTGAGTAGGATTTAGAAGAGCTTTAAGAAAAGTTTAATAATATAATGGAAGCTATTTACTAATGAGAAGTCATACCATCTCTTAAAGCATTCCTAAAACATAGGCTGAGTAGTGAATTAAAAAGACTGGTAAGGTATTTCTTAGCCAGTGAGAGGTTAATTGTTTAACATGGCCAATACATTTTAAATTCTGCCAACCAAAAAAAATGTTTATTAAATTTTTTTTAATGTTTTTATTTATTTTTGAGACAGAGAGAGACAGAGCATGAGCAGGGGAGGGGCAGAGAGAGAGGGAGACACAGAATCTGAAGCAGGCTCCAGGCTCTGAGCTGTCAGCACAAAGCCTGATGCGGGGCTTGAACTCACAGATTGTGAGATCACGACCTGTGCTGAAGTAGGACGCTTAACCAACTGAGCCACCCAGGCACCCCCCCCCAAAAAAAAATGTTTACTAAAAGGCTAACATCACAGACAGCATCTCTAGCACTCAATTACTTTTGTGGATGCGTGGAGTTGCTATGAGTTAATCAACTGCAAAAGAAATCAGAATTAGAAATCAGTGTATTGGCCATATGATTTGGTCATACACAGATTATAGGACGTGGCAGTGACTATGATGATACTGGTAGATGAAATGAAGATGTTACAGCATAAGTCACCTCTGTTTGCATGCTTGTACAGCAGTCAAGAGTTTTCTCTCTCAGAGATGGTGGTTCTTTGAAGCAGAGTCATGTATGTATCTTAAACAAGAATTTTAATATTCTCTCTACTCTTTTTGTTCTGAAAGATATAGAGAAAATACAACTGGTGCTTCTCTATCCTCCATATCTTCTGCTGCAGGACAGAATGAAAAGGGATTCTACTGTTATATAAAGTAGGTGGATCCCCAATGTTAGAGGAAATTTACAACAGAGAGTAAAAGTGAATCCTTGAAGATGTGACAAGCCAATTCAAGTTTCTGTTCTCAAGTAGGATTAAAACTCCCATCAGTGTTTTCTTTTTTTTAACCTCTTGACTATTTCCTGCTCTCTTTCCCACACAAACACACGTACAGAACCAAAGGGTGGCAGGAAAACCAAACAGCTGTGTTAAGAAAAAATAATGTATTTTCTTAGCTTGTGCCTATTTTGTTACCATCTATTTGATAATTTTTATATTTTGTAGGCTGCCAGTAAACTTATATTATGTGTGATAATAAAATAAAATGCCAGTGAATACTTCCTTATTTGCAGTATTACAGTTTGCAGTACATTAATGGTTCTCAAGAGCACATTTTGTATTAAGTTAGTCATCGTGAAATAAGTTACCAAAAGATATTTGTAGTGGGTTGATTGGTGTCCCCTGAAAAGATAAGTCCACACTGCAATCCCCATTATCTGTGAATGGGGCCTTATTTGGAAAAAGGAGTCTTTGCAGATGTAATTAAATTAAGGATCTCGATGAGATTATCCTCCATTACCTGGGCTGGTCCTAAATCCAATGACAAGCCCTTATAAGAGACCCACAGAGGAACAACACAGAGAGAAGAGAGTAGACCATGTGAGGAGGGGGGCAGAGATTAAATCAATACAGACAGACTGGAGTCTAGGAACATGGACAACCACCAGAAGTGGAAGAAGCAAAGCACAGAATGTCTCCTAGAGCCTCTGGAAAGAGCACCGTCCTGTAAACAGACTTGTGGCCTCAGGAAATGGGAGAGAAGACAGTGCTGTTGTGTTAAGCCACCAAGTTTGTGGTAATTTGTTCTGGCAGCCCTTGGAAAGGAATACATTTTTTTCTTTTCACACCCCTCCATTCATTCAAAGGTCATGAATAATAATAATCACACTCACTGAGTACCACCTGCATGTCAGAAATAGTGATAAGTTTTTTACATTCTTTTTCTCATTTAACCTTCCTAAGTCTCATGAAGATGACATTATTAACTCCTATTAGGGATGAAGAAACTGAGAGGCCAAGTCAGTCTGATCCTGGGCCTTGCTCCTCCATTAAAAATACTAAGAAGAAGGAAGAGTATAAAGCAAATGAATACTTCCTTGCTTGCGTTTGCATAGAGAAAGCCTCCAGAAGGAGGAGAAGGAAGAGGGAGTTGAAAGACAAGGTGAGAGAGTATGTGGCATTCTACCACATTTTTAAAAATATCTGAAGCATGTTAAAGTACTATATATTTAAAAACCAACAGCAAAAGTGTAGTCATCTAACAAAAGAAAAAAATTTAATCTCCAAATGTATAACAATAAATCAGTAAAAATAAAAACTTATAAGCAAAATGAACAGTTTTACGAATATAACTGGAATCATATCCAACTTAGAAAACATGGAAACATGTCAAGAAAGCATTTGGTGACTACTGGAATGCTGCTGTACCTTTTGTTGTTATTTAAAAAAATTTTTTTAATATGAAATTCATTGTAAAATTGGTTTCCATACAACACCCAGTGCTCATCCCAAAAGGTGCCCTCCTCAATACCCATCATCCACTTTCCCCTCCCTCCCACCCCTTATCAGTTTATTCTCAGTTTTTAAGATCTCTTATGGTTTGCCTCCCTCCCTCTCTAACTTTTTTTTTTCCCTTCCCCTCCCCATGGTCTTCTGTTAAGTTTCTCAGGATCCACTTAAGAGTGACAACATATGGTATCTGTCTTTCTCTGTATGACTTATTTCACTTAGCATAACACTCTCCAGTTCCACCCATGTTGCTACAAAAGGCCATATTTCATTCTTTCTCATTGCCATGTAGCATTCCTTTGTGTATATAAACCACAATTTCTTTATCCATTCATCAGCTGATGGACATTTAGGCTCTTTCCATAATTTGGCTATTGTTGAAAGTGGGGTTTTTTTTTTTAACATTTATTTATTTTCAAGAGACAGAGGGAGACACAGTGAGAGGGGAGAGGAACAGAGAGAGAGGGAGACACAGGCTCCAGTCTCGGAACGGTCAGTGCAGAGCCCCACGCAGGGTTCGAACCCACCCACAGCGAGATCATGACCTGAGCTGAAGTCGGAAGCCTAACCGACTGAGCCACCCAGGGGTCCCCCTTTTGTCGTTATTTAAATGAAAGTCAAGCCTCTTTTACCTGTGTCCTACCTCTTCACCTTCTGCCCCACTCTGAAGCATCCACCACATCGCTGCCAAAAGGCCAAGAGGAACAACAGAAAGTGAATATCTCAGTGTTAAATCTTCAGGTCTCTTCCTCAGGTATTTCTCTTTTCTATTTCCTGTAGTTCTTAAAAGTTTGATAATGTAGCCTAAGAGTCAGGAGAAATTTGGTGTCTCAAAACACAAATTATGAAATTATTATCAAGGGAGTTAGAAATCTGTATTCTCCAGATGTTATTTAAGAAAATGGAGACTTTCTGTCCTAAGTGATTTGCATTTAGATTTAGAATTCCAAGAAGGAAATATTTATGACCTCTGATAGTTATTCTTGAACCAATGGCTCTAAAATTTTAGTGCCTTTCACCATAATCCTCTAATCTAAGATGTGTGAGCTGCAAAAATACCAAAGAAATAAGATTCTTATTGTTATATCCCTCTTCCTGGGATTCTTTCTTACTAAGCCACTCCTCTTTTCATTAAAAAAGAATTCCCCTAATAATTTTCAAAAGAACAAGAAAATAAGTATTTATCAAAACAGTGACTCAGCTTTTCATTATTATCAATTAGCATTTTATCAAATCTTTACAACTACTCAATATGCCAATCGAAGTCAGTGCTTCATTTTTCCCAGAGACATATGCAAACCCCCAAAGATAATTGAGTAGATTAGAGTGAACACCAATAAAATCTAGGTCAAACTTAATAACCTTCAAACAGCAGGCAGCCACACTGCATACTAAATGCACCAACCATGAACAAGATGCTTCAATGAAGCCAAAGCCAATTCAGGGCCGTCCAAGGATGATCCATTTCCATAGGCTGACTTTTGCATGACTTTCTCTTTTCAGTATATTTACTTTCAAATGTTATTTTTCCCCCCGTACTTTCAATAGAGTGTTTAAAATGACAAACTGATAACTGGCAATTAATTTTTGATTGACTTGCCCTATTACGATCCACTGAAATGAGCTGTAAGAGACAGAAACTGGCTGGGATAGAAATTGTGAGATACATTACACTAACCTAAACCTTCAAGTACCCACGATTTCAGTATTAGAAATCACAAATGAACTTTAAAAGAACAATTCAGCAAATGTATTGAGCCTATGCTACCCAAGGCTTCTGTCATAGAGATGCCACTTGTTTTCAGGATCATTTATATTTAATTCTATAGAGCAGGGAGGGCATATTTTCAAGCACCCTCAAGATGACAAGGGCTGCAGAGAAGTGTTTATCTCATGGTTTGCTCCTCAGTTGAACTCTGGGGAGGACACTGAACCAAAGGTGCACTTACAGAAAAGGTTTTACAATGTACATGTTCTCCCCACCTGCTGACCCTCCACCAATAAAATTCACTGATTCCTTGAAAAAAAAAAAACAACTCTGCAAGTACCTACTGTGAACTAAGACATAAGGGAAGATAAGCAATAAGTAGTTATGTGCTTTGAGGGGTAGGAACCCTAGTTAGGGGCACAGCGAGATGCATTAAGTGCTGTGTGGTGGTATGTGAAGCACCAAGGAGAGGTGATGTGGGAAGCACGCAGAGGGTCGAGCTCATTTATTCTAGAGGGTTCAGACACATTTCACAGATATCTTTGAGACAGAAAAGCCACAGAAGAGCTATTCTTTGAAAGGTTTTGGAAGTAATTTGGCTTTTTGCTTCTTTCAGATTGGGTATCTCGTCATCTACCCTGCATTACTGAGGCGCTTGCCAGGTGTTGGGTAAATGGGAAATCTGAATGCTGGAAATTGATCGGATGTGATCCTATAGTTTTGAAATTGCATTTTCATAGCTGATGAAATATGCTTTCCTAAGCTTCTAGCTCTCATTATATCTGGAGGTTTTAAAAGAGAAGTTACCATTATGAGGTATATCCTACTAACTATCCTTAGTTCTAACTCACAACATCCCTCTCCCCCAGGAACTGGTCTGAGGTTTTTCTCAAAAAAAAAAAATATATATATATATATATATATATATATATATATATATATTTTCAAACAGTTACAGACTTGCAGAGAGTTACAAAAATAGTAGGGAGAGTGCCCATATACCTTTAAACCAGAGTTCCCTAATGCTACCTTCTTATATAGCCATCAGTGTAATTATAAAAATTAAGAAATTAACATTGGCTTAATACTATTTACTAAATTACAAATCTTATTTAGATGTCAACAGGTCTACTGATGTCTTTTACCTCCTCTGACATCTTGGCTTTTTTTAAAAACTCTTTTTAATATAAATAACTTAGTGAATGACCAGTTAGTTATGTGAGCAAGAAAAAAGAAATAGGAATTAGAATTGCCACCTTCTTAAATGAAACATTAATACTTAAGAACAGTTTTTGTTTTGTGCTTCAAAACATAAGCTTTGTTCAAAGAGATGAGCTTTGTTCAATGTCATTTTATACCCACCCATTGTATAACCTTTGCTGAACTGTGACACATCATAGATGTGGGCTTCTGACACAGAAACACATTTTCACAATTCCATCCTCTACTGACCAGAGGTGGTTCTTTACATGGCGGATGGAAGGCTCGGTCCCATCTGGTGAAGTTTCACAAGAAAGTAGTATTTGTAAGTGCCACATTCTAGCAGGAGTGGCAGGTGCAGACACCCGCATTGAGATTCATTTGCTGGAAGCAAGAGCTCCTTCACTGCTTAACATCAAAGCAAGAGATGATTCATCACCAGAACCTCTGCACATCCCCAATTTTTCCTCTGCATCACTTCTTACCGATTAGCCTAAAGAAACCAAGGTGCTTAACTTCATATTATTCCCCCTTTGAAGGGTTTCATTGTAAACTGCACATGATAATAATGAGAGGAGACCAGGCCAGAGTGAGAAAATGGCCTAGACAACACCCCTCATACTTACTTCTTCTTCCGTTCTCCTTTTCATACTGGTAGCATTTGCTGGGATCACATTATATTTTCATTTATTCGGTAATGTGAAAGCTTGGATCTTGGAATAACAAATGTGCTTAAGTTCCCATGGCACACCACAAGGAACATTATTTTGACATATATGTGAAAACTGGGAGTAAAAATTGCCCCAGCACAAGGAGGATACTCCATCTCTCCTAGAAGTTAACAGTAGACGACTTCTATATAACTGGTCAGGGAGTTGCTTTTTTATTATTCTCCAGAGTCCCTGGCATTACTCAGAAATTGTCTCTTCTTGCAGTGTCATTTCTAGCCTTATATATTTGTAGCCTTGTAGCTAGAACTTGTAGAACTTGTAGCCTTATAGATTTGGTCCATTAGCTAGAAAAACACATTAATAGCAACAGTACTTCCTTTGGTTAAATAAGAATAAACTGCAGGCCATTAGTGTTTTCCACCACTCCCATATAGCATTCACAGCACCCAGATGCTATGAAAATAATAATTCCACTCTGCCTTGAAAAGAAAAGCATTTATAAAATTATGGAAATAATTGTTGCTTATTTAAGAACTTTTTGGGAGGCCTAGGGCTTAGGAGAGAATGTATGTGCTAATGTCTGTAAACTGTAAAGAAGTGTGTAAACTTCAGGATTTTTTTTAATGTTTACTTATTTTTGAGAGAGACAGAGACAGAGACAGAGACAGAACGCAGGCAGGGGAGGGAGAGAGAGAAAGAGGAGACACAGAATCCTCTGTGCTGACAGCTCAGAGCCTGACACCAGGCTTGAACTCATAAACCGTGAGATCATGACCTGAGCTGAATTCGGCGCTTAACCAGCTGAGCCACCCAGGCGCCGCAAACTTCAGGCTTTAATGCAAATATTGTCTTTGTGTCTTTCACAGATCCTTGCATATGCAAGTACTGAGATGTTTGTCAATTGTCTGCTATCTTTAGTCCAAAGGAGCTTGATAGTGAAAAGAGATGCCAAAGTCATTAATTGTATTTAAATAGACATGATAGAAATATATACTGTATACAAGATATAAAACTCCAATCATATGAAGCTTGCAACAGCAAGTTTTGTTGTTGTGGTTGTTTGTTGTTGATGTTGCTTATAAATTTATTTGAACCATTGAAATGATTTGACGCATTCATATGGCTAGGAGAGGACTTAAAAATTAAATGAAGCTTTAAAATGTTATATATATTTTTTCTCTTCTCCACTTACACTATTGGTTGGTTTTGGCTGAGGGGATCACAGAAATTACATCCTGGGACTATGTCCTGTTTTCTATATCTCAAGCAAGGACTTAGATTTATTTAAAAATTTTCTGCCACGAATATGAGACTGACCTGTTGCTCCAGACATCTAGCATGAGCAAGCCATTTGCTTTCTTGCTAAATTCTGGCTGTAATGTTTTTCTAATAGATTTATTGTCAGGACTTTCATTTTATGTGTAACAAGATAGAAGTTGGAAACCGGTGGAATCTGATTGATTTTCTGATTTGCTCCACTGTATGGCGTAGTCAACAATTACATTAGTTGTTTCAAAGAGTTGCACCATTTCAAATCTCCACCTGGGAAGAAGCAAGCCTGGGGCAGGTGCTGTGGTGACGATGCCCACGCCAGACCCACAGGCACAAACACACTTGCCCCACCAATAAACAGCTCTTGGGAATTTTAGTCCTAGGACTGCAGCAGGGAAAAAGAATAGGGAAACAGTGACTCATTTACTCATTGTAAATCAGTCTTCATTGATGAAGAAACAATGAATATGGTTTTTTTTCCCCTCAAGAATAAGTAATTCCTTATAATACTGTATTGTAACTATACTGGAATTTAAAATTTAAAAAAAAAAATAAGTAATTCTTGTACTATTAGAGAAAACTTCTATCTCTTGGCCATAAATACAAGGGAAAAAAGATAATTTCCTGTTAAAAAGCAGTTTTGAGAATTAATTAAAATAAAGTATTTGATAGGGTAATTAACCCAGCAAATTTCCTTTCCATATAGAGACAGCATGTATGCATTCGGTGTCGTGAATATCACAAGAAAAGAAACAAACAGAAGGTGAAACCTTAAAAAAAAAAAAAAAGATAGAAAGCAGACTCATAAAAAAGTAAACTCTCAGGTAGAGTGGATTTTACCTGAAAGGAGGCTTTACTATCATTTTACCTTTAACAGAGATTCTACCCTTATATAACAAAGGCTTTAAAAATAATTCACTAAGATTTAAGCATGACTTTTTCATAAAGTCTATCAAATAAACTTTAAACATAAATATTTTGGCCACAGTTAATTATTGCTTAATAATTGAAATATATTGTCAACACATTGTTAATTTCATCTAACTTGTGACTCAAAAGATCTCATTTTTTAATTAAAACATTGCTTCTTATCACTACCACGTCTTTGTGTTAAGCACTCCTCCTTTGCAATAGACAGAAACTGAATTCCAAGAACTCAAGTTAATAAGAATGCTATATCCCAAAGTCCTATAGGTTATTTCACATTGTTGCCTTAATCCTACTGATTGACAACAGAAGCCCAGATTTGCACTTGCCCAGGAACAGACCCAGATGACTATATGGGTGGGTTAACAGCCTACTCCTTATAGGCTTTAAGGTGGCATTCAGCTCACCTTGTCATTCAGTGGCAAGTTTTATCTGATTGAGTCTAATGTGTGACAAAGTAAAAGTTCAGAGGATGATTTAAAATTCTGTGTTTTGTCTAAAACTTTTTGTCTCACCCCCTTTGTAATTTTATATGGAATACTGCTTTTTTTTTTGAACAGCCAGCTTTTGTCACCATGAAGCCAGGTTTTGACCAATAAGGACATGGATGAACTGTTTCCTTTTCTCCCCAGAGTTTCTTCGATCCACTTTATTAAAGGAAGACTGTGAAAAGGCTTCTGGTGAAAACATTTGTAGTTCTGTAGACACATAAAATGGTGTGGACAGGGATCAGGATTTATTTATTTTTATATCTCCCTCAATATCTTAGAGTCAATATTCATCCTCAGGGAAAGGATCTCCAGATATTAGATGACTTCCAAAGGTTCCAACCCAGTAGTACCTTGGCCAAAGGAGTCCTGCCAAAGCCTTCCAGGGGCCCCATCTTTCCTGTCAGTCATGGGCCCTCTGGACTGCAAGGCACCAGATTTATCAGATGTTTCTGTCACTGTGGGGACCGTACAGGCAGGTTTTATTTTAAATATTGGATATTCTAATAATATAAATAAAATAACCCGTGGGTAATAAGGTTCTCACTCGGAGAAAAGGAATCTCAAGTTAGAAGAAAAGATGTAGATAGTTGTTAGATGTTTCACTTTTTATCACATCTTTGTGTTGTAATTATTGGTCCAAAGAAGAATTGGTATACAGATGGTTACCGAACTTAGAGGAATGCTCTTGTTTATGCCTCTGCCCTTACATTGCCTTAGAGCCTCCCGTACCTATCTTTCTTATCTCTAAGAGAAAGAAAACAAAAGGAACAAGTGAAAACTTTCACTACATCTAACCACTCATGGCTATTCATATAACAAAGGAAAAACAGGTAGCAGTAGGCAGCAGAAAGGTTGTCTCTTAAAATTTGTTTTGCTGGGGTAAACAATCAACTCATGGCACAAGAGGTAGGGGAAAAAAGACAGTAAGAAACACACTAGAGATAAAAAGTAGGAGCAAAGGAAGACCAGCTTTTATTTTCCACACAGAAATTGAAATGTGAACTATGTTATTTTTTAGTAGGTTGAGTGAACTGAAAATAAACAGCTGTGCATACTTCTGGATATCTGGTCTTCAGCTAACCCTAATTTCAAGGGCATGATCTCACACAAGGATATCAGTCTTTCTAGGCATACAGAGTATATGAAGAGCCATCTTTAAAAATGAAAACAAGCCCTCTGAGGGTCCCTTCCCTAAATACTGCCACAGCTCCACTTTGCCATACACTTTTACAGGAGATGCTGCATTCAATTTCCATGGAGATCCACTTACTGTCATTATGTCTGAGGTAAAATGATATGAGACTACTTGACAGGCATTCGGAAGATCTTTGTAATTTCCTGTTTTATTGGGTAGCAGTAGGAAAAAAAACCAGAGCAATAATCAAGTATAGATACTTAAATGAAAGAACATTAAAAGCTGGTAAACTTAGCTTTCTCTTAAGTATGCCATGTAATTAGCTTTTATTCATTCATTTCCCAGTCTGCATCCTGCATTACCTAATTGCAAAGAAAAGAGTAGACTGCTTGTGTGCAAACTAATTGCTAAATGTGTAAGTGACTGAATGATCCTGATCTCAATCCAAAATATATTAATGAAGACAAAATAAAAAGGCAAAAATAGGAGGACATAATCAGCAAAAGTTTATACTGCCATCTTAGTAAAACATGACTTAAGAACAGATAGCATGAGGATGAATTTTGTTAACTCCTGCACTTGATCTTACTCATTTTATTCATACCCCAAATTAAAGCACAAATATGCCACGTAAGGTTTAAACATCTGCAAGGAAACACTGATGATGAAAATCAATTACTATAATCATTTTATGCACAAGGATGGGAGCTCAAGAGTAACAAATGCATATTTGCTGAAAGGCTGTTACAATGAAACTTGAAAACAACCATTTTTTAAGTTGATATGTTTTAATACTCCATATATTAAAAAACTGTCTGTGTTTATTTCTGCCTGAAATTCATGACTACACGAGGAAGAGTACAGTTTATTCACTTCATCTAAGAACTAAATGCCAAACTTGTTTAAAAACCAAAAGACCAGCCCTGAAGTAGCCGCGAAGATTATCTTTGCTTCTGGTTCTTGTCAAGGAATATAATCCTGACCTCTGGGATGCCTCCATCTTTTAAAATGTTTTATCTTAAAATATATTCATGAAAGATTGGTTGAAGTCCATTAATTTCTCTTCTACAGCCTTGAAATTTCTGCCTGGATTCTCTTAGTCCATTGGAGACCTGTATACTTTGGATAAAGGCTTTTAGTAACTTGTAGAATGTGTTTTTTTTTTTTTTTCCTGAAATGTACTTTGATGCTAGCACCTAGAAATGCCATAATAAACATCTCTATGAATTTTATTACTGCATTTTGGGGGGGGGGTACAAATACTGATAAGGCCATCGTCTTTTATATCACACCACTGTCCTTTTATGAAACATATGAAAAAAAGTTATTTATTTGTTATCCCCAAGAAAAAGATGTTTAGAGGACATTGTAAAATTTTTAGGTGACTATGGTGGTTTTGAAACATGTCTGCAAATTCTTTGACACTCTTGAATCTAATTCCCCTCCACTGAATATGCCTTGCTATTATGACTTGGTTCTAGTGAATAAAAAAGTGATAGAAGTGATGTTGCATGATTTAGGAGGCTAGGGTATAAAAGGCAACAAAGCTTTCACCCATTCCCTGCCCATTACCAATGCTTTGGAGACCTTATCCAACATATGTAAGAAATTTAGCTCCTGAGCCACTATGCTAGAGAGACCAAATGGAACAACCATACAGGCACAGACAGACATTAAGGAATGCCAACTGCCCCAGTGTCAGCTTTTTGAGTCTTCCCATCATCAACTGCCAAATATTTGAGAAAAACTTCAAATGATTCCAGCCTCAGGGTTCCAGCCAAGCTGGCTGATGCCAGGTGGTAGAGAAATAAGCTGTCCCCATTAAGCTCTGCCCAAATCACAGATTCATGAGCAGAATAAATGTTGTTACTCTTCTGTGATAGGCATAATAATGGCTCCCCAAAGATGCCCATATCCTGCTCCCTGAAGTCTATGAATATGTTAGGCTACATGGCAAGGAAATTAAGATTTGCAGATGGAATTAAATTTGTTAATTAGTTAGTCTCAAGGTAGGGAGTTTATTCTGGATTATTCAAGTGGGCCAAAGTTATCAAAAGGGCTCCTAAAAAGGGAGGAGGGAGACAGAAGAAAGTCAGAAGGAGATATGAGTGCAGCAGCAGGGTCAGAGAGGCAACATCACTGGCTTGAAGATGGAGGGAAGGGACAATGAGCCAAGTAACGTGGGTATGTTACAAGATCACTCAGTTTTTGTACCAGATGCACCAAAGAATTGGGAGACCCAAGACCAGAATAGGGAGGTAGAGTTTATGTGTGGCCAGCACCTGCTTTATCCCTCCTCGCTCATATCTAACTAATCCCCTAACAGGTAACCATTAGAAACTGGAAAAGGCAAGGAACCAGATTCTCTCCTAGAATCTCCAGAAATAAATTCAACTTGATTTCAATTTAAGATCTATGTGGGACTTCTGACCTCCACGGTTTTAAGATAATAAATGTTATTTAAATTACTAATCTTGTGATACTTTATCACAGTAGCAAGAGAAAACTCTATACTCTGGTTTAAGTTTCTAAGTTTGGGGGGCTTTCTTACCTGCCATTCTATAGCTGGGACAGTGACCTGGCCTAATTTTCATATATGGCCTATAGAAAGCTCAACCAAATCAATGAACTACCTTTGGCAACTTTGCGGGACCTCCTATCTCCACCCTAATTTAGCCTTTCTCTTGACCCATTTCCTCTCTTTTGTTAGGCCTATTTTTTTATACTATCTTGAATCCTTTTAAAACAGGACCACTAATAAATAAATAAGATTGATTAAAATGATATATTTACCATGACTTACCATAAATAATGAAGTAGATAGAATGAAAAGTATCTTTTCTTTGTCTCTGTTAAGAACAAGACTGAAACTCTAAAGCAGATCAATAGCTATGAACCACATCAACTGAAGACAAAAGCAAGCCTGTAATTTGGCTGAATATTTTCTAAAACTAGGGAAATGAAGTGTCTAACAGTTTTATTTATCAATTTAAGAACAAGAAATAAAAAGTTGTGGAAAATGTAATAAAAATACATATGTACATATGTGTATGTGTATCTATATGCACATTTTATACATATAATATGTATAATATTATAAGCATATAATTTTATATATGTAAATATATAATGAATATTAGTATTATATGTATGTTTCAGTTTTGTTTTCTGCCTGCCTAAAGAAGAATAAAGGAAGAGATAAATGAAAACCAGGAATTAACAGAGAAAGACACAGAAACAGAAGGAAAAGGAGATGATATTAAAAAGTTTGGAATACAGGAGCACCAGGGTGGCTTAGTCGGCTAAGTGTCCGACTTCAGTTCAGGTCACAATCTCACAGTTTGTGAGTTGGAGCCCCGCACCGGGCTCTGTACTGACAGCTCAGAGCCTGGAGCCTGCTTCAGATTCTGTGTCTCCGTCTCTCTCTCTCTCTCTCTGCCCCACCCCTGCTCACTTTCTGTCTCTTGTCTCAAAAATAAAATAAATAAAGAATAAAATAAAATAAAATAAAATAAAACATTAAAAAGTTTGGAATACAGAGAAGGAAAGAGAGATAGAGAGAATCTGGGTGCTCTGAGAGACACACAGGAGATAAAGAATCCAACAGTAAGGTAGACAAAATTCATACAAAAAGAGGTAGCCTCAGAAAAAAAGAGAAAAGCTTTCCCGGCAGAAGTAACACTTTTAGCATGTACCTTTTGGAGATAGTCTCACTGAGAATTTCTGATATTACACTGGATTTTAACATTCTAAAATAATAATAGGGATGTTATCTATCTTTTAGCAATTGTTCTACAAACTTGGTGAACATGACCCTCCCCAGGTCTTCCCAGCTGCAGAAACAAAGTGCCCTGAAGGTAGCTTAACCTCTTCGGTAGCTGGGGCAGAGGTAACCAGGACAAAGAGGGCAGAGCAGAAGCATCGCCTGACACCTGGAATCCTTCCCGTTACTTTAGGTGACTCTTCTGCACTTGCCTGTTCCCTTACCTGCCACCTGCCTGCAATCATCCCTTTATGGACCACATCCAGGTCACTAGGTTTCTGCCTCAGTCTCCCTTAGCTGCTCTTACCCCCAGCAGATTGTGGGCTATACAACCTATTAAATGTGCACCTGTCACTCCTATGTGCTTTATACTGCTGGGTGGGGTCTTGCTCTAAAACATACGTACCAAACAAAGCCATAATACGTAGTACCTAGTCATAGATTCCTGTTGCTGTTTTCCACCTGGTCACAATTTTCTACTCCCTTTCAACATTATAATTTGTATGTTTGGACACCTTACTGAGGTCACTAGCCCAGCTCTATCTGTACAGTTTTGCCTATAGAAGAAATGGCAGAAAGGTTCCCTACACTGGGGCAAAAGCAAAGTTACTCTGCATGTCAGTTACAAGCCAGAAGAAAGAAAGAAAAAAAAACAATGCTGAAGTGTATATGTATTCCCATCTCTGCAGAGTCCCTTGACTTAGCAAAATGATTTGTCTATTGGGAGTCAATGTGGAAGGAGAACAAAATCTTGGGAATCTTCTACTTTCTTGTATCTCTACAAAGACAGGCATTTAATGCCCACAGGATTTAATGACTATTGAAATTGCTCTCAACACCATAGTCAATACGATAAAGAAACCTGTAAAGTAGCATACGTGAATAAAAATACTAAGGTATCTCCCCCTATTTGAGAAAGTAAGGTTCCCTTTAATCTTGGACATCAATATGAACTCCTCATTATCCTTGAGAAAGGGCCACCCATATGCACATAAATGTTGTCTATGGATTCCACTTTATATCAGTAGAGTGTGTCACAGTTTATAAAGCACTTGTGCATTAATCATATAGAAGGTAGTCTCTTTCTGTTCAGGCTGTTTCTATACAAGTACAGAGTATTATTTGCAGATAATGTGCTTCACTGAGCCTGCACTGAATTGTTCAAGCAACAGCTGTAAATCAAGATTGACTTTCTGAACCTAACTTTGCATAATTCAACAAGCTACTGAACATCTTCTGCCTAAGCAGCCTCATGACTTATAAGAACCTGCAAAGCTAAATAACTACCCAACGCTGCCTCAAAATGATTAAATAACAAAAAGGTTTTGCATTAACAAATCAGGAATGAGTCACTTACTGTCTGATTTTTCACTGATCAAGAAGTGACAGAGAAGGTGCCATTTACAAAAAGAAATGTCATAAAATGATTGAATTGTGAATTTCTTCTAGTCCCCAATAACAAGAAAGTGACCATAAAAGGACGTGGTGGATGGGGGAAGATAAGTGCTATTAAATACTAGTCTGTCAAGAGACAAATTTATCAGTCTTGATGGTAAATTTAGTCTTAGCTCAGAAGAAGTAATCAGTTCTACAGCTGATGAGTATACAGCTCTTAATAATTGTATTACATTTAGGACTGAGCAGTAAAAATCAGAAAACCATTAAGTCAATACATAGTTAACAGGTGCTTCAAGATGGAACAATAAAACTTCATCATTGGGCTAAAAGGTTTACTTCCTTTTCTTCTGCAGTATAATTATTTGGAAAGATAGTGACCAGCTCTTCCACCAGCCAGATTCCTTCAGTATCTCTTGTTTCTTTTACCGTCTTTCATCAAAGTCACCTTCCTTCTCTTTTGGCATGGTCCTGGTCAGCATTAGAGCTGTTGTTACCGTCTTTTTCCCCAGCACCACCTGCCCCAGGAATTGACTTATCTTCAGGTAGGCTATACCTGGAAACTCCCATTGTTTATACCACTCATGCCAGCAACTGATAATGATGATAGAAAGGAGGAAGACAGCTGAGTTAGTTTTTACCATGTGTCAGACAATTTCTTCATGTATTTGTCACAAATACCACATAGGTAGGTAATACTATTATTCCCATTCTACTAAGGAGGACAGTGAGATTTGTAAGACTTAAGAAATTTGCCCAGAGTCACAGGAAGTGGCACAGTAAGGGCTTAAACTGTGCTATAAAGCCCAATGCACTTAATCATCACATTAATGATTGGCATTGCCAAGTAAAGTTTTTAAGTTATAGGAGAAGATCAAAATTACCATGGTATCACTATAACCATACTCAAGTAAGGGAGCAATCCCACGGGGCTGGATGATAAACTCAGCACTATGGTTTCCACAAGGCTTATCGTCTAGTATTATTATTTCATATGAATGTGTTTTATATCTTCAATTATGCTCTAAGCTCATAAAGAGCAACAGCTATGTTCATATAAGTTAAATTTTCTTTTTTAGTGCCAAACACATTGCTATCCATAAAAATGATCAATATATAAAGATTCAATGAATTATAAATTATGTGATCTCAAAATACCCTCTTAGGGCCTCAAAGGATAAAGTTACCTAAATCTAAAGAACGAAAATGCAATTTTTCTAGGGGCGGGGGAGAAACAAAAAGAAGAGTTATAATGGTCTAGGGAAGGATGGGGTAGGGGATAAGTGGTAGAGTGCTATGCTCAGGGAGAGCTCAGAAAGGCAAGTAGACGATGGAAAGTAGAGGATCAGGACTAGAATTAGAGCCCTGGGTTGGAGGTGCATAAGAGATACACTCTACTTCCTTTTATATGTTTTACAGGAATGTTCCAAATGTTTCCCTGGGGACAAAGAAGAGAGAAAATCAAGAATTTCCCTGGGCAAAAACATATCAAAATGCAGGGATGTCACTAACCCTTAAAAAGGGATATCATCGGCAGCAGCAAAAGTAACCCTTCTTAACTGAGTACAGCATTCAGGTAATGTATCCCTCATTCCCATTGCCCCATATCCCCATTATAAAAATTCCCATGATCAAAAACTGATATTTTTGCCTTAGCAAAGAAAGGAGGACCTGTCACCTACATTTCCCTTATACACATACTTTTAATACTGTGGTTCCCCCTAAGGGAATCTAACCTCAGAATCTAACCTGTCTAACCTGTTCCCCGCTCCATCGTGTCTACCCCTTCTCAGTGAACATTCCTACCATAGACCTAATTGTTGAGACCAAAACCCAAGCAAGGGGCCACTTTCCTTTGTTCTCTTTCCCTCAGCCCCTATACCTAATGCTGAGCAAGTCTTTTGATTCGATCTTTAAAACACATCCTGTCCCCATCTACTGAAGTTTCTTTCCATTTCCACGCTATCACCATGGTCAAAATCACCATCATCTCTCGTCTGGATTATTATAGCCCCACTCCCGCTACCTAGCTTCCGGCTTCTATTCTTGTCTCCTCCTGTTATAGACTTACACATACCAGCCTCATGATGATTTAAGTGTGTTAATCAGATCACGTCCTTCTCTTGCTTCAAACACTCTTGAGGCTTGTTATCTCACTGAAATAGTCTAAGCTCTACCACGGCTCACTAGCTTTACATGGCCTAACCGTACCTGTTTCTCTGGCTTCATCTTCTGCTACTGTTCTCTTAGTCTACTCAAGGACCTTTCTTTCCCTTTATCATACATGCCAAGTTCATTAACACCATAAGGTCTTGCCTTTCCCTCTACCTTGAATTAACTCTGTGTCTTAACAGAAGTACTCCAGTTACACAGGTCTGGGCCATCTTCTCTGACTACCTAAACCCTCAAACACTGTTACTCCACTGAATCCAGTCAATGGATGTCACCACATCTTTTATTTTCTTCATAGCACTTAACATTGCCATTTATCTATTTACTTATGCATTGTCTTTAAGTCCTGTTTCTGGCCCCTACTTCCTTAAACTACAGTTCATAAAGACCCATGAGAGTAGGACATCTTACTAATTTATCCACATTACCTAGAACAACATTAATTACATAGTAAGGTTCAATAGTGATTCCCAGAATGAATGAATACATGAATGAATTGCATAGTCTTATGTGCCCAAGCTCCTCTTGAAATTGCTGTATAAGAATTTACTTTTGGAGTGTGTGGAATATGGTTTTACATTCTCACATTATTAGAGAAAATATTTGATATTTTTGCTTTAGCAAAGAAAGGAGGATATGTCACCTACATTTCCCTTATAGAGTGTGTGGAATATGGTTTTACATTCTCACATTATTAGAGAAAATATTTGATGTTTTTGCTTTAGCAAAGAAAGGAGGATATGTCACCTACATTTCCCTTATACACATACTTTTAATACTGTGGTTCCCCCTATGGGAATCTAACCTCAGAATTATAATGTGAGGATAAAAGAGATAATTGAAAGAACAGTGAAAAAAAAACATGTTGCCTTTCTGGAGAATGCAATAGAATTTTCTAGTATGATATATTACTATACATGCCCTCAGTAATAAGGAGAACCTGTGAAAATGTTATTTCAGAATATTACATCAGGGAAGAGCTCTAACTCTCTTCACTTTGCCACAGGGTTTTTAAGATTGCTGTTACTGTGCATACTTTGAAACATAATCACAAATAAGAAGTGTGTGGAAACGACAGCTATATTAACTTTATCATGTACAGTTAAATATTCAGCACACTTGCAAGCAATGCTCCTTCGTTTTCATAGCATGCGATGTAGAGAAAGAGACTTGGAAGAAGGTCCTGGTAATGACATAGCCGCACTCCACTTAAGCAGTATAGCCAGATGCCCAAAGAGTGGAGGGGAGTAATGGGGCACTCATCAAACACTGGGGCCTCTGGCTCACACCATGTGGAACACAGATGAAATATCTAGAAGTTCTCAAGGCAGATAACCTAAGAGACCATGAAGTTTGTCTTCGTATAATTTCCACCTCCTTTAAAGAAATTCTCCACCTACTTCTCTCTATACTCCCAGATACTTTTCTGGAACACAGCAGGTACATAATAGAGAATTAATTAATTAAATTAATTAATTCAGCCTTCTTGTGATATTAGAAGAGAGAAATTATATGATGCTTTTGCAGAAAATATGTGCTTTTAAAAAACAGGACTCGTGAAGATTTACAAAGTCTTCAGCGTTTCTCTACACTTTTCAGCTCTGATGCTAATGTTCTAGGCTATATGACTTTTGGTTCAGGAGATATTTTCAGTCTTTTTTCAAATCCCACTCCAAGGATAAGGCCTTTGGGCTTTAACTACTTATAGGGCTCTCCCTGGGCTCTGGCTCATTTTCAATAAAGAGAAAGTACACATTCTCCCTCTTCAGATTTCTGTTCCTAATTAACGATGAAAATAAGCACGAAAAGCAAAAACAGCAAGAAATGGCATTTTTTATAAAGGTCTCTTCTCAGGCTGTGAGTGTTGTTATTAAGAGGAACAGACCACTGGGCTCATGTGTACCCAGTGTGCAGTGTGGGGGTGAAGAGACTCACCCAGTTGAAAGAGCTTACACATCTGAGCACAGGTTCAGAGCACTCTGAATTCTAGGAGTGACTTACGGCTCTGAAACTTAATGGCAAGAGTTTCTGCGGAATGATTCTAGTCAGTCTAACCCAGCGGTCACACGCCTGCTCATATTAGACACAAGCGGTTGACAAGATGTCAGTATCATTTGGTTCAACCTCCTCTCCTACAACTGGGGGCAGAGAATGGGAAGGAGTTCACTTTGCAAAGCCAGTTCAGCTAGGCCCATGCCACCAATTTCTCATTTGTGGAAACAGAAAACCCATTTAGTAGTTTATCCCATGGTCTGGCAGAAGAGAGAAGGGATTTTTTTATGCTCTCATGGAAACCTCGGTCTCTGGATCCTCCTTTGGTGAATCTTGTCGAAGTTATCACCTGTGCCAACAAAAATGCGTGAAAAGCCCCTGCTGGTTTCTATAAGAAATCCACGGACACCAAGAATTTGAATTTTAAAACGCTTATTGGAAAAGTTGGGAGTCTACAGAGTGGTCTCTTGTCATGTGAGTAGCCCCCTTTTAACATCTCCAATTCCTGCCCCTCACACCCTCTCCCATACCTCACTCCCAGGACTGTCTCCTTCACTTGTGCATATCAGTACAGTGCTTTCTGGCTGCTGATTCCCAATTTCCATGTTTTTTTAGTATATTAATTTCTTTTTGTTTTTTTAATGTTTATTTATTTTTGAGAGAGAGAGAGAGAGAGAGAGAGAGAGAGCATGAGTGGGGAAGGGGAAGAAGGAGCTGGAGACACAGAATCTGAAGCAGGCTCCAGGGTCTGAGTTGCCAGCACAAAGCTTGACATGGGGCTGGAACTCATAAGTTGTGAGATCATGACCTAAGCCCAGGTCAAGTATCCCACGCTTAACTGACCGAGCCACCCAGGTACCCCGCCTCCACCCAAATTCCATGTTACCATCTATTAGGCAGATGACAAAAGAAGTTAGTAGGATCTCTTCTGTTTACAGTGCAGTTCAGGTTGTCAATACATGATTCAACACACATTTATGGCCTACCTACCAATTTACTGATCTGTGGTCAGCATCATGTTAGGTGCTAGTAGAGAGGGAGGGGTATAAAACAATGGCTCCAAAATGCCTCTTGGCTGAGGAATTCAGTCTAGCTGGGTAGGCAGACATTTCATAACAAAAACAGTACTGTTTAAGAGATAGAGGATACATGCTATGCAACAGCATTTTCTGAGCCAAACTGACTTGGAAATAAGACAGGAAACACATATTTTACTTAAAAAAATGCTCCTAATAAACACCTTTCTGTAAATGAAACCACAAGAAATCCAAACAGTCCGTCTAAAACTAATTCATATACATATGCCAATTACGGCTTACACATTTGGGTGAGGCAAACATTGATGAAGTTTTGATTAAAAAGAAAATTGGTTTTTTTCTAATGGTCACTTAAGAGGAAGAATATCCTTATAATATTTAGTTCCTACCAGAAGATGAGATAGCAGAAGGTGAGATAAAATGGAGGCTTGAATGTTAGGTCATTTTATATGCAAATCACTTTCCTTGAACCTATCAGGAAGTCTAAATATACCACTCAATTTAAGCTTCCAATAGTACAGATTCTGCAACCGACAGAACAGAGGTCACCAGACCACTTCACTCATAAACATACAAATGACAGGCAGAGTTTCTTTTATTTGCTCCTGAAGACCAAAGCTTACATAATCAGATCCTCTGAAGGAGAAGTGCTGAATCCTAGAGGTGGAAGAAAGTTTAGAGAAGTGGTTTTCAACCCTGGTGGTTGAGAGTTACTAGGGGAGTTTCTTAAATGCTGGATTCTGGGGCATCACCTCCATCAGTTCAGATTCAACTGGCCTGGCAAGGGACCCAACCATTGTGGTCTTAAGTGTCCCAGCCAAGCTTTTAAGAGCCTGGGTGGCTCAGTCAGTTGAGCATCCAACTCTTGATTTCAGCTCAGGTCATGATCACAGGGTCCTGGAATCAAGCCCTTTGTCAGGTTCTGCACTGGGTGTGGAGTCTGCTTGAGAAACTCCCTCTCCTTTCTCTCTCTCTCTCTCCCTCCCCCTGCCCCCCGCCCCCGTCTCTCTCCCCTGCTTGCCCATGCATGCACACGCATGCTCTCTCTCTCTCTCTCTCTCTCTCTCTCTCTCTCAAATAAAAGTAAAAATAAATTAAATAAATGAAAAGAATTACAGATTCTTGGGCTCCATTCTGAGTTGTTTCCAAGTCAGTGGATTTGAAGTGATTTCTAGAAATCTGTGTTTTTAAAACTGTCCCAAGAGCTTCCCTTTCGGCCATGTTTACAAAACCACTGATCTAAAGCAAAATTGCAGAAAGCAGTGTCAGTTGGTTCCAAAATCACAAAGTCAGTGCATAAGGGTCAGAAAATAATGTATGTCCTGAGACTCCTTGTGCTGTGGGACAAAGGCTGTTCTCAGGCTCCAAAGACCTCACTATTTCTGGGCTACCTGGAAAGTAATGTTGACAACACTATAAAGCAGTGATCAAGCCTCCCCTTCTTGAATGCTTACCCTTAAAAGGTAGACCAAATAGTTTCTCTGCTGCCCGCATTTAAGGGAAGGCAAATATATCTACCCCTAGAAAAGCATACCCCTATTAAGTAGCCATATAATCAGGCATTAGGGTAGAGCTCAGTATTTAACTTTAAATAAAATGCAGACATCTCACTGTACTCATTATATCAACAATAGAAGGATCTAGTAGGCTATTAGAAAAAGTTGCCATGTGACACCAAATCACAACACAGCAAAAGAGAGCTTACAAAGAAAAGACCATTGACAGTTTCAACACAGCAACACAATGGGGGAACACTTTGCTGAATTTTGTTGAAAGGAGAAACAGATCCTGACATTATAAACTCATGTGGACAAAACAGTAGTGCTACATTATAAGTCCACCATTAGCCCAAAGTTCCTGCTTCTGGAAATAAAGGAGATCTAATTTCAGAAATATCATAGTCAGGTAACCATTAAGAAAGTTAAAATCAACAAATATTTATGTAATAATATAGACAAGTAGAAATAAAATTTCAAATATGCATAGCTGGTGGTTATTCATTAGAAATCATAAAATTGTAGAATCTCAGAGACAAAAGGTCCAATCACTCATCTACCCAATGAAACAAAAGACAGCTGCAATGAAATTTATAGATTTCCAAAGAGTACCATCTGATCAAGCTAGACTAAGGGTTAAAGGAGCTGAGTTTTAGTTCCTCAGCTAGCCAGGTAAACTTGGGCGAGTCACATAACTTTTCAGGGCTCAGTTTCCTTATCTGTGACCCAAGTGAACTGAACTCGAAGTTTGGATCTAGTTACGCAAATGTATATCACTCTATTTTTGTAAATTAGTAATTACATGAAGACAACAAACATCTTTAGATGAGATGCTACACTCAGCAGGCTTCTTGCAGATGACTAACATTCTGGAACAACTTACCAGACTATCAGGAAATGCTTCAAGTGTCATGAGAAACAAAACCACGAGATTATATTTAGATTACTAGATCGCTCGAGGGAAAAAAAAATGAAAGAATTCAGTAAGTCTTTATGACTAATACACTTAAAAGTGGTGTTTTAATCATTACCATATCACACGCTGACAGTGTGCTGCATGAAGGAAGCCGGCCTGATAAAATACTTCGGGGACCAATCATCACTGTTGATACTCATCCAGCAATGACAGAAGAAATAGCTACTATGAAGAGTCACATTCAGCATAATCAGTGACAATACTGTCTTTAAAATGGAAATGAGCACCTAGAGTAACACCAGCCTTTTAGGTTGAATGCATCTCTCAGAGGAGTGGTTGGTGCATTTCTCATCTCCAGCATAAGTGAAACATTTCATTTTACCCAGCATCCTACTGGGAGAAACATCCCATCTTCAGGGATATTCTGTTGATGGCACTATTAAGGGCTACCCAGTATATCAATCGAAGCACGACAAGACAACACGCCGTACTATTTACGTTGCTTAGCATAATTTGTTTGTAAATACTCATTCATTTGCAGCTATGGTGACTGTCTAGAGAAACTACTGATGGTCTCGAATACCTTTCTTTTTCTTCCATGGTCTTTTGAATAAACAGCGCCTGTAAACCTTTTGCTTAACACAAGCAAAAGATCTTTTCAGTTAGGAAGAAGGAATGGTTTGGAATTTTTATAATTACATTGACGTATTTAAGAATATAGTCAATGCTTAACGTACGGTTTACACTCCTAGTTAGACAATAAAGCAGAGCACACCCCTGCCTGGGAAACAAGAGGTTTAAACTTGTGCATAATTTAAATAAATCACAATTTGGTTTATTTGCTGCATTCATACCCAGCAGCCTTAATCTAAACACCTTTATGCTTTTAAAGTTTGTCCTGTATGCCTTCCCTATTGAGAAGGTGAAATCTAAATCTTAAATGTGTTCCTTCACGGATTCCATGCATAATAAAACACAAAGGAAAATCATGAACTCAATTCAATAACTGAATGCATCTGCAAGTTTCTTAGGGTCTGACAGTGTGGTAACAAATTCTAATTCATTAGGATTTTTTGTTCCTTCTCCTTCACAGACTTATGGGTGTACTGTTGAGCTCAATTTTGTTAAAATGGCATACATAGCTCTCTTTTCGTATTTTTTTTAAAAGAACTGTAACTTAGTTAAAAGACTTAAGGATAAGCTCAAAGACACCACAACTGAATACTAAATTTGTTTTATCAGTCTTGTTTTGTGATATACAGAATCTATTGGTAATTAAGCAAGTTTTAAACACCAGTGGGTTGCTCTGGATTATTTTTGTGGCTTACATAACAAATGTTATTTCCAAAGTACAAATTCACCATTTACTTTCATCGATGAATTCCATTTCATTCAAGAGTTAAGTTTCTTACAATAAACATTAACACGATGTGGGAAGATCTTATAATTTTCCAACTGACTAGGAATCTTTGACATCCAAACGCTGAACTTAAATTGTAGAATAACTCATTAGGAAACATGCAATGGCAGTGTCAAGATTTACAACAAATACCCTGGAAGCGTTTTAAAAATTAATATTAAGCTGCTATGCTTGGCTTAATTAACTTTCTTCTTCATTTACAAAGCATATCTGTCTGGTTTTATGAACTTGGTCTCTAGTCCCCTTTCCTACAAACCTGTTTAATTAAAGTTTAACAGCTGTGTATGCTTTAGAAACAGCAGAATGGTTTTTCTCCATTGAAATACTTAATCCTTTCTTAAAGTATGATCCTTCTGAATATATATTTAAAAGGCAATGGACAAGGAATAATCTACCAACAGAAAAACACTAGCAGCTTAGGGCATCAGCACTATGTATTCAGGGTATAGACAAAACAGTAATTTCTAAGCTAGGAAATCCAAGGCCACATGGGGAATAAGCAGGTTTTTATTCTCAAAACAACAAAAAAAGCTACATAACACAATAAATAAGTAAATGAAACATAAGCAGAATGCTTAAAAATACAAGATACTGTAGGTTTTGGATCCACTATACACACCCAATACCCAAGGAGTATGACTAATGAGGTAACACCAGATATTTTGATCACGGTTATCACTTTATCATCAACAGGTAAATATTTATTAAATAAACATATGTAAGTATATATGTTTGTGTATGTATGCATATATCCACATACATACATATACACACAACATGACATTTCTGAAATAATGAAAATAATTAAAGGGCAAATGGATGTGATGAATCCTCAAACAGTATACCTTTATATGTGAAATTAAAAAAAATAGTAACAAGGGGTGCCTGGGTGGCTCAGTCAGTTGAGCATCTGACTTCAGCTCAGGTTATCATCTCCCGGTTGGTGAGTTTGAGACCCGCATTGGGCTCTGTGCTGACATCGTGGAGCCTGCTTAGGATCTTCTGTCTCCCTCTCTCTCTCTCTCTCTCTGCCCCTCCCCAGCCTGCACGCTTTCTCTCAAAAATGAATTAACATTAAAAAAAACTGTAACACTATAAAATTATTTCAGAAATCAGTAGTTCATGGGGCGCCTGGATGGCTCAGTCAGTTAAGCATCCGACTTTGGCTCAGGTCATGATCTCACGGTTTGTGGGTTCAAGCCCCACCTCAGGCTCTGTGGTGACAGCTCAGAGCCTGGAGCCTGCTTCAGATTCTGTGTCTCCCTCTTTAACTGCCCCTCCCCTGCTTGTGCTCTGTCTCTCTCTCTCTCATAAATGAATAAACATTAAAAAAAAGAAATGAGTAGTTCATGCGTACGATTTCATGCTATGCCAACTTCAGCTGTCTCTCCTCCAGGTTCTCTCTCCACCAGTACCTACCTGACCACTGTGCAGGGAGGTTAGTTTTACACCCTTCCGACACACCCTTTTTCTTGAAAAGAGTCTCTGACTTCACCTCACTGCCCTTCCCAACCATCGTTCTCTGCTTGTGGTACACGCTCAATTAATGTGTGTGAAATAAGCACATTGATGCAAGAACAAAACCAATTTATTTTTCAAGAGAACTCTAAAGAAGCTTCAGTAGACTCTACTATTGTCCAGCATGGGTGCTTCCCATCCCTGAGGGAGAGTTGTACCTACCCACCCTATTGATAGCAGGTTTAGCCATACGACTGGTTTGGGCCAATGACACACGAGTAGAAACGATATGTCCCTCTTCCAAACAGAAGCCTCAAGATCCATCTTATGGTTCTACCATGCTTCCTTTTCCATCTCCCCTGCGACCATTAATGCCCTGTCATCCTGAATCCCCGAGGGAAGAAAACATGGAGCAGCAACTCATACAAGCTGTGGTAAACATGCAACAGCGTGAGGAACAAGCCTCTACTGCAAAGAACCGTTGAGATTTGGGGGTCATGTGTTACCACGGAATAAGTTAGCCTAAACTGACTGACGCAGGGCCCATTTATGCCTTCTCAACAATAAACGAGTGTATTCTCATCCCCCTTGCTATTCAGGGACAATCCCTGCAGCATGTATGCTGCTGGAGAGAGCAAAGAAAAACAGATGGCTGAGACTCATGTTCTTTACCACTTGCTTTCCTTAACCTTCAGCAACATTGAAAACGTTCAGCAAATTAGAGAGTTTACATTTTTAAAGATAAGGAGTTGGGACTGATACTAATTGGACTAAGTTGAAATATTTCCAGCATAAACAGAATCACTTCAGAGAGTGATATTCAGGAGTGATGTTTTATAAATATTGCACAGAGCTTCCTGCAGTCATTTAATTTGACAAATACTTATTGAGCACACCTTCAATATGCTCAATTTCGCAAGACAGGACTGCGCTAGATGCCGGGATCCAGAAGGGAGCCACTGCCCTTGATTCAAATTGCACACCGGCAGAAGGATGCATGTACGACTGACTCTAATACAATTAGATGCATTTTATACCAGTAGGATCAATACAGTACTGTGGAAACAGAGAAGAGGACAATCATTTCTGTCAGGGTGAGGATACAGGATTTTGTTAGAGGGGGGGAGGGGAAGGTGTCTGCCACACACAGGATAAAACATGAACACAGAGAAGTACGGAAGCACTTTTAAAACTGGAACAGGGGCGCCTGGGTGGCGCAGTCGGTTAAGCGTCCGACTTCAGCTCAGGTCACGATCTCGCGGATCTTGCGGATCTTGCGGATCTCGCGGATCTCGCGGATCTCGCGGATCTCGCGGATCTCGCGGTCCGTGAGTTTGAGCCCCGCGTCGGGCTCTGGGCTGATGGCTCAGAGCCTGGAGCCTGCTTCTGATTCTGTGTCTCCCTCTCTCTCTGCCCCTCCCCCGTTCATGCTCTGTCTCTCTCTGTCCCCAAAAAAATAAATAAACGTTGAAAAAAAAAAAAAAAAAACTGGAACAATATAGCTCTAGCACTGTGTGTGTGTGTGTGTGTGTGTGTGTGTTCGTGTGTGTGTGTGCACGCACACCCACACAGTCACATGGGTGTAAGAAGAGTGGGTAGAGGAGGAAGATGAAAGGAAAGGCCGCCCACAGTGAGTGGTCAATGTTATGCAAGAGGAAGCTAGTATTCAACAGGAGTCCAAAGGGATGTAGTCCCAATCACAGAGGGTTTTAAAAAGGGCTGCCAGAACAGAATCTCTGTCCTACACACATATCTACACATGTGTGTACATACGTATGTGTATATCTATATCCATAATATGTGTGTGTGTGAGAAAGAGAGAGAGAGAGAGAGAGAGAGAGAGAGAGAGAGAGATGTTCAAGGTAAAATCCAGTAATTCTAAAGGCTACACAGTAAAATTCCCCTCACACTCCTGCCCTTCCAGCCCTCTAGTTCCCTTCTCTAATGGTGGAAGTTCCACATTTGCTAGTACCTACTGACTAGTTTGTACTACAAAGAAAGTTGAGTGTGAAGTCCTAGAAAAATGACTGGTGTGGAAGTGGTATTCAGGATGCAATATCTGATAGTTTACTGGTGTGTGTGTGTGTGTGTGTGTGTGTGTGTGTGTACACATATAGATCTTTTCTTAATTATTCCTGAGTCTCTCTCTTATGAATGCATTACAATGTCCTTAACTGTGTAGATGCACATCTATAAGGTTTCAATCTTTTGCTATTATAAACGACCCTGCAAGTAACTCCCTTGTACACACTGCTTTGCCCTCGTGTGTAGGTCTAGCTACCAGATAAATTCCTAGCAATGGAATTGCTGAGAGAGAGTTAGGCAAAAACAAAACAAAGGAATGGGACAAAAGTAAGGGGGCTTCAGGTAAAGACAAAGGTATTTGAAAAGATGCATAACTGCCAAGAAACTACAAACTATCAGTGTGGCTAGAATGTAGTGGGGAGAATACAGCTGGAGAGACACAGGGCCAGATCACAAGAGATCTTTATTACCAGGCTCATGAATGTGGAAGGCATAAAAAACATTCTTGTGGGAGTGTGGAGGATGGATTGGCAAGGATATGAGAGGAAAATCAGTTAGGGGACAGACACAGTAATCCAAGGAAGAAGTCATGAAGGCCTGGTAACCTGTCTTCTTGGCCAATGTTAGATAAAGTGCTCCCTTGCTTGCCTCTTGAATTTCTCCTTTGGGGAGACTTTCAAGACCAATGTCTAAGATGCCTCATGGAAAAGCAAGGGAGTGAACCCGTGACCAGATCCACCCTTCTACCCCGGCATGAGAAAGTATTTTTCCTGGTGCTAATCTTTCTATAAAAATTTGCGGACTGCCTCCCTCTTTTCTACAGAATAAATAACATAGAATTTAAGAGCTGAAAAACATATTCCAAATCATTTAGTCCAAGGGTCTTCAAATCTACTGTGAGATGCTTTCCTTTTTCCTAAAAGCATGAGATCACAGGGAGGGCAGAGATTATGAAGACAGTGAGAGTGAACTCTTAAAGGATAAAAAAGATTGGGTGGCAGTCAGGATCTGACAGTTCATTAAAGTTGCAAAGGGAACCGGGAAACACAACACAACTGTGCTTTTTCCTACCCATAATTCTGAACCCAAATCCCAGCAATGCAAGTTTACGGTTGAGGCAGGGTGGCAATGGAGCCGATTTGAAGATAGCATCATTTTATGCCTAAGTAGACCAGGATCTGAACAGGCTAAGTAGACCAGGATCTGAACTTGACCAGGATCAAGTTAAAACAGATCGTTAGTGAGACACCTAATACTAGAACGTTTTCTCAAATTTCACCATGCATCGGAGTCGCCTGCTAGGCTTACTGAAACATAGAATGCTGGCTCCAGCCTCCGGGTTTCTGATTCAGCATGGGGAAGTGGGAATCAAGAATCTGTGTCTCTAACAAGTTCCTCGGTGATGAAGATGCTACAGTCTGGAGATCAACTTTGAGAAACAAGCTACTAGAACAATGCTGCCCTCCATACAGTAGCTACGTGGCTTACAGAACATATTTAGATATCTATGTGGTCTTCTACACTAAAGTTTTACTATATTTTTATAACTTTAAAATATTGAGAAAAATATGCTACAAACTTTTGGTGGAGTCTCCTTTCTCTTTATTTGTAAAACTCATAGATTAACATGAACACACTAATAGCGTTAACTTACAGCAGACAAATGTATAAACGTTATATCAAAGAATTCAATTTCTAAAGTTCTACCTCATGGACTTTTAACCATCAAAAATAAATGGCTTAAAAAATTATTTCCTAAAGTAATCTGTGAGATGAATACAACTAAAAGGCAATTCACAAACTAGAAATACATCTGATCTAAATATGGACAGAAGGTTAACGCACATAATATATTCAAACTCACAAGAAAACATTTAACATCATTTGAAAATGGGCAATTCTGAAATAGTTCTT
This sequence comes from Leopardus geoffroyi, assembly GCF_018350155.1. Lineage (NCBI taxonomy): Eukaryota > Metazoa > Chordata > Mammalia > Carnivora > Felidae > Leopardus > Leopardus geoffroyi. Next base: position 130,182,324 of record NC_059331.1, read on the forward strand.
AGAGAAGGAAGTAAAGTAAAAGATTAATAAGTGTATAACATATTCATTCTTATTAGCAATGAAAATAATATAAACGAAAACAATGAGAAACACATTTTCACCTTTTGGATTAGCAAAGACGAAAACGATGTTAACACTCATTGCTTGCTCGATACTCAGTCCCGTATTCAGACATTGCCAGACATGTGAAAAGTGGAACTTTGATATAAGTTTCCTATGCATATCCTCTTTGATTTCCTTCACTTTATTGGTAAGGATGTTGCAAGTTTTAATTTTAACAAATCATTATTTTTAAAAAGTCATGTGAGAATACGAGAGCTCAGACACATACAGTTAGAAGTCACTTCAATTTCCATCATGCCGTAAGCATTCTCTTGATTTTAATGATAGCCATATTAGACTTAGAATTCAGGTTTGATTTACATAATCCCCCAAAGACAGCCCCAGAAATCTATTAAGGGTCACCTTACTTTCCCATACACATAGGAAATTCTAATCTGTTCATTCGTTTCCTTTTCTATTATCAGACTCCTTGCTTTTTATAAAGCTTACTGCTTATTATACTTTCATCTCAAATAGAAAATCTTTCAGTTTGGCTTTCCATCCTACTAAACTCCATTCCAGTATGTATTACTTGCTCCTCTTCATGTTATAGTCAGAGATTAAATAGTCATTTACTTTTTGATGTATGTAAAACTGGAATCCAAACTGCAGAAATGTTCCTGGGAAGCATCGATACACCTTGAGGTGTAGCTGCTCCGGGCTGCATATTAAAACTAGGTATCGCATAATGGTCAGGGAGTAGAATTTATTTTTGTAATAAGCAAAGGAGAAAATCTCCTTGGTTCCCAGGTGGCCAGTTGCAGAAGCCCAAAGTTAATGACTTGTTATTTATCATACCCCAAATATACAACTTTCATCATGCAATTGACTCTTCTGAAAGAAAATATCAACGACTGTCAACTCCCCTAATAACGAACAAAAATTTAATTATTTTCACTCAAATTCTCATTTGAGTTGCAACTACCAAGATGATCAATTTCAAAATCTTATTAGTTCTGCTACTGTGAACCACTCAGATTAATGGTTTCAATGTTACAAACAATGGTTCCAATGTTACAAATGTTACAAATGTTCCAACGTCACAAAACTACAAACATAGGCTTTAGTTTCAAAATCAACATTTAAAAAATGGGAATGATTACTGCTTTTGCCAAACTAAGATGCTCTTATTTGTATATAGGTATCCCTCATAATAAATTAGGTAACATTTGAACATTTTCCATAACACACTGAGTAAATGGGGGAACTAAAACAAATTACTTTAAAAAAAGGATCCCCTAGATTATTAGCTCCTTCCTCTCTTCACTATCAGTTAAGTCCAGCACAGGCAGATTGAGCTAAAATAACAGCCAGAAGATAATTGGAGTTCTAATGTTGGGCTTATAAGAGGAGCTTAAATAGCCTGTGGTAGTACTCTGATACAGAATTTTCCCCTCTGCAGGGCTATTCCTTTTGTATTAGGAAGAAACTATTTGGGCAATGAAATTTATTCTACACTTTTATGAGCACTGTGGCTGCTCGCCAGTGAAGATACTCTCTGCAGTGTTCTTACAGTATAATAGCTCTTCCCCATCCAGCTCGAGACAAATATCTTTACTGTCCAGGTGCACCCATGTGGCTTCTAGCAGTGTAGCAAAAACCTCACTTAGAGTAGCAAAGCTCAGGATTTTCTTTCCTACTGTCCTCTGCCTCAACCAACCTAGAGCCAAAGAACCCATAGCTTTTAGGCTAATTCTTCCCTACTATTTAAACTACTGGCCAGGGGTGGGGTGCCTGGGTGGCTCAGTCAGTTGAGCATCTGACTTTGTCTCAGGTCATGATTTTCCTGTTTGTGAGTTCGAGCCCTGAATCAGAGTTTGTGCTGACAGCTCAGAGCCTGGAGCCTGCTTCAGATTCTGTCTCCCTCTCTCTCTCTCTGCCCCTCCCCTGCTTGCACTCTGTCTCTCTCTCTCAAAAATAAATAAACATTAAAAAACATAAATAAATAAATAAATAAATAAATAAATAATAAACAAACAAACTACTGTCCAGGACTAGAAATGTTTAGTATTTTCTACTTATTTCTAAGGTTAAAGGAATAAAAGTAGATAATATAGACCAGGATTAGCAAACTATGGCCCAGGGACCAAATCTAGTCCCATATCTGTCTCTGTAATTAAAGTTTTATTGGAACATTCATTTTATGTATCCTTTATAGTTGCTTTCACCCTGCAGTATCAGAATGGAGTAGTTTTGTCAGAGACAGTATAGCCTGCAAAATGAAAAATATTTACGATCTGGATGTTTACAGAAAAGGCATATTGACCCCTGCTACAGACAGTGCATGAGGAACCAGTTCAAGATCCCAAAGATATAGTAGCCAGCATTTGAATTCTTGCATGGGAAGTTGTAAAAGTGGTTTTCTTCCAACTTCAGAATTTATAAAATATGGAGCCATATCTTGACCTACCAGTACAATGAAATTTTTTTCAACAGTGGCAAAAAAAAAAAAAAAGTCGATCATCTAAAATGGGCAAATGGGCAAGGCATTCTTTTCAGCTCTGGGGAAGCCAAACAGAAAATAAGTTCATAATACATTAAATTTTAGTAGTGTGTTAAAGTTTACAAAGTATTGGGAGGTATTTGTTCTTCAAAATAACTCTGAAAATAGATAACAAAAAAAATCAGAGAGGTCAAAAGCTTTTCCAAGGTCACACAGCTTGTAAGGAACAGAGCTGGAATTGAATTTATCATCTTACTTCAACTGTAAAATTCCTTCTACTCTATCATGCTACCCTTCATTGCTCTAAGACATCTAAAAAAAGGTTTTATACAAACAAAAAAGTTACAAAACCTTAATAGCATCCATAACTAATTAAGTTAATACCTTAAACACATCTGCTCTCTGCATGAAATTCTCTCTCCAAACATTTTAAAAGAGAAACAGGGGTCAATGTTAAGTTTAAACAAGGTTAACTGAAACTGCACACAAATAGAAGACCTATCTGTTCCTTAATTATTAAGTAATTATTCAGGATGAAATATTCTTAAGTCTTTCTGGCATGCATCTTAAGCTTAGTTAAAAAGGTATTTTAAGACAATCTTTTTAGCTTCCTAGTAAGATAATTGTACTTATATGCCTTTTCAAAATATTTGACAGACTTACATTACTGTGAGCAGAGAAAAAAATAAAAATCAGTATTTAGTTGAAAGGAATGTACAAAAGTTAGCATTTTTCTATATTTTTACTTGGTGTTCACAACTTCAGAAAGGTCTACTACTAAGAATTGTAATTAAGCCAGAAGTGAAGAAGGCTGATAAAACTAATACACTAGCCGGCCCTCCGTGTGACGTGCTTCCTTCTAGGAAACGCCAGACTCCACAAAAACACTTCACATAATCTGTCTGTACTGGGGGAGGTGAAGGAGGATCATGGCACGACTGCAGTCCCCAAAGCCAGCCCGACAAGAGAGAAAAGGAGCTTAGTGAAAAGCTTCAAAGTTAGAAACGGGCTACTATATTTTGGAGAGCAACAAGGAGATGTTGACAAGGATGGAGCCAGATCAGAGCATCCTGCCAGGCTCCTAGTTGCAGAAAACTTTTCTTACTTACGTTCAGCCAATGGGTTTTCTACCTGAAGCACCACAGTTATTTCAGCCCGTGGACAGCCCAGAGAGAACACGACGTTCCTAATACTTCCTTTTAGATACAGTGAGTTTAATATGATGAATATTAAATAATGAGGATATCATTGAATATTAACTTTTATGTTCTTTTTTTAAGTGTGTTTATTTTGAGAGGGGAGAGATGAGGCAGAGAGAGAGGAAGAGAGACAGAATCTGAAGCAGGCTCCACGCTGTCAGCATGGAGTTTGATGTGGGGCCCAATCTCACAACAGTGAGATCATGACCTGAGCTAAAACCAAGGGTCTGATGCTTAACTAACCGAGCCACCCAGGCGCCCCTCGTTTTCCTGTTCTTACCAGTAATTTTCTATAAATGGTTTGTCTACTACCCTATGACCCAGCAATAGCACTGCTAGGAATTTACCCAAGGGATACAGGAGTACTGATGCATAAGGGCACTTGTACCCCAATGTTTATAATAGCACTCTCAACAATAGCCAAATTATGGAAAGAGCCTAAATGTCCATCAACTGATGAATGCATAAAGAAATTGTGGTTTATATACACAATGGAGTACTACAGGGCAAAGAGAAAGAACGAAATATGGCCCTTTGTAGCAACATGGATAGAACTGGAGAGTGTTATGCTATGTGAAATAAGCCATACAGAGAAAGGCAGATACCATATGTTTTCACTCTTATGTGGATCCTGAGAAACTTAACAGAAACCCATGGGGGAGGGGAAGAAAAAAAAAAGAGGTTAGAGTGGGAGAGAGCCAAAGCATAAGAGACTCTTAAAAACTGAGAACAAACTGAGGGTTGATGGGGGTGGGAGGGAGGGGAGGGTGGGTGATGGGTATTGAGGAGGGCACCTTTTGGGATGAGCACTGGGTGTTATATGGAAACCAATTTGACAATAAACTTCATATATTGAAAAAAAATAAAAAAATAAAATAAAATAAAATAAAAATAAATGGTTTTGTCTAGGTCACCAATTATTGTTACTCAATAATATGCTCATAGTACTTTTGTGTGGGCTACTCCTAGGGCTGTTGTTTATAATTTAGGGCTTAATAAATAAGCAGTTCTGGAGTTGCCACGTTTCCAAATACCTACCTAGTAGAGACATAGGAGTATATTATTACCATAACATCAGTATGTCTGTGTAATACACATATTGGGAAATGTAAATTCTTATAGATATATCTGAAGTATATATTTTTTCTTCATGGAATATTCAAGGCAAAATGCTATTACATAAATATTTTTTCTAATCTTTTCCATCTGCTGCTAGGATATACACAACACCATATATACCTCTGGAAGCGTGATTAGGAGTACTAGAAAAAAGGACTTTTTCTTTTTACCCCATATGCTCCAGTATTGTTTCAATTTTCTAAATTATACTAAGCCTGTATTACTTTTGCAGTTAAGGAGGAGACTGTAAGTCTCCTTTTCATCTCAAACTTTAACCAGAAAGGTGAACACAACACAGCTCAGCTCCCGAGGTAAACCAGATACTTTCCCTCCAGGGAGGCTCTGGCAGGCAGCCTTAGGACATTTTCTTGGTGGCAATTCTCTTGTTACATCGTATTTCTGTATTTTGTTGTCTTTCTACCAGAGCATAAGCTTCTGGAAGGCAACAACTATCTACAGTGTTTAATACTTCTAACCTCAGAATCCCAGACAATGATTATCACCTAGTAAATACCCAAGGCACTCAATAAATAATAAGTAAATCAGGACTACTACTAAGAATATCCAATTACTGAATACATCCTTATGTGCCAAGCACCGTGCTAACCAAATTACATCCATTACGTTATGTAATCCTGAAGAAAACTCTATGGAGTATGTACTATTATAATTTCCACTTTACAGGTAAGGAAAGTGAAGTTTAGAAAATTAAATAATTTGGCAAAGTAACATAAGAAGCAGCAAAGCTGGGATACAAATCAAGGAAGTCTGAATTTATAGTTTGTGCTCTTAACCTTTACACCAAAATGAATGATACGTGACTATGCATGAAAGAATAAACAGTGAGAATGTTCATATCTAAGGAAGAATCCTGTTCAAGAGACGGGTAGCCTAAGGTAGAAAATGAAACCAAAGAAACCACTTATGGGGGCAGGGAGAGGATCACACACTATACTAGCTGTCACGATTATGAGAAAGAGTAATTCAATCTAAATAGTCTAGTGACTTCCGGCAACCGTTGCACCCTCCTACATGAAAGCGTGTACACTATGTTTGGGGAAATGCCTCTGGAAACCTCCCTACACTGCTCAATTGATTACAGAAATAATTTTGACTTTAAAAATCAAGATCAACATTTTTACATATAAAATTAAAGTGGCTATTTTTTGATGGTGAGGAAGAAATACCTATTGCTAATGCATATAGTTTTATTAGCCATTCCATTTTTATTCACTGATACAGCAGCAGCATGATAAATAATTACCTGTAACTACATAAAAGAGAGAAAGATTTCCACAATGTCATGGGTTACCTACAAATCTATAATTCTGCAGTAGAGAAGAATTATCATTCTTTCAAGAAGAAGGAAGGAATGTCCAGAAGATATTAATAATTTCTCAGGTTGACATGAGAGTGAAACTGATGGTTTTTCACAAATGCTTCTAATTTAGCGGTAACTAACCCTTATTGGACAGACCCTGGGACATTTAATTTCATGCCCAAGGCCTTATCTATTAAGTAATAGTGTTGTTCGGAACCTAAGTACTAAATACAAATGTGCCATGCCATTTTGATTTGGGAAAATTCAGAATTCAAACTAAACCAGGCTTATGAGCCTCAGAAATTTGTGAAAGCCTCCTGTTCAGGTTGCTAACAGCTAAGGCCCAGTGTATAAATATCCTCCTGTGTTCAAAAGCCACCACCAACCTGGGTGGTGGGAACTATAAAATGAAACCACTGGCTTCCATGCTCTAAAACATTCTATTTAGCAATCTTTATCAGGATCCTGGATGTAAGTTTCTTTCCAAATTTCTTTTTCATTCTGTCCTTGCTTTTAGGACAGAATGCAGTCCTAATTCCTAATCTGCCCAAAGTGTCATAAATCAATGCAAGGTCTTCAAAGACTGCTACAGAGACATATTACGCTTCTATTATTCAGAGCTACTGCACCAAAAAAAAAAAAAAAAAAAAAAAAAAAGAAAAAGAAAAAGAAAAGAAAAAAGTTATTAAACAAGCATCATTTTTAGTTTTACTGGAGAAAACTCAATTTAGTTCTGTTTTTCTTCCTATAAAGCTTCATCATTTCCTGGAACATAATATGATTCAACCATCTGTGATAGGCTAGTATTGATTTCCGTATCTTCAACAGCACATTTAAAATCAACAAGCTTTAAAATGTTTAATTTCTAGTGATTCAATTGAATTTTTTTCCTAATACCAGAAAGTTATTTTTAATAAATTAGGGTGTTTTGACACTTTACAATAGAGTCTCTAGACTTGAAGAGGAATTATCACTTAATATTTTGCAGTGAGAGAAGTCTCATGCCTCTCTACCTCAGAATATTTTGCAATATCAATAATTGTTACAGAAAGTCTTGCACTGTACTTTCTAGCGTGGAAATGCCTGTGTTGTGAGGAGGATGCGCTTTTCCACAACACCATTGATCCTGCCTGACCTAAGGCCTCCCTGGACAGGAAGTGAAGTGACTCTGTTTTCTATGAACACTTCTTGGACTCCTCCTGAACAAGGAGAGCCACAGACTAAAGGAAATCAAATTATGTAAAGTGAATGAATGATAAAGTAGCTTCTATTTCATTGGCAGGGTGACCATTTGTTCCAGTCAGTCTTGGCCACCACATTATGCTGATTGATCCAACACAGTAACCATCCCCTTTTACTCCCAAATGTGTCCTTCTTTAGGTGATAAATTATACAGTTACCCTCTTCACTGGTGACTCACTTCACTGAGGTTGCTAACTACACAGAATCCCAGATTCCAAGTGTCGTGAAGTGTATTTCAGTAGGTAAGAAGAGAAATGATAATAGACTTCGTTTCTGACAGGGCTGAGAAAATCTGTGAAACAGAAATACAAGTGCCCAACAAAAAATGTTGATGCCTTACAAATTTCAATTGTGGTTGATTCACATTGACTTCCTGCAGTTTGGTGCTTTCTATTCATTTTATCTTTTTCTAAAACAGTCCTTCTATGTGAGTCATAACAAATTAATAAGAAAAAGCAAATAACTATGAAAAATATTTTGGTGGAACTAATGGCCTTGTCTAAATATTACTTTCATCAGCTTCTTACTGTTTGTGTTATAGATAAGTAGGCGCATTTGGGTTAACATGAAAATGACTACATTCCTAGCTAAGTTATTCACACAATCAAGAAACTGCTTTGTGATGTTAATTAATGTGGACACCCTGACAGAAAGTTCAGACTTGCCAAGTCACCTCTTTTATGGTCTTAGAAGTATTTGGCTGAATTCGCTGAACAAATACTTCAACTGTACTTTTGTCTTGTCAATATAATCATAATGACTGTGATCACAAATAATGTGACTACTTAAATGAGTCACTCTGAAAATATCAAAGTAGTCGCCATTCATGTCATAAACAAGGATACTTAACTACTTTTAGAGGAAGCTACATATTATTTCCTCAAGAGAGAAATACTTGGACCCGTTACTTGGGTCAGACTGCCTCCCTTTAGTCTTTCCTCCATACAGCAGACAAAATGATCCTTTAAAAATGCCAATCATATCCTATCAGTCATGGTTCATAACATTCCACAGGCCTGCCATCTTACTACAATAAAATCCAACATCCTTCCTATGAGCCACAAAGTTCTGCAAACCTCTTATTCCTAGTCTCCTACCTCAGTTTACCTCATTCAGTAAGGTTGATATGCTGACTTCTTGCAATTCCTTAAACTCACTTTATGCATATACATTTCAGGATTACATTTGTTATTTCTTTGGCCTGAACTTCCTTTGTCCTAGATACTAACATGGCTCTCTTCCTTTTTCCCTTAATTTAGAAGTCTGCTCAAATATCTTCTCATTAGAGAGGTTGACTATGAACATCCTACCTAAAGTAGCAGTTCCAGACCCCTGCTCTATACTTTTTTCCTACTTTATTTTTCTTTAGTACTTTGAGCTCATGGCATTGCATTATGTGTTATGTATTTGATGATTATCTGCTTCTAACCACTAGAATGTAACCTCCATGAGGGCAGGGACTTTGTCTCTTCTATTCAATTGTGTCTCTCTAGTGGCTAGACCAGTGCTCATTAAATGAATGTTTCTAAGGTCTATAGGTCAGGGAACTGATTAAAACAAATGTAACCCAATCATCTAAACTAATTTCACAATTTGTGTGGAAATGTTTTGACTTCTGAATCTGAAATCCACAATTTCCCCATTGCATATGATCTTTAAATCAATTTTTTCTGAAAATCGTATTTCATGTATTGTTAGTAAGAGTATAAACATATTGGTAAGAGTGTAAAACTCTTAGGAGGGAAATTTAGCTGTATATTAGAACTAAAAATAACGACAACAACAGCAACAGATGTTGACCCAGTATTTCTACTTCTAGCTCTCTGTTCTACAACAATAAACACACACATGTCCAAAAAAGTATGTGTGCAAGGATGTTCATTATAGCATTTTGAATTTTTCAAATTTGTGTTATTTCTGTAATTTAAATAAGTAAGTAAATAAGTGAGTAGGTAAATCTTCCCCAGAGAGTAATGTCAAAACAACTACCAAGGAGAAGAGATTATAGTTTTCTTGAACATGAGGTTTCAAAGGGTAATTTTGAGCAAAGTGAATGCTAATCACAGTGCTCCAATTTGGGAGGCCTCACACTATCTGCCATACCTGCGAGCCCCTTTCAAGAGGCCCCTTATAGCCACAGGGTCTGTACTAGGCAACTGGCCAACACAGCCACACTGGCCAGACCAAGGAAGTGTGCCTACACCAAAGGCAGCTGGTTTATTGGCCGACCAGTGGCCTGTCAGGTGGGCATATCCTAGATCTACACCTCAAAGGGACACACTCATATTCTCTCAGGTAGTTTAAACAAGAGGCAAACCCCAGGAAGTCAGCAGTTAGCAATGGGGCAGAAGCCAACTGGAACCCAAACAAGATGGGCAAAAGCAACACACCAGCAGACAGAGGGTACAAATGAACAGAAACCAGTAGTCTTGCTGCACTCCCGTTCCGATTCTTCAGTGAGGCTAGGCTGATCCCTGGCTTCTAACACCCTTCCTTCCCCAGGTAGAAACAGAACATAATTCAATCATCTGCTGAATTACCTTAAAAAAAAAGTGCTCTTTAAACTATACTTTACTACATATCTGTTTTTTTAAAACTAACGGAACATTAAATTGAGGATTAAATTAAGACTTTGAAGTGCTTAGCTCTGAAAAGATAATCGTTTCCTCTCCACCCTCTAATTACGTGTAATTCACAATAAAAATACTACAAAACCCACAATAAGGGTAACTTGAGTTGTAATCAGTCAAAACTTTTTTCTTTGATCATTTTATAATATATCAAGTTTTTTCCAAAAAAAAAAAAATAGAAAGAATTTGGTGATGTGCATTTATGTTTAGCTTGCCTACTAAGAAATCAAGCATTATCCAAGTTAAAAGTGGGAATGGAAAGTCCACATTACAGATCAAAGCACCCTGTCTTCTACATGTTAGGACACCAATAGACAAATGATTTCTAGTGGTAGACAGAAAGCAAATTTAAAAAAAATTTTTGTATATGTTTTGGCATTGAAAAAATGTGTCCTAGAGAAAAAAAGGTAAGCCTAATAGTAAATAATACTTTATTATACTTAAATACCTGTTAATATTTATAAATGCTGTTAGAAATATATTATAGGAATTATTCCATTATTTTTTAATAATTTTTAAGTTTATTTATTTATTTTCAGAGAGAGAGAGAGTACAGGGGAGGGGTGGAGAGACAGAAGGAGACACAGAACCCCAAGCAGGCTCTGCACTGTCTGCGCAGAGCCTGATGTGGGGCTCGAACTCACCAACGGTGAGACCATGACCTGAGCTGAAGTCAGACGCTCAATCGACTAAGTCACCCTGGCGCCCCAGGAATATTTTCAACTATTAATTTAAAACCCAGGAAGACTATAATTCTTACATACCAATATTTCAGAGGAATAAAATTTTAAATTTTCTTTTAAAACACCAAATACAAAAATTATTTTCTCTAAAAAATTATCAAATAGTTTTTAGAGGCTACATACTAGGAAAGTCTTGAGCCTTGACACTTCCATTCTGTATGCCATTCATGGGTTCATGGTAGAGTGTAGTGAAGGGGGACAGAAAGGGACATATGTCCAAACAGTTAATTTTCAGGATTAGAACAAAGAAGCCAGACTTTGCACATGGGTTGCATCAGTGGGGGGAAAACGTATAAATCTCTTACATCCCCACCTCCCTTTTCTTCATCTCCCAACCCTGTGCCGATAATCCTCCCTCCAGCTCTGCCTCTCCTCTGTGAACCTAATACAGTATTTACATTTACTGAGGAAAGAACAAGCCAGGTTTTTTTCTCAGGGAGGTCTGTTGTAGGATTTCTAATTGTACAGAGATTTTTATGTCTGACCAAGTTTTATAATCTTGCGTTGACTCTTCAGCTCTAATCAATATTGATACATCTGAATTAAAACTGTCTTCTCTTTGTATTATACTATAAAATGAATCCCTTGGCATTCCTAATCTTGTTAGATTATTTGACATAGATAAAATTTTTGCTTCCTGTGTCGACCAATTCTTTTATTTAAATAACTTCACTGAGATGTAGTTCATATAACACATAATTTACTCATTTAAAATGTACATTCACTGTTTTTAATATATTCACAGAGCTGTGAGACTATCACAATTTATCTTGGAATGTTTTCATGTCCCCTACCAACTAACCAACCAACCAACAAACAAAAACAAAACACAAAACACAAAAACCTACTATACCCATATCTTTCATTCTCCTTCTTTATGCTTCTATTTTCTGTCTCTATAAATTTGCCTATTCTGGACATTTTAACACCATAAATAGAATTAAATTGTATATGGTCTCTTGTGATCAGCTTCTTTCATTTAACATAATGTTTTCAAGCTTTGCTAACTCATTCTTTAAGTGGGATTTGCATCATATCCACACTGTTTTCCAAATATTAAAAGAATATTTTGTATATTTATGCATGTATGTCAAATGGTTTTCCAAATTATTGCCCTTCCCAGTTCCCAGAAATCAGAAGGCTAGATAGCCTCTTCAAAATAAAAAAAACACAGTCCTCAGATTCTGCAAATTGAAAATGCAAATCCTCCAGGTAACAAAAACTAAACTCTTTGATATTAACACACTTACACCTAACTAAAATCACATTATTATACATGCACATTCATCCTCCCCCCAAAATGACTAATCTATTTAAGATCTCAAAATCAAAGGACTTCTTATAATTCAAAATATTAAATAACCAGTACAAAACAAGCAAATGCGTCGAACAGATGCTTCACTCAAGAAGATATATAAATGGCACATAAGCACATGGAAACATGCTCAACATCAGTAACCTTCAGGGAAATGCAAATCAAAACCACAACAAGATTCTATTTTATATCCACGAGGATGGTTATAATAAAAAAATATTCATAGTACCAAGTGTTAACAAGAGTACAAAGAACCTCAACCCCTTTTACACTGACTGTAGAACATAAAATACAATAGCCACTTTCAAAAACAGTTTGGTAGCTACCAAAGTTAAACATATATTTCACCAAAATAGCCAGTATCCCTAGGTATATAGGTGTTTTAACAATGATATATGTGAATACTTCTCGGTAGAAATAAAAACATATTTCTACCCAAAGACACTAATGTCCATAGCAGTGACACAAATGTCCATATCTTTATTCATAATATCCCCAAACTGGAAAAATCCTAATCTTCATTAACTTGTAAGTACACAAACAAAATGTGGGATGTCCATACATAGAATATACTTAATAATAAAAAAGCACAAACTACAGATATTCACACATTGGAGGAGACAGAAAAAAAACCATTCTGATATGTGGTGGAAAAAACACAGATATAAAAGACTACATATTGTATAATACTGTCTAAATAAAATTTCTAGAAAAGGCCAAACTATGGAGACATCAAGCAGATCCATGGTTGTTTGGGATTGGCCACTGGCACTGGAGTAGCTTCAGTAAAGTGCAAATGGGAGGAGGGAACTTTTGAAGGTAATGGAAGCTCTCAAAAACTAGATGTGGTGAGGGTTGCACTATATTTATATATAATAATATATATATAATAACATATATATATTATATACAATAATGTTTATAATAAAACATTAAACTATATTTAAAATGGGTGATTTATACAGTATATAAATTACACATCAATAAAGATTTTGAAAAAAACACAAATATTCATAAATGTAAAGCATTCAAACAATACCTCAATATCTCCATTAATACCGTGCAGACTACCAATGAACAGGAATTCATGACATGAAAGTTTTGCCCATTCATTCCTACATCAACAAGTTCTCAAATTGTTTGGTCCTTTATACTCTAAAAATAATTTGTACTCTTAAAAATAATTGAGGATCTCAAAGAACTGTTGTTTATGTGGATACCATTTGTCAATATTTACCATATTAGCAAATATACTCTGTCAATATTTACTATATGGGGAATTAAAATGGCAAATTAAAAACAATGTTATAGCATCACTTCCAACAATAGCCAAATTATGGAAAGAGCCTAAATGTCCATCAACTGATGAATGGACAAAGAAATTGTGGTTTATATACACAATGGAATACTACTTGGCAATGAGAAAGAATGAAATATGGCCATTTGTAGCAACGTGGATGGAACTGGAGAATGTTACGCTAAGTGAAATAAGTCATACAGAGAAAGACAGATACCATATGTTTCCACTCTTATGTGGATCCTGAAAAACTTAACAGAAGACCATGGGGGAAGGGAAGGAAAAAAAAAAGTTACAGAGGGAGGGAGGCAAACCATAAGAGACTCTTAAAAATTGAGAATAAACTGAGGGTTGATGGGGGGTGGGAGGGAGGGGAAAGTGGGTGATGGGCATTGAGGAAGGCACCTGTTGGGATGAGCACTGGGTATTGTAAGGAAACCAATTTGATTATAAATTTCATATTAAAAAAAAAGATAAACTAAATAAACATTAAAAAAATTAAAAATAAATAAAAACAATGTTATAGATTCAATCTAAAATAATAACAAACCTATATGTTAACACATAAAAACAAATACATTCAATGAAAAGTATAATTATTTTCCAAAACAAAATAAACAGAGTTGAAATCAGTGGCATTTTTTATGTTTTTGCCAATCTGTTTTGTGTTTGGCTTAATAGAAGACAACCATATTCCCGTATCTGCTCTTGCATGCAATCTGAAGCAATATCTCACATCACACAGCCTCTGGAAAACCCCACTGTATACTCAAGAGAGAATAAGAATGAAAAAGGCAAACAGCATCTTAGTATTATTAGGAAAGTAGTTCTGATCTCACTGACCCCCACAAAGGGTCTGGGGAATGCTTAATACAGTTACTTTAGGATTAAGATTATTGGAAAACAGGATCAGGAAACTTTCTGAAAATAATTTTCAGAGCATTTTGACCCCTACATTGTATAGACCTGACTACAACTTACTTAAAATTAAGCAATCAAAATGAGACACATCATGCCACATCAACACTTACTTGTTGAATCTCAAATGCTGTTCTAGATTCATCAGCAAGTAAAATAAATAAGACAATACTACAGATTGTTAAAATACCTGATTGTTAGATTGTTATTTTCTTTTTTTTTTTTAAGATTATTTATTCATTTTATGAGAGAGAGAAAGGGAGGGGCAGAGAAAGAGAGGGAGAAAGAGAAACCCAAGTAGGGTCTATGCCATCAATACAGAGTCAGACTTGGGGCTCAATCCCACCAACTGCGAGATCTTGATGTGAGCAGAAATCAAGAGTTGGACTCTCAACCAACTAAGCTATGAAGATAAGTTGCCCCTACATTGTTATTTCCTAAAGCTACTATTTTAGTCATGGATTCAGAAGCTTTTGTTTTATATCCTTTCTCATTTTCCACCATTGCTATGAGTGCAAAAGCTCTGACCTAGTTTCTGTATATGCTTGTAAAATAATAAAACATTTTTGAATTTTTCTAAAATAAACCTCGATACCATAATCTAAAATAATCATGCTAATTTTAATATTTGAAAAATAATTATTTAGTTGTCATTTTAGAAAACATGACTAAATTAAATTGAATTAGTATTTATTTCTTCTGTGCCTCACATTTAAAGAATAATATAATTGGGGCACTTGGGTGGCTCAGTTAGTTAAGCTTCTGACTCTTGGTTTAGGCTTAGGTCATGATCTCACAGTTCATGGGTTCCAGTCCTTCATTAGGCTCTGCAGTGATAGAGCGGAGCCTGCTTGGCATTCTCTCTTTCTCTCTCTCTCTCTCTCTTTCTCTCTCTCTCTTTCTGCCCCCTCCTTTCTTTCTCTCTCTCAGAAACAAACAAACAAACAAACAAACATTAACAAAAAAAAAAAAAAAGGATGATAATGTAATCAAAACTTTCCGTGTGCCTTCTATCCTGAAATAGTTGGAGATGCTCGCTAAAGATGTACCAGTTCATTTGGGATGTCTCCAAAGCTCTGGTCCTCTTTGAACTGAGTTGTATTCCCAAGGAACATGATTTAAAATTTGACAAAATTCCAGAATTTATAACTTGAACTCAGCGTAAGTACTTACTTGACAATATCTCCTTCAAGAGCAATCACTCTTTTAATGATCTTCTGTTCTGGGTTTTTAGGGGACCTAGAATAAAATAAGATTATACAATCAGTTATGTCTCTATTGTTTTAAGGAAATGAAAAGAAATTCTGCAACAAAATAAGCTATATTAAAATCATTACAGAATCCTTTGCACCTATGACGTGGCCTCAGTCCTACTTAGGTCCCCAAAGTGATATAAAGCTACTATTGATGTAATTCTCATTTTAAACCTTTGGAGGAGAAGCCATGATGATAGTTTATTAAAATTAAAAGTAGAGAAGGATAAGAATTTTAGTATTAAAGCTAGGTACTTGCAAGAGAGAGGATTCATATATAAAGAAAATTAGATGTTTCTTTAAAATCACATACTTAAAGTTTCTTTATTTCATTTAAAATAAACAATGGAATTTTAGTTAAATCCACAAGAAAACCAAGAAGATGAGAGGTGCTTAAAAAGATCGGAAGAGTCTTTTAAACTGCATTCGGGTTTAGCCATTTGAAAACTCTGTAATTCGGAGAGCTAAAACAAGGGTATTGACATCCCACTCTATCCCTAGAATCTCATTCTGCAGAAAGCCATGTCTGCCCTGAGTAGCCCTATGGAGAGACTCATGTGTTCAGGAAATGTCTGCCGACCATGTGAGTGAGCGTAGCAGTAGAACCTTCAAGCCTAGTCAAGTGCTCAGAGACTACAGCTCTGGCCAACAGTGTCACTACCATCTCCTGAGAGACCACGAGCCAGACCACCCACCTAAGCTGCCTTTGCCTTCGTGATACTCAGAAAATGTGTGAGATAATAAACATTTGTTCTTTTAAGATTCTAGATGTTGGGGAAATTTGTTACACAGCAAGGGCTAACTCAGTCTTACTAAGGCCAATTTCCTGCCAATAATGTTTTAAGTCTTTTAACAGACACATTTCAAGGAACATCTCATATATCACATAAATGATCATTTAATATGATTTTGGAAATCAAAGATAAAAATATTTTCAATTCAAGTCACATTTTGAATTGAGTTGCTTTTGAAAAAGGAAGGTAAATGCACAAAACTGAAAAGATTAAATATATTCAAAATGTAACACTTCATCAAAGTAAATATGCAGTTTCAATAAGATTTATATTTCACATTATATGTTGCCGAGAAAATGAAATCATCTAAATCATTTGCATCTGCTTGTGAAAATTAGTCTCACGTTTTTCACTAAATTATAAGTATTCTTTATTTTAAAGGGAAATTTGGTCAGAGTTTTTGACTGAACTGTCCCTTTCACTGAACTGACTAACTGTTACATCTCTATAATTTTACTGTCATCTGTGTGCAGCTAGAGTGAGGGTTCTTGGAACAGTGAAACTGAATAAATTGTGCAGGACCACTTACAGACATTTAGGAAATTCCCCTCCTTTGTCTCTTTGTTTTAGATAACCAGAAATGTATAAAATGATACTCAGCCTCTGTGATCACCAAAGAATTGCATATTAGAACAATGGAATGCCATTTTCCTATTACACTGACAAACAAATAATAATGATAACAACAACAACAATTGTAATGCTAGTAACACAGTTTGTTGTTGAGGGTCTAGGGACATGGGTACTCTATGTATAAAGCATACGGTAATGTAATCATGCATTTCCATAAAACAGTGACAAGATTTTATATTCTTTTTAACATGACAATTGAAGTTTTAGGAATTAATCCTAATGAAACAATTATGAATATATGCAAAATTTTAGCAGTATGGATGTTATCTATTTTTAAAAAGAGAAAAAAATTCTGTTAAGAGTAGATTAAGTAAATAGTCCATCCACATAATAAAATATTTACCAGTCATTAAAATATTATAAAAGAATTTTTAATGATGTGAAAATATCAACATAATGCATAGATTGAAATGGAAGCTAGAAAATAGTATGCATACTGTGACCTCACATCTGTAATTAGAGAGAGAAAATGTACATGCAATTGTACAGGGAAAAATCAGGAAGGACATAAAACCAAAGTTGGGGTGTAGGGAGTTCTGTAGCTGATAAAAAAAAAAGCGTGCCTAGAGTTTTTGGTTCAGATTTGTGGGAAGTCTATTAGCAGATGACAAGTGTTGGTATCATATGACATTACCTAGGAAGAAATGCCCCAAGAAAGGCGTGAGACCTGAACTAATCGCCAAGTTCCCCCACCTCACACTGATGCGGTATTAATGCCAATGAAATAATATGAAAAGCAATCCTTATCACTGTAAAACAATATTTTATGCCAACAACTTTTAAGCTCTTGAGGTGCTTGAAAAGAATTTTATGTTTTAAAATAATCTATATTTTAAGATCATGAGGCAAAATAGAATATGCAAAGTGAGCTATCTATATAATTAAAGTCCTATGAATTACTATTTCAAATATATCTATAAATTTTAATGTAATATTAAACTCATGAATCTAATCAAAAGATTCAAAATGAAAAAAAGCTATTACTAACATTAATCCCATTACTGTTCAAAATCTATATCTATATTTTAATCATTATGCTGTTGAATATACTACTTTCATGTAAGTAGAAGTGGTATGAGAGTTATTATAGATTTACATTGTGAAAGTCATTGAACTTCCCTTTGTCTAAATTTCCTTGGCCATTTGCCCATCTCCTGGGAAGTGTGAAGAATAACAAGCGAAGGATTATATGCCCTCCTTTAGGGATACGATGTATGGTGTCCAACAAATACTAAAATTTGCATTTAAATTTGTAATTTCAGTGTTTTCATAATAAGCATTGTTTTACAATATTTATCTCTGGATCCTGACTTTTAAGCATTCTGTCATATGCTGATGATTTAATTAGGCACGTTTCCTCCAGAGGCTTGGACAGGATGCCTAGAATTATCCACACAGGGCTCCGCACATGAGTTTGGTGTGGCAGAATGGGTGGGTGTCTAAATGCAAAGGCTGTCGGGAGGAGAACAGGATGCAGCACGGTCAGTGCATTTCTATGACACTTAATGTTCTTGAATTTCACTTCCCATCTTGATAAAAATGCTGTTTTCACCCTGTTACAGGATGGACAGAGGCATGTCTTAGGTTTCATAATCTCTGGAAACAATTTCATGCTCTTGTATGTTCTTTCTGTACACTGTAATTTTGATCCTGTCTGGAGCACTAGGAAGGTACTTTGGAATACTCAGGAGATGCCCTCTTGAGTTTTGTGGGGATGGAAAGATTAGCAAGTGTGCCATGCTCTCTGTTCCTGCTTCCATCACACACATACCTTAATCCTGTGTCTAGGCTCTCACTCTTCTCCCATTTATAGTGAAATCCTAAAACCTCCCTCCAGATTGTAAATATTTTTATGTTTACGTGACTCAGGATTGGCCCAGATTATCACAGAATTAATTTCATTATCAGAAGTCATTTTAACGACAGTCTAATGTAAGCATTGATACCGCAAAAATACCACACTAATTACATATATACAGTGCAGTCTAAATTTTAACTCTTCCTTCATAAGGTAGAAGAACTAATATTCTAGGCATGCCTTATATTAGACAGGGTGTTTTTTACTGTCCTAAAGAATGGTCATGCATTAAAACACATAACTACACCATCACAATAAAAAAAAATGGGAACATTGCTGTTTCAATCATCAAAATAAGATGTAAAATAAAAAGTCCACTCAACACAGTTATAAAAAGTCATATAAAAAGAAAGTCATATCAAGTGATAACTTCCCTCTTCCTTTTGTTTTGAGATATAATTAACATATAACATTTTATTAGTCTCAGGTGTACAATATAATGATTTGATATTTGCATATAATGCAAAATGCTCACCACAATAAGTCTAGTTAATATCCATCACCACACACTTTTTTTTTTTTAATTTTGGAAAATGTTGCCTGGGTCTGACATGGTTTTCATAGAAGGTTAGAGCTAGAAAGGCCTATGAGTGTATCTAGCCTTTTCCCTGTTACTTGTGATCTCACCCATGGCCTAAGTGTCACTACTGGGTCGCCTTGTGCCTTGCAAATGTATGAACTGGGGTACAATTTCCATGGGGTACAACCCTGTTACAATGGAGATGGCTGTCACTCTCTTGCTATAAGTGAGCCACTGACTGCAATCATCCTACAGAACCAATATGGGTCTCATTTTCAGGGACATAAGGCCAGGTCAGAGGTCCTGCACAAGAAGTCAATCAAATTTAGCCTGTGGAAAGGTTTTGTTTGGTTCGTGCATAATTTTGTTTCAGTCTTGAACTAGCCAATAAAACAGGAGACTTCACACAAAAATTCTAATTTCTCATTCCTCTTGAAAAAATAGGAAGATCTGGCAGTCCTAGGCCCACATTCTTGCAAGAAAAAATGTCTGTAGGAGCTGAGAAGCAGAGACTACGGGAGCGCCAGAGTTCCAAGGGCTTGTTGAACAAATCTCTAGTGGTTGAGGGCATGTGAGGTTAGGAATCTCTAGAAATCTTGGCGATTTCCTTCACTTCTGTCATCACATAACTACTGAGACAACATGTATAAAATCTCTGGCAGGCAGGCCTAGTACCTCGTAAGTAGGTAAATTTTAGAGCTATCTATCTCGTCTTAAAGTAAATTCATAAAGGAGATCAATTAGCTGGGCTCAAGCAAACTGTTACAATCCTTCTTTTAGATTCACAGAATATTTATTTCAAAACCCCTCTTATAATGAAGGGATTTTCACAGACTGTTGAATTAGAAGGCAAGAAAGGCATCTTAACGGTTTGGCCAAACTTTATTATACAATTAACTAAAGAAACATTAAAACTAAATATAATACTATTCACAGTGAAAAGCACAGATTAGTCTTAACTTAAATGGGTATTATCTATAAAATCAAGATAAAAATGATCAATTTTCAATGTTGAATTCTGTAGATTTTCTTCACTCTCAGTAATACGAACTTTCACACATAACTGCACTCTTAATGATTTTTTTTAATTCAGTTCAGTTGTATTAATTAGTACTCTCAAAACATTTTACTTTGGTCATCATTTCAGCTACATTGTTGCCCTTGCAGACTTTGCTTTGTATCACGTGAATCTTTTAAATTTAAAGAAAACACACTATCTGGACTTTCGTTGCCCTTTGGGTCCATTCTTGAAATAAACTCACAAATGCGGAGCTTGTAACTTCAGATATACTTTTGGAATTTGAATATTCTATATTTCAATATAATAGTTATATATTCAATATAATATTAATATAATGGCCAATATTTGTATTTATTATTTTGTATTTCAATCCCAAACAATCACATTTGCCCTGATTTCTCAGAAAGTGCTCCAACCCAACAGGCTCCTTATTATTAAGGGGATTGACAGATGAGGTGGCCAAAGCCAGGTTAATGTTTCAAATGAGCTTTCAATAATAACTGAATTTTTATGGGGACCAGATCTTGTGGAGAGATGGTGGGAAAGGTACCATCAGGCAGGGGCAGAGAGAGTTAGGTGCATAGAAAATCTTGAGATAAAAGGAGTTTTAGAGCACTGGGGCCAATTTTCTTTAGCATGTTCATATGTAGGATAGGTCCAGAACAGAGAAGGGATGATTTATCCACTTTGGCTATCTTCTCACAGCATAGCCTACCTGAATCAGGCTACTGAGCAGCAGCAAGAGAGTTTTTCAGAGAACCTGAGAGACTTGAGTCAGAGTTTCTAAGCAATCAAAGAATGTGGCAGCAGGAGCGACAAGCTTGTGTTTCAGATTTATCTTCTACAATTCTTTACACAAATGTATTTTTATAGCACTGATGAAATAACAAAAGCATGGGCTTTAAAGAATTAAGCTGTTGTTTACTGATAAAAATTTTTCTTGGTTAAGTCAAAGACTTGTTTCACTGTCACTAATTAGGATTGTAAGATATTTAATAAGCAAATAGTGACAACTGGCCTTCTCAGTAAATCAGCCTTGATTATGTAAAATCAATTAAGTGTGTATTGTGACTTCAACTTCTCTACTTGAAAAGAGATGAGGTCCATTTCTATGTCACCTAGGAAGGACGTTGGGTTTGCAGTTGGTGTTGAGGAGAATAACTACCATGACTTCCAGTGCTTTGAAAAAACCTTAGATGCTTGGCCTCCTGGCCAAGTCTCTGTGATTTCATAGTGTTGGAGCAGTCACTGTATCCCTGGGGGTTGCGGCCCTCTGTAAGTCTGCTGTGGCCAAAGAAAAAAGGCATATGCGGATTTCTACAGAAACTATGATTCCATGAAAGATCTTGAGGAGCTGAAGAAGGCTGGTATCGTTTAGAGTGCAAAGTGATTTTGGAGCGTAAGGAATTTCTTTGGGTTGAGTTCCATGGAAGTTTGTCACTGACTCGTGTTCTTAAACTATGAAACATGAATATTGGGTTATGAAATAGTTTCCCTTGATAAATAAACAACTAACAAATAAAAATAAAAGAGTAGTAATAGTTTGTAATCATGTATTTGATTCTGAAATAAATGTTCTTAACTATGAAAAACTTAAGGCATTCAGTATAATCATAACAATGAGTTCATTTCCATCAGTTTATTAAATCCAAGCATGTCAAAACACAGAACTTTGCAATCTTCAGGTATTGAACATAATTAGTTATACCTCACAGTCTAGAACAGGTTGTATGCAAATGAATATATTTATATAGCACATATATAAAATACATGGCATATATGTAAAACATATATATGTATGTGTATGTATGTGTATTCTATCATGCAATATGGCATCTTGCTATTTAAAGAAATTCCTCTGATCTGTAAAGAAACTCCTGGACTGAAAAATACATTCACTGATTTTATTTTGTAAATCTGGGTTTTCACACATTGAATATGCTTAAAGTTGGCATATCTGTGGAACTGGAGGAGATGAATACTTAACATAAATATGTATACTGACTATACTTTTAATTAGACTACCAAAGTACAAACCTTCATATAAAAGTATTACCACTCTGTGCCCAAAGTACAACATGCACTCAGGAGTACCTGAGCTGTTTCTCCTGTGGTCAATTAGATTTTGCCCCTCTACCCACATTCAGTGAGTATGTCTTTGTAATAGGGTACCAGTTAAGGCCATGGAAGAAAAATCAACCAGTCTTCAAAGGACTCAAACCTTCAAACTAACTTTATAATCCTAATATTGCAATTAAGCTAATTGGCTTTATATTTTTAGCTTCAACCAGGTTACCAAATAGTGCCACATTCTTTTAGTAGACTTGAAGAACATACAAACCGTGAAACAGCCTGAAAGTACAAGGTACTGACATTTTCTATATCAAGCCATATCTGTATCCATCAACACATCATGGAAAAGGCAGACCAACTGAGATGCAAAACACACACTAGTACCCAAAAGCTGAAGACAAAACACTTATACCGATGTCCAGGCAAGATATTTGCAATAGGTGCACTCACCTAGAGAATGCTATTGGAAGGATCGCCCAGGGGCCAGTCTGTCTCTAACATCTCACTTGCAGTTTGCCTCAATGTTGTCATATTATGGGGTGTGAGATAACAAGCTTAGGGCATGAGGGATCTTGGTAAAAGCGAAGAGAGGGAGAACAAAGGCAGTCTTGATCATTTAACCTGGAGCCAGCACTTAAGCCCCACCCATAATTAATTTCTTGTTGGACAAATATCCAAAGCGAAAAAAAAAAGAAACAAAATTATTTTCCTTATAAACATGAAATGAATGTCTTATCTATGGTGAATTAAGTTTCTGAAATCAGCCTAATTGTGTTCCACAGGTGTTTGTGATGAACAGAAGCTGTTAAATTCCATATGCATCCATTAGAGGTGCGTACACCAAACAACACGGATAGAAGTTCTTCAGTGTGACCTTTTGTGGTCAAATAAAATTGTGAGGTATACACTGATGTGCCAACCTGCTGCCTTTCTGGCTTATGATGATAGTCACCATATGACATTTTGCAAAGTCAGGCAATAGAAAATAAGGAGTTAGACGGGAATGGGGGCATTTCAGTAGCTGCCAACATGGGGGTGAGGGGTTGGATTTTTACAACCAGACAGGCCAATACACCGTTCAATGGACAAGAGCATGGACAGCTGTCAACTGAGGTTCAGGTGTCCTTCCCCTGCTGCTGTCACACTCTAAACTCCCCAGAGCCTAATGCTACTCTGACAAGATGAAGAACAAAAGCCAGACTTCATTTGACTTGAATTACCTTTGAACATTCTTGAGTTTACCCTAATTTGAAAAGAATAAGGTTTTGTTTTCAATAAGAAACCTAAATTCCAGTAATGGCAAAATAAAGTTATATATTTTGGCATACATTATTGTTATGACATGAGAACGTGCACCCATTCTATTTTCTTTATTCCATCACATGTATCAGTAGACTAATATGCTCTCTAGTGACTGTAGTGACATGCACTATTAATGTTGCAAGTATGCTGCTGGATTCAAAATTTCCAGTAAAATTGAGTTAGGTATATGTGTCAGGAGAAGTGAAATTCCACATAATCACTGAGAGTATCGTAATTTCTCTAAAATGCTCAATCTCCTAGAGAATGTTGATAGTATAGAGGTCAAAATATAAGTAGAATATGAAGCATCCTGGCTTGCTTCTGTTCTAACCCTGCTGAAATTATTAATTTTAAAAATACTATATATACTATATAATTTTAAAAAGTACTATTGCTCTATGGAAGAATTTTAAGTTAGGCTCCAATAACCATACATAATTTGCTCCCTTGAAAATGTCAACTTTATGCCCCTAATAACAAACTGAATACCATTAGTAAATTGTCTTCAGGGGGAAAAAAAAGGCCATGATATTTTGGGACTTTATAGAATCCACTGCAACTGGTCATCTCTGCAAACAGCAATATCATTTACTTGCTCATCTGGACAGCCACTTACACTGCTCCAGTTTCTAAGCTATCAGAAACTTTTTCTGCATATATATTTTTTCTACTATTTATACTGCAATAACTTGTAACTATGACAGTTTATCAATGCTTTAAACTAAAAAAAATACTAATTTTAAGTTAAATGTCTCTTATTCTAAATGGTATGCATTTAGTTCTAGGTCTCCTAGCATGTATGACCTTATTCCTTTCTGCTGGATGAAGTATATGGAGCTAGAGGAGAGGGGAAAAATATAATGTCTGAGAAGCTAGAAGGGTTTCAATTTAGAAAGAGTTTTTAGTGGCTGAGAATAAATGTCTGTTAGTGAGAAGAGGAAAGTTGAGCATGACAAAGGATTTGATGAGGAGTTAAAAGAATTCCAGTTATTAGATCTTCTTGGTGGATAGACCCCTTAATTATGATATAATGCCCTTCTTCATCTCTTGATATGGTCTTTATTTTTAAAGTCTAGATTGTCTGATATAAGTATGGCTACTCTGGCTTTCTTTTGTTGACCAGTGGCATGATAGATGGTTCTCCATCCCCTTACTTTCAATCTGAAGGTGTCTTTAGGTCTAAAGTGGGTCTCTTGTAAACAGCATATAGATGGATCTTGTTTTCTTATCTATTCTGTTACCCTATGCCTTTTGATTGGAGCATTGAGTCCATTGACGTTTAGAGTGAGTACTGAAAGATATGAATTTATTGCCATTATGTTGTTTATAGAGTTGGAGTTGAACATTGGTGGTGTTCTCTGGTCCTTTCTAATCTTTGTTGCTTTTGGTATTTATTTAAGAGTATTTAAGAGTCCCCCTTAAAATTTTTTGCTGGGCTGGTTTAGCGGTCACAAACTCTTCGCAGAAAACCCAAAAGATTCCACCAAAAAACTGTTAGAACTGATTCGTGAATTCAGCAAAGTTTCAGGATACAAAATTGATGCACAGAAATTGGTTGCATTCCTATTCACAAACAATGAAGCAACAGAAAGAGAAATCAAGGAATCCAACCCATTTACAATTGCACCCCAAACCATAAAATACCTAGGGATAAATCTAACCAAAGAGGTGAAAAATCTATACACTGAAAACTATAGAAAGCTTATGGAATAAATTGAAGAAGACACAAAAAAATGGAAAAAATATTCCATGCTCCTGGATAGGAAGAAGAAATATTGTTAAAATGTCGGTACTACCCAAAGCAATCTACATATTCAATGCAATCCCTATCAAAGCAACACCAGCATTCTTCACAGAGCTAGAACAAATAATCCTAAAATTTGTATAGAACCAGAAAAGACCCCGAATAGCCAAAGCAATCTTGAAAAAGAAAACCAAAGCAGGAGGCATCACAATCCCAGACTTCAAGCTATACTACAAAGCTGTAATCATTAAGACAGTATGGTACCAGCACAAGAACAGACACTCAGATCAATGGAACATAATAGAGAACCCAGATATGGACCCACAAACATATGGCCAACTAATCTTTGACAAAGCAGGAAAGAATATCCAATGGAATAAAGACTGTCTCTTCAGCAAGTGGTGCTGGGAAAACTAGACAGCAACATGCAGAATGAACCTGGACCACTTTCTTACACCATACACAAAAATAAACTCAAAATGGATGAAAGACCTCAATGTAAGACATGAAGCCATCAAAATCCTCGAGGAGAAAGCAAGCAAAAATCTCTTTGATCTTGGCCGCAGCAACTTCTTACTCAACATATCTCTGGAGGCAAGGGAAACAAAAACAAAAATGTACTGGGACCTCATCAAAATAAAAAGCTTCTGCACAGCAAAGGAAACAATCAGCAAAACTAAAAGGCAGCCAACAGAATGGGAGAAGATATTTGCCAACAATATATCAGATAAAGGGTTAGTATCCAAAATCTATAAAGAACTGATCGAACTCAACACCCAAAAAACAGATAATCCAGTGAAAAAATGGGAAAAGACATGAATACACACTTCTCCAAAGAAGACATCCAGATGGCCAACCGACAAATGAAAAAATGCTCAACATCACTCATCATCAGGAAAATACAAATCAAAACCACAATGAGATACCACCTTACACCTGTCAGAATGTCTAACATTAACAACTCAGGCAACAACAGATGTTGGCGAGGATGCAGAGAAAGAGGATCTTTTTTGCATTGTTGGTGGGAATGCAAGCTGGTGCAGCCACACTGGAAAACAGTATGGAGGTTCCTCAAAAAATTAAAAATAGAACTACCCTACGACCCAGCAACTGAGCTACTAGGTATTTATCCAAGGGATACAGGTATGCTGTTTCGAAGGGACACATGTACCCCAATGTTTATAGCAGCACTATCAACAATAGCCAAAGTATGGAAAGAGCCCAAATGTCCATCAGTGGATGAATGGATAAAGAAGAACTGGAGTATTACTTGGCAATCAAAAAGAATGAAATTTTGCCATTTGCAACTACATGGATGGAACTGGAGGATATTATGTTAAGTGAAATTAGTCAGCGAAAGACAAATATCATATGACTTCACTCATATGAGGACTTTAAGAGACAAAACAGATGAATATAAGGGAAGGGAAACAAAAATAATATAAAAACAGGGAGGGGGACAAAACAGAAGAGACTCAAAAATATGGAGAACAAACAGAGGGTTACAGGGGATGTGGGAGGGGGGTGGGCTAAATGGGTAAGGGGCATTAAGGAATCTACTCCTGAAATCATTGTTACACTATATGCTAACTAATTTGGATGTAAATTTAAAAAATAATAATAAAATTAAAAATTCTGAACAGAAAAAAAAAAAAGAATTCCAAGTGGTTGTAAGGCAACTTTGGAGACAAGGGAAGAAAAATGGGGAGATTACCAAGAACTAACAGAAGTTACCTTATTAGGGTAAACCTACCGCATAGGTACAGAGCAGTCACTAGAGAGGTACACAGCCAGGTGAAGTAGAGGGATGTGCCGACAGATTCATCAAAAGGGGCACAGAAGCACTGACATCTCAGTTTGGAGACGGAAGACCCTTGAAGTTGCTAAATTTGCTTTCTAGTAACTTAACAGAGCCTCAGAATCAGAGAAAGTTGGTTACATTGTTATTACACTCCCATGATCGTCCTTTCCGTTGCTGGGTTATCCTGGAAAGGTTTTATTCTTTGTAAGGACATTCAGAGACCAAAATATTCCTGGTGCCCAGTGTCCTAGATATAGAACATCAAAGGAATCCCTTTCCCAAAGTCGCAACCATATCCCAACTTGTGATGCATCCTTTCTTAAAGCTAAAGCTTGTCCTGCTAGTTTTGGTGGACACAATGAGTAAGAACTAACAAATGTGTTCAGGTATGCCTTTGTATATATATATATAAAAACTGAGCTATGCTGAGGCTACAGTTTGCCAGATTATTTACCCCTTCCTATCATTCTTTAGTATACACATACTGTAATCACTTCTTTTTCTAGTCCATAGAAATTTATTTCGAACAATCAGTACCCACTTAAAATGGAACATATGATGTCTACCCACATGTGTTGTTCCTTACGGAAAGTCACTTTGAGTCTCGGTTGAAAGACAGTGATTAATGTGAGAAGGCTTGCCTGCTTTCTGAGCATCGGTCCCCTAATTCTGTACACACACAAAATGGACTCTAATCTCTACAGCTGTCATGTTGAAGCTCTTCGTGAGCTGTACATTTCACAGGCTCTAAAATCACTCTGCAGCTCAAACATGATCAACAGCTTTCCTCAAACCAGAGCAACAGTGAGAGACTATTAAATCAAAACGGGAGCAAACCCTCATCTTCACGTGTGCAGGAAATTCATAGGGGGCCTGATTTCCATATGGTTCCTACAGCTGAAGCTTAATGAGTTATCTTCCAGATACAGGTACAACCGTCATAATCCTCAAATACCTCTACAATGGAGTAAAACAAGTCCAAATAGAATTAAGGAAAATAATCTCCAACTGGCCTTACATGCCTGTGGGTTAAATGTATGAAGGAGGCTTTGATTTAAATAAGGCAGATTCTCAGAAACATATGCTCACCACCCACCATTCTTCATCTGAATGGTAGGAACTAAGGAGTTTCATTTCACTGTAGCACTGGAGCTTTGCCAAGAGGCAGAAGCACAAACATCAGTGATTAAGAAAGATCTCCAGTATAAAATGTGTTTTCAGAGGTCCAATCTACTTTAGAATGGGTTTATAGGCAATGGCATTATGTTTCGGATTGACCACATGGAGAGATGTTCTGATGTATATAACATTATTAAGGCCTACTTTGGACTTTTAAATAATGTAAACCTACTCCCTAAAATAAAACATCTTCCTTGAAAAGATACAACAAAATCATATAACCAGTTCCCTCAAAAATCTTCTGACTCAGCTTCATTGAAAAAGGTACAGCCCCAAAGCCTTGCTCATGCATATACCCTGTCTCTCCCACCTTTTCTCAGTTCTTTCTTGCCACTGCCATCTGTTTGCTTTGCTTTTTTCCAGCACGTTGCCCATCCCTCCAGGCTGTTCACTGGCACCTGGATGCCTCCCTCTAATTCTTTATAGCACAGTCCAAGAAATGTCCCGGGTCTTTTCCAATTCTTCTTCCCAAAGATTTTCCTTAACACCACCCCCCCCCCCCGCATATTTTGGATACTTCTCCTCAGATATCATTTTTCAAGTAGATAATATGCAAGTTTGCTTTGGGTCCCCTCTTTTAAACACAATTATTTCCTGTTATGTTCCTTTGTGTTATACCTAGGAGGAAAACTTTCTGGCTATCTCATCTTTTACAATTACAATTCAACAAAATCCTTATAATTCCAGGCTTTAAAGACTTAAACACTACGTTCAGAGGAGTTGTGTGGTGAAGAAGTAGCTAATACAAATGCTTCTGGAAAAGTCATGCTTCCTTTTCATTAACTTTTAATACATAAACGTCTGTCTACTTTGTGTGATTAGGTACACTGACCTAATCACACAATCAATATCCAACAGCAGAATTCTTACAGATTTAAAATATGTAACATGATTTAATAAATGAAAGGCAAGGAAATGGAACTCAAAGGTAGGAACTCTACGGAACCAATGAAAAACAATAAGGTAAATGACCATATTTATCTCTTTTGTAGTATCTTTCATACTATATCACTACCCTTTTAAATTAAAATCTCATTTTATTTAGTTCCCAACAATCCAATCTAATCACTTTCAAGTCAAAGACTCAGCTGTTTAGAATGCAGACTGTATCACTGCTGTGGCTATGTGTACTTGACCTCCTGCCTGTTAACAAAGAGACTCAATTAATTATTTGCTGTTTTGGATGGCTATTTCATTTCACCTCCACCTTTCTTTAAGTGTTAAAAGGCTCAATTGCTTTATCACCTTAACCTTAGCTTTGGAGAATGCACGCAGAATTTCTTAACTGCCAACTAATAAACCATTTTGATCCAGAAAGCTAATTTTCAGGACCACAGCTCCTACATGCCTTATGCTAGAGTCAGCTAAAGCAACGTATTGACCTGGTGGCACATCATCTTCCAAGAGAGCCTCTTCATTTTCAATGGAAGCTTTGGTGCTAAACTATTCCCTTGATACAGGTAAAGACACACACTAGCACTGCAATGGACTGTAGTGTCACAGTAACAGGGAAACACTGGTTTCATTACAAGTGTTACCATACAAAAATGGAATGCTTTCACCATAAACTGAAGGTATGTAAATTGATAGTGAATTGTTTTTTCCAATGTACTTTTAACTTCTCCTATAAACTTTTAGTTACATTAAACTCAGTAGTATAATCTCATACTGAAATCTTGAAACACCAAACCAGAACAAGAAAACAGCTTCAAAGGAAATATGAAAATGTCCTTTGCAGTGTATATGTAAAGTCTTACTGATACCCGTGAAAGTATATATGTGAAAAACTAGCCTCAAAGCCAAAAGAAACTAAAGAATCTTCCTGCTTCTCATGAATTCCATTAATACTTATACCACGTAATATTTCAGAAGTTCCCATTTGATACATATTTATTTATAGATTATTCCTATCTTCACCTATATACCATAAGATGTGAAAGTAGTGAGTGTCTTAACCTTCTCATTGTATCCAGTCCCAAGTCAGTAAATAGCATTCAAAAGCATCACAAAACAGGGGCACCTGGGTGGCTCAGTCAGTTAAGCGTCTGACTCACGGTTTCGGTTCAGGTCATGATCTCACGGTTCATGGGTTTGAGACCCGTGTAGGGCTCTGGGCTGACAGTGCAGAGCCTGCTTGGGTTTCTCTGTCTCCTATTCTCTCTGCCCCTCCCCTATGCGTGCTCTCTCTCTTGGAAAAAATAAATAAACTTTAAAAAAGAAAACAAAACAAATAATAAGTATTTGATGATAATGATTAGGTCATAATAAGTACACCACAATATTGCCAAAAGGTATCTTTGTGTAAGTAGAATCAGACAATAACTGTCAGTTTGTGCCAGGCTTATTTACTGAGCATAATGTGTTCAAGCTTCATCCACACTGTAGGATGTATCAGAATTTCATTCCTCGCCATTTTTACGACTGATGCTGATTATTGTTTCAAGAATATCCAAAATGATTTATTAACCTAGTAACAATATCTTAGTATCTTTCTTATAATCTAATTTTTTAATGGCAACTAAAGTTTTGAAAAAAAAAAAACAACAAAACTCATAACTACTCAGTTCTTTCCAAAGAGAATTTATACTGACATGAAAATAAATGATTCTGTCATCTGCATATCTTGGCAGATGGGGATAAGTGGTTCTGAAACTTTAAAATCTAGGATGGAGCCCTGAAAATCTAGAATCCACATTTCAAAAAGCACCTAGGTAAAAATATAAATAAGTAAATAATAATAAAAATAAAAAGCACCTAGGTGATTCTGATCCAGATGGTCCTAGGCCCCTTTGATGAATACAGCTGGGAACCCTCACATGAAAATCCTATGAAATTCAGCATACCCTCCCCTCACCAAATGCACACATTCAATAAAAATACTTGTCATGATACTTTCACAATAAACATAACACATAATATAAATATAATAGTAAAGCATGCACATAATTCTAAATCAGTGAGAAAACAACAATTTCCTACGAGGGAAAAGGTACACTAATAATTCCACATTTCACTTCAGCCTTGAACTGGATCTACAACTACTATGAAACAATGTAACACAAGTAAGAAAGAGCAAGACAGGGGTTCCTAGAATATAAATTTCCAGGGTTTCTTAGAATATGAAAACCCTGCTCAGATCAAACACAATGAAGAGAAAGCATAATTAACAGAAAGGCT
Organism: Leopardus geoffroyi; assembly: GCF_018350155.1. Lineage (NCBI taxonomy): Eukaryota > Metazoa > Chordata > Mammalia > Carnivora > Felidae > Leopardus > Leopardus geoffroyi. The sequence goes on from NC_059331.1 coordinate 130,214,008, forward strand.
ATATGGTATTAGATACAGAAGAATTTATTTCTTCATCATTGGTTCATTCAACAAGTATTTGCGAAATGACAACCAGGTATCAGGCACTCTGTACGCACTAGTTTACTAAACAGCCTTTATTCCTTTATGGCCCTCATGACATTTTTAGGATTCAGGCCCAAATGCTACCTGTATCATCTTGAGCAAGTCATTTATTTCTCTTACCATTTATTTTTTCATGAGTAAAAAGAGGTGCTAACAACTGGTACCACTGACTCCCTCCCCCAAATGTTGCTGCAGGGTTCAAACAAGCTCATCAAACACAAGCTTCTAAGCATCTGATTTTTATCGGAGTCTCAGAATGAGATAATAAATTATATTGGTGAGCTCCAATGGTCCAATTCCTAGTTGAAGTAGGAGAGAAGTTATATTCTCTGAAACTGAGATCACGGAATGAATTTCTCACTACCAAGATCACCACGTAACTTTCTGTGATGTGTGTCTGTTGTAATTTACCATGCCCAGATAGCAAGTGTGCACCAGATAGAAAGTTTGACTCTACTTCCAAAGAAATGTCAATAGTTTCTCTCTCCCACTGTCCTTTCTTTCTTTCTACTCTTCCACCTTCCCTTTTTCCTTTTGTCTTTCTGCCTTCCTTCCTTCTTAGAAACTTCTTCATAAAATCTTGTTAATAATTGAGATGGTTACATAGATTAAACCATTCTTAGGCCCAGTAATTTGTTGATTTTTTTCATTAGTTTGTGAGCTGTTAAATTTGTACCTAAATGTATTCTTAGTGGGCAATTTAATTGTTCCAGTGAAATGCAAAAGTTCAATCAACCAATTTTGTGTGGAAAGTGAAGGGAATCCAATTATTCTATCTGTTGTGTATTTTAATTAATTGTTCCTCACTCAAAAATGAGGTAAAAAAAAAAATGAAGACAATGATATTGTATTAAAAATGCTTAGGACTGCTCCAGATTCTGTGTCTCCTCTCTCTGCCCCTCCCCAGCTCACACTCTGTCTCTCTCTTTCTCAAAAACAAGTAAAAACATTTTTAAAGATTTTTAACAATGCTCAGCAAATAACAGAAAACAGTTCACAGAACATCCTTAAAAACAAGCACAATTGGAGAAATCCAAGGCCTAAGAGACATTCACCATAAGCCACTAGCAAGTCGACAAATGCTAGACATTTGTCCACTTTTCAGTCCCATATTCACTGTTTCAATGTTTTCTTTCTAGGATAATGGACTATAATATTTATTGGTATATTTCCTAGGCTGTTATTCTGAGTATTTTTAAATGTTCTGACTTAATTATGGTAACATTTTAAAAGAGTGAAATAATGGATACCTATATTTTATAATAAGAAAGGTATGCCATAGACAAACGAGTATTTTCCAAAAAGCACAAATCAGATTCAGACTGAAACCAGGATTTTGGGTATAAGACTCACCCTCTATTACTCAGAACACTATATTATAATTTCTCACAGTGGCTATTATTATTCACAATGAGCTTTCAGTGAAAAAAAATCAATATATATATATATAAAGAAATGTGTAACAACATCACCAAAGAGAAATCAGTGATGGCAACCTAAAATTGTTCTCATTCTTCCTAAAAAGTTGTGTATCCAATAGCTAAAAGTGACAAATCCTATTTATAATAAGATTATCATCTAAGTATTTCATATTTTCATGTGAGAAAAAATAAAAGTATTGAATCCAAGTTTAAATTAGATTATTGATTGATACAAAGTCCCTCTAGAACCCTCCAGTTAATTTTCTGACTCTGTGATCTCTGCAATTCTTTGATAAATCTCTCTTACGTGTACAACAAAACCACAAAGCCCTCTTATACAAAAGGAAAAATCTATAATTTTGCTAAATCCAAAACATTTTGTTTTAAAATTTGTGAGTTCAAAAAAATAATTAGAAATATATAAAGAAATTTTAGATGATAATTCTTACTAGAAATTTAAATTAATTAATGAAAAGATCGATAGAGGAAATTAAGGAGATTTGGTGTTCTTGATTATTTTAAGGCCAACACTTGGCCAAGGTAACACTTGGTATTACACTTACAGAGGATCATGTGTTGCATTAGCTGTTGGTCCGATAAGGTGTTCTTCAAGAGCTTCATAGGATTAAAATACAACTTTCCCATAGTGTATGTACAACATGAATACCCACATAAACCCACATAGATTATGCTAATTTTCTCTGCGGCAGAATGTACTGTGTTGTCTGGCTGTCAAATTGCTCAAAACTTTCCTGCTACTTTTCATTTCTTAATACTTACTTTTTTTTCCTTTTCTTTTCTTTCCTTTTTTTTTTTTTTCAAAATGACCCTTGTGCCCATCATTCAGAAAGAATTGCTAGTAGAATTTGGTATTTATCATTTCTCTTTTTTTCTGACTCAAGATATACTTTTTTTTCCTCCTGAGGAAGGTTTTTGGTTTTTATTTTTATCAAAGTAGAGCTGACATACAATGCTACATTAGCTTCAGGTGTACAACATAGTGATTCAACAAGTCTATACAGTTATGCTATGTTCACCACAAGCGTGGCTACTGTCTGTTCATCCGACTGCCATATATACCTATATTTTAAAAAGGGAATCACATATGATGTTTGGCAATCTTCTTTTTTCATAGTTTACTGGTTTAGGGCAAGTTCTTCTTAACTTCTTAACTCCCAGCAGAATGAGAAGTTTCAACTAGGACTAACACAAATTAAAAGTGAAAGATTCGTGATTATCTGATTGATTCTATCAATACTGATGGTCGATAAGATACTAACCCAAATTAGGGCTTTGAGGTAATTGAATTATTGGGTTTGGCAGCAGTCACACTGTTAAAATTATGTGGGTGATTAACAGTTCCCGCCTACAGTTAGGATTGTATTTGGCAATTCAGGCCAATTGGTCATGCTTCCTACAGCATTTAGGAAAACCTTGCTCGACTCACAATTAAGACTGGGACTAACAAAATGAACGATTATAACTACTCTCCTGCGGCACAACAAAATATTTACAATAAATGTGAGAGCTGTCTTACGAAGTCACTCACTTTTCTTTCCCTGCATCTGGTCCTCTCCACTTCTGCTGCCTTCCTTATTTGTGCTCCATGGAGACATGCACCGCACAAAAGCAACACCTGCCACTTTCTCAGTGAGGAGAGTTGAAACAACAGTAGTCAATGTCTGGAATAATAAATACCTTCTCTTAACCTTTGTTCTCTCATTTCCTGGGAAAAGGAATGGGAGTCTAAATATAGAGGGATTAATTAAAAAACTAATAGTAGGACATGTAGGGTGAAACATACATTGCAAGGCCTTTTTCAAAGACTTTTAAAAACGTTAACTGTGAGGGCTGGCCATGTATTAACTGCAGATATTTATTAATACCTGCATCTAATTTCAGGTTCTATGAGAAAACCCGAGACAACATAGTGATTTTCCCTGGGTAATTCTCATGTTTTCAAAAGTAATACAGACACATTTCAGGCCCTGTCCTCCAAAAGCTAGTCATTGAGGTCCTGCTGCGTCATTGAGGCAAAGTTACAAAACTGAATCAGGTCACATATCCAAGGACACGCCTCCATGAAGAAGCCATTGATTTGGCACTCCCATTTAGGGCAACATTTTGACCCTGGTTAGATCACTAGTTACTCAAAGTCAAGTAGTTTTAGTTGAGTTCTTACTGCATAAGTGCTCATGTTATGGGGGAAAAGGTATACAGAACATCAAAATTTGCACCTCTGTTGGCAGTCTCAGTAGAGAATCCTGGGGCTGAATAGACATGAAGACCTAGCAATTCTCTGATCCCTGGAGGTGGTCCTACTAGGTCAGAAATGAAGCAAATTGGTGGGTATCATGAAGGAGCTAACACAACAGAGTCCATGAACTACCTAAAAAGACTCGCTGTGACTGCACAAGCATACTTTGTAAGAACTAATATATATCTGAAATGACATGAACAGTATATACCAACCACATTTATCTTTTCATATAAGTTAAGGGTTTCTTAATTATCATAAATTAAACCATCTAGTTTCAAACCATCAAGTAGCTAAAGGTATATTTTAGATAGGATTTTTGCCAAGTCAAGTCTCTTGCAGAAATGGAACTTTGTGAATTTTAAGTCACATAATTTTTCTCATCTAATTTGAAAACTCATGTGATAGAACCATTAACTATGCTCTCTTAATCCCCCAAACAAAAATCTATATGTTAAAGATCATTAACTATAACCTCTTAACACACACCCCACCTTGATTTAGGAACATATCATTAAAATAATGCTTATAGGGGCGCCTGGGTGACTCAGTCAGTTAAGCGTCCGACTTCAACTCAGGTCACGATCTCGCAGTCCGTGAGTTCGAGCCCGCGTAGGGCTCTTGGGCTGATGGCTCAGAGCCTGGAGCCTGCTTCCGATTCTGTGTCTCCCTCTCTCTGCCCCTTCCCCATTCATGCTCTGTCTCTCTCTGTCTCAAAAATAAAATAAACATTAAAAAAATTTTAAAAAAAGGTTTTTTTAAAAAATAATGCTTATAATCATTAACATCAAACATACATAATTTTTATTCTGTTTATACCCACATGACTATCAACCAATAAATCTTCCTTGAAGTGAAAACATCTGATTAATTCTACATAAGTATTTTTTAATAAAGAAATATAGATAAACTGGCCAGCCTGCCATCAAGTAGAAGTTATTGGAAATTATTCAACATGAAACAAAAAACAACTAAGTATGGAGACAAAGTAAAGTAACCAAATTATTTGGCAACAGACTTCTAGGAAGCCTAATAGCTTGATTGTTCAAGGGTAATGCATACATGAATATAACAAAAGATATATATGCCATCCTTTCTAAAAATAACAGTTGATACAGTCTTAATGCTGTTAATTTGTCAGATTGATAATACATATTGCTTCTTATAATGCCTTCTGAACAACAGGATCTTCTCAGTGTTCACTTCGGAAATCACTGCCTCCACATATTGCTTCTCTTCCCATCAGCATTTAGAAATTTAATTACCAGAATTGAGGAGATGCAACACTATCAACAAGAGTCACATAAGAAATGCTTTTAATAATATGTACCACCGTTACAATCTCTCTTCGTTCCTACACACAACTTAAATATTGGACACTACCTGTTTTGCTGAAATTGTACAAAGGACCAAAGACAAAATTCAAAGTACTTATGAAATGTTATGATAAAGCAAAGACCAAGTAGAAGGAAGATAGGCTATATAAGCGCATACTGGTGTACAAGTGCATACTGGCTGAGCATCAAGCACTTTGAAGTACCTTCTGTCTACACATACCCAGGCAGTATCAAGGGCAGAAAATGGAAGAGAGCTACTCCTCCCTTATAATTTATTTAGCTACTAATATTGTAGTATTTAAACTCTGTATGTTTGGGGCACCTAGCTGGCTCAGTTGGAAGAGCATGAAGCTCTTGATCTTGGGGTTATGAGTTCAAGCCCCGTGCTAAGTATAGTAACCACTTAAATATTAACGGACTTAAAAAAATAAACTCTGTATGTTTTCATCTTCCCTGTTCATGACCACTTAACCACCCGCGCCCCCCCCCCACACACACACACAAAAGTGAAAAATGTATGGGCTCCAGGTGGCACATTTATGCTCTATAATCTTATTCCAGCCAGTCATTCAGGGCTTAATAAAAGACAAAAAACTGACACAGAGTAGAATAAGTAGATTCTCTTCCCCAGGAATTCAGAAATGACTCAATCTCTTAGACTGTTTAACAGAGGACATATAAATGCAGCTCTGTGAACCACTCATGGATGGTGGCATATACTCTGACACAATGAAACCTAGTTTGTGAGGAAATAGAGAAAGGGGTATTTCAGATCTCAGATTTATTTCAAATATTCACTTTTTGCTTAAGCTAGTTTAAAGGTTTGGTGTTTTATCACATACACACAAAACCTGATTCTTAAAGAAGGAGATCAGTAAAAGCAAACTCCTATCTATCTTTAGATCAAGTTCAAGAAAAGAAACCAGGATTATCAAACTAAATCAATGAATGTTTTTAAATACAATGTTTTAGACTCAATCTCAAAATACTATAATTGAGAATATATCCCAGAAGAGTTAATGGTTTGCACTGTACAAGAGTTAAGACAATCACTTAAGCCTGGTTAAAACCATAGTTGTAATAGTGACTAAACTTGAAAAGATGAGTAATAATTTCACTTAAGTGTTCATGTTTCTTTATGTCATCTTTTAGTGGCATTTTATCCTTTCCAAAAACAATAGTCAAGGTTTATGCTTGGCTATTTTAATAAAAATATTTTTGTTCATAAACAAAAACCACTACTGTTTTCCTCAATTATGATTACTAATTATTAGGGGCTTAGATCCAGTGTATTAAGAAACAAAAATTTATAGTATCTTCAGGGCTGATCTTGCATTTCAAACTTTTATTTAAAGCCAGTATGGTAGGCAGAAAAATGGCCCCTCCACGATGCTCACATCTAAATCCCCAGAACTTGTGAATATGTCAGTTTGTGAGGCAAAAGGAAATTAAGACTGTACATCAGCTGACCTTAATGCCCATATTTTAAAATAGACCATTCTGGATTATTCAGGTGGGCCCAATGCAATCAGTAGGGTAGGTAAAAATGGGGAGAAAGAGGCAGAAAAAAAATCAAAGAAAGAGGTGTGATGACAAAAGGAGGGTCAGAGATCCTATGTTGCTGGCTTTGAAGACAGAGGGAAACCCAGAGCCACTCATACAAGCAGCTTCCCTCCAACTGTTTTCTGAGGCTCCCTTGTTAAAAATGCAGATGCTTTGGCCCTCCACCAGGACTCTAGGGCGGTAGAATTTATATTATAACACACTGGATTATTGCTGTGAAATTTAACAACCACTGTTTGAAATGACTAGTAAACCTTAAAATTAAAAGTGAAAGGATACTTAATTGGCATCACCCATCAAGTACAAGACATGTAGATTTTCGCTATCAGCCTCTGTGTTTAATACAGTCAAGGTTGATGATACAACTCTGACATAAATAAATGAATAAATGAATAAATGAATGAATGAATGAATAAACAAACAAACAAACAAACAAACAAATAAATAAATAAATAAAATGTAAGGGACTCAAATTTAAAACTACTTTTGAAAATGTGACTATGCTTTAATTTTTTGGAATGTAAACTTACTTGTTAAGCAATGAAATTTAAAAAATATCATGAAATACCATGGTTCTTAAAAGTTTTTTTTTCCTCTCAAGTGAGTTAGAACATCAGAATCAAATTGATGAATGCAGTTCCCCCTAAAGTCAGCAAAATCTATATTTTATTTGATATCCATAGGCAGAGATGCTTTTTATTAATGACAAGCATTAATTAAATAATTAATTAATGCTTATCATTAATTAAAAAATTAATTAATGCTTATCATTAATTAAAAATGAAACCTATACATCCTTAAAAGGATAAAGGTTATTAGAATGCAATGTTTATAAGTGAAAACCTAAACAGGTAGTCACATTTAGTAACTTAATGGTGGTTTAATGATAACACAACTTGTAGGGGCACCTGGATGGCTCAATCAGTTAAGTGTCCAACTCTTGATTTTGGCTCAGGTCTCATGGGTTGTAAGTATGAGCCCTGCCTCAGGTTCTGCATGTTGTGGAGCCTGCCTGGAATTCTCTCTCTCCCTCTCTTTCCCTCCCCCATGTGTTCTCTCTCTCTCTCTCAAAATAAATAAATAAACTTAAAAATTTTAAAAACTAAATAGCATAGCTTGTGAACTTGAACGAGCACATGAAGCTCACTGGAAATGTTTCCTTTGAAAATAAAACCAAAATGGGGCGCCTGGGTGGCTCAGTCGGTTAAGCGTCCGACTTCAGCCAGGTCACGATCTCGCGGTCCGTGAGTTTGAGCCCCGCATAGGGCTCTGGGCTGATGGTTCAGAGCCTGGAGCCTGCTTCCGATTCTGTGCCTCCCTCTCTCTCTGCCCCTCCCCCATTCATGCTCTGTCTCTCTCTGTCTCAAAAATAAACATTAAAAAAAATTAAAAAAAAAAAAAGAAAAGAAAACGAAAGTACCACAGGTATAACCAGCTATCACACCAAGTGGAAGCCAGAACTTTTAAAAATTAAAACATTTACCAAAAAAAAAAAATGTTATTTGTTAATGCTTTGAGGGAAATTAAGCTTTCAGCATAGACTGAGCACTGGCAAACCCATGTTGCCATCTGGCTCCAATTTCTGCCTTGCAGTATCAGTGATTCCATCTATCCAGTCAGAATTTGTTAACTATCCATTTCATTTAAAATACACTGAGTGAAGAAAAGAAAGATACTGAGAGAAAAACAACAATTTATACAGGGGCAGTTATGCTTATAAGGTAGACACAATTTTAGAACCCTGTTACCTACCTACCTTGACCCCCCCCCCACCCACACACCAGCCCCCACTCTGAGGTGTAGTGTCCCCTCTCCCCAGGCTGTTGCTGTCAGCCATGTGGTTAGAAAGCAATTTGATCAACTGATCTCTGAGACAAAATTTGAGCCCAGGATGACTTTAGGAGAGATTCTTCCAGGCATAGTTACATTTTACCAAAGAGGCCTTTAAAAACTACAAAGCCCTTAAAGATATGGAAAAGTCTGTCTCTACCATGTCACATAGGACAGGTTGTAGAAGAAGTAATTTAGATTTCAGGGCTTTCCCAGGTCTCTTGCAAATCCTGCCACAGAGATTTTCATCTTACTCTCCCTAGGGTGAAGCCTGTCCCAGCTAAAAGAATTTTTAAAAGATAAATGAGAAACGATATGCTATAGAGGAGAGAAAACACACATTTCAGATTCAAGAAACTTAGTTTTGACTCCTGGTCAAATCTCATAGCCTCCCAGGTCTCAAAGGGCTTATTTGTAGAATGTGATCTCCACACCCCCCTCAGGTGCTGTGGCGCTATGCCCAGGGCACGTTAGAGCACATCTTCACAGTTGATTAAAAAACAAAAAAATCAAACAATAATATTATCTCCCTCAAGAAAACATCCTAGGACTTGCTATAATGCTCCACATGTTTTGTTTTCTAAATATTTTTCCTCTTGTATTACCTATTTTTTTTTAATGAGGAGATAAAGTGCTATATAATGTGATAGTTCAGACCTCCAGTTCACTCCCGCTCAAACAGTCAAAAATTCTTAACCCAAACGACAACAGCAAAATAAGGAAATATACATCAAACTAGTACCGAGAGAGGATAAAAACTTTAAAATACCAAAAATGTTCCTTTCCAAGATTACTCCATCACTTTCATATTCACCAATAGTGTATAGGCAGGCAACAAGTTAAAATTTGAGAAAGAGACAGGTTAAACAACTCACTTAACTGAATTAAATAATCTATAATATTTATAAAGATGTCAAGGTAGAAAATAAGAGTTGAATTCTCACAAAAACAAGTGTTCTTGTTATTTTTAAACTCTTGACAGAGGAAAGGATAATCAGAGTTGACAGCTATTCACAATGCACTGTATTCCATTCAATAAACCTGGTTTTTGAAAAAAACAATTGACAACGCTATTGGAACCAGAATTGTTACCTCTTCAAAACTACACGTAAAACGTTAAATGGTCTTTCCTTTTTTTTTTTTTTTTTTTTTTTGGTCAATCATTTCAAAGCTTTCTTTAACTCTAATATCCTGGGATAGCACTTCCCAAATTGTGTGTCACAGAACACTAGCTTCAGGGAAGGCTAGTTTCCCATGATGTTAACGGTAGAGCCTCAAGGCAAGGGATCTACGGGAATTTAAGCTTTGGAAACACTAGGTTAGAGAAGGGAGAGGGGCTTCTTCACTGCAACGGTTCTTAGAGGCTTTCATTTGCTAATATGAACTATACTCTGCTACCAGATGGATAGAGTATGCAGGTGTCCAAAATGTCTTTAAGAATAGAATCTCTTTTTTTGCCTCAAACGTGTTAACATCTCACAGATGGTATGGACGGCGCTGCACTACGATTTCGTTGAGAAGCGTTACATTCATTTAAAGACAATAAATAAAAACTATAGTTATCCTCTTAACGAACGTCCTTAATCTCCCAGAATATTCTACTAAACTAAAAATACCCTTCAGAAAGATGGCTTATTATCCCATTATCAATCTCTAATAGCCTGGTTCTAGATTAGTTTAACACATTAATGCCACAAGTTTAAATAGAAGAAAGGAAAAAGAGATATTTAAGTAGCATGAGAGACTGACTGTGGAGGGCGAAGTAGAGACCCACCTCTCAATCTTTGGAGGCTCAAGGAAGGAGATTTAGGTCTACAGCATTGAGGGCAGACCAACTGCTCTGCCAAAGTGATCCCAAAACGCATCAAGGCTCAAACCTAACCAAAATTCACTTGTGGCTCAAACAGCCTGAAGTACACCGTAGACCATATACAGCTCCACACGGCCATGCAGGAGCTATGCTGCCATGGCTCTTCCATCTTCAACACACAGCTACCGAGATCATCCTAGGGGTTGCCCCCATTCCAGTCAGTGGGGAACAAATAGAGAATAGAGCTGCAAACATGGGAGATATTTTGGGGCCAGACCCATAGTTGGTGAACATCACTCCTATTCACATTTCTTTGTCTAGAATACAGTCATGTAACTGCAATAACTGCAGAGGAAGTAGTGCAATGTGGTCCAGCTGATGCACAGCAAGAAGAGACAGAGATTTTTGTGGACAGATAGCCTATACTACGTATTTATAGAGAAAATGAGGTAAAAATGAGGTTGTACCAATAAGGAAAAGTCACAAAGCACAACAAGGACAACAACAAATGTGGTCTATACAACTGTCTAGTGTTAGAATTGTTTGTATCATCAAAACAAACAAACAAACAAACAAACTTATTTTTGAAAAGAAAGATTAAAATTAATCCAAACATAGGGGTGCCTGGGTGGCTCAGTCGTTGAGTGTCCGACTTCAGCTCAGGTCATGATCTCACAGTCAGTAAGTTTGAGCCCCGCATCGGACTCTGTGCTGACAGCTCAGAGCTGGAGCCTGCTTCGGATTCTGAGTCTCCTTCTCCCTCTGACTCTCCCCCACTCGCACTCTGTCTCTCTTGCTCTCAAAAATAAATAAACATTAAAAATTTTTTTAAATTAATCCCAACATCAAAAATAAGAGAGCAATTAAATGTGTTAGTGTTAATAGTGTTAGCAGTGTTCCTAAAATAGAGTAGAATGTACTCAATAAACATGATGTTGTAGAATATCTGAAGATCTGGAAGGATTTTCACAATATATTAAGATACACAAATAGGATATGTTCAATCTGATCTAATTTTTATGAAAAATATACATGGCTATGAGTATATGAAAGAAAATATCTGGACAGATTAAGATATTATTTTGGGGCAGCTTTATTTGGGTCCTGGGATTATGTTTGTTTAATTTTTAAAATTTTTCCTGTAATTTCTCATGTTTAAAAATATGTAGCATATTTATAACAAATGATATTTCTAAATAAAGCCATAAATATGTAACTAAAATTACCGATGACAAAATTCTGAAGATGTCTTATAGTTAAGTGTACAAACAAAACAAAAAATTACATGTTTTATCTCTTTCCCTACTACACCTCTGATGGGCAAATCCTTTAAGACATGAAAAAAGAATTGATAAAGTGATTGTTAGTAGTGAAAAAGTTAATAACATTTATTGGAATCTATTTTTTTTATTTTATTAATTCAATAAGCAGCAAAAAATACTTCTGAGCATTCGCTATGCACCTACATACCTACATAGACAAATGTCACAGCTATTTTGTGCCACCAGTTATCTGTGCTGACTGATGTCCTGCCAATTACTTTCTATCAAGAGTCTTGTACAATAGAAACCCATATATTATTTTCTGTTTATTGATCCTAATAAGAAGCATAGAGGAATATGTAACAAATAATGGTTTATAAAACAATGATCCAAATATATCCATATCAAATATATCAAATCTATATATCAAATCATATATACTCATACACATATTTAAGGAATAAGGAACTTTCATAATATTTATTATGACAATATCCTTATTGCTTTGCAACTATAAATTAATTTATAGTTCTCTCCTATAATCATGAAAACACCAAGTAACATTTAAGTAACCATTTTTGTGAACTTTAAAAATACCTTAAAAGGTATAAAAGGCCATTGCCTCCACAAACAATCCTAGCAAAATAATTCAAATTTAAATATTTTGATGCAATGGACTAATAAGTAAGTAATCTGAATAGGCCATATTTAAGACCACAGAACATATATATCTTTATACCTACATCTGTCACCAGGGTTGTCCTGAAAGCTAGTACCATTCCTCTACATATTTCATCCCAATTATTTTATTAAAAATTTTTTAATGTTTTATTTACTTTTTAGAGAGAGAAAGTGTGAGCAGGGAAGGACAGAGAGAGAGGGGGACAGAAGATCTGAAGTGGGCTCCATGCACTGAGAGTAGCAAGCCCGATATGGGGTTTAAACTCATGAAACGAGAGATCATGACCTGAGCTGAAGTCAGATGCTTAACCGGCTGAGCTACCCAGCTACCCCATAATTTCAATTATTTTAGTTATATCCTAACTAGATGTTATATATCAAGAGGGCAGGGCTCTTATACTTATTTTTCATGAGCAAACTAGAAAAACAGAAATACCAGTCATTGGAGGCAGACTGACTGTTTTCAACTTTTGCTTTGGAAAGCTTCCTTTTCACAGTCACATTCCAAATCCAAGCATTTATTAGCTCGGAGCAACATTGCTGCATAACCCTTCTAACCAATCTCCCTAGCTCCAGTGCAGGTCTGCTTTTAGCCACCCTACAATCAAGACTGGCTTGTAAGCACATAAGCCAAGGGACACCGTTTCCTGCTTACAAACCTTTGTCGGTTCTCCAGTTAAATGATATACAGGAAGTTAGGACTTTTAGACCTGACCCTATTGTACTGAGCTCTACACTCTGTACATGCTCTTAAAGGCAAATTCTGAAGTGTCACTGAACAAGAATAAACTCATATTCATATGTGGCACCTTTTTATTAATAGCAGATTTTAATGTACTTTCTTTATCCTCTCTCAGAAATTTTTCTGATTCTCATGCAATAAGATGAAAATGTGTGTTTCATAATTAAAAGTAAATTTCACGAGTTACACTGGATTAGCACAAATCCTATCAACTGTTTACACAGTACTGGTATTTCAAACCACATCATTTAGGATGATCAATGCAAAGTCTACAGAAGATTAATAAATGATCATGCTCTGTACATAAAAGAAAATGTTATGGCCCTGACAAAGCCTCTCAGAGGTCAAGGCAGGCCCAGGCCACTTCCACTTTTTGAGCCTCTAAACATATTAAAAAGTGGAGAAGAGCCAAAACATGGCTATATATAGTGTAGCTTGTTCTAAATGTTTATATTTAACAGATGAACATGTTCAACATTTAAAAATGCAATGCAATAAAACTGTGCTACTCACAAAATAATTAAGATTCATTATCATCCCAATGGCTTCTTCACAGTATGCTAAAGGTGGTGCGGTCCAGTAATAGGAGCAAAGCTTAAAAGTTTTTTGATGACCATCTTTTTTCAATCTTGTCAGTGCATCTTTGTCACTACATGATAATATCCAAACCCCTCATCTTAGGCCTTTTCTCAATGGGAAAGCAGGTCCACAGGACCATTCTGCCCCCCATCCCCATGGTTCAAGTTCTTGTCTTCAGACACAGACCAGTGACTAATCTTATAATTTTTGGAAGACATAACTATTACTAGACTCTGCTAATTGCGCAGAAAACATACGGCTCTAACAACAATAACGATCACGACCACAACGGCTTCCTATTATCTGTGAATCTAAATGTCTCTGTATACCTTCTTCTAGCTAACACGCTGTCCACAATAACTCCCTTTCCATCACTCCTCAGGCTTACCTCCTGCATCTGGTCTACCCATTCAACTCCAAATTTACATCATGCTCTTTCTCTTCGTTTTGGCTGAGGCTGTTCACTTTGCCTGGGAAACCCTTCCTATTTCTGCCACCAAAATCCAACCATTGGACAAACCTTTCTCTAAACGTCTTCTCTTTTATGCAGTTGTCAGTGATCCTAACTTTTTTTAAGCCCTGATTATATTTCATACATTTTCATTACATAAACTGTAACATATGATACAATTATATGTGCATTTCTTTTATTTCCCCAAGATATTAGAACTCTATTGGGGACAAGGAAAATCTTGTATACAGCTTCACATTACCTGTGCTCCCTAGCCAAATGTATTACACATGGTAAACATCCAATAAATATATATTAATTAGAAATTACAGTAGCCACAGATTTTGGCAACAGGCTTACTAAAGTAAATATTTTTTTGTGATTTCGGTGAGTTAAATAATCAACCATGTATTTAATAGGAGAGTTATTAAATAACACATAAAATTTAGATTTGCTGCCCATTTCAAGCATACCAGGCATAAAATATATAGTTCATAAATATTAAGTAAGGAAAAAAGTATAATAATAATGCATCAATAATGCTATCAGCCCTCAAAAGTAAGATAAATCATAATCATGATCTAGTTTAATTTCCAAACAAAATCAAAGCCATATTTGAAATTCAAATCAAGATATATTACTTTTTTAAATTTTTTTCAACTTAACCGAGTTCTTAAATGTCTTGGCAAGAGCTTTATAATATACAACAGATTCATTAAGAGGTTTAATCAGATCACTCAGGCATTCGTTCACATGGAAAGTTCATCCAAATGTATCAAAACTCTCAGCCAATATCAATATAACTATAATTAAGAATATACTCAGAAATAATGCCATAATTAATGCTTATTCAAATTGCCAGTTTCTGGGCAAATAAATTAATGTTGTCCTTGTAGGCCACTTGTATTTGGTCCCCAGAGTTAAAATAACTTGGCTGGACTCCAACTGCAAATGACTTAGGAGGAAAAAAAGATCCTTTCGTTAGTGAGAACTCACTGCATCAAAGGGGATACATAATGCATGAAATAATAGCCTACTTACATGTATGTACTGAGTTTTCTTTTTTTCTTTTTTAAAAACATTTATTTACTTTTGAGACAGAGACAGAGCATGAATGGGGGAGGGTCAGAGAGAGAGGGAGACACAGAATCGGAAACAGGCTCCAGGCTCTGAGCGGTCAGCACAGAGCCCGACGCGGGGCTCGAACTCACAGGCCGTGAGATCATGACCTGAGCCGAAGTCGGCCACTCAACCGACTGAGCCACCCAGGCGCCCCTGTACTGAGTTTTCAATATAACCCTGTTATGCAAAAATGAAAGGTGTATATTTATTTTAAAATCACAAGGAGAGTAATGCAACTAATTGAGAAAAAAGTAGTGTTACAGTGTTAAAGAAAAAAAAAGGTTAAGATTCCCTAAGAATTTTCTGCCTTTCAACCTTTCAATCTGTGCCAGCTCCTTACAGCTCAAAATAATAGATATATGCCATTTTACTATTTTTAATTATTATTTTTTATTACTTTTTGAGAGAGAGACAGAGCATGAGTGGGGATGGGGTAAGAGAGAGGGAGACACAGAATCTGAAGCAGGCTCTAGGTTCTGAGCTGTCAGCACAGAGCCCGACACGGACTCAAACTCATGAACCGGGAGATCGTGACCTGAGCTGAAGTCGGACGCTAAACTGACTGAGCCACCCAGGAGCTCCAGATATATGCCATTTCAAATGGCAGAAATAAGAAGGAAAGGGAAAGACACAGCAGCCTGCTTCCCCTTCTGTTTGCTGTCACTCTGCACATTAGTTAACTGTGAAGTTGTGACTCATACCCCTATCACTCTCCTAAAACTGGTCTGTTAAACGTTATGATAATTTTTCAATGAGTGAATCTTTTGGGCTGATTTCCTTCCCCTTGTTTTCTCTAGAAATTCTACCCTGGCAACTGCTCCTATTCAAGAACATTAATGAAGATTCTTGGTTTTTTTGTTGTTAGTTTGTTTATTTCCTTTTCTAGCTCTTCTTGCTATCCCCTGATGAACAGGTCTTTCCCAAACCTGACCTTTTCTTCTCTTTGCCTGGGAATCCTCATGTCTTTAACTATTAGCCCCATAAAAAATGACACGAAGATCTAAAATCTCCTTCTCTTGAAGTTCTAAATTTCTCCTTATTTCCCATCCAACAGTCTGGCTTTCTTGTGAACATAACCACCTGCATGCTTCACTGATACCTCAAACTCAAATGGTCGATAATCAAATACACATCGTTCTTTTCTCCTATACTGCCACAAGCCACAAAAATCAAACACAGTAAGACAAAACAAAAACACTCCTTCTGGGGCGCCTGGGTGGCGCAGTCGGTTGAGCGTCCGACTTCAGCCAGGTCACGATCTCGCGGTCCGTGAGTTCGAGCCCCGCGTCGGGCTCTGGGCTGATGGCTCAGGGCCTGGAGCCTGTTTCCGATTCTGTGTCTCCCTCTCTCTCTGCCCCTCCCCCGTTCATGCTCTGTCTCTCTCTGTCCCAAAAATAAATAAACGTTGAAAAAAAAAATTAAAAAAAAAAAAAACACTCCTTCTGATATTACTATTTCTCTTACTGAAGACTTTCCTCCTACAGGAACATGCTTGACACTTTAGTGTCAGTTTTGACTTCTTCTAGCCCCTCTCTGCCCATTTGAGGATGTCTGCCTCTCCAGTGTCTCTCCTGTCTTCACCCTTTTCAAAATCCACACTCCAGAGCTAGCTTTCATTGACTTTTACTTAGAAGAAAAAGAAAAAGGCCTCTATTTACCCCCATCCATTCCATCCCTAATGCCAGTCTCATGTGAATGTGCTAGGAAATAGCTCCGACTATTCACTCATGCTTTAAACATTCACTATTCTCCTTCTGTCATTTTTTATACAGAAACCACACACCTGACTTTCCACTGATCAGCCCCAGTTAACCTTTGCTTGGGTCCATATCAGTTTCCTATGTTCTCTCTTCATATTCCACAAGTCATAGGAACCTTGCCTACTGTTAACTATGTTCTTGGGATTCTTCCCCCACCCCCCAAGCCTAAAACCACAGGAACTAAGTTGATCCTGAATGACAACTATCGCTTTATTGTGTTTAACAACAGAAAATATATTAGTCCATACCTAAATTTAGATACCATACCTAAAGCTTCCAGATTGTGCCTTTAAGAGAAAGGAGTATGCTCTCCACTTCTTTCCCAGTTGCCATCTTTGACAATGAAGATGCCAGAAACACCCTAGGAGCTAGGGAAAAACAAGCATTTTGGTTCCTAAGTAACCTCCTGGAGCAGAGCCAAGCTCTCCTATCCCCCTTTTCCAGACCACCTATAGTTTGGATGTTTGTATGTGTGAGAAATAAACTTCTACCTTGTTTAGTACTTTGTTATTTTGGTTTCTGTTAAGTTAGCCAATATGATGGACTATCTGATAGACACAATCTCTTCAACATCCCTCCTACTAGTGAAGAGCGATGACATGTGTGGCTCATGAGATACTGTATAGCCAGAAGGAGTTAAGCAAGAACACTCCTGAGCTTCTAATGCCAGGAGAAAGGTTTAATTGGTATTACACATGGAGAAACATGATCCAAGAAATGGAGAAATATATTTTCAGTTTGGGCCATAATAAGAAAATAAATCTTCCCTGAAAAAGGCCCACAGCTACAATGCATTCAAAGTAGATAGACAATTAGAGAGCTCCAGCAACCACACTATTTCTATTGGAAAGAAAAGGAGACATTTTGAAGAGCACAACAGAGGTAAAACTAACATGAACATCACTCAGTGGCTCACATGACTTAGAACTTGGAAATAAGGAGCAGGAAGAACAGAGGCTACAATCCTAAAGCTGACCGGAGAGGGTACTCACATTCTGGGGCCCAGTGAGAAAGAGATGTGGAATTGGAAGAGCACAGGAAGAGGAGCTAAGAAGAGATCAGAACAAATATAGAACCTCAAGTAAACATGATAACAATAAGGAAACATTGTGAGCTGATACCTGGAACCCAGTGAAACATATTTATGGTTATCTGGTTGTTTATGTTAAAGAGTATTTGTGAGAAAATGGTTTTCCCCAGATGCTGATGAGCGAGAGGCCAACAAAGTGATCAGAGACACAGTGAAACCAAAATACGGTTGTTTCTTCCCTGAGACGAGGAGGTGCATTGTTGTTACTGAGTTTGGCTTAGTGACAAAGGGATTCCAACATTCAGAGACAGTCCCGGAAATAGACATGTTTGGTATAGAAATTCTGCATTTCAATTCTTTCTGGTTCAATGTTTCAAGAAGCAGGTAGTTTCTCAGACCTGGAAAGACCCTAAATATTTTTGCAGCATCACAAGCAACTGTGAGCCCCATTAAGGGTCCTGGGTAAAGGAAAGGCAGGTGAACATATGCTACAACTCCCTCCTAGTTCCTGATAGTCTTGGTATCCTTAGCCAAATGAATCACAAGCTGTGTATGTGTTTCCTACGTATCTATAATCAACCAGAAAAGCTACAGGAGGAAAAAATATAATTCTACAGGTTAGGTCATTTTCAACAAATCCTTTTGTGGCATTTATAAAATCCTGAAATAAGAAATCCCTCCAGATGTAATATATATAAGATGCCTTAGAACTCAGTGGTAAAAGCATGGGCTTTTGCATCAAATAATCTCAGCTTTACCAGTGTAGTAGGTAACTTTCGGAACCTTATATAAAAAACATCCCTACGGTTTGGTGTGTTATACTGCAAAATTAGGATTAAATAACAACACAGACAAACATACAATTGCATCTGTGGTAAGTGCTATGATAAATCAAAAAACTGTAGGAATCTGTTACAGGGCACCTGACATAGTTTGTAAAATCAGAAAGGCTTCTCTGAAAAAGTAATATTACAGCTAAGATCTGAAGGGATGAAAAGAGCACAGGTCGGTAAAGCATTCTAGGTGAAGAGAGCAGCAAGGAGAATGGCACGTGATGGGAGAAAGTGTGGCACATTTTCAGAAATGGAGGAGGGCAACTGTAGCTGGAGCGCAGGGTGTGGAGGGAGCTCAGCCTATGATGAAGTCAGATGTGTATGTAAATCTCAGACAATAGAGTTGATCATAAGCCATTGCTCAATGAGGGGTCTGGGGTAGCAGGATGACACGCACATGGTAAGAACTTAGTAAATATTAGCGTTATCATCACTGGTGGGAAATGGCACCTGAGCTGGGGAGACATGGACTTAAGATAATTGATTCTAGGACCAGAAGATGGAGCCAGTAAGCATTCTCTCCTTAATAAAATGTTATCTTTAAAAGCTTCTCTCTGAGTGGGCTACAAAAACACACAGGTCTTTTCCTTATTTTTCTCCGTTTTTAAATTTTGAGATAATTACAGATTCACATGCAGGTGTAAGAAATAATACAGATGCTGTAGAGCCTTCAATCAGTTTCCCCAATGGTATCCTTTTGTATAACTATGGTATAATATCTCAGCCAGAATCCATTGACCTTATTCAGATTTCACCACGTTTACATGCACTTGTGTGTGTTCTATGCAACTTTACCACATATATAGATTCACGTTACTATTGCCATCATCAAGATACAGAATGGTTCCATGACAAGGGGCCCTCACGTTACCCTTTAATAGCCACAGCCACCTTCTTCCCTCCCACCAATCTCAAACTCAGGCAACCGTTCATCTGTTCTCTGATCTTTGTATTTTTGTAATTTCAAGAAGGTGATATAAATGGAATCATACCACATTTACCTTTTTTGGATTTTTTTTTTTTTAACTCAGCATAATCCTTAGAGATCCAACCAGTTTTTGCATGTAGCAATAGTTCATTTCTCTTTACTGCTGAGTAGTACTCCATGGTGTAGATGTACAGAGTTGTGTTTAAGCTTTTGCCTGCTGAGGGCTATATGGAATGTTTCCACTTCTGGCTGTTTCTAGTGAAGTTGCCATGGACATTCACGTTAAGGGTTTTGTGTGAACACGTGTTTTCATTTCTCCGGGATACGTGCCTTAGTGTACCATTGCTGCGTCACAGCACAGCCACAGGCTGAGTTTCACAAGAAACCGTCAAACTAGTTTCTAGAGCTGCAGGGTCATTTAAATTCCATTTCATATACATCCCAATAATGTATGGATGATCCAGGGTGGCGTTTGGTGCTGTCACTATTTTAGACATTCTAATAGTTGTGTGGTCACATCTCATTGTGGTTTTGTGTCTCCCTGATGACTAATGATGTTTAATATCTTTTCATGGGCTTAACGGCCATCTGTATATCCTCTTTGTTTTTTGGGTTTTTTTACCTGTAGTTTCTGTCCATTTTCTAATTGGATTGTTAGGCTTTTTGACTGTTGAATTTTGAGAGTTCTTTATATATTTTGAGCATATGGTTTACACTGCTGCCACTACTTCCCCCCACTTCCACATCTGCCGACTGTTTATGTGGGCTCTTTCCTCCCAAATATATCATTATGCTTAGGAGAAATCAATACCAACAAGAGCGCATCTCCTTGCCCCAAACTGACGTTTCTCAGGATATCTGGCTAGATGGGTCCCAGATCACGAAGTTTTTGTCCTCCTCTCAGTATGTCCTGAAAGCAATCTTTCCTTCTACTTAAGAACTCAAAAATTGCCAATTATTCTAACAGTTTAAAAAGTATGAATTTGTCAACCTAGTATTTAAGAGTTACCACAGTGTGACCAAAAGTGCCTCCTTCTTCCTACCTCCTCTGCCTTAAAATTTCTACGATTGTTATTATAACCAAGAAACTGACTCCAAGAGACTTGGCAAAAGTCTCCAATACTGAGGGCTATATTTGGTCTCCTACGTTGGGGCTGTCACAGAATGAAGGGCACATAGAGTTCTATGACACAAGGCACACGATCCTCTTACTATGAAATTGAATGTCATCTCCACATCTACTTTCTCCAGCCATTATCAGCTAAGCATTGCAAAATAGTAAATATTTTATTTAAGTAATCAAAGTGTGCTTACTTGGCAATATATACTCTGCTCTTTCAAACTCCATATATTCAAATGGTTTCTCATGAAAATTTTGTTAACTCACATCCCCTTGGCAGGGATGACTTGAAAGTTGGGCTCAGCTGGGAGTGTCCAATAGAAGGCCTAAATGGGGCCAATTCAAGAAGGCCGTTGCAGGGTAATTGGACTCCTAACATGGTGACTCAGGGATCCTATGAAGAGTTTTCCAAATGATAGGAAGTAAATGTTGGTATTTCTTAAGGCCTGGACTAGGGCAACTGATACCATGTCACTTCTACTGTGTTTGATTAGTTGAAGCCATCATAAAAACCCACTCACGTTCAAGGGGGAGAGGATACAGGATTACATGTCTCAATTCAAAGAATGTTAAAGAGTTTACAGCAATCTTTAACCCACCACAGGATTTGGTGGTAGATTATGAGAGAAATGTTCTGAGTTCTTAATTATCTGAAAATGTCTTGGGTCTGCCACTACAGAAGAAAAGACAGACACCATCATAGGTTGAAAAAGAGACTTTCCCTCATAATTTTAAAAACATTCTTCTGGTATCCTGTGTTGTGCCTGAGAAGTCAGATGTAAATCTGACCCATGTTCTTTTTTAAGACATTTTTTTTTCTTCTCATTAAGTTTTTTATGACCTCATACTTATCCTTAGCATTTCAAGAATTCAATATCTTGGTGTGGATTACTGTATGGAGTAACCAAAGGGCAAAACTCCTCTTTAGGTCTGGGTTATTGTCTTCTACTCTTTTCTTGTTAATTATTTTTTTAGCTTCCGTATTTTTTTTCTGAGGTTTCTATATATTATACCTCCTTTATCAGTAGCTGGCCTTACAGCTTTATTTTTCATACTTTTTCTCCATTTATCCTCTTGCTCCATTTTCTGCATGATTTCCTCAAAGCTGTTTTCTAACTTTACTGATATAATTTTGACAGTAATATTTTTTATTCTTTAAGAGTCTGCTCTAGTTCTCTACTGGATCCTTTATCGTATATCCTTAATTCTTAGTTTAAGAATACAAATGCTCTCAAATATTTCTGAATGTCAGATGAATAACAAAAATAACATAAGTATATCCCCTGAATTGTTGTGTTTCATCTGGATAAGTTTTTCTTCTTCTTTTCTTATTTGATCTTTTTTTTTTCTTTTACTTCCATGTTGTTGTGTAGGAAGACCGAGTTGCTAGTAGAGGTTTCATCTGCAGTTGTTTTTTTTTTTTTTTTTTTTTTCAACGTTTATTTATTTTTGGGACAGAGAGAGACAGAGCATGAATGAACGGTGGAGGGGCAGAGAGAGAGGGAGACACAGAATCGGAAACAGGCTCCAGGCTCTGAGCCATCAGCCGAGAGCCCGACGCGGGGCTCGAACTCACGAACCGCGAGATCGTGACCTGGCTGAAGTCGGACGCTTAACCGACTGCGCCACCCAGGCGCCCCAATCTGCAGTTGTTTAAGAAGGATTTTTTTTCCTTGTTGAGTCTTTTCTATGAGTGGGAATTCTGGCTGGGATATTTGTTTGGGGTAGGGAAGCATGGGAGGAAGGAATCAAAGGCAAAGGGTTAAATTTGTCAGCTTGCAAATGAAGGTAAAAGAGTAGGAAGCCACCTGACAGATTTAACCAATGCACCCCTCTCCCCGCCAACCTTTCAACTGAACAAGAGAAGCTTTACTCCCTTTGCTCTGGAACGTCAATATCCATAAGGAAGCCTTAGCTTTCCCAAGTCAGTCCTTCAATCTCTTTATTGAAGAAATCTGTTGTGTTGTTGTTTTACGTGAACACCTGCCATATGAGTCTAAGAACAGAAACTGAGGAGAGGGATGGAAGGACTCTCCATTAATCCCTGCTTATAGCTTCTCTTCTTGCCAAAACCCCTATGGACTTGCTAACTCTCAACAAAGAATTCCTCTCCTCTTAAAGATTTCATCCCTTTTAAAATATTTCATGAGAAATAGAAGGCAAGCACATGTTCCTCACCTATTGCCTCTAAGTAAAAATTCCTTAAAATTTTTTTTAAATGTTTATTTATTTTAGAGAGAGAGAGAGAGAGAGAGAGAGAGAGAGAGAGAGAGGCAGGGTGCAAGTGGGAAGAGGCAGACAGAGAGGGAAGCACAGACTCTGAAGCAGGCTCCAGGCTCTGAGCTGTCAGCATAGAGTGTGATGCAAGTCTCGAACTCAGGAACCGCAAGATCATGACCTGAGCTGAAGTCAGAAGCTCAGCTGCCTGAGCCACCCAGGTGCCCCTAAATAAAAATTCTTAATAATCTTGTATATATAGTCTCAACTTAGCGGTGGCAACAACTCTTGCCTTTACAAATTTCAAGGGATCACCAGAAGATAGTGTGATAGAACACAAAGGGAATTTGGGTGATTATACATTTGGATGAAGGGCGGGGGGTACTTCATTTTGTAAATGCCTTTTTATTATATACCATTTATAATGTATCAACAAGGGCTCATTAATAAACAGAGGGTGTTCCCCTGTGATAGGCTCAAAATATGAAATTCTTATCAATACTTTGACATAGTCTTGTTTGTTTTGCAAATGTTCAAAAGAGATAATAAAAGAGCTAGAAAGGCCAAAGTTAGTAGCAAGAGCATGAACAGGGACTGCTTATAAATGTTCTATGTAGGCAATGATATTGAACAGCCAATTCATCAATGTGTCAAAAGTTGGTGGTAATGCACAGACATAGCATTATCGTTGAATCACAAGTAAACCACTGCATGGAGAATCACAGTGTATGGACTCCACTGCCACAGAGGATAAACTGAAACATCATTTTTAAATCTCAAACACAGGTGCCAAAATCGTTGTCAGTTGCTATTATAACAAAACATTATTTTGCTGCTATAAAATAAAATAATGTAGTATTTAATTATTTTGAACATCTTTTTAAGCAATCTTCCATGAGGGTCCCAATATAATTAAAATCCAGTGAGGCATAACTTCAACTTACATATTTTTATTACCTTATATTATTATATTCAATCATGTACAAAAATATGATAAAAATATAAAACTATTAAAGAAATATAGTAGGTCCTTTAAGAACACTTGACAGATTCATTTTAAAGATTAAAAAAAAAAAACTTGCAAGGGCAGGATAAAATCAGCTGCCTTTATATCAAAAAGGAGATCTTGCTTCATTGTAACTAAGCATTTGAATAACTACTATTATGGAATTTGTGGAAGGTGATTATACCTTACATGACTCAATTAAAGAAACATTTATTAGAATCTCACAATTAATAATCTGTCAAAAGCCTTCATTGCTAAAACATGATGAAAATTATATTTAAGTGTCAGACCAATTTCAAATATGAATCATTAACAGCATTACTGGTACACTAAGGTCACTTTGTAATGGACTCAGACTCTTTCCTCATCAAAAGATTTCAGCCTGACATCACCCCCAAAACCAGCCACTAAGAAAAACAGACATATAATCCACTTCAATGTTTGTAAGACAGAAGAAAACAATTAGGACGGAGACTTGCTACGGCTGTGGGAGACAAAATTGACCACACCCAAATTATTCCAACCCAACACACCAGTGCAAGCTAGATGGGGGCTCAAGTAGTTATAAGGCAACTGAGCAAACTAAACTTGAACTTCAGGGCCCACTGACACATAAAATATCAATAATATTCTAATAGCTATAGCTTTTTCTCCTTTACTTGAGAAAACTAACAGAACTTCCAGATACCATGACAGTGAGGTGCAGCGGGTATAAATGAAGAGATCCTGTGGGGTGCCAGTGGAATTTTGAAGAGAAGTTTAATAACGCCACCACAGACGGAAAGAAGCGAGATACAGGCAAAGGTATACTAAAGAATTCTCAGGTCCGGAAAGGGAGGAACAGGGCCAGCTATTATCCAGTCAAATGCATAGATATTAAAGAAGAACATGTTAACAGATGAGGTTGGTCAGAAAAAAAGAGCAAGGAATGAAGTCACGGAGCGACCCGATGAGCCAAAGTTTTATCCAGCAAGGTCTTCAGGAAAAGAGATGATGGATTTGGGAGAGTTGGGCCACCTGACCCTTTCACTAAAGATGTATATCTGTTGTAAGGCAAAGATGCTTCTTCAGAACTCTCTATGGCCCAGATGAGTGGTTTCAAATCCTCTAAGCCTTGAGTTTTTGCAGCCCCTTCAGATGCTGCAGCAGGAAACGGGAGAGGATACAGGGTATAGAGGGTCTGAGAACAGTTCTGTTTTCATTGGCTATACACTTTATCTGTGGCTCTAAAAACATGGAAAAACTACTGGCTTAGTTGAAATCGTTCCTGCTACTCTGACTGCAGATTCACCACATGGTATTCCAGACAGCACTTTAATCTCCATGCATCCTGACTCTGGAAATTGTCATGGGCAGAGGTCATTAGAAAGAAAGATTCTTTTTGGAAATAACACACTTGCACTCTGTTTGTTTTGCCTTGGTGTAAGTGGCTCTTGCCTTACAAGTTTGGTGAGGGTGAGCCAGTGCACAGTAGGCCAAGAATCTTGGGTAACATGGTCAAAACCCGGTATCCCAAGCTACACAGCCCAAGACTGTGGTCATCATACCATGCATGTGATGCCTGCCTATGTATTCTCCTCTGAGAAATCAGAACATTCTCTTGCTTACACACATTGCCACTGGAACCTTCAAACCATAAGTGCCCTTTGAGAGAATTTTTATACTATTCTGTAATTGTTACTATTGTTATTACTCTTAATTTATGTTAGCATTTTATCATACACTGAATCAGAACAATCTGGGTTTGGCTTGGTTTTAAAATTTTTATTATTGATAATTTCTTTGGCCTAATTTTTATTTACTGTAAGTGGAGACAACATTAATCCATATCCTCTGTTCTCCGTCTTAAAGGCTTGTGTGACCAAATATTATATCCTTTCTGAAATAGTATGTGAGCTATTAAACTACTTATTTCTTACATAGTCACTCACTCCTTTATTCAATCAAAATATCACCAAAATATCCCTTAGATAAAGTCAGGTCATAAAAAATCTTTTAGTTTTGTAAACTATAAAGTACTAGGCAAATAAAAAATTGTTACGTCCATTTTAATGTCAGTATTCTTAGTTGTATAAATCTCAGATCATAGCTGAACAAGTACAAAATATCGCAATAAACATTAAATTTCATAAGAAAAAAAAATATTTGAGTGATTCAGCGTCATGGACTTCAAATCAAGTATTCATTCCCCACTCCTCAGAGTGCATCTCTCATTTTAGCATTGGAAATTTCACTTAGAGAAAATTTTCAGAAAAAATTATTTAACAAACCAAAAGATACCACTTGGTATATTCTCAACAAGTACATATTAATACATTTTAGAAAAAAGCCCTGAGTCATTGCCAAACATCACAGATTCTCTGAAAAGGAAAGAGATGGTGAGAATACCGCACCCCGCCCCCACCACCTGCCGCAGCTCAGAGAAATCTGAGGTCCAGGCAGACCAACTCAGCTGAGACACTTGGTTTCACCACATATTATCTTAGGGCCCTTATGCAAATGGTCTAAGCTTCTATTAAAAAAAGAAATTATATACCAAGTTCACAGAGTTGCCATGACGTTTAAATAATTCTCACAAAGCACTTAGTCTCGCAATTGTCACTGAGTAAACATCTGATAAATATTAGTTAATATGACTGATTAGTTAACATGACTGCCATTACTGTGTCAAGTTTCCACTCCTACTTCCTCGCAAAAATGGTGTTCTAAGGTCTTCTGAGAAACAAATCATTATCCCCAGAATGAAAGAAATACCATGGTACATAACATTTGAGCAGAGCTGAATAAAATGAAAAGTGTTCTCAACCACCCGTCCCTTTCAAAGAAGGCAAAGTTTTACAGATTCTGCATGAAGCCTGTATTTTTCGATATGTACCCAGTGACACCTATAACTGGGCATGGTTATTTCTTCAACATGTGCTGTCTGGGTGGTTCATTTCCTTACCCTCCAAAAATAAATCCATTAATAAAACAACTAGACATTTGGGAGTATATAAAAGTCAGATTTTGAAATCTCAGGGTAGATGTGCAAAGGAAAACAAAAATATTGTCACTTATCACACCCAAGTTCTTAAATAAATGTAGTCAAATCTATTTCAAACTGCCCCAGGTTGTAATAGATCCAATATACATCACAGCCACTAAATAATGAGCAAGTCAAGAGCCCACCCTAAGGGCAGCTACTTCCATCACCAGAAGGGTTGGGATACGTGAATTTAATATTTCCAGATTCAAAAAGGACTTGTGCCTATAGTCCTACCTATGTGACCACTGCTTCAGTATTTCACTCTGTTGCTTTCCACGTTAGTGGTTGCATGTAAAATCTCACCTGCTTTATTGTAGGTCTGCAAATTGGTCTACCCAGAATGGCTGGCATACATCCAGTCAAGATTGTCCCATCGTTATGCTATCTCTCCTACAGGCTAAAAAAAAAAGGAAATCATATCCAGTGTTTCTTATTAGCAACAACACTTCTGTTTTATAAACTGGGGAGTCCTGCTGCGTAGGACCTTAGAGACCATTGGTGGATGTGGGCAGAGGACTGTACTGATCTGGTGTGGCAAAAGATACACCCTGGGGTTATGTTTAGAATGGACAGCAGGGAGGGGCATGAAAAAAATAGGAAAAAAAAAGGGTTAGGAGACTCTTGCAGTGGTCCAGAAAAGAGATGATTGTAGCATGGACCGATGGTAGTAGAAATGGTGAAAAGTAGTTGGATTTTGGATATACATTGAAGGGAAAGTGAAGTTATCTCCTTCCATCCATCCACTTGGGCTCTACTCAAAATGGCAATGGCTGTCCTGCCATGCTTTGAGCAGGGTAAGACTGGTACTTCTGCAGGGACTTTGCAACTGATAGTCTCTGCTTAGATCAATCTTGCCCCAGACATCTACAGGGCTCCCTCCTTCCAAGTAGCTCGTGGAAATCACTGAGCAGTTTTGACCTATATGTAAAGCTAAGACCTAAATCTTTTCTCACAGAGAAAAGAAACAGATGCTTACCTTGCTACAATACAGTTTTGGGAAACCATTTAAATCTAGTATATATATCACCAATCTACACAAAAACTACTCTAGCACCTGTTGATCACATACAATCAGAGCCCTGAATTTGCAGTTGCCTAGTTAAGCAGATAATTGGTCTATACAGTTCATCACTTACTGATGTCCCTGTAAAAAAAAAGAGTCACAGTTGTGAATGGCCAGACTGTTTTCTGTAATTAAACAGTTCCTAAAGAAAATTCTCTTTTTCGGGGGGCAGGGGGGATTTTGAATCCAGTTATTTGGGGGGGGGGGGGTAGAGAATGCAAGTGTGTTCTTTGAAAAGGTCTTCCTTTCTAGTCACGAAATGCTTACGACTGCACCACAGGATAGTTCTTTCTAGATTTAATTAGTAGCTGGAACATGGCTTAGTGAACAACATAATATGAAGTAGATTATAGACACTAGTTTCAACTAGGCCAGTGGTTTTTCCAATTTTTTCAACCTATAGACTACTCAGTAAGCATCCCTAATGAAAGCTTAGCTGTTCTAATTCCTCCACACACCCTGTCCCCTCTACCGACTCTCAAGGGGATCATCCAGGTCGGGACCTAGAAGGCACTCTCATGTTTCAGGGTGCTACACCTCATTTGTGATTTAAGAAAGACTTAACTGCTGCTGTCATCTTATAAATATATATTAGTGATGATATACAAATTTGATCTTGAAGGCCAAAATCAATCAAAAATTGATAGCTGATCAACTTAAAAAATATTCTAAGGACAACTAAAGACTCACTGAGAAAAAAAGGAGAATACACTGATAAACAATGACTGATAAGAATATAACAAAGGAAAATTGACGGCATTTGTATCATATTATTTGGTCTCCACATTGTATAATGTGCTTTTTTTTATATAGGCTCATAGACTTTTAACACAAAAAGTGATTTTAAAAAAACAACCAGTTCAATCCCCTCAAGCAAAAGCACATTTTCCCACAACAGCCATTTGTTTTAATATCCATTCATTCATGAGACATTTATTAAGCACAAATCGTTGACAGATGCTACACTGGGGGAAGCACATTTCCCTGCTTTTTTATTTCTTTCATGAGCAACAGTTTTATTCAGTGTCCCAGATTCTAAAGTCCTCACTCACTGTCATCAGGTGACTGTCAGCAGTTCCTTCCAGGATCTCAAAATCTGATTGTTTCAGCTGTTTCTTTATTTGAACCACTGACACCAGGCTCTGACCTTTTGAGTCTATGTACTTTTGTTTCTCCTCCTGACCCCCATTGTATTCATGGAAGCTCCCTGAGAGCCATCTCTTTCCACTCAGCTCTAGGAATGCTCCCCTCTATCACTTGATTCACCAATTTCTCTCTCTCTGCTGTATTATTCCTATTAACACACTCATATGCTCCCTTGACCTCACATCTCCGCCATATTTCAGACTTGCCTACTTTCTTCCCTGTTTCTCTTGAGCCTATGTCACTTGGACTTCGGCCCCTACTTCCATCAAAACAGCTCTTTCCAGGGCCTCTCCATGTGACAGCTGATAACTCTCTCCTGGAAACGTGTACTTCGTTGGGTTTCTGAAATATAATCCTTTCTTAATTCTCCTTCTACCTTATCAGCTGTACCTTTTCAGTCTACCTTGACAGTTTTCCTTTTCTGCCTGACCCCTAAATGCTAAAATTCTGCAGGGTTGACCTCATGCTTCCCTTTGGCTATACTCACTCACTAGTTAACCTCATCCAGACTCATGTGGTTAAATACCTTTGATATGCTCATGTATATATATATATATATACACAAAAATGTGTAAGTGCATGCATACATACATATGTGTCTGCATATGTATACATATGCATGTATGTACATGCAGTCATTCCAGACTTCTTCCTCTGGATTTCAAATCCAAAGATCCAACTGCCTGGGTGTTACCCCACTTGCATGTATCATATGCACCTAAAACTTAACATGTCCCTAACAAAAAGCCTGATTCTTCACTTTCCACCCTGTTTCTCAGTCTTCCTAACTGCAGTTAATAGCAGCTCCATTTTTCCAGGCTAAAAATATTAAGGTATTATTGACCCTTCTCTTTCTGTCTCGCCTATATCCAATTTATCAGGAAGTCTTGTTCACTTTCTCTTCAAAACATATCCAGAATCCAACTACTTTTCACTACTTCTGCTACCATCTGTCCAAGATACAATCATCTCTTTTCTGGACCACTGCAAGAGGCTCCTAACCCTTTTTTTCCCTATTTTTTTTCTTGCCCCTCCCTACTGTCCATTCTAAACATAACACCAGTGTGAGTCTTTTGACACACCAGATCAGTACAGTCCTCTGCCCACATCCACCAGTGGCCTCTAAGGACTTACACAGCAGGACTCTCCAGTTTTCCTCTGAAGTTATCTCCTTTCATCCACCCTCTTTGGCCCTACTCAAAATGGCAATGGCTGTCCTGCCATGCTTTGAGCAGGGCAAGACTGGTACTTCCGAAGGGACTTTGTAGTTGATAATCTCTCTGCCTAGATCACTCTTGCCACAGATATCTGCAGGGCTCCTTCCCTCACTTCCTTCAAGTCCCTGGCCAAGTGTCATCTTATTAGGAAAAGTCTTCCCTGACAATTATATAAAAGACATCCTCTCCAGGCTTCTAGGCACTTCTTATCCATTGTAGACCTTACTTTTAACCCTAACACTTAAGTTTATTGGTACACATACACACAAGGTTACTGTTGTTGTTTACTTTTGTCTCCTCTCTCATCCCTACATGCACACAGAACAGTGTAAGTTACATGTTGACCAGGAATTTGGTCAGTTGAGTTTACTGCTATATCCTCAGGGACTAGAATAATGCCTGACATATAGTCAGCACTCAAAACTATGTGTGTATGAGTACTGAGGAGCAAGACACAACAGAAACATATAATATTGGCCTTTCTTGAGTTATAAAGAATGAGTTGGAGATTCCCAGAAATGAAATAGGCTACTCTAAGCAAAAGCAGAAATATGCAGTGGTCTTGTGTCATATTTGGTAATCTTGGAGGTCAGTTATTCATAAAGGACCTCTCCCCCCAAAATACACTAATTTCAGTGTACAATGATTGTTTTCATATCTAAATATGTTTGGCAAATGTGATCTATGACACATAATCTAGCATTTACTTCAATATTATTTTTTTCTGGCTCTTCTTTTAATATAATCAATAAGTATTTATTGTTTATCTACTATGTGCTTGTTATAACAATCTGCCAGGGTATCTTCTTTCTAAAAACAATAAGAACCTTGGTTATCTGGCCTTATCAGAATGTTCTAGATAACAAAAATTTGCCACATACGTACCTTTAGTGTTACAAACCATTTTTTTAGTTTAGACAAAATGGGTGTCCTAATTATTTGGTAAAAAGCTAAAATTAAAATGATATTAATAACACTATATTAGCAAGTTAAATAAATCGCAAATGTAATGCAGAAGGTTTATATATTTCTCAGCCTATTTTTTCTTTTTATTTTTTTTACTGTGTTATTTTATTTTTGAGAAAAAGAAAGACAAAGAGATAGAGCATGAGCTGGGGAGGGGCAGAGAGAGGGAGACACAGAATCCAAAGCAGGCTCCAGGCTCTGAGCTGTCAGCACAGAGCCCAATGCAGGGCTCAAATTCAAGAACTGTCAAATCATGACCTAAGCCGAAGTCACACTCTTAACTGACTGAGTCACCCAGCGCCCCTCTCTGTTTTTTTTTTTAATTAAAAAAATGTTTGTTTGGGGCGCCTGGGTGGCGCAGTCGGTTAAGCGTCGGACTTCAGCCAGGTCACGATCTCGCGGTCCGTGAGTTCGAGCCCCGCGTCGGGCTCTGGGCTGATGGCTCAGAGCCTGGAGCCTGTTTCCGATTCTGTGTCTCCCTCTCTCTCTGCCCCTCCCCCGTTCATGCTCTGTCTCTCTCTGTCCCAAAAATAAATAAACGTTGAAAAAAAAATTTAAAAAAAATGTTTGTTTATTTATTTATTTATTTATTTATTTATTTATTTGGGGGGTGAGGAGGCGCTGAGAGAGGGAGACACAGATTCTGAAGCAGGCTCCGGGCTCTGAGCTGTCAGCACAGAGCCCCATGTGGGTCCTGAATTCATGAACCGTGAGATCATGACCTGAGCCGAAGTCAGACACTTAATTGACTGAGCCACCCTGGTGTCCCTCAGCCTATATTTTCATATTAATTTTGATTTTAACAATTTTCTTAAGACTGTAAGTTCCACCAGGGCACAGACTGTGTAGCTAAGGGCACCTAGCAGAATACGCCACATGTAAGAGGCTCTAAAACCATGCCAATAATGATGAACCATGGCATAGAGCACACATATGTAAGGGTATTTTGTAGATG
This sequence comes from Leopardus geoffroyi, assembly GCF_018350155.1. Lineage (NCBI taxonomy): Eukaryota > Metazoa > Chordata > Mammalia > Carnivora > Felidae > Leopardus > Leopardus geoffroyi. Next base: position 130,246,413 of record NC_059331.1, read on the forward strand.
AAACACTTCCAATTTGAATTGCTAATCTGTGAAAACTTTAAATTCTGACACACTGAAAATGTTATATACAGTTTTAAACACATTTACTTTTTGTTTTTGTTTTCAGTCTGTCTCCAAAGTGAATAAAAGGAGAAAGAGCTTTGGCAACCATCAGCACAGTGCAGAGGCTCACAAAGCCACTCCCCCATTCATATTCATATCCTACCATGGAGAAAGGATTTAGGGTTCTTGGAGCATCCTGAGTGGGAGCTGAAAAACAAATGCTATGGTTTTGAGAGTACTGCAAAAAGCACTGAAGAGAAATTAAACAAAGGCTCTGAACCTTATTTGTGTTCTGTAACACTGCTTCAAGGCAACATTTTTACTTTTAAATGTATGCCCTCATTTACTCAGGAAATTAAGAAATGAACTCCCCGTGTCAGTGTCCCTGCTACCAAAATAACGTAGCCAACGGCTGATTTACAACTGAGTACTAATTGAACAGTTATGGTTTTAACTATATCAGCATATCTGCAGGTTCCTTAGATAAATATTCGAAGCATTTCCTGTAGATTTTACATGCAAAGAAAATAGTAACGAGAGTCCTAGAGCAGACAGGATTTTGCGGAATCTTTAACACATCATTCTGCTTATTTTTCTTAGTTCTATCTCATTTTTGACACATATTCTCAAAGACCTGCTATTTCAAATATAAATGTTTTCATTAAAAACAAATAGGAGGTTTTAGAGAAATCACAGAGTCTTATGTCTTTAGTAATGTAACAGATATTTTAGTTTAACAATTATTTATATGGAGACAACTTTAACTTCCTTCCTATTACCCTGGTTCCTTTTCCTTCTAGTGCCAATAATCATGTTTAATCATTTTAATGAGTTCTTCCATTTACATGGCTATATATTCACGTAGATGCCTTCAGACCAGGAAAAAAAAATGAATAATCAAGTAGCACATCCTCGCATGTGAAAGGGAGCAAAAAGGATACCTCACATTGGAACTATAGAGAATTTACAATTCAACTCAGCATGCTTACCTCCAAGACTCTTATTACTGATCATAATTTATAAAATTTTACAGCCGAAAGGGAACATATAGCTCTGGGCCAGACAACGATTTTGCACAGAAGGAAACCGTGGTTTGTGGGCATCTAACAGAGTTTTCAAGGTCATGCAGCCAGCTGGGTCATTCACCCAGATACACTGAGACAAATCAGATAACTGAAGCTTGTGTTAGTGCACAGCGTAGGTTGAGCAAACATAAAGGAAGGAGACTGGCAAGCATAGGCCATATTTTGTCCTGAGAAAGAGCACTGTAGGCTCAAGGCTACAAAGATAGCTCAATTTCAACTGAAGACAAGTTTGAGGGATGCCTTCAAAGATGACAATTTAATGAGGCTATCAGAACTTAAGAATAAAAAAGGCAAGATGTAGACTCAGGTGTTGAAAGTGTTCCCCAGGATGAGATGTGGCAGGTGCCCCATCACTGCAGGTGGCAAGAGAGTGCTGCACATATGGACAGATGAGGGTGACAATTAGGAAAGGGCTGTAGAAGTGAGAAGCACAGAAGGACAGAGGGACAGGCAGTGACTGCAGACAGTAAGAACAAAAAATCAGAGACGATTTTCAAATACATGGGCCCAGGCATCATGGGAAAGAGAGATAATGGTGTGCTGGTTTAATCATGTTGTGTTACTGAGACTAAATTTTAAAGGGACTTCCATTTGCTGAAAGCAATATTCATTAACATCTAATTCAGTAGCACTTACAGCTAGTGTTGCTAGATTGTTTGCCTAGAGATATCCTGCTCTTGCCCTTTTCCTGAAGCCATGTGTACCCCAAATGGACAAGTACATGTACTATCACTGAAGAATAAAATACACATCAAAAACACATGCTCAAGGGACATTTTCCTGCAGGGATGCAGCACATTTGAAAAACAGTTTGCTGAAGAGAAGAGGCCCCTTACTCTGTTGTCCCTCTGAAATGAAACTTGTGGGGAGGGAGGTAATAAATGGAGAACCTGTGGGATATTAAAGCCTCCTTCTGTGGACCGTGATCATTCACTATAGCTGAGTAATTGTCCTCCTAGCCAAGATGTCTCTTTGGCGTGATCTGATAGTTTGTAACTCTGCACCAGGCAAGGAATGAATTCTGGCACAGTGTTGAACTGAAGACTTAGAGGAGAGGGAGAGCGTCAAGTGATGAGTTTCTCTGTAAAGAATGAAAGAGAGAATAAACAAATGAACCAAAGGAGAAACTATTTATCTGCTTGTGCGATTTTGGTAGGTTACGGATCCATTCACCAAGAAGAAACAGTGCCTTACGTGGAGAAGGACAGGGCGTCAGTTCGGACATGGTACCTCCCCAGCAGGAGACCAGAGCAAAATGCTCATCGTGTGTCACCCCCCCACCCCCCACCTCCCTCGCCGTAGTGCCACATTTCCCTCTGGGGCTTTGCAGTCTGGGAAGCTCAGAACTGGAGCTTGCTTTTCCTGAGCCATTCTGCTCACATGTGGGAGAGCACCAGAGGCAAGTATGTTCAATTCTTAGCCCTGCCTGTGTTGGGCAACACAGGTTTTTGGTGAGATAGAGTGTGGGAAGAGGTACAAGAAGGAGAATTCCACTTGCAGAGAAGCTGAAATGTGAGGTAGACGAGAAGTACACGAATAAAATACATTTCTATGCTTTTTCTGTTAATATTTGATCTAGCTAATTTTTATATGCACCATTTCTAATGAGATGTCCAAGCATGAGTTTTCAGAGTAAGCAATGCAATTATTTCCATTATTATTTTGGAAACTATATTGTGTTATTTCTCCAAAGGGCTTCAGTAACTTCATACAATACAGCAACTGTCCTCAGAAATATCCTCACTAGAATGGTACTAGTATTTCATAATAATGCAGCTAATAAAATAAAAACACATAATATTTTACAGAGGCAAATAACACGAATGCATTCATTTTCTCTATTTTTATAGCTTGTCATTTCACATTGAAGGTATTTACATACAGTTATGTTTATGATACTAACATGGTGGCAAATCAAACACAAGTTGAAAAAGACACACACTTGACATTAAAAACATTTAAATAAACCTTAAGAGAGATTAAGCTTTAAAGGGCAAATAAATGTAGGTTTAGAACTAGCATTGATATATTTATAGAAATTATTATGTAATATCATATGTTATATATAAACACATAACATATTACATATACATATATTTATACACATACATACATATATGTATGTAAAGAGAGAGTTTTGAGTGAAACGAGAGTGGCTTCATGTATATAGGATCATGGAACTGCATTTCAGAAATGACCTAGTCTAACCCCTTTAGATTACTCATTTATCTGCAGAGGCTTTAGCTTTTATTTTACAATGAGGAAATGGAAGCTTAAGAGAATTCACTGTGTCTTATTTCTTCAGTACTTGTTCAAGTCTCCTTGGAAAGCAGATAATAATGAATGTACTAAGTTATTGTAAGAAAATTTGCAATTAACAAGAGGACAGGGGCTCCATATAGCTTGCACACACTGCAGCTTTCATTCATTCAACACACTTTTACTGCATGACTCCTGCATTGTGCATTGTGCTAGGCAGACACTCAGGCTACAGCAGTGGGCCAGACAGACAGGATTCTTGACCTCATGAACATCACAGTCCAGTGAGGGATACACAAAGGTAGAGAGGTGGTTGGAAGACCCCAAAGTAAAGGCTCAGAGAGGGGTATATAAATGATGGCAGACTGAGGTTGTTGGGGTAAGCAAGTGTCTGACTGCAGAAGGCCTTGTGAGCCTTGCTAAGTTTAACATTAGTCTTAAGAACAAGGGAGAATCATGTAAGAATTTTAAGGAAGTAATAGATGTGAACAACTTGTATTTTAGAAAGATGACTTCTGATTTAAAAGGGGAGAGTCAAGGCAGCCAGACCAAAGAGAAGGCTGCCACAGTATCTGAGGCAGAACACAACATCTTGCACAAGGAAAGCAGGAGTCTCAACAGAGAGAAGTGGCCTTATATTTTGGAGGTAAAACTGAAAGAATTTTGTGACTGACTAGGTGTGAAATGTGAGGGAGGTGAAGACTCAGAGAGGGTGCCCAGCTTCCTGTTTTAGTAAGTAAGGTAAACAGGAAGCCATCCACACACTAAAAAAATAAAAACCATAAAACAAACAAAAAACACAGGAGGAGAAAGAAGTATTGAGCATAGGATATGCATGAATCCAAACTAACCCCTCCCACATACAAATTCATACATACGCCCCTGCTGGAAAGTGGGGAAAAGAATGTACTTTACAGCAAAGTAGCATAAGTCCCTGTAACTTGGGCATTATTATAGAGTTAAATCTTAGGTATACAGATCTTACGTTCAAGTTCAGTTTATCTGTGGCATATCTCAACAGATTAAACATAAGATAGTGTGCTTTCATTCATTTTTTTTTAATCCTGTTTAATTCCTTTTGTAGTCCACATCCTACCAAGAAAATTCTTTGAAAGACAGGTATGTAAAAAGTTCCTTCAGGGAGCTCTTGACTTGGGGTTCAAGCCAGGAAAAAGCAAACATACTTCCAGTTTTTGTTGACTCATACAGTCATAGCAAAGCTTCATCCCTTTGGTGGCAATTACTTTTTAGAACTATAGGTACACACATAATCAGACCTAAATACAAACTGCATTTTAAATGTAAATATTAATGACTCCTGCATTAATTTTTGAGTTACTGACCTCTGTTAGTTCTTATAGTCAGAAGTTGACCATGCATATGCATTTGTACAAGGCTTTCAGAATGATTTCTTGAATGTGTGACAAAAAGCACAGGCAACAAAAGCAAAAATAGACAAATGGGAATACATCAAACTTAAAAACTTATGCACTGAATGGCACAAACGAGAGAATGAAAAGGCAACCTACAGAATGGGAGAAAATGTTTGCCCATCATATACCCGACAAGTGGCTATAGCCAGAATTTAAAAAGAATTCTTACAACTCAAGAACAACAAAAACAATCCAAATTAAAAATGGGCGGAGGACTTGATTAAACATTTTTCCAAAGATTATACACAAATGGCCAACAAGTATGTAACAATAACAACAAAAAACTTCACTACTCACAGAGAAATACAAATCAAAAGAACAATGACGCATCATTTCACACCCAGTAGGATGGCTACAATAAAAACAAACGAACATATGGAGAATAAATGTTGGCAAGGCTATGGAGAAACCGGACCTTTGTGTACTACTGGTACAACTGTAAAATGATGGCATTGCTAAAACAGGATGGAGGTTGCTCAAAAAATTAAAAATAGAACTACCATATGATCCAGCAATCCCAGTTCTGGGTATACATCCAAAAGAACTGAAAACAGAAACTCGAACAGATATTTGTACATCCACGTTCATGGCAGCACTATTCACAACAGCCAAGAGGTGAAAGCCACCCAAATGTCCGCTGACAGCTGAGTGGATAAATACACTATGTGCATGTAGTGGAATATCACTCAGCCCTAAAAAGGAAATCCCGTCACGTGCCACCACATGGATGAACCTTGAGGACATTATGCTAAGTGAAATAAGCCAGTCACAAAAAGGGCAAAAACTGTATGATCCCACTTCCATGAGACAGCTAATGTAGTCAAATTAATAGAAACAGAAAGTAGAAACAGAAGGTTAGTGGTTAGCAGGGGCTGGGAAGACGTGGGGAGTAGGGGTGTGCTTTATCATGGGCGTAGAGTTTCAGATTTGCAAGATGAAAAATTTTTGGAGATGTGTTTCACAATGATGTGCATATACTGCTGAACTATACATGTAAAAATAATTTGGATTTTTTAACTGGTCAATTTTAAGTTTCCTGATTTTTATCACATTAAAAGAAAAAAAGACCACATGTATGATTCCATCATATGAATGTCAGGAACAGGCAAATCTATAGAGACAGAAAATAGACTAATAGCTGCCAGGGCTGGGGAGATTAGAGGAAATGAGGAGTGACTGTTAATGGATACAGTGTTTCTTTGGGGGGTGATGAAAATGTTCTGGAATTAATATTGGTGATGGTTGCACAACTCCGTGAACGTATTAAAAACCATTGAATTGTACAACTAAAAGGCTTTTTCTGTCTAGTGACTGACACACTTGTGTTTCCTTCTATACAGACTCTCTTAACTGCCAAAGACTGTGAAGCAATTCCACACCATTCAGCACCCCCTTCAAACACTAATATATAAAGTACTTCTTTCGGGTATCTTAAGAATTACTCTCTTTGAACCACTGCATTCAGCTCCCTAGGAATCCTAAGGCAACAAGCTAGAATGCAGCATTAATAATGTTATGCTAAAAATGATGGCATGATGCCAGATGATTTCAAGAATAAAAATATGAAATTCCCTTGCTTGAGAGTTTAGTGTGCATTGCAGAAACAACTATATGGATCACTCAGCTTGAATAAGATGTTTTGACATCTTATCTCAACATCTAAAATTAAAACTACATCTTCAATTTGCACTAAAAGCTTTGTGTTTCATCTAGGTTAAACTCAGATAAGAATTCAGTATGAAGAAGATTAGGTGTAAGAATCTTGCTTGTCTTCTTTTTCCCCCTCAAATTTGAAAAAAAAAAGTTCAGTAATTTGTAAATATTTTGCAATAATACGATAACTATTTTGAAGATATATTATGCTGACACTTTAATAACATTTTAAACAGAAAAACAAAGTAGAGATTTTATGAAGATGACAGCAATCACTTCATCTCAACAGATAATTCATAATGATTATAATCAATAGAACTTCAAATTGTATTTTCTACATATATTTGCTTATTTTAAGCTCTGTTACTGTTCCTTATTTTCTGGTTATCTCACAAGTCCAGGATAATATAATACCTCTTACTTTTAATAGAAATGATTATGTGGGTCAGTCAGAAGGGGGGTCATGTGTGTGCCAATCTTGTGCCGGTAAACTCAAAGACCACAGATCAGTGAACATGAAACAGTAGACTTACACATCCCAGTCCTGGTTACAGAAATTGTCTTCAAGCCTCTTCCTTTTATTAACCTTTCTTTTTACTCCCCACTCAGTTTACTTTCAACTTGCCTTTATGTGTGATACAATCCCCTCTTTACCAGCCATAGGGATAGGTGGACCCTCTCTGGTTTTAACCTTCAGTGCTGTGTTCATGTCCTCTCCCCGAGAATATCCAACAGAGGACCCACCATGCATCCTCCACCCAGGACTCAATAAGCCCCCTAGAAAGTACAGATATAGCAAGAACCACCAGGAGAACAGACCCAACAGAAACAACATCAGAGAAAACACCCATTGGGTAGAAAGAAAGGCTCCTGACTTTACAAAAAAGATGTGATTCTGAATGACACAAAGGCTTATTTTTTCCAAAGCAACAAATCCACTTAACACTATCTTTTGAACAAACTGTTAGTCATCTTAGCAAATAAAAGAGATGGGTATCTTTAGACTCAAATATGGAGCATCAATCACCTGTAAGTCACAGCTATTCTTAAAGGGCTTTAGTTTGCTTTTCTGTTTTTCAAATCTTAGGCAGCATTATTCTATTACTTGAACTCAAACTATTCCTCAGAAGTAGGAAAAATCTAGTAATTTCCTGCAAGTTCATTATTATAAAAGGTAGAAAGACAATTTTCATTGCTGCAGAGCCAGCCTGGATGTTCATTAAAAGCACCAAGCAGCACGGTGGGACCTAGAATTAATGGGACACAGTGTTAGCAGCCCTGGGGAACAAGCGTTGATACTGATTGCAAATCGTCCATGATGATATACACGGGAATCTCAAGATCCTTCGCTGAAGTAGTATGAAATGATGTATGAAAGGTAGGGCACTGAAATACAGGACAGTGTCTGGGAAAAGAAACATTTTTCTCATGTTCAAACAAGGGATTTAAATCCAGGCTGTTCCATCGTTAAGACCTAAAAAGTAAAAACACTTCTAACAGTGACTAAGACTTAGGTAGCACTCTGCATGCACCAGCCACTGTTCTCAGTACTATGCATGTACTCATTTAAACCTCGGGGCGCCTGGGTGGCGCAGTCGGTTGAGCGTCCGACTTCAGCCAGGTCACGATCTCGCGGTCCGTGAGTTCGAGCCCTGCGTCAGGCTCTGGGCTGATGCCTCGGAGCCTGGAGCCTGTTTCCGATTCTGTGTCTCCCTCTCTCTCTGCCCCTCCCCCGTTCATGCTCTGTCTCTCTCTGTCCCAAAAATAAATAAACGTTGAAAAAAAAAAAAAAAAAAAAAAAACCTCAAGCGCCCCAGCTACTCCAAAAGATAGCATTATTGTTCCCATTTCACATAAAGCACCCGAGGTGCAGGGAGGTTAAATGACTTGCCTGATACAACACAGCTAGTTAACAGAGAAACCAAAATTTAATCACATAGCTCTCAAGTCTATGTTTTTAACCAATAAAACATGTATTTTTTTTAACAAGTATCAGTTTTTTTTTATGATATCCATTTTACAGTGACAGTGATTTTTTTTTAATTATGTGGCTATACTTACATATATGTGGTTCAATCTTTCCGATAAACACGGTTGGTTAATTAAGAGAAACTGTCAACGTTGTTAGTGAACACATTTAGACTAGCTGGGGGTACAGACCAGTCAGACGGTAGAGTCCACTGTGATGACTAGTTATTCTGGGCCACGTTTCTACACGGATCATTCTGCTCTTTGAAATCAGGGGCTGCCATCTTTGTATTCTGAGCATCGAGCCTAGTGTAAACATTCAATAAGTGTGTCGAATGAGGATAGAAGGTAAATAAATCAACACCACATAAAGGAGATGTCGTGTGGCACAAGAGACAAGCACACTGAAGAGGGAGGAGGAAGGGAAAAGAGTGGTGGCCGCCAGCTCCTCCTCCCTGCTTTTGTCCCACGGCTTCCTTACTCTTCGCAGAACTCCGTGGCCCAGGCTCCACCACATCTTTCTGTGCTTGAAGGGAGTTCAGACAGCAGGGCAAGGGGCCGGAAGAGCCAAGAGTGAAGTCAGAAATCAGAGGGTCCCTGGCAGGGAGGCTGCAGTAGCTGAGTCACACCTCCATCCAGGATGGCTGGCAGGAGGGAGACATCGCATAAGGGGGTGAGTGGGAGGCAGGCAGCAAGGGGCCCTCACCTTGTTCTCAAACAAAGAACCAAGAAGTCAAACTGAAAGAGAAAAAGATTTTTCCTCCTCTCACTCAGGGTCTTCTGTCTTCCTTTGAAGATGGTGTTAGAAAAGAAAAGGCAGTGTTGAAAGGGAACACAGAGGAAAAGTCAGATTCATGCCTAGAGTTAAAACAAGTTTTAAGAGCCAGTGTAAATCAGCAGTTAATGCCTTTGAAAGGGACACGCTACTAGGTTCTGGAGCCCGGCCTGCTGACACTGTTAATTATTCCCAGAAAAAAAAATATTGGAAGTAAGGGCATAAATTGAAAGGAAACTCAATGACCTTGCTTCTCCTGGCCTTCCTGAATCACACCTTTCCCTTTTCCTGGAATGCTGCCAAAATGCCATCTTTCTGGTGAGGCCTTTCCTGATCACAGGAATGACACTTTATCCAGATAGCTCTTAGCTGTCACTTGTGTAACCTCTTCACTTATTCAACACACAGATATCGCATGCCTGTGATGTGCCAGGAGATCCAATGGCACGTGGAGATACAGTGAACAGAAGGGACACAAATTCTGGCATCAAGGGAGCTTAGATTCTACTACCATATATGGTGTATTAAATTATGGTTGTTATACTACATATTACATATTGTTATAAGTCTCTTTATTGAACAATAAACTTGTGATAGGCAGCCTTCATGTTGCTTACATTTTGAAGTCTCGTCTTGCCTAGCAGATTGTCTTGCACAGAGCCCACAATGCATTAAAACAAAACAAAACAAAACAAAACAAAACAAAACAGAAACCAACCTGAGTTCCACCCTTTGAAACCAGTAGGAAATCTAGACTTCACATAGTACTGGAACATGCTACCTTTGATTAACTTCCAGGAGAAAACCTTACCTTAGTATTTGGAATAAATTCTCATATATTAGCACATACTCTAGACACGAAAAAGTTGACACATATATACACTTGGTCAGAGGAAAGGAAACATTCCATTTCTATTTCCAATGTACTAAAATGATATAACAACAACAACAAAAATTTAAAAACAATCTTGAGAAGTACTCTCCAAAGGGGTATTTACTAAAACAAGTTAAGGGAGAGGCGTAGAAGAAGCAGTTTTAAAACCAGTGACTGACCTAATTGAAATTGTTCTCAAAGGAATCTAAATAACTATGTAATGAAGTGTTTCTTAAATTTCTGCTCATTTTGAGAAAGTATGACAATTGTAATAACCAGAATAGATTAAGTACTTCCTCATCTGACTTTAATCTCCAAAACAGTCAAGTGCATTGATGGAAACCTCAACATAATTAATAAATCACCTAGTAGTGACCGCACTATTGAGAAAGATACTGCTCAGCATAGACAGCGAGTCTATAATACACTATCATTTACACCAGGAAACAACAAAAAAACACTTAAGTTATAGGTTAGTGACTTCCTCAGGGGAGATAAAGCTCTTCCTATAATTCAATGCATCTTACTTACTTCTCTTCTCCCTCTTCTCATTTCCTTTTCTCATGTATTTAGCAAATATTTATCTTTCACATAAGCCTCAGAAAATTCTATCTGAAAGCAAGCAGGGTATAAATAATAAATACGCTTCACAATTCGATCCCTCACTTAGCCTAATCAATCAGCAGTATTTCTTAAGTAGACTGACCTGTGCGGAGCATTATGCTGCCCTCCTTCCAAGTGAACTAAACCTGGCCTTGTCCTGCCAATAAACCTTCATCTGAAGATAGAACCATTTTCTAAATCTCCTGTTTTCCACCCAAGTATAGGTGAGACATGGCTTAGCTTTAAAAATTCCTAAGGAGACAAGGGTGATAAGTGATAGAAGAAATTCATCCCTCTGGCATCATCATTTCAGAATTTCAGTGACATCCATGGAACGAAGTCCCCATCAAGCCAACTAAGGAAACACCAAAGCTTAACGCTTGATCTACGTTGACACGATTTTCCAACAGACGTTATGTCATGAGTCAATCTGTACAAGTATCTTTCAACTGGGGGTGTAGAGATGAAGAGGCTTCCCCAGAAGTGTTAGGAGAAGGTGGGACTTTTTAAACTCTACTCCTCCTCAGACATCCTGAGACTTCCTGCTCCCTTAAAACTCTTAGGGATTAGCTGCTGTTGATGGGGGCATGTCATGGCCCTTGAGAATGTTGTGGGGGGGGGTGGGGATGAGAAAAACACTGATCTGCACTCACTAAAAGCCTTGGCTCTCCTCAAGGATGATCTATACCCTATAGCTCCAGGTCTAAAAATAGAAACAGAAGGGTCACCAATTCATATCATGACATTCAACTGTTGGGTCACCAAATTGACTGATCCCTTCCCCAACCTCCTGTTTAACAGACCTGAGATGACCTTAAAACACATCCTGGAACTCTGATCAAAAATAAATTTCATTCATTTTTAATGCTGACCTTTCTTTTTCTTTCTTTCATTTCTTTTTTTTAATAATGGGAAAATGTTGCAACACTGAATGAGAAAGACAGCACATACACAAAGCAGATGCAACTCATTTCTGACCAGACACAACACAAAATCACCCTTGCAGCTGTGTACCAAATGCTCACGCCCTCAATAAAAGAGCCATACATGATGTAGCCGTGAAACCGTTGACAGGGCTATATGGTCACAGAAGACCCTACAAACCTGCTGCTGTGGACATGAGGACATGATGTGTGAAGCTGGACCTGATGGGATTCCGCACCTGCTTTAATGGTGCCCTGAAGGCAAGTGTTAGTGTTTGCTTAGCATCTGCAATAATGTGAGGACTTATTCAAAGTAAACTTTGATTTCATACGTTTTTTTTTTTTTTGGTATCCGCTAAACACATGTACACACAAAATGACATCAATTCCTGTGAAATTCATACTTAAATACCCAAGGGCTCATAGTCTTGGTAAAAAATACATAAACAAATCATCCAGATTATTACAGCACAAAATGTCCCTTTTCAAACACATATACATTTATAACTTCATTCAAATCACAGGTTCTTAGGCTTCATAAGTATTGGGGGTGGGTGGTTAATGCATGGGCTTTCAGAGGGTTATGAGACCACTTAGAATCACATATGTATTTCTATGGGCCAAGAGTCCATGATTCTCATCAAATGTTCAAGAAGGTAAATGACTCCAGAAAGTTTAAGAATCAGTAGTTTAGACAGGTGAGTGAGAAGTCAAGGGTATATTCAATTGCATTCCCATGCCACAAGTAAGAGAAAACAGAAAATGTCCGTTATGTATACATGACCACCTTAGACACATATCTGAATAGATCCAAAATACTGGGCCATGGTGAGTTCCACTATTAAATTATGACTGAGGAATTTATTATCTGGGGGAGTTGAAAAAGAGAGTACACATGCTACTAAAGACAAAAAATTTCTGGGTTACAATTTCAGTAAGATAGTCCCTATACTTAAAAATAGCTAGCTATAAATGGCATACAATAAACAGTACATATGTAAATTATACAATTAGATAAGTTTTGACAAGAATACACCTGTGAAACTATCACCATGATCAAGACAGTGAACATGTCCATCATCTCCAAAAGTTTCTCCACAACTCCTTAGTAATTCCACCCTTGAGCCCTGCCCCTAAAATGTTATTGCATTTCCCAGAGTTTTATATAAATGGTTGCATGGTGACCCCCAAAATGATATGTCTATGTCCTAGGGTGCCTGGGTGGCTCAGTTGTTTAAGCATCCGGCTTTGGCTCAGGTCACGATCTCACAGTTCATGAGTTTGAGCCCTGCGTTGGGCTTCGTGCTGACAACTCAGAGCCTGGAGCCTGCTTCAAGTTCCATGTCTTCCTATCTCTGCTCCTCCCTTGCTCACTCTCGCTCTCTCAAAACTAAACATTAAAAATTTTTTTAATAAAAATAAAAATAATAAAACAAATGATATGTCTGTGTCCTAATCTCTGGAACCTGTGAACGTTGCCACATTGGGGAAAAGAGTTTTTGCAGATATAATTGAGTTAAGCATTTTGAGATGAGAGATATGGATAACCGTGGATTATCCAGATGGGTCCTAATTCTAATGATAAGTGTGATACCACACTGAGAAGAAAAAAAAAGAGAAAAGACAATGTCAACATAGAGGTAGAAAAGAGGCAGAAGCTACCAGTTCCAAGCCAGAAGACATGGAATGCCAAAAGCCGCCAAAAGCTGAAGGATGCAAAGAAAAAGATTCTCCCCTGGAAACTCTGTGGACGGTGCACCCCTGCCAACACCCTGATTGTTTTACTTCTAGCCTTAAGAACTATCAGGGAATTTAAAGCCACCAAGTTTGTGGTGACTAGTTATGGCAGCCACAGGAAATTAATTCATATTCTTTTTTGCCTGGTTTCTTCCATTCAGTGTAATTACTGAGATTCATTCATGTTGCAGTATATATTAATTTCTCACTCTTTTTTTATTGCTGCATATTATTTTATCATGTGGATATACTAATTTGTGTATGTATTCAACTGCTGATGAACATTGGAGTTGTTTCTAGTTTGGGACTATGACAAATACTAAAAAAATATATATATGTTCTTTGATTTACATTTGAATTTTTGGTGCTACCATCCTTTTGACTTGATTTCCTGAACTGTTAAAAGTGTAACTAAATTAGTGTTTCATCTATTAGGAATAGGGCCAGGAAGATAATGAAAGGATACCTGTAGGCAGCAAAAATAAATTTAGTAAAGAAGATGCATTTTATTCATAGGAGATTATCTCATTTTCTAGAGGACCTCTTATTTAAAAAGTAGTTACAATTATTTTAATAACCTTAATGTTCCTGTGTCCATACCCATGGGAGATTAAAAGAGATTATTAAAAGGGGTGAGAGAAGAGAAAGGTTCTGCTATGGCAGCAAACACAATGACCAGCAAGAATACAACAGCTAATAGCCCAGTAGTCAGAAAAGAAATCCAAATCCAAATCAAGGAGAATAATTTCGCCACCTAGGCTATTTAGGTATTGAGTTACAGGTCATCTTGATATCTAAAAAAATGATTCTGAAAACATAAATATTATACCAAATACTTTCTAAAGGGGTCATATATTAGAAAGATTTCCATCTAAAACAGTTATGCTTAAATAGTTAACTCTTGGACTGCCTGGGTGGCTCAGTCTGTTAAGCATCCGACTTTGGCTCAGGTCATGATCTCACAGCTCATGGGTTTGAGTCCCATGTTGAGCTCTGTGTTGGACCCCTGAGATAGAGCCTGGAGCCTGCTTTGGAGTCTGTGTCTCCCTCTCTTTCTGCCCCTTTCCCACTTGTCTTTGTCTCTCTCTCTCAAAAATAAATAAACATTAAAAAAATAGTTAACTCTTAACCATCTATATGGAGAAGAAAAATATTCAGAACCATGTAGTTCCTGAAAAATGGAAAATAGCTAAATTTTTAATGTAGTTTTCATTCAACTATGTACTTTGGCTTACAGACCTAATTATAAGATAGTACTCCCCATGGATGCAATGTGAGTTTCCTGGTTACTACAGTACTCCCAGTATCCAGCCCAGTGCTCAAGCCCAGCTGGGCATGGTATTTATCAAAGGAATAGATGAATGCAGTTACCTCAATGGATGGCAAGATGGCTGCATGAATAACAAATCTGTATTTTAACTAATTTAGTATTAAATCTTCTTTTTAACATTGCTCGCTCACTCTGGAATGGGATTTGGGATTCTGGTATCTTCTCAGATCCCTTAAAGTTTAAACATTTCATGATTTATAATAGGCACGTCACAAGTTTCCTGGTTATTTAGCATAGTTAAATGTCTGTGTCTAACCTGATAGGTATGTGTGTGTGTGTGTGTGTGTGTGTGTGTCTATATATATATATATATATATATATATATATATATATATATATATAGCTAAGATTTTCCTCAAAAAATCCAAATTAGGAAAAATGCAAAAACCAGAAAAATTACTTTGCTATCATTGTCACCGAAGTCCCGGGTAGCACATATTTTTTTAAAAGCATACAATAAAATTCAATAAAACAATCACAGCCAGAGCGATGGTGCAAGCTTACTTTCATTCTACTACCTGAAGCCAATAATTTAAATTCCTATTCCAAGGAGTTAGAAGTTAACGATATCTTTTTGCTCCCTATAAGACCTGGCAGCTCTGTCTAAAATGGTGTGTCACAGAAAAATTTCACCATTTAATCCTTAAAACAAAGTTTCCCTAGTCTTTGCCTTATTGCAAAAGAGAGTGATGTTGACAGAAGGATCAAACTGTTTGCCCTCAAATGCCATGATGAATGCATAACAGAGAAGAAAAAATGTGCATCTTAGATTAGATTACTGGGCTTCTAGCAAGCTTTCCCCTGCCAATTACAGAAGACTTTCCATTTACATATAAATAGCTCAGAAATTCCAACACAAATGTACTTGAAAACAGTGAATCAAGTAGTTCAGAAAAACATGGATTAGGTGCATTTCAATTTAATTTTAAGGTGTTTACAACAAGCATGTGTTCAAGTAAATAAAAGAAATGGAGTCAATTCTTATTACAGAAAGCAACATCTTTTTAAATTATTGAAATTATTCCCACACAGCTCTTAAACCCTTCAGTCAAGGTTTCTGTTAGCATGCTGTCAGGTTTTCTGCTTTAAAAAAAAAAAAAAGGGGGGGAATAAGTAGTTGGTTGTAGAGCATTGTAGCCTGATGTGATGTCTGGGATAGATAATGCAGTTTTTTTGTTTTCTCTCAGGTTTTGTCTGGTCTATATTAGAGATGGCTCTTGAACTAGGTAGTGCCTTATAAAAGACATAAATGGATCAAGGTGCTTTTTGCTAACAGAACGTGCTTTTATCTTTCGGTCCTACTGGTTTAAATTTCTAGTCCTTGTCTCTCACACTGGAAGACATTCTGTAATGAGTATAACCTCATTAGGAGAGTCTAACCACTAACTCGCCACAGATTAACTACTCCATTTATTGATCTATTGCTTATAAAGAACCACATCAACTTCCACTTCAGTTTCACAACTGGATTTGATAGATGGCATAGACAAACAAGTCTGTATGTGACCAGTATGGGCAGAGTTCAGATTTCTCAATTCATTTATGGGTCTAGATAGACACCCAGAGAAAAGGATGCTGCTTTGCTAACTGTTCATGCATTGAAAATAATATTGGTGTTTCTTTATATTTTACAAAATATATCATAATTATTTGTTCTAGGTAAAGAACTGAAAATAGTTCACTGAATTCTGCAGATAAAATGGCTGAAATTTCTCCTACTAATAATGGTGTGTGTGTGTGTGCGTGTGTGTGTGTGTGTGTGTGTGTGTGTGTGTGAAAGAGAGTAAGTAACAGAGACATACAGAGACAGAGAAACTGCAGACCATTCTATAAAGGGGATAACTAAGGACATTTAGTGGCAAGCACTTAGTCTAGGGGGAGATTCTGGACAGTGCACATGGCAGAAACACAACTGATCTACATATGTAGCTAAAGTGCTTACAAAAATGACTATGTAAATTTCATCTGCAGTTGATAAAGCACATACATCACTGAGTACCTATCATGTGCAGGAAGTCTAATACTGTTTCTCTAGGAGTTACACCGTGTTCAGACACAAACCTTGATATATTTATAGGAAAAAAGTGCTAACTTGCTATTTCATGGGGCAGAATGGTGTCAGAATAGAAAGAAATCTAAATTCACAGACTGTAGCAGTATTGTTATTATTTTTAATCACAAAAGTTTCACAGCTTTGACCAGGAGAAATAATTTCTTAAAAGGCAAAAGCAAAACAAAACATATATTTAGCTAACAGATTTGAATATAGGGCAAAAATAAGTCTTGTGTATTATAGAGAATTAATTTCTTAAAGTTTATATTTTAAAGGATATTAATATGATTAAAAGTTTTAGAAGCTCAAAAACAAATGGCAGATTAAATCTAAAAAAAGAGTGCAGCTGTCAATCAACTTCTGCTGTGTCTTTTTATAGACATCTGAACAACCCTGGGGGTAAAACTATTCCTTATTAGTGTTTGCAAATAAGTCGCCAAAACAGCAATGAACATGAGATTTGTTATAACCTAAGCCAAAGCTTGGTAAAATGAATTTGCATTGTTAAAACAAGTAATCAAAACCTCTGCAGCTCTGCCATTAGCTTCCACATCAAACACGCTCATGATGAACACATGGGTCAGTGATAAACTGCAAGTGTATTGCTCGGCATGTGACTTTTTCCTTGCACTCTACCACGTTCTCTCCCTTCCGTTCTTGCTCTACAAATTATACAAATTAGATTTTGCAATCAGCATTAGAAAAATCAGCACAAGGAAACCTCTATGCCTGCCATTATTGTTGACTATACTCAATAATCATCTTCTTTCTAAACAAAGATAACAGCAAAAGACTACGATGAATTTTTTATGCAGTGGAAAAACTGTAACTTATTAGTAATGAATATAGTACTGTTTGTGCATCTGCTTATTAAATATGCCAACAAAAAGGAGTTTTCTGGAAAAAAATGAATAGACCTCATTATTTGAGACCTTGTTTCTCTAGCAAGTATTATCTGCTGCTAACATACTAAGCTTTTAGTAGTATTCTGAGGTCAGTCTCTTTTATTTTCTCTTACTATCACATATGTTGCTAAAGAAAAGCCTATGTATTTAAAAAGAGAAAAATGACCTATATTTGCAATCTAAAATGATTGGGTTTGGGAGAGGGAAAAAATTTTATGAATAATACTGCAAAAACTAACTTATAAAATAATATTTTTCTCAAATGTCACTAGAATCTGAACCTTCCTCTTAAAAAATCTGAGGTATACTCTAATGAATTAGGACACATAGTCCATCAATTAAAATTAAATAATCTTGGGGCGCCTGGGTGGCTCAGTCGGTTGAGCGTCCGACTTCGGCTCAGGTCACGATCTCACGGTCCGTGAGTTCGAGCCCCGCGTCGGCTCTGGGCTGATGGCTCAGAGCCTGGAGCCTGCTTCCGATTCTGTGTCTCCCTCTCTCTGCCCCTCCCCCGTTCATGCTCTGTCTCAAAAAATAAATAAAAAAAAAACGTTAAAAAAAAAATTAAATAATCTTTACATAATCGCATATCTTTACATAATCTTTACTCCTCTTTAGTATCCAAGCAGAATGTTTAAAGAAAGTGTTAAGGTGTTTCCACCTGTGGTGTACAAAGCACGAGGTAGAGAGTAGCTGGAACAGTATGCTGTACACCTGAAACTAATATGTATCAACTGTACTCAAAATTAAAAAAAAATATTTCATAGAATAAGTTCTAGCAAACAGCTTTTATTAAAGCATCTTCTGAAAAATCACCATTAAAAAGATATTGAAGAAACCAGAGTTAATTTAAAGGAAGCAAACAGGATTCTTCTAAGTAGTTACAGTTGATCAGATGCCACTATAGAACAGTTACCATATGAGCTTTCAACAGATTTAAAACTCACGAACATTGATCTGATTTCCGTAAACCAGTGGCATCACCTAGGTGCAATAATGAAGAATTTAACAACTTCTATGGGGCATAGTTCAGGGAAGGGGAAGCAGAGAATTACATAAGGGAAAGAGGTGGCTTCAGCTCACTGCGTCCCAGGGCCAGCTGAGATGACAACAGACAATGTCTCCACACTTTCCAGAGTGCTCTTCTGAGAAGTGGGGTCCTCTGGGGAGGCACTTTCTCCATTTTAGAGGTGAAACAATTGAAATATAAAGAGATCAAGTGACATATTCAGGGCAAACCACAGATAAGCAGTCAAAGACATAGAGCTCCCTGTGTCTCTGGATCAGGTGTCTCTGGACAAGCAGGAATAAGCTCCTCTCAAAGACTTGTTTCATCTCAAGAACCAAAGGTTGTAATGAAAGTCACCCAGCCTCGGCAGAGAACTAAATACTCCAAATTACCCTATCAATACCTACAGTCCACAGGTAATGGTCATACACCTTTATGGCTCTTTTGCCATGAGTCTAAAAACATTATATAAATGTAAGCCTACCATGTTAGAGGAAGATGAAATGACTGTTATACTTAAAAAATAAGGTATTTGAGTATTTCAATTTATAGTTCATCACTTTCCACACCAGCTATAATTTCAGCCGCTTCAACCCAGCAACACATTTTTGAAATGACTGAAAGAGTGAACCAGATACTCCTGATTTTTAAGAAAATCATTGTTAGTCAAAGAGAAGAGCAGCTTTACAAAAAATATTGACAGCATAAGAGAGGTTCTGGCAAGATTCCAGATCATGTCTCACAGGCAGTGTGAAAAGAGAACAAAAGGCAGTCACTATAATGTAACGGTGACAGAATCATAGGGACAGAATGCTAAAATCCAGTCTGCCAGAATCACTGCTTCTCCCACATTCCCAATTCCTTGCAGGAAGCCGTTATCCAGCTCAATCCAGCTCCTTACTACAAAGGAAGACTGGGTCCAGACTGGTGAGATTCTCCCTCCAGAACCAAATGACAGTGGGAGGGAGGCACAGACTTTGGGGTTGAAACCACTGCAACTAATCACTAAAAGGAAATTAGAGAGTTGAATTAGATACTTTAAAAAAAAACGGCAACTTTTGTGGCCCCTGGGTGGCTCAGTCCATTGAGTGACCAACTCTTGGTTTGGGCTCAGGTCATGATCTCATGTTTTTGTGAGTTCAAGTCCTGCATCGACTCCCCTGCTGACAGCACAGAGCCTGTTTGGGATTCCCTCTCTCCCTCTTTCTCTGCCCCTCCCTCACTTGCTCTCTGAATCTCTCTCTCAAAATGAATAAACTTAAATTAATATTGTTCAATTTTAAAAATCAGCCACGGTTTCTTTTAATTATGAAAACATATCATCATATAATAAGTGTCAATAGATGGTGTGGTTTGTTGTGTTATCATGAAATATTTTGGCTTCTTTTCCTCTTCTTTAAATGGGCATTGGTATAGTTGGAAGCTTCTACAGAACAAACAGGGAAGTCAGAGAAGATGCCAATTTTGAGTCCGATGAAAGATTGAGCTTTGCAGCTCCTAAAGAAATCTCATTGAGTGCTGTCACTAACACTCAAGCCCAGAAACTTCCTGGCCGTGTGGGGTGGGGTAGGGTGGGGGTGAGGGGAGCATTAGGCAACTGAAATTATCAAGTATGTGTGGCTGAAAAGAGTAATAGTAACATTGTTTACATTAGTAAAACATGACTTACATAGGTACCCATTGTATTTACTATCAAGCAGAAATGTATTTGGTGAGAAAAGTTGAAAGCTAATGAGAGTCATCAGTGATACTATTTTGATTTTATAAAATGACTCTCATGCTGAATTAATGACTTGATAAAATGAAACATAAAAATATTGATATTATTGGTGACAATTAGTTAACCACTCTTACAGGTTTATAGAACTTCCCAGTTGAAAAAGCACTTTCTTGCACATTTTCTTATTTGTACCGCACAAATTGCCACTTTCCGTTTGCATATTTTGAATGGCTGACCCTGTAGTAAACCTGATAAATTAAGGGCAAAAATTTACAAAAGGCTAAAGAACTTTAGAGAGAAAAATGTGTCAACATGAAGATAACCACCACCACAACAAAAAACTGTATGCATCCCCACACACACTGAACAGTTAAATAAATGGGTAACTAATGGTGGGAGACAGATTCCTCACTGCTGGAGTGGGAGATCAGAGGAAAGCAAAGGAATGGTGACTCAATTATTTTTCTAATAGATAATAGAATAGATAGTTCTAATTCTACTAGAATAATAGATTAGCGGACACCAGTATGAACTCATGTTTAGCTTAATATACATACAAATAATTACATGTAAAAGTGTGTATATACACAGATAAGCAACAGATAAATGTATTTCTTTGCTTTATAAGGTGAGAGGGCCTAGAAGCAACCAACCCCCAACCCCATGGTAGAAAAAATACCTCCCTACCTTGGTTTCTATTTTCCTGGAGAACTCTAAATAATTTGAGCACACACAGAAAGGAGAGGGGGTGGGGAGGAAGGGAAGAAGAAAAAAAACACTAAGGTATAATAAATCTAGCAACACACACACAAGATCTATACAAGGAAAACCGCAAAACTCAGAGGAAAGAAACCAAAGAAGATCTAAATGAATGGAGAGCTATTCCATGTACATGGATAGAAAGGCTGAATACTGTCAAGATATCAGTTTTTCCCAACTTGACATACAGAGTCAATGAAATCCCAATTGAAACCACAGCAGGTTATTTCAGGGATATCAACAAACTGATTCTAAAGCTTATATTGAAAGGCAAAAGACCCAAAACAGCCAACACAATGTTGAAGAAGAACAAGGTCGGAAGATTGACACCACATGACCTCAAAACTCACCATAAAGCTACTGGAATCAAGACAGTGTGGTATTGGCAAAGGAACACACAAATAGATCAATGGAACAGAAAAGAGAGCTCCACACAGATCCAGTCAACTGATCCGTGACAAGTGAGCAAAGGTAATTCAATGGAGGAAGGATAGTCTTGTCAACAAATTGTCCTCAAATAACTGGTCATCCACTTGCAACAAAGAAAAAAAAATTAGAGGTAGACTTTTCACCTTTTATAAAAATTAACTCAAAATAGATCAGAGATCTCAATGTAAATCACCAAATTATAAAAGCCCCGGATGATAATTTAGGAGAAAAGCTAGATGACCTTCGGTTGGTTAGGACATTTTATGAGACTGATATGCTGCAAACTGCATTAAGTAAGGAGGCAGGTAGGGAGTAGTTTTTAGATATAACACCACAAGCACAATCTACGAAAGAAAAAAAAAACCTGCTACCAACAGGTAACTTGGATTTTATTAAAACTGTAAACATCATTTTATAAAGTGAAGACAATCCACAGACTGTGAGAAAATATTTGCAAAAGATGTTATCTGATAAATGACTTATACCCAGAATATAAAAAGAACTATTAAAAGTTATCGACAATGAGAACAAGAAGAATTAGATTAAAAATGGGCAAGAGATGTGGCCAGATATCTCACCAAAAGAAATATACAGATTGCAAATGAGCATATGAAAAGATGCTCAACATATGTCACTAGGAAACAGCAAGTTAGAACAATAACACACCACTATACACCTCTCAGAATGGTTAAAATCCCAAAGACTGAATACCAAATGATAACAAGGATGTGGAACAACAAGAACACTCATCCATTGATGGTGGAAAAGAAAAATGGTATATAGCTACTATGGAAGACAGCTTGGCGGTTTCCTACAAAACTACACATACACTTACAATGCAATTCAGCAATCACACTCCTTGGTATTTACCCAAAAGAGTAGAAAACATGTCCACACAAAAGCCTGCACATGACTGTTTGTAGCAGTTTTGCTCGTACAGCAGTTTGTTTGCCAAAACTTGGAAGAAACCAAGAGGTACTTCAGTAGATAAATAGATCAATAAACTGTGGTATACCCAGACAATGGAATATTATTAAATGCTAAAAAGAAATGAGCTATCAACTAATCAAAAGATATGGAAGAATGTTAAATACACATTACTAGGTGAAACAAGGCAATGTGAAAAGGCTACATACTGTATTAGTCCAAATATATGATATTCTTTTTTTTTTTTTAATTTTTTTTTTCAACGTTTATTTATTTTTGGGACAGAGAGAGACAGAGCATGAACGGGGGAGGGGCAGAGAGAGAGGGAGACACAGAATCGGAACAAATATATGATATTCTGAAAAAAGCAAGCCATGGACAGAGTAAAAGTATCAATGGTTTCAAGGGGTTGGGATCACGAGAGAAAAAGAGAGGGATGAACAGGCAGAGCAGGGGGCATTTTTAGGGCAGTGAAACTATTCTGTATAGTAATGTCTTTGTGGATACACGTCATTATACATCTGGTAAAGTTTATAGCTCTGAAGAAAATTTAGAGGAGGCAGATGTAATTTCCAGTGAGGTTGATTAGGAAGAACTCCAAGGAGCAGAAATTTGAGCTGGTCCCTGGTACATGGGTAGGATTTGGACAGGAAAAGAACACACTAATTATTAAGTATTAACATGCAAGCTTCCTGAAACAAAATGAAATTACATTTCTCTTTATATAGCTCAAATGTCCTTTGAAGTCATCTGTAAGATGTTATTTTGATACATGCAAATCATGTTATGTTGCCTATACTACAACTATTATTTTTATAAATGGAAAGTTGTTTAATCTTGATACAGCAGTTTATATTATATTACAAAAGTGATTAAGAAAGTAATATGTTTTCATAAGACTATGCAAAAAAAGTATGTCTATAGTCATAGGACTTAACTACATTTTCCTCCATTGCAAAAAGTAACCATGTAGTCTACATAATAGAACTACATCGTTTTACATATGAATTCCTATAACATAGCTAATCCATTCCATTAGACTTCCCATGAATTATCTAGTTAGCACATATAAAAAGTAAGAAATAAATGTTGCAGTCAACATCAAGGTTTAACTTCCCCAGAAGAATATAGGGGAAAATTAACAGAATATTCACCAGGAGAGTGTAAGCTTCCATAAAGCTTAACAGAGTTCTCAATAAATAATGCTGTTGTTTTCTTTTTTAATTACACACACAAAATAAAAGATTGAATTAAGATATCTAAATTTGGCCCTAGCTAGGATCTCTAGTGCAGTATTGAACAGCAGTTCAACAAAAGTTGAACAGAATGATATTGAACACAAGAGAGTGAACACCTTTTTCCTAATCTTAGAAGTATTTGATCTTTTGCCACTAAGGATAACTTTACTTGTAGATCTCTTTCGTAGGTTCTCTTTGAAAGCCAGGTTGCAAAATTTCCCTTCCATTCATAGTTATCTGGTAGTTTTTGTTCTTGTCGGTTTTTTATCATGAACGGGTGTTGAATTTTGTCAAATGCTTTATTTGCATCTTTTGAGATGATCAGTTTTCCTCTTTCTTAGTCTATTAATTTGGAAATTATGTTATATTGTTTTCATGTTAAACCAACCTTTAATTCCTGAAATAAATGTTACTTGGTCATAATATATTATCTTTTTTATGTATTGATAGATTTGATGTGCTAAAATTTTGTTAAGCATTTTTCCACCCATGTTTATGAACAGCATTAGTCTTAATTGTTTTCTTGTAATTTTGTTTTCATCACCAGGCATTCACTTCTAGAAGAAGAGTTTAAAGAAATTCTTCTAGCAGAAGGAAAGATGATACTATATGGAAATGTGGATTAATACAAAAGAATAAAAAATGACAGTAGTAAAAATCCTAGTAGATTTTAATCCAACCTGATTTTAACAGATGTGCAAAAGCCTGCAACAGACCAAATTGACCAACTTGCACTACCTGATTTTATGACTCACTATAAAGCTATTTTAATAAAGACATTGTGCTAGTGGCATAAAGATACACAAAAGGGTTAATGGGACAAAATCGTCTAAAAATAGACCCACATTTACACGGTCCATTTATTATTATTATTTACAGAGCTGTCAAGGTAAATTAACTCAAAATGGATTATTTATCTAAATATAAAACCTAAAATTCTAAAAATTTAAGGAGAAAATATAAGAGAAATTCTTCATCACATTATGTTATGCAAATATTTCTTAGATAGAACAGCACATGTATGAATCATAAAAGAAACAGTTAATTGAACTACAAAATTTAGATTTTGAGAGATGCTTTGGGAGACTCTTAAAATTAAAAGTTTAGACTGGTGGGAGATATTTATGAGACATATATCTGGTAAAGACTTGAATGCAACAAATATAAAGAGCTCTTGCATTTCAATGACAAAAAACTGAATTTTAAAGATGGGCAAAATATTTGAACATACACCTTAGAAATGAAGCTATACAAACTATGACCAAAAACTTCATCAAAAGATGGTTAAGTCATTGGCCATTAACAAATGCAATGTCAAACCACAGTGGGATACCACCACACATATTAGCTAAAACTGCCAAGCCTGACCAATATGAGGAGTTGGCAATGATGTCGAACAAGCTGAGTTCTCCTGCAGTGCTGGTAGGAATGCAAAAATGGTTCAGACATTTTGCACAACATTTAATAATTCCTTCTAAGTTGAAACACACACTTACCATAAGATTCACCAACTGCACCCCTAGATGTTTACCCATGAGACATGAAAACATATGTGAATACAAAAATGTGTATGTTGATATCCACAGTGGTGTTATTTATAATAGTCCAAAACTGGAAATAACCAAATGCCTACAGACAGGTTAATGGATAAACAAATTGTGATATTATCCATATAATGGAATACTACTCAACAACAAAATGAAACAAATTACTCACACATGCAACAACATGGGTAAATCTCAGAAAGTATTATGTTAAGTCAGAGAAGCTAGATGTATGAGATTCATACGCAATGCTAGAAAAGGCAAAACTGTAGTGACATAAAGTACATCAGAGGTTGTACAAAAGGGGAACAGGGTGATTTAGGGGATTGAAATGTTCTCTATCTTGATTTTGTTATAACTTCATTGAACTATACACTTAAAATTGGTGAATGTTATTGTAGGTCAATCATATTTCAATAAAAATGGCTAAAAACACAGTATTTACCAAACTAGGGGAGAGGAATGAATGCTCACTTACACACTCAGTTCTTGCTCAGCACGGGGTGGTATGTGAGAGATGAAATGCAAAGACCCATTAAGGAACAGTTCTTGTTTTGCAAAGAATTCATAGTCTAGTGGAGAAGATAGATATGCATAGAGCCAACTACAATATACTGATGGTAAGTCAATAATAGATGTATAAATGGAATTTTTTAGGCATAGGGGAGGAAGATGAATTCTGCAAGAGAAATCATGACAAAGACATGGCAACTATGTGGGGACTTAAGAGGTGATTAGGGTTTTATTTATTTTTTTAATATTTATTTATTTTTGAGGGACAGAGCATGAGAAGGGAAGGGGCAGAGAGAAAGGGACATGCAGAATCTGAAGCAGGTTCCAAGCTCTGAGCTGTCAGCACAGAGCCGATGCGGGGCTCAAACTCACGAACCTCAAGATCATGACCTGAGCAGAAGTCGGATGCTTACCTGACTGAGCCACCCAGGTGCCCCAAGGGGGATTAGGATTTTAATAGGTGATCACAACTACATAATTGTGAACTGTTCCTATATATTTAGGTGTATCTATCCCTCCATCCACCTACCTATTCTTTCATCTTTCAAATACCACTGTATTTAGATAAATATATTAATATCCATCCTTTAGCTAAATAGATTTTGTCCATTAACCACTTCATCTGAGAAACTGAGAAACTGAGAAAATTAAATCTTCAAATTTAGATACAATTAAGGGTGAGCAACCATCCAGTTGCTTAGGTTTTCCATGCTAAAACTAGGAAAATTCCAGGCAGACAGGGAAGAGATGGTCACCCCAGATATATCAAGAAAGCTGTTATCATGATAGATACAAATTATATTGGTACATCAACCTCTATATAACTGGTTATCAAGCTCTCATTTGTTTTGATATTAGATTATAAAACATTATTCTCAGTTTTAAATACACTTTGCAGCAGATTTTTAGAGTTTACTCAACATGTTGTCAAGGCATCACCAAATGTCTGAAATAAAAGTCTGTTTTTCACTAGCTAGAACTAATAGAAAATAGGTTTAATTTATAGACATAATTTTACTTTTTTTTCTATTGATTCTATAAAGGAAGAAAAGACGGGAGGTGAGAAGGAGGTAAGAAAAGAGCTGTAGACAAAATTGTGTATTGTAGAATAGCAACACTCCAGACTTCGTACCACAGAATTTATTGTCTTGTGCTTTATGTTTAATAATTTCTGAAGAACAGCTAAGAGTAAATTTGGACTGTATGACACTGCATATTTGCTACATATCCTAGCTGCAAAAACTTAAATCCGATCCTATGAGAAACTTATCTACCTCAGTGTGTAACCTAGAGTAACAACAGGTGTCATCATAATAGCAGACACACACTCCAGCACCTGTAACAGTACCTAACGCTTAGTGGGAAGTAAATATTGTTGAATGAAAACAAAACAGACAGATTGTTAATTAAAGTTTATCGAACTACACACAGAAAAACTCCACATATTACGAAACTGTATTTCCATTACAGATCCTGTACAGTTATACTATTTTTTAAATCATTTTATTAGTTCAATAACGAGACGTTAAATGAAACCAGAGAACATTATGGAATTCAATAAACCTTTGAGAGGATCAAATAAAGTCCTACATCAAAAAGGCATCAGCTTCCCCGAGCCTCCAAAAATGTGTACTTTTACTTAAACTACCACTAGTACCTCATTCTGTATTTCCTGCACCGCTTAGACAAATAATACTGGTAGAGGTCTAAAATGTAAAGACAAGGAAGGTATAATCAGTTAACCCTGTTCACATCTTCCCCCATAAACAACTGTACCCCCTAAAGTAAAAAAGCTCAACGGGCTTTTTTGGTCTTTTATCTCAGGGTAAATAGCAGTTGCCTCCCCTGCCCTGACCGTGGAATGTGATACACATTTCTTCTGAATGGGTTGCAAAGCAAAGTGTCAGTTTTGCTTCCACACTTGGAGATCATTGACCATTCTGTTGATGAAAATCCTAGAGCATGCAAGAAATAGAAGACAACACAACTCTAAACAAAAATATGGAACAACATGAATTAGTAGTTATAAACACTTTCAGATAGAGCAAGTGTTAGAATAAGACCTTGACCAAAGAACACAGGGATAAACAGTGACTGCCTCTCTCTATATGACAGATTAGAAATGAAATGGGCCAAACTTATATGTACTCACACATACACACCAACATTTCTTGCCTCAGTCATATACATGCTGACATATTTAAATGCTAGCAATAATATCTTTGAGAATTATGGGCACAGGATATGTATGGTTGGGCACTTTTTGAAATTACTGATTTTCCCCCCTATTAGTTTGTGGGAAGCTACAGAAATATCAGACACAATCATGTTTCATAGCAATAAGGCAATACTAAATGGTTCTTTTTTTTCCAAATAAATTTCTTCTTGAGGAAGTCCTTCTTAACTATCTCTAGTCATCAACAGAGTACTTCTCCTCCTAAAGAAAGTCACCTAATATTGACTATTGACTAGGCTGGTCACTATACACACACACACACACACACACACACACACACACCCTCTTATAACATTTCATGTTTGATATTTCTTATATTCCATGTTTAATACTGGATGAGCTACATCTCTGGGCCTCATTTTCTACATCTGTAAAGTGCGAATGAAAACAGCACTTACTTCATAAGCTTACTGTGAATGTTAAGTGCTTAAAACAGAGCCTCACAGATAGGAAGTTCTATAACTTCTAAGACATTATTGTTATTACTGCTTCTCATTATTGTTTGCTTTTAATTATTCCCTCTTTCATACCAATCTAAATCAACAAACAGGGCATTTTAGAACTAGAAACACCTTAGAGCTGACACAAGAAACCCAAATCTCTAGGTCAAATTCACTGATGTTTATAATTCTATTTCCTATAAGCTCAAGATGTGCATTTTCCCAGAAGCCTTCTTTTGCATAAACAAGGCCCCTTAATGACAGTGAGAAAACACTGTTAATTCAGTTGTGGTCCCAGCTCTACCAAGGACAGCTGGTGAGCCCCAGGTAAGTCACCTTCCTTTTGGTGGCCTCAGCTTACTCATTTCTAAAATAAAGTGTTTGTACTTGAAGATTGCTAAGGTCCCTCTTAGTTCTAATATTCTGATTCAATAAATCCATTAGTGTTCTTTAATGTATTTATATGACGTTATAAATTTGGCTTTTTGGCACTTTAGGATTTATCTCTAGACACTTAACTAGATTATAAGCATCAGGATCCTCTAGGGCAGGATCTTTATTCTCCTTTCCTTTCCTTTCTCTCCTTAGCACTTTGCTCATTCAGAAATTAGATGATTAGCCAAAAAATGTCCAGTGAGTGAAAAATAAAGGATTAATAAAGCTATCAGTACTTACAGAAGCAATCTGGAATTTTATCGATGTTGCACTTATATTTTAATAATACCACTACTTAATTAAAAAGCTGCTTCATTTTATCATGTAAAAGGGTATTTTTAAGGGTACCTTGTACCCATGTACAAGGGTATTTTACAAACCAAATACCTTTATCCTTTTTGTGGTTTTGGATAGATGAATATAGGCCTTAACGTGTTCAAAATCGGTGCCACTTATTTTCCTAATGCATCCATTAAGATCATAAACTTCTCCCTAATGCCGTAAGAGATCATTGTGTAGTAGTTTTGTGATTAAAAGGAAACATTTTTGTTTATTACTATTGTCAAGTGATATAGTGTTTTACCACAGAATAAATATGCATAGGTACTAAATGTCAAGGACCAATAAGAAGCAGTCAGAAGTGCTGAGTAGACCCCTCACTTTTAGCTAGCAACACTGTTGTATAAGCTCACTCAGACTGAAAATGAAATTTTTTACAAGGCAAAATTTAATTAACATTTTGTCATCACCATACTGTTCTGTTGTAAGCTGATTTTCTTCATCAAGCTGTTAGGCGCTTATATACTTAAGAGGCTAAGATGACCTTAGACTAACACATCTACTACGGAACATTAGTCTTAAGAATTACGTGTTCAAATTTGTAAAGGTCTAAAGGTTTTCAAGGCAGCTGTAAACACATACTCTTCCTGAAGTGGAGGTTTCGCAAAGATCTGGAATGCAACCACTAAGATATATTTCAAAGTCAGAGGAGAAACAGGAAAAGTAAGAAAGTACAGGAGAATCACCAGATGTAATTGAAGTAAAAAGCAGAAGTCATTAATTTCTCAAGAGTGCCTTAGATGGTTTTAAAGCCCATTGTGGATGCATTAGCAGGATATCATTTTCTATTGCATGAGGAGTAATATCAAACCAAGGCAAGCTTTGTAGTAAATGAATGCCACAGCCATCTTTTGTGAAAAGGGGTCATTTTAATTTCAGAGTCTTCATTACATGGGAAGGTAACTGACTAAACTGAGAAGTAACATTTACAGTATAAATAAACTCAGTTCTCTTCAAAACACGTGATTATTATTCACATATTTACTTTCTGGGTTATCTCAAATATTGAGATTTACATGATAGAATCTCAGCCTTTTCAACATCAGACAGGAAGAAAACTTTGCTAAAATAACTTAAGGTTAGTAATTATGCATAATTTTAAATAATGTAAGGGAGGGTAATAAAAAGGGACTAATTACTTGAAGAAAATACAGAAAATTAGATACAGAGGTGTTCAAATTTACATATCTATTTCCAGATGACAGTTAAAATGCAATGTATTTTATCAAGAAGTAAAAAAGTTGTATTGATGTACCCTACCTAATATCTGTGCCGAAAAAATTTATCCATCATAGAAAACTCTCCCAAAGGTCAGTATGATATTGCTAAAATGCTGGTAAAGTATCAACCACCCCATAGTTAGTAAAAGTTGCAATGAAGAACCCTAATTTGGAGTTGAAACATTTTCTCATATTCAGTGGTAGGTATAGCACTGTATTCTAAGTCACAAGCTTGCGTCCATTCAAGAGAAGTTACAGAATTTACAAGACAAAGAAAGGGAATGAGGGTCCAAAGATTCTTATTTTTATAAAACCTAAATGTAATTATTTGGAATTCCTGGGTGGCAAACATGAAAATATCAACAACAGATTAACAGATTAAGGGAAAGTAAACTGAAGAAGCAATAGAAAAAGAGATAATGCACAGCACTGCCTGGTTTACTTATTGTTGAGGATTCTATCCTCATCAATCACTACCAGTAAAGGTGGGGGGGGGGGGGAAGGGAGTGAAAGTCATCCTCTTTTCCAACCTAAAACCCACTCCTGGTTGAAGCGAAAGGGTATGTTCAAATACCCTAACCTAGGTTAGCAAGTCCACCAAATTCTACTATAATCCTGGATAGTGTGCACCGAGCAATCACAATGACCCACAGGCACCAGCATCTACGTAAAATGGAAAGAGGTGAAGAGGAGTTCTGGCTTGTTCCGTAACATGAGTTTTGGGCACACAACTGCTTTTAGTTGTAGAAATATAATGGAAATATAATAAACCGTAAAAAAGTATACTGGTTTTTAAGTTGAGTATGTATGGAGAAGGGTATCATTTTCTATACTTTTCTAGAGCCAATTTTGTATCTGAAATTAGTTGAAATCAAACACAGTTTAAAATCAAAGGAGGCCATCCTCATAGATCAGGCTATTAAAAGAGAACATATCAACAAATTTTGGGAATCTTCTCAGAGCATAAGTAATAGCTAAGGTCAAACTTGGGAATGATAACTCATTAACTAAAATTAGGGTTTCCACTTTGATCTAATATAAAAAAAAGAAGGTAATAGAAAAACATTTTAAGCCTCAGAAGTCAGGGAATTTTTTTTTCTTTTTCATCTCTGACAAAATATTGGGGAAACAGGCATCATTTCCTTTTGAACACAGTTCCTATTCCAAACTCTGATAACCACAAAGTACAGAATAGGTTGGGCGGCATTAGTAACATGAAGAAAACCTTGATCTCATGTCTTTCGTCATTGTTTTTTTATATCTGTTCCAACCATTAATTCAGAACACGTACTTCATTTTAATTTCAGAAAACATAAAAGCTCAAATTTGAAAGCTGAAGTTTCAAAATTTACTTATTAAGAGTAAGTTATTCAGTTATTCAGGCGCCTGGGTGGTTCAGTCGGTTGAGCGTCCAACATTGGCTCAGGTCATGATCTCATGGTTTGTGAGTTCAAGCCCACATGAGGTTCTCTGCTATCAGCACAGAACCCACTTCAAATCCTCTGCCCCCCCTTTCTCTCTGCACTTCTCCAGCTCACAATCCCTCTCAAAAATAAATAAATATTTAAAAATAAAAAGAGTAAGTTATTTAGATTACCACTGGAATGAAAACATGTAATGGAGTGTTCCACTAAGGGAATCATAAAAAAATTTCAAAACAGCTAGTTTGTTTTTAATAAAAACAGAATATAATTCTATAAACATATGCAATCTATTAACCTTTATGATTAACATAAATATTATATTTATGGCACTTTAAGGAAGACATGTTCATATGCTATGTTTGGTAATGCTCATTAGTAGGTAAATGTTACCCACACAGCACAGCATTATATTTAGCATCAAGTGTAGATAGCCTAATTCAAATAAATTCATGTAAATTTAGATCAGTGAGCTCTCCTCCTTGTATTCCTTATTTATTTGTTGGACCATATAATAAAATATTAACACAGTTACTGGTAAAAGTATGGCAACACAAAAATTAATATTGGCTACATTAATCAAAAGTTCACAAAAATAGGGAAGTCAGGAAGTAATTCCCACATTTCCATTCCTCCCTTAATCATGTGAAAATTTTACCTAATGGATATTTTTCCATTTCTCCAAGTATGTTTTCAGCTACCATGAGACATACCAGCAGCACATTAGCCAACTTCTATACGTTTAGGCTCATTTTACAGAAGGATATGCCCACCACACTCGATGTTATTTCCATTAATGAGAATCTTTGACTAAATTTCCTAAAATGATTTATTTGTAAAGAATTTGATATTTCCATTAAATAACTAAATTCCTCACATAGTTTTGGGAGTTACCAAAGTGACGAACATTTTGTAAGTTGGGAAATGTCAGGATATAGAGAGTGTTAACAACAGTGGCATTGAAAATAAATCAAACGACCTGAATTTTCACTCTTACTGAAACAATCAACCAGTTTAGGCGATTTTCTTCCTTGAGTTTAATGAAATACTGAAGGTAACAATTATATAAAGAGTTTACCAAATCTATCTAATATCTTATTATATATCCTGAAATACTATTTTAATCTAAAACTTTCTATTCTTTATTTTAAGAATTTGTGATGGCTCCCAGATTTTAGAACATATTCTTTAATAATGACACAAAACAGGGGTGCCTGGGTGGCTCAGTCAATGAAGCATCTGACTTCAGCTCAGGTCATGATCTCACGGTTTGGGTGTTTGAGCCCCGCATCAGGCTCTGTGCTGACAGCTCGGAGCCTGGAGCCTGCTTCGGATTCTCTGTCTCTCTATCTCTCCCCAACTGGTGCTCTGTTTCTCTGTCTCTCAAAAATAAATAAATGTAAAAAAAAAAAAGAAAAAAAAGAATGACATATAACAAAGATGTGTAAGACTTTATGGCAATAAAGCACTGTATGATAAATCAAGTTTTAGTTACATCAGAAAATATCATAAATTAATATTGTTGCCATTACTTGGCTCAAATATTGCACTGAAGGGACATATTCAAATTGCTCACTTTAGCATGCATTCAATTATAAATGTATAATGTCATCACATAATTATGGCTGTTTTGAATTATGATTCACAGCTGGTATTTCTGGTATGATAAATCTTCCAGAAGATAATCCTGCTTATGGATTAGTGGCTAATTCTGATGGCCATGTACCACCTAAGGAAATTTAAATTAATGTATTCCTGGGGCTTATAAATTTTTGATATTCTTTTATTGAAGAAACATGTAAGTGCCTACAAGGTAAAATATATGAAACTAAGCCAAGTTGTGGTCAAAAGAATAAGTTTAAGGAAAAAAATAATAAAGCTTGATCTACTGAATGTTTCCAAAATGAGTAATAAATGTGTTTTTAAAAAAAGTTTAAGTTTGCACTTGCCTCAAAATTTGTCTTTGAGGGAGCTCATTCTATCCTTCTTCACTCTAAACATACAAATGTACCAAAGGGCAGCAATGACCTCTTCACTGCCAGATGCAGTGGCTTTATCCAGTCCGCATTCTTTTAACTTGTCAGGGGCACATATCAGGGGCACATGGCAAAGTTAAACTTTTTGGAACTATGTCTTCCTTTGGTTTCCAAGATACCACTTTCCTGAATCTCTTCACTCTGCCTATATTTCTGATTGCTCTTTTTAAGAGTCAAACGTTGATAGATCCCAGGATCCTGAACTTGAGAAGCTACTTTCCTCATTCCATTTGCACTCCCTGATGGGGTTTTATGTACTCTCACAGCTCCAACCACCACCTATACTCACATGACTTCTGATCTGTTTTTGGCCAATGCCTTTCCTTGGAATTTCTACTGGGGCGCTGACACCTGGACATCACACATATTATCAGAGAGATCTGAAGCAATCTAGAATAGTTAATGTTAAGAGCATAGATTCTGGAACCAGAATGCCTGGGTTTGAATCCCAGGTCCAATAGCTGTGTGAATGTGAGCAAGTCATTTAAACTCCCTGTGCCTCAGTTTCTTTATCAATAAAATAGAGACCGTCATCATCATCATCATCATCATCATCATCATCATCATCATCATCTACCTAATAAGGCTGCTAGAGGGTGAAATGAGCTTAGAATGGAGCCTGGCACATAATAAGTGTTGAATAAAGTATTTGTTAAATAAATAAGTAACAAAATAATTTAAGACCTTTAAAATACCCCTTATAATCAATCCTCTTATGTACACTTGTATTGGTAAAGCCACATGTCTTGAATACTAATATGGCCATTATATATAACATTTAAAGATTTTATCTCCCGGAAAAGGTGATATCACACTGGTGATATCTCAGCTTAAGGCACTTGAGGGAAACAATAAGCTCATACAGAAAGCTAGATGCTGGCAAGGGTCACTGGTCCTTGGTAAGCAAGAAGAAACAAGGAGGAAGGGAAGGCTAGGTAAGAGTTGATCTGTTTAAGACTCTGCCTAGGATCTGAGTGGTGACCATCAACATCCTGAACAGCACGCCCTGCCCAGCTCCAACAGATAGCTGACATCTAAACTGGGACTTCAGTATTTTTAAAGAGGTTTATAAATCTCAACTTTTCTCTGTTGCCTCTAATCCATGATAACTTTGCCTCTTCCCACATTCTGGTATCCCAAGGCTAGGAAAAACAATAAGGAAGTGAAAGACAGCTACACACTTTAAACGGGTAGAGATAGAGTCTTGTTCACTATACTCTAGCACCTAGCAGAGCGCCTGGCACATGACTGGAGCTCAAGAAATAGTTTTTGACTAAAAAGATAAGTATCAAAAGTGAAGCAGGAAGAAGTCCAATTCCTATTTCTACAGCTCATTCTGTTGACTCTATTTGCCTAAGAAACAACCATATCCCACACGGCACCCACCTCACCCCATCCACACACATTCCAGTAATGCTTAACAGTAGTAGCTGATTTCCCAATCTGTGGTGGGTTCCAAGGGCATCTATTATATCTTCCACTAATTTTCAATATATGAAAAGAATGATATTGGCTCCTTTTTTTAAAGATCTCTTTTGAATTAAACATACCCAACAGGTTGATTTTTAAAAAGTAACCAGAAAGTGACAAAGAGTTTTAATAGAGTACACTAATGAGAAATTATAATGAACTCAGCCAAGAAGCCTAGGTTTTCATGGCTACTTAGTGTCCCACCTTCTTAGCCCTCCTGCTCCCAACATTACCATGTTAACAGTTTATTCATACAGTACTCAAAAAATGCCTGTAGGAAAATACATAAACATTAAAGGAGATGCAAATTTGACATCTGCCACTTCAGTCTTGCAGAATTTTATATTCTCCATCTTAGCTGAATTTGTGATTTTTCTTTAGGTATGAACTGATTCCTTCTAAATAAATACAATGGTTTAAAAATTAGCTATAAAAGGAGAACAAACAGAACAGTAAAAAGCAGTGTTTCAATACTGAAAAATGCCAGTATTATTGCATGACCCTTGATATAAAAATTTTTAAGTCTAAAACAGAAGTATTATATCAGTGGCCTTCTTCATGTGACCTCTGCAGAGGCCACATGAAGAAGTTCTAGTTAATGTGTTCCAGCAAAAAAATAGCAAAGAAGACAGTATTTTAATTACTAAATATGAGATGAAAACAGGTGTGGACAAGAATATTAAATAGAGATCATCACTCAGGCTTCAATTATTAGAGAATGGTGAATAATTTGCCAGCTCTTTTGTTAGTGAAGGGATTTGACAGATATGTGTAAGAGAGTGCATTTGATAAAGATGTGTAAGAAAGGTACTGATCCTTTAACAAAAATAATAAAACACTGAGGCACTCACCAAACTAATTCTTGTCGTTCACTATCAAGCAAAAGATATTGTGACAAGCAAGTGGGTTCTCTGAACCAGTTTCAGTGGAGTAAAACTACTGTTCTTTAGGTGCCTTTTGAACTATCTGAAACATCATCGTCATTTGCTCAACATTGTCATTAAAAGCGACATTACCATCTCATCTTCCAAGAGCAAGGAATGAAGAGGACGGAAAACAATAAGCCAATGATGCTTTTGACCTCCAGAAACTTAGACTTTAATACTGCACACACTCTGCAATTTTGGAAACCTTTATGAGCAAACCAGATCAGCCATTCATCACCTACTAATGTCTTCTTTCAAACAAAGACATTCAAAAACCAATTCAAAATTGGTTAATGAGTGACAGAACAACAACAAACTCAGACAAGACTGATGGAAAACCAAAACGATCAACAAACAAAAACTAACAACTGATTAAATTTGAAACTGTTTTATGCCATCAAGTGTGTGTATGTTAAGTGAAATAAATGATGATCATTTTGAAGTGTGGATAGCACATAACTGACAATGCAGGATGCTATCTGATTATAATTGTTTTATCATTTATTTATACTCTACCTTGACTTAAAGCAGCTTACAGAGATGTGAATAATATAATGAGAAAAAATAATTTAAAAGTGAGAAAAATAAGGTAGAGAGAATATAAACATAGAAAAGTATGAAGGAGACAGCAAGTGAGATTAATATATAAATTGTTGTAATGAAATCCTGCTAGAAGGAAGTGCTAAAAACAACTCACAAGCTGTACCCTCAGCTTTCAGACACAAAGATCACAGCAGCTGTAAGGTCAAGCAAAACCTGCTTCTCTGCAGAAGCACAACTATTTGGCTTACTAGTTAGCCTACTTGGCCGAAGCAGCAAGAGTCATTCTTGATTTTTCCTTTTCCCTCACATTCCACGTTTTCCATTAGTAAACTCCATAGGTTTTACTGCCAAAATATATCCTCAAAATATGCCCACTCTTCTCCATTTCCAGTGTTGCCACCCTAATCCACTACACTACCCTCTCTAATTTAGATTATTCAGAGGCCTCCTGTGTGGTCTCCCTACAATTTATTCTCTACATAGCAGACAAAAGAGTCATTTAAAGACACCAATCTAATCTTGTCACTCATCCATATAAAACATTCCATGGCTTCCTATTGTACTTTTAATCAATTGCCACCCCTCACCATGAGTTTTGGTCATCTGGACACGGACTACCTCTTTGAACTCTTCTATGACTCTCCCTCCGGCCTAGCATTCCCCAGCATATTTGTTCTCTTCTTCAATAGATGACAAGTTCATTCATGCTTCGAGGCTGTTGCTCTTGCCTGGAACACTCAGTCCTTAACCTTTAGCATGACTAACACTTTTTTGTCAGGGCTCACTTCAAATACTGAGAACTTCACTAAAAACCCAAAGTAAATGTGCACGCACACACACAGACACGCACACAAGTAGTCAAATAACCCAGTTTTATTTTCTTCACAACACTTCTAAATATAATTATCTTATTTATTTCCTTGGCCATTTGTTTGTTATCTGTCTCCCTGCTGTCAACTAAAATGTACACTTGCTGTGAGGACAGAATTTGTCAGCCCCATAACATGAAGTCAGAGCTCAACACAATGAAAATTCCAGACACTAAGATCAAGAGAAACTTCTCCACAATAAATGACAGGCTTTTTTTCTCTTAAAATATAGGCCATCATTGACATGACCATTTATATTTCAATAAAAGCAACTGTATAGGAGGGGTGAATGCCAGTGAATGTATTACCAGCATTCAGCTCCCTGTGGTCTGATATAATCAATGTGTAGATCTTAAGAGTGTATAAAAGGATCGTTGAACTTCATATTCTTCACAAACTCCTGCTTCTCTCAGCCAGGATTTTTAAAGGAGGAGCAATGAATTTGAAAATCTGCTTACTATGAAAAGTTGCTACTTTAGGCAGCCAAGGTATGGCAAATACGGTGCATTAATTAGTCCATCCTAATGGAAAAGTAGAAAATAACCTACCTTCACTCCATTCCTACCTGAACCAAGGCCCCAACAAATAGATTTTATAAGAAGGCAATTTTGGAAAGATTTTCAGCCAAGATCACACTGTGATTTCATGCTTTGAGGTCATGCCTCTGTGACAAACACAAAGCAACACAAGATAAATATGAGAAGAGCAAATTAAAAAGAAATTCCTGTGTTAAAAAAAATCAACATCTCAACATAAGTCAACCATCCTAACCCTTCCACCTATACAAAGCATCTCTACTCCAAAAATAATAAACTGCACAGCTTACATATAAGTGGAGCCCCTTTTGAGTTGTCTGGAACAGCCTCCAAGAACAGAAACACCAAGGAGTCAAGGAGCCTGAGGCTCCGGACTGCTGGCCTCCAGATCCAGAAGCACATAAAGGCAGCTGGGAGTTACAAACTGCGTGACCCAGAAAGCAGGCTGGAGGCAGTGCAAATTACTAGCCAGACAGCAAAAATGGTGGGGATATAGAGTAGGCAGAATATAATGGCTCTCTAAAAAACATCCATATTCTAATCCTTGGAACTGTGAACATGTTATATGACTTGGCAAAGGGGAATTAGGTTGCACACAGAATTAAAGCTGTAATCAGAAAACCTCAAAATAGAGAAATTATTTTGGATTACCCAGTGGGCCCAATGTAATTACTATGGTCCTTAAAAATAGAAGCAGGAGGCAGAAGAGCCTGTGACAAATTGATGCTTTATAAGAAGTCTGGTGAGGCCATTGCTGGCTTTGAAGATGGAAGGGGGTCACAAGCCAAGGATGCAAAGAGCCTCTAGGGGCTGGAAAAGCCAGGAAACAAATTCTCCTATAGAGTCTACAAAAGGAACACAACCCTGCAAACACCTAGATTTTAGCTCATAAAATACATGTCAGACTTCTGACTATAGAACTGTAAGATAAAAAAATCTGTGTTGTTTTAAGCCACTAAATTTGGGGTAATTTGCGACAACAGCAATAGGAAACTAATACAGATTGTAATTAAAACCTCTCACACAATAATGCAGGCAAAAATATCAAAATACATTTTAAAATAATAAGGATAAAAAAGAAATCAAATAAAATAACATTGGAGAGAAGTAGTCACCAGAAAAAAAATATTAGTATAATCTAAAATGACTTGAAAATAAGGACAGTTTTTAAATAAAAAAGATAAGAGAAAGAAAATAAGGATAGTGTTTGAATCAAAAAGATGAAAGAATAAGTTCATATGATGAAGCATAAGAAATTTGAAACAGGCAGAAATTAAAGAACACCATGTACACATTTTAAAAAACTAGAAATTTGGAAATGAAAATGTGACATAAAATAAAATAAAAATAGATTGAATAACCTGTACACTTACCATATAATCAAAGAAAGAATGGAATGCGTTTCAAATAGAATTGAGAAAAGAATTCATTTCTTTCAGAATGCATCCCAGAAAGATAATGCAATAGGAATGTGACAAACCATTTAAAGGACATGGAGGGGAGCCTGGGAAGGTCCAACACACATGCAACAGAAGTTATACAAGGAGACAAAAGTGAGGAAGGTAAAGAAAACAAACATCAGAAGAGATAATGGATAAGAAGTCTCCACAACGGAAGGTTATGTGGGAATTTATACACTGAGGATCAAACAAGAAACCAAAAAAATAAATCAACCTGTAGAATCATCGAAGATGGTTATATGTCAAGATAAAGACAGAAGCTTAAATGCTTCCAGAAAGAAACAATCATCTATAGAAGATGATGATTAGACCAGGAACAAATTTCTCATTAGCAACAGATTACAGAAGACTATTAAATATTACCTTCAAGATGTTGAAGGAAATAGAACGTTACAGCACTTAAACTAGTGATCAAGAATGAGTCAAGTAAAGGATGAATACCAGGCAGAGATGGATTTAGCATAAAGTAATGAAATGTAAGCATCAGTTTCCTCATGTGCACAGGCACCTACCCTATGATGCTGGGAGTTGTTGGAACTTGCAGAGTGTTCCAGACAGACAGGGCAATACATGTTCATGAGACAATTCTGGAAAACTGCCTACAGAGATTTCAGAAGGAAAGAACCTGAATTTCCAAGGCTTGAGTGATTATTTGGTCTTCTTTTCTTATTCTAAAAACAAAACAAAACAAAACAAAACAAACAGAACAAACAAAAAACACTGTTCCATTCCTAATTCCGTATTTTATTAAAATAAGGGCCCAAAGTGATTACCTGTAGGCTCCATAAAACCAGAGCTGCCCTTGACTTCAGCAAAAAGAAAAGTGAACCCAGAGAAAGTAAAAGTAGTAATCATAAACACAGATATCAGTAAAGTGTTTTCAAAGGCTTAACTGATAATAGGGAATTAAAAATAAGTAAATTTTGTATTTAAACAAGAGGGGTCAAACTATTCTAACTGATATTAACATGAGTGGTTTAGAGGTACTATGTGCCCTTGTAAAGAAGACGACAGTGTAAGTGTGGAGAATCACTGTCCTCAAAAGCATACGTTTATAATTTATATAACCAAAAAAAAAATCTAGGACAGTTTTTGGATGTGGTAGCTATTAACTGAACCTTTTTATAATCTGGGAGTAGCGAAGAATTGCTCCCTTTACAAATGAGATTGTTGGCTCTGCATCCAATCAAACTGGGTCACACTCTTAGGGCTGGCAATGGGGAATGGGTTAGCGAGGCTCAGCTTCTGCCATCAGGAGAAATCCTTAAATCCCTCAGAGGGTAAGACATTTTCCCTTAGTCCTTAGTCTGCTCAGGATGATACTAGCTGCTCAGTAATATGAAGCATCACCAGGACCCACTCAGAGAATAGCCTGAAAGCCCTTCACATATTATGTGGAGGAAGTGTTTCATAGAACAGAGTCATATGGTAACTACTTTTCAAAGTTAATGTCATTCAATAAAAAAGACACTGGACTGGTAAATAGGAGAAACTTAGCTTTTCCTCACACTCTTTTACATCTGCTACAATCTTTTTTAATGTAGATTGTTATTCCTGCCTAGAAAAGGAAATGAAGGCACCTACCTCAGAGGAAATAGTATAAAATAAACTAAATCAGAATCATAAACTAAAGTGAGCCTAGCTCTTCAGAGAATATACTCCATTCGCCATTTAAGAGGTATATAGAAAATGTGTGTGAAATGACGTACTAACAGATAACAATACGTTACCAGTGTTGAGATTACATTTAAGGCTCTCTCCTCTGTGGACTGCTGATCAGTTTAAGAGGAAAAGGGATATAGTAGGGTTATGTTTCTCTCTGCCTGAGGACAGTGAAGAAACCTACAGAATCCAATTTCAAAAAGAAAGAACAAGAGAGCAAGCAAGTGTTCACTGCCTAGTGAGCCACTTTTCCTAGTGGTCGTATTAAAAAAAAAAAAAAAAGATAGATATTAAGCATTCTGTATTCACCACTGTCTTAGCATTTCATCATCATGAACTGGAACAGCCCGTGAGTGCCCTGAGACCAGGGGATATGTTTAGTCATCAGTTGTATCCCCAGTACCTACCATGGATACATGATACATAGAAAGTGCTAATAATACTGGTAGAATTAATGAACAAAGGGAACCAAATGTGTATAAAGTTAGAAAATCCATGATAAGGAAGGGTAACTGCTGACTACAATATATACAACTAAAGATGATTCTTTTAAAATTTTTTTTTCAACGTTTATTTATTTTTGGGACAGAGAGAGACAGAGCATGAACGGGGGAGGAGCAGAGAGAGAGGGAGACACAGAATCGGAAACAGGCTCCAGGCTCTGAGCCATCAGCCCCGAGCCTGATGCGGGGCTCGAACTCACGGACCGCGAGATCGTGACCTGGCTGAAGTCGGACGCTTAACCGACTGCGCCACCCAGGCGCCCCTAAAGATGATTCTTGAGCTAATTCAAAGGAGTATCTAAAAAACCCTGGCAACATCTATAGTCACCGGTCAGTGCTACTTTATGAGATGCCAAGGAGTTCAGTAAGAGAGACTGTTACAGTGACTAGGAAGCAGGGAAGTTCACAGCCAGGGAACCAGATCCCACCACTTGTTGTCAAAAGTCTTCACAAGAAAGTATTAGTGAACCAAAAGATACTCATTCTCTATAGCTTCCTTATAAACAGAATAGATAGATAACACACATTAATAATTAATTACATGTTGAGTTAGAATGCTTAGTAAATTAAATCATAAATCCCACTATTTAGAAACCACTCAATAACTGACTAAAGAACTAATAAATAATTAAGTCACCAGTTTCATGAAAGCCTCCATTTTTTAAGAACAATATCAGCTTTTCAGTTTCTCTGAAGGAGTGGTTGGTAATCCTGGCTGCACACCAACCTGAGCCCCAAACTTTCCACTTGGATTGATACGAGCAGAAGTATTCTTCAAAGCCCCCAAATGATTGTAATGCAGCGATCCCCAAAACTATCTGTACCATAGAATTAGCTGGGAATCCTTTTGAAAATTCCAAACCCGGGCCACACTCCTGGATAACTAAATCACCCTCTGGAAGTGGGGCCCAGGCATCAGCATTTCATGAAGCTTCCTGGGGAATTCCAATGTAGAGGCAAATTTGGAAACCACTTACCTAAAGGGCCTGAGTCTTGGTGAAACTTTTTAACCATGAAACCACTAAACTGTAATTGATCAGAGATCCACTATGCCCATAAGTAGGAATGCTAAAGACAAGATCCCAGAGCAACTGATGGAGTTAAGAAACGTACTACCTCTCAAGTGTCACAGAGAAATATTTTTATGAGGTTTCAGTGAAAGAGATGGAAAAGAACCTTCATATACAGAATTACTCTAAATGTTCCTGAGACTTATTTAAGTACAGACAAAATAGGCATGCTCAGCATTTTATTGAAACATAAAGCAACTGTTCTTCATTCAAGTCTGAAAAGTCAGGACATACGTCTGAGGAATATTTTGCCAGTTCCCATATGGTATTTCTTTAGCGATTTGCAAATGGGACTCAAATGTTAATGTCCATCCAAGGAAAAAGAGAGGAGACAGAGAGGATAGCCAGTATCAGAGAAGATAACAAAAGCAACAGGAAAATGAAATGCAGGTGTATTTTACTTTGCAAATTATCTGGTTATTTCACTTAGGACAACAATGAATTAGCACTGACAATGACCTTGAGGTGGGAGCTAAGTGACTAGTCCCTTTGTTAAAAGATCCTCAGTGACTCTTTTCCTTATTTAAGGAAACCATGAGGCACAAAATGAGTTGGGATAACACTGGCCAGAACTCCCTTCCCAGCTTTTGAGAATGGTTTTGCAGATTAGCTCACGATACCCAACCCCTAAACTCTGCAATATAGGATTGTTCCAACTTCCATTTAAACTGACAACTGCCCCACAGCATAGAACCCAAGTAACTGCACCTTCTTGGGTTCACTCAGATTTGAGACTTTCATCCTTTCTATTCCATGTGTGAAAAGAGAACATAGCTTTTTATTTTTTTAAGTGACTATGGTAATCTCGAAAATTACCATTGGGTAATTACCACTGGGAAAATACCATTGGGTAGAGCTATGTACTGAAGTCAGTTTTTTATTAAAATATACTTCTCTAGATCATTTATCTGATCAGTTATAAGTATTAGTAGCTAAAAATGCTGCTGCAGTCAGCACATGATACAGCAACCTGATTCAAGGCCCGTTCTTCTATAGTGACTCTATGAGCTGTGCCCCCTGAGACGAGCGGTAATGCCACGGAAGGGTATCAGAACATATCCAAATACCAGATACATCGGTTAGAAATCTAAGAAAAATCATCTACTAAGTGGACTCAGAGTTGTTACACTGGCATTTTCCCAATCACTAGCAGAGACCATCTTAAATATATACCATTACATCTGATACCCAAATACCTCCAGGGCCTCTTTTAAAATCACAATATTAAAGAAGCTGCTCTGTTTAAAATTTAGGACATTGATTTTTATGATACTTCTAAAAAGTGTTATGGGATATTATGACTTCTGTCCATAATTAAGTGGCTTTATATTCCCTTTAAAATTCTGATAACTGATTACTCTCAGTAAGAAGTCAAGTCATTTCCTTAGAACATCATTTCCCTTTGATTCACCTAAATTCTACATTACTTACTGAATTTTCTTTCTTTGTAAAATAGTGTGTAAAAGGGGATATTAAATTTGGTCTCTTTGTCCCAATTTACCTGAAGCCCCAAAAGGTTGAGAACAAAAGTTTTCCAAGTAAAGTACTTCTAAAACGAATGCCGAAACACAGGCAAAATGCTGGCTCGCTTGTACAGGACTTGCAAAGGGCGAGGTAAAAAAAGTTTTCTGGTTTAGCTTCCACTTCAAGGATATGAAGGTTTCATCTCTTTGGAAAAACAGCTCCTTGGGGAAGTTTATTAAAGGGCTGGGAATCAAAGCAGCCATTGGAACATGCCATTTGGGATCACAGTGGACCCAGTGGCTAGATCTCCACCTAGAAATCTGAGGAATAGAACTCATCTCCTAGACAAAGGTTTGAGTTTTGAGTTCCCCCTGGGCCAGATGTGAGGAAGATGGATAAGAAGGGCCAGGGTACATTTTCAAATTTGAGATTTATTTCTTTCTAATTATGGCATTAAGGTAAGTGATTTTGCTCCAAAACAGTTTCATTTTTAGGAATGAAGTGTGTAATAAGCATTCAATAAGTTCTTGGACAATCCTGGATCCACGCAAAAAAACCTGTCTCTAA
The DNA here is from genome assembly GCF_018350155.1 of Leopardus geoffroyi. Taxonomy (NCBI): domain Eukaryota; kingdom Metazoa; phylum Chordata; class Mammalia; order Carnivora; family Felidae; genus Leopardus; species Leopardus geoffroyi. Next base: position 130,291,389 of record NC_059331.1, read on the forward strand.
TTTACCCCAAAGCTTTCACTGTACAGAATTTGATGTTGCTGGAGGCAGTACAGCAAAGAACCTGACATATTGTGAAGCTAAATTCACCATATTTTAAATTGTTGCTCTGTCATTTCTGGTTTCTAAAACTTTGGTATAAATTCAATTAACCTCTATGTGCTCAGCTCTCCCATCTATAAAATAGGGATGATAAAACCTATTATTAATAATAAAAACAGGGGCACCTAAGTGGCTCAGTCAGTTAAGTGTCTGACTCTTGATTTGGGCTCAGGTCATGGTTTCATGATCATAAGATCGAGCCCCATGTTGGAGCTCTGGGCTGGACATGGAGCCTGTTTAATATTCTATCTCTCCCTCTGCCCCTCCCCAATTCACACCTGCGCTCGCTCTCTCTCTCTCTCTCTCCCCTCCCCGCCCCCCCAAGGGAAAAAAAAAAAAGAAAAAAGAGAAAGAAAAGGAAAAAAAACAAAAGAAAAAAACAAAAGAAAACAATAAACCCCGTATAAAGTTTCTGCATCATAGCACAAGGTACCGAAAATTGTAGTCCACCCTCTGTCCCTTCCTTCCTATTGATGAGGTCTTTCTTTTTATTTATTTATTTATTTATTTATTTATTTATTTATTTATTTTCAACGTTTTTTTATTTATTTTTGGGACAGAGAGAGACAGAGCATGAACGGGGGAGGGGCAGAGAGAGAGGGAGACACAGAGTCTGAAACAGGCTCCAGGCTCTGAGCCATCAGCCCAGAGCCCAACGCGGGGCTCGAACTCACGGACCGCGAGATCGTGACCTGGCTGAAGTCGGACGCTTAACTGACACAGTCTGGTTTAAAGTGAAAAACCTTTTTCTGCTTTTTGTCTGGCAGATTTCCAGCCTCCTTAGAGTAATGTTGCCAGATTTGTGAATTATCTACTATGTGTGGATTTGAGTAGTTGAAGTCTCAGTTTTATAGATGACTCAATGTTGGGCCTAATTACTGCCTAACTAGGGATGCAAGCCTAAAAAATACATCCTTTTGGGTTCAACCACATTTGTGCTTACTGTGTACAATATCCTTTCAAAAGTATTTTTTTAGTCCCTAAAACATGCCTTGTGGCATTCATGGGATAGCTCTAAACTATATCGGGAGGCACCTGGGTGGCTCCGTAGGTTAAGCATCTGACTTCAGCTCAGGTCATGATCTCATGGCTGTGAGTCCGAGCCCCACATTGGGCTCTGTGCTGACAGTTCAGAGCCTGGAATCTGCTTTGGATTTTGTCTCTCTGTCTTTCTCTGCCCCTCCCCTGCTCACTCTCTGTCTCTCTGTCTCTCTGTCTCTCTGTCTCTCTCTCTCAAAAACAAATGAACATTAAAAAAATAAAATAAAAAATGGGTTAATTGAAACACACCGGATACATTCAAGTTGTTTTAGTGATCAGGCCTCTTGTCTGGAAAACTTCAGTGAAAGCAAATGAGCTGATTACAGGAAAAGAAATTAACAAATGAGAAAGCTGACTTAAGAGTTATTGGAAACAATGGATGAAAGAAACATATTCAGCATCCTACGAAGGGAGAATGTGGGATAGTTTCTGGGGTTTTTTTTTCTTTTTTTTTTTTTTACTTTTTTTTTTTTCAACGTTTATTTATTTTGGGGACAGAGAGAGACAGAGCATGAACGGGGGAGGGGCAGAGAGAGAGGGAGACACAGAATCGGAAACAGGCTCCAGGCTCTGAGCCATCAGCCCAGAGCCCGACGCGGGGCTCGAACTCACGGACCGCGAGATCGTGACCTGGCTGAAGTCGGACGCTTAACCGACTGTGCCACCCAGGCGCCCCTGGGTTTTTTTTTTTTTTTTTTTCTAATGATCTAAGTATTTTTATATAACTCCTCCACTTGAAACACAAAGGCAAAGAGAGGCTAGCACATGACTGTTCATTTCTAGTTTGTCAGCATTTTTACTAAAATCATGCTTTGTTTTTCTCTTATGTCACTAAGTTATTTTGTTTCTGAGGCCACAGTATATTTCCTCTGGGAAGCCTGAGAAAGGCTCCAGGGAACATTCCTGAGTAAATGCATCTAGTGAATGGAACACAGGACAAAGAAACCTGGGATCAGTCTTGGTTCTGTGTATTCTGAAGAGTCATGTCTATTCTTATTATCATCAGGAAACATTTCTAAAGTGTTTTGAAATCCTTAAATAAAAAATATCCTATAAATATAAGGCTGCTTATTTCTGTATAAAAATTCTCAGAGATTTATTAAAGCTCACACTCCCATACTTACAAAATCTCTTGGGGAAAATAAAAGACATTTGAGAAGTGTCTACCTTTTGAGACAAAGGTTGGATGTTACATGAAAAGTAAATTTACTTTGTGACTAATCACAGTAGTGTAAAAAAAAAAATCTTCGAAGTAGTCATATATTGAAATGCCTTTATTTTGAAACCTTAGATTGTACCAGTTTAAGAAGAATCATGACTAATTATAAGTGCTGCTTTTTTAGAACAGGTAATAAAGAATATTGGTGTTACTAGCTCACAGAGAAAGGAGAGATTTTATAGTCTTGTTCCCCCTTCTGAACAGGTGTTTGATAACCAGTTTAAGTTTGGGTTTGGTCATCACCCCTGTTCTTTCCCTCTCCTCCTAATGGCATCTTTCCCCCCATACCACAATTCAGCATCACATAAGCTGAACTCTGTAGCAGAGAGCAGACAATAACCTATAGTCAAAAAAGAATGTTAAGAGATACATCTGGATAGGAGACTCTACTCTGTGTAAAATGTAGCAAATGATCTTCTGATAAATAGGTGTATCTCTGTTGAATCAATTCTACAAGACTTAGCAGGAGGGGACTGTATCAGATTATAGAATATTAAAACCCCTAATTGCTAAACAAATTAATCATGTTGTATTTGGTATTTTAATTGAAATTAATCAAGGTCTTTATGGTAGTAAGGTAAGGTAATCCAGGAAAAAAACAAATCATTTCCAAAAAGAAATTAGATTTATATGAATCATTAGTAAGAGAAGAATCAATGAAGTGGTAATTTGCAATAAAAGGAAAGAAAAAATGAGTCACTAGGGAAAGAAGCAAATCAGTGCACTAAAATCTTTAAAACCACCATCTTCTTTATTAAAACATATTTTTAAGACTACACTTAAAAAGAAATCTATTTGATACATTTCAACATATAGGCACTTAAAATTCATCAACATACAGATATATCAAATGTTTTTTTAATCTATGCCTGAGAGAAGATTTTTTAATTGTTTGTTTTGACTTTTTAAATGTCCTTTTCTCTCTTTCTGCTAGTTTTTAACAATGACAAAACTTCACTGTCTTGAAGACATTCAGAAATACTTCATTTTGAAGAAACTATCCAAAGGCTATCAACTGGCACATATGCTTGGCATCAGGGCACACCAAATGGCTCAATTAAACCGTTTGTAGTCTTTGCAACACGCGATTTAAATGTACCCAAGAAATGTCAGATGGCTCCTCATGCAGAATTATCTTTACCAATGAGCTGTGCCTCAGGAACTGAGCACATAAATCCCTGCAGAGGTTTGTCTCAGACATACACTGGAGGATGTTAGTCACTACAGAAGAGAGGAGGCTTTTCAAGCTGAACACAATGATGGTAAATGCCTTCTTCTGGCGAGGTGCTGCATCCAGAGGAAAATGAAACCACCAGCACCCCTTTCTGTTGGAAAGAATATTCCCCACATCAGGCCCTTAAAAACAACAGCAAGAGGAAAACCTCTATAATTTTTCCTTTCTCTAGGAGACAATAATTCTTCAATAGTGCAGAAAAAGTCTTCTCAAGGTGATGAATTTGAAGGATAAAATAGCAAAGGCAGAAGAGAATTATTAGTAAAGTGACAGGCTCAATGTAGAGCTTCTTCACTTGAAAAACAAAATATAGCAATAAATTAACAGGAACTGAAACAAATGGAGCTAGGTCACAAGGGGCCACCAAGAGAAGTACTGACCCTACCCTCACTCCTTCCTCCAGGCACTGAGGTGGTCTATGCTGGCATGTGGTTCTAGGCCTGGAAGCTCCCGCTTCAGAAGGCAAAGGCTCTAACAGCATCCCTGCCCTTACTTCCTCTTGGGAAGTTCCTCTCTGGTACTAAGATACCACTTGGATTCCAAACACTGACTTGTTCATAAGCCCTTGCCTGGGCCTCTGCTCTCCTCTACACTGTCTGCCTTTCTGTTGGGTGCTGGTTCCAATTCTGTTCTGACCCCTGCCTGCCTTAGGGAACCACTCAACTGCTTTCTTGAATTGGATGCTTGGAAGGGAGCTCTCTGCCCCTCTGCACTAGCGCCATTATTGTCCATGGTAGAATGTATAGCAATGACTAAATGAAAACCATCCACTAGGCTTCAAAGGATAGAGTGAGCCGAGGAAGGAGGGAATTCAGGGGAGAGAGGGGAATGAGTTGCAAGCCTATACACACCGGCCTAACCAGCAGACACATATATTTATTTAAATGTGCCTTATTATTATTTGAGGATATGATGGGAGAATTCTGGCAGCTACAACATGCTAATGCCAGAAATTTAATAGATTGATGTATATGTGGCAATCACATACTGAAGCTAGTGCATTCGAATTGGTACATTTAATAAAAACTTGTGACATTTAACTGTTTTTTGATATTCTGTATGATTTAGGTTTTATCAATTAAAGTCTAAATTATCAATAAATTATGTTATTTGAAATTCATCTCTGGGGCTCCTGAGTGGCTTAGTCAGTTAAGCGTCTGACTTTGGCTCAGGTCATGATCTCATGGTTCGTGGGTTTGAGCCCCGCATCGTGATGGCTCTGTGCTGACAGCTCAGAGCCCAGAGCCTGCTTTGGATTCTATGTCTCCCTCTCTCACTGTTCCTCCCCTGGCTTGTGCTCTGTCTGTTTCTCTCTCTCAAAAATAAGCATTAAAAAATAAATAAACTAAACTAAACTAAAATAAAATAAAATAAAACAAAATTCAATCTCTAATTTTATATTTAAAGATGTACTTCAGGGTAAGCTATTTATTTATTTTAAAAAAATGTCTCTGAGAATAGTCTTGACTATTTAGCATAGCATAGCATTTAACAGAATTAATATTATTAATGAAAATCTTCTAGTAAAAATAAAGTGGATAACACTAATGTAGGTTTTATCATCTATAGCATATTCAATTATGCAAAACACTACACTAATGGAATTCTGTCAGCCATATAAGCCTGGGCAATAGCATCGATGATTTTGCTCAATGCTATCTTCTTCCTGACTCTTTAGCCTGGAGCCAAGATGAAGCCGGAGATATGAAAGGAGAAGAGAGGGAAACCCTTATACTTGCATACTATATTTATTGGAAAGATACTCATAGGGGTAAATACCTCTAAGGATGTTGATAAATCAACACTGTTCCAAATAGCCTTAAATTCTAGATACTTAAAATGTCTGATACAAAGCCCTTTCATGATAATTATACCAGAATCCCAAATCTACATAATAGAGTTTATCACATTCAGCTGGATTTCACTTCTAGATGTAATCACCTTGAATTCTTTCATTTTTGCTCTGAGACATCATGTTTCCAAATTGTAAATAACGTTCTTTTTTGAGTTCATAAAGGACATGACATTTGGCTTCCGGTGATAGTAACTAATTTAAGAATGCTCCCTCATGCATCACACTTCCCCTTCGCTGCATTTCTCAGAGGCTGCTTCCCACATTTGATTCACTGGCTTGGGCTTTCACCTCTTGCAGGCTGATGTCTTCCATGACATAGGCATTAGCCATCTGCCTCCTCCACCTCTCCGGAAGACTGGAGACACTTAAACTGCTTTGAGTTAATCATCCTCAGAGAATAAAAGGTGATACCAAGTTGGTCTTAAAGTAATAGTCATTTTCAACTGTAATTCTTATTTGTCATAGTATAATGCCAAAACAAGTCTCACCAAAAAGAAATGCAAGGATCTGTATGACAAATAAAAGTGATCCCCTGGTTAATATCCAATGGATATTTATTTTAAGGAGGGTTTAACAGCATTTATCATTCATAAGAGTCTACAAACATATGATGATGATGATGATGATGATGATGATGATGATGATGATGATTGGAGAGAGATCATGAGCAGGAGAGGGATGGTGGGATAGGGAGAGAAAGAATCTTTTTTTTAAGTGTATTTATTTAATGTGAGAGAGAGAGAGAGACAGAGAGTGAGGCAGAGGGGGAGAGGGAGAGAGGGAGGTACAGAATTACAAGCAGAGCCCAATGCAGAGCTTGAACTCCCAAACAGCAAGATCAAGACCTGACTTGAGATCAAGAGTCAGATGCTTAACTGACTGAGCCACTCACGTGCCCCGGGAGAGAGAGAATCTTAAGCAGGCTCCAAGCCCAGCACAGAGCCTGACACTGGGCTCAATCTCATGACCATGAGACAGTGACGTGAGCTTAAACCAAGAGTCGGATGCTCAACTCACTGAGCCACTGAGGCGCCCCAGCCTGCATACATATTAAATGGAAATGAATAAATGACCACCTGTAAGACAAGGTTTTCAGTGAAATAACACCTGTCAGTGGCACTAATATCCTTAAATCTAATCAATGAATCTTCTGGGATCATGAATGTTAGGTTTAACTCTTTGGTCAAACTCTCATCAGTCAGATGCTCATTAAACATTATTGGTTGCTTTCAAGCCAAATGAAATGTCACACTTGATTATTCAGCAATTAAAAACAGAATCAAATAATCATTATAAAAACTTCCTTTCTTAATATAAAACATGTGATCATTGTAAAACATTTTTATCCATAAAAATTTCCTCAGTTGTGTGTATATATACGTATGTATTTGTGTATGTGTGTGTGTGTGTGTGTATATATATATATATATATATGATTTATTTATATATAATTGTATATACATGTATAGGTATACACCATTATATGTGTGTGCATATTATATGTGTTCTAAATGAAAGATTATTCAAATTTTGTTCTATACACTCTTCAGCAGATCTCTCACCATTACAACATATAGGCCAAAGGTAACTAACATTTCCATTTCTAAAAAAGGCAGACATTTGGTCAACTAGAAATTATAATGTCTTGAATTGCTATAAACTCATAAAGTTATCTACTTTCTTCTACAAAGCCATATAAAAGTAGATGCAGGGATCTGAGAGGGAGAATAAAGCCAAATCCTTTCTAACTTAGGTTATCACTAAAGTCAAAGCTTATTTCCAGTTATGAGTCCAAAAAAAAAAGACAATTAATAAAAATATACCTATAAAAATTGACACCAGGACCATACAACATTATAATGTGTATTTCAGACTGATTTCTGAAATGTGCTGGCAAGCCTATCTGAAATAATTCAAACTTCATGCATAAAAGAACAAATAGTTCTTGTAAAGAACAAGCTTAAACTAAGAAGAGTTCTTGGTGTTTGTAGGACACAGTATGTTTCCATTAAATATGAACTCAGAACTGAATTGCATATAATCTTACAATTCAAGAGAACATGATTCTTTTTTTTTATTTTATTTTTATTTTTTTTTAACATTTATTTATTTTTGAGACAGAGAGAGACAGAGCATGAACGGGGGAGGGTCAGAGACAGAGGGAGACACAGAATCCGAAACAGGCTCCAGGCTCTGAGCCGTCAGCACAGAGCCCGACGCGGTGCTCGAACTCACGGACCGCCAGATCGTGACCTGAGCCGAAGTCGGCCGCTTAACCGACTGAGCCACCCAGGCGCCCCAGAACATGATTCTTTATGTTATACATTTTAAAACAATTAAGTTCTTAGCATCTATGAAAATGAAACAACTAAGAGCAAAGAATATATCTAGAGTTCAGTTGGCTATACTACATCTAACACGTCTGTCTTAAATATGATGCTTTAAAAACCTCCAAAATACAACAGCATTTTGAAACCCAAGAATAGTTATCCAAAATATTCCCTGACCATCAGAGAAGTTACCAAAGTCAAAGGGATACACTCACCTTCAACAAATGACCCAACATACATTGACTTAAACCTTAGTACCAAATTTCTGCTTTAAAAAAAAAATAAGCCTTTGAAAATCAAATGGAATAATGGAAATAATTTGATTTTTCTTAAAGAAAAATGCACTGTATTTTCTCACCTTGCTGCTTTATCACCATGTTTCTTCCTCCTTTACACCCTTCTCATATTTTATCAGTGGTAGTTAAGTAGGCAATAGCTTAGCCATAGAAAGCAGGGCCATAAACTGAAATGAAATTAAGCATGTTGCTTAAAGTTATTTGAACTTATATGCTTATGTATGGATTATGAAAAACTTAAGCCTTCTCTAATTGTTCCAGGGCAAATTAAGCATTTTCTCCTCTACAGGAGGAGAAAATTTTGCACTATCCACTATGATAGTCCATAGTACCCAGCTTTAGTTGCCTAAAATATTTATTGACAGACCTATCTCCTCTGCTGGATGACATACTTCATGACAGAAGACTACCTTATCATCATCCCTGTTCTCCCAGTATATAGAAAAGTGGCTAGAACATACAAGGAACTCACTAAATGCTCAAGGAATTTATTTCATATATTTTGACACAGATATTTGTCACTTACATATTCTGCTGACCAAGTGGGACAGGCATTAAGCTAATGCTCAAAATTTTAGCGGATGACCACAGAGTGAATTTTCCCCAAGGGTAACCTTAATATCCTCACCTTTTCATGCTAGTGACTTTAAGGGTCAAAATTATAGTCATCTGTTGCCATAAGAAGGTAGAAACTTTTCATTCCGGGCATGTACATATAAATATACTTCTGACTCTACAGCATATGGTAATAACTTTAAAATTAAATACCTAATTGTGAAAAAAGAGCTGTTCTTGCCAGAATCCAAGTCCTGTGAAAGTAGCCAATGCTGTCTCATTAGTTAGTAAGCTAATAGAAACTTTGCCAGCATTTCTTTCAGTGTCTAGAAAGCACAGTCTGCAATGTGCCAAGTATTCACTGATTTATTTTTGTAAATAGTGGTGTAATAAACCCAAGGAAGCCAAAAAAGCAAATTTTTTAAAAATAAATACTCATTTGCTATCAAGATGGATATGACCTTTTTACCTAAGCCTATTACTGACAATTCAGAAAGACTATGTGGGATAGACATTCATTTATCTTAACTACATTTGTAGGTACTACTACAAGTCAAGTTTTAAAATGTTCTCAATTTTGCATTCCTGTGGCTTTTATATAAGGAATCACATTATTTTACCTATATACCTTATTATTTTCTGACCTTTCAGAAAAATCTGATAATATAAATCTGCAAAGTGAAATAATGCTCAAGAATTCCACTTTTCTCCCTCAGCATGCCTGCATATAACCTTCAACTTTACATTAATTGTATTACATGGAGATTCTAGGAAAAGACACCGTAGTAGGGTTCAGGACTAGACATGCTTAGGAGTTTAAGCTGCCCTTTGGAATCCTTAGGAGTTCCTGAAGCACTTCCTGGCTGTAAGACTTTGGGGCAAGTTACCTCAATTTTCGAAGCCTCAGTCTTAAATCTACAAAACGGAGATCTTTTAGTATCCATCTCACTGTTTTCTCCAAATGACTAAATGAATTAATTCATGTAAAGTGTTAGGTCAATGCCTGTGACACATTAAGAACTCAATAAAAGTTAATTATTATTATGCATCAATATGGATCACTGATTTAAAATTAAGCTGTTCAGGAAAATGGATAATGTGTATATTTTCAGAGCTTGCTTTCCCTCTGTTTTGATTCAGATACTGTCTTTTTTTTTTTCAAGTTTATTTATTTATTTTGAGAGAGAGAGAGAGTGAGCAAGTGGGGCAGTGAAAGGGAGAGAGAGAATCCCACGCAGGCTCCATATTGTCAGTGTGAGCCTGATGTGGGGCTTGATCTCACGAACCACGAGGCCATGACCTGAGCTGAAACCAAGAGTCAGACACTCAACCACTGAGCCACCCAGGCACCCCGAGATACTCTTAGAAGTTTGAGTATTTCACTGACTTAGATGAATTTTACTCCCACAAACCATAAGAAACCATAGCATTAGGTTTCCAGGATTCAGACCGAGTTAGGATCCAATGCCCTTTTTTAAAATTTCTGAAATTCTATAATCTCTTATGCTTAATAAAAGATAAAGTAAACTTGGAATAAAATCGTGCTTGTTTTCATGCATCTGGTTGCATTCTTAACATGCATGTCTATTAGTGTTTATATACACATTTTTAGTCTAGCTCTTTATCCACAGTAGGGGTGGGGATGGGGGAAGAGGTTCATACAGAAGATCACCTATCAGTTAGTTTTCAAAAATAAGTAAGATTTCAGTGGTAAACATGGCAGAGAGTCTGGGCTAAGTCAGGTGTATAGACTCAAGAAAAGTGGGCACACTGTTGAGAGCATAGCAACTAACAAGACTGGCTACTGAACCTATATACTAGTGAAGAGGTGGTCAATGAAGTAGGAAAGGCCAGGACCAAATGTCCAAAGGCTTTGACAGACTGGTTGAGTCTGGAATTCATTTTCCAGGCAAGGAGGATTGTTGGTCTCATACAGCTGGAATGCTAACTAGGATTGCCTGCAGGCACTGGAAATGATGAAGCTGTGTGTCTGTGGACAGTCGCCTCTAGCTCAGAGACGGGCTCCCATGGCTCAAAGTAGGTGGGGTGGGTAAGGGTGGCTGAGAGTCATGCTCCATTCTTACTTCTCCTTCGCATACCTCATCTGCAAGTCCTATCAAACCTACCTCAAATCTACCTCAAGTCCCCAGGCTCTTCACCATGCTTCCATCATCCAAGCCACGCTCATCTCTTTGGCTGCTCTAATAGACTTCAAAGAAGTCTTCCGGGTTCCGGTTTGGCTTGTTTCAACCCAGTTTCCCAAACCCACTGATTCTCCACAGCTCAGCCAACATAATTTTTAGAAGTGTAAATTGATTTCATTTATTTGCATAAAGGCCCGTTAATGATTGTCCTGTGGCACTTCCATTAAAATCAGTGTTCTTTATCATAGTCGTCCACTTACAATATATTCTAGCTGCATATATATTCTTCTACTTACTCGTCACACCAAGCTCTTTCCTGCCTCTAGAAATAGTATTCCTTCTTCACAGGGTGTTCTCCACCACGAACTGATTGTTTCAGAGCTGCCTCCTTTCCAACCTTTATCTTCTTCATTCAATCGAGTTCCATTGTTATTCTCTGACTCCATATCTTTTCTTTTAAGTACTTTCTGCAATTTAGAGCTATTCTATTTTTATTAATGTGTTTATTTATTAATATTATTAATTAATATTTAATATTTTATTAATGTGTTATTAATTAACTAATTGATTAATGTGTAATTATTTTATTTCATTATATTTTATTATGTATTTTATTATGTTTAATATTTTATTAATGTGTTATTAATTAATTAATGTGTAATTTATAAATGTTATTAATATTTTATTAATGTGTTATTTCTTAATAACCAATTTATTAATTGGTTTTTGTTTGTCTCTCACACTAGGCTGTAAATTCTACAGGGGCAGGAACAACTTCTGTACTGGGATAAAGTAGGCACTCAATAAATACCTAGTGAAAAATCAATGAACAAAGAATAGACAAATGAAAGAGATTTCAAAATATGAGAATCATTAAAAAACTAAAGTCATAGAAACAAATGCTATTTTTGAACTAAAAGAGAAGGACCAAAGAAACTGCTCGGGAAAAAACATTTTAAATACACAGGGACCATGTTCCAGGTACGACAGGAGGTACTTTACATTGGTTATTTCCTTTATTTACTCTTTCAAGTAACACTTACAGGCAATGGGCCTAATCATTAACTTTTGCTCCTTCACATGCACTCATCATTCTTTCCCAGTGTGGTAAATAATCTAACCTTGGCAAAATGAGGTCTGGCCTTTGCCCTTGGCCTCTGGAAAGTAATCGCTATTCCCCTGAAATGTTAGGAGTGTCTCTGATTGCTGGGGAGCCTTGGGTCATGCTGGATAGTCTATCTATATGATTTAGAGGAGGGGTTAGCCATGCCAGAAAAAGTAACAATGTGATTTAGAGGGGGGCTTTGGGTCACATGGTCTCAGTCCACCTCCAGACTGAGATCAACCACAGAGGCAATCAATCAATCAATCCTGCCTATTTAATAGAGCCCAATATGAACTCTGAATGACAAGGTTTGGGTAAGCTTCCCTGGTTGGCAATAATACATGCATATTATCAGGCACTGATGCCAGGAAAATAACGTGTCCTGACTCCATAAGAATAGTATAACAGAAGCTTTGCATATGGTACTTTCCCCAAACCCTGCCCTATGTGCTTCTTTCATTGGCTGATATCAGTCTTTACCCTTTCCCTATAATAAACCCTAACTGAGTGCAACAGCTTTCATTAGGTTATGTGAGTCTTTCTGGAAAAGTATCAAACCTGAAGGTTGGTTTTGAGAGTCTCCTCCCAAAATGCAAGTGGCTTTAGAAGTGAGGGTAGTCTTAGGGCCTGTTCCCTCTAATTTTGTAATTGGCTTAAAATCTTGCACACACTGTGATCTCTGACATGGGAAGCTGACCTGTATGGATTATATAAATGGGCTCAATCTTTGTGTTAAGGTTGAATACAGCGACTGGGAAGCCCAGACAAAGGATACAGAGAAAGTAGAGAGAGAAGCTAGAATTTATTCCTGCCTTCCTCTCCCAGGAGGACTGTCTCAGAGCAGCTGTGTCCCTCTTTGATAGAAGGTCAACACTCTTCTTAAGGCAGAATGCTCTACATGCTTCTTTTACACTTTTTCTTTCTAGATTCTGGGTAACTCTCCCCTTACCTTCTCCCTTTGGATGGAAAAGGAAGATGTGGGAATGAAGGAGGGTGATAGTAGTTCTGATGATGTTGGCTTTGGATTCCTGCACTACCTTCCTTGATTATTTCCCTACAGCCCACCCAAACTTTTGTAATCGGTCCTTCTGTAAATAAATTCTTCTGATCTTTTTCTAAACTCAGTGGGCCTTTTTTTTTTTTTCCTGTTGGGAGCTTTACTGATATAGGAAAGCACTATATCATTTTACTTGAGAAAAAAAGGCTCAAAGAGGTAAACATAACTTGTTTAAATTCCCATAAGTAAGGGTAAAATTGAGATCTGAACCCAGGTTTGTCTAAAGGCAGAACATATGCTCTTTGCATTTACAAGAAGCAGAAAGAAATTTGACAAAGGAAATAAGGAAAGAAAAGCAAGAGAAATAGGCAGAAAAGCAGGAAAATGAATGTTTACAGTGTCTAATAGAAATATTTCAGCAAGAGATTGAGGATGTGAGGAGCAGTCAAAGATATAAAATCCTTCAAAGAATGACTGAGTGCTTAGCAATCTGTAAGTTAAACCAATGTGACACCAGGACATTTGAAGAGTGAAGCAATAACTATATAAAATAAAAATAAATAAATAAATAAATAAATAAATAAATAAATAAATAAATTCATGTAAACATTATGTAGGTCAATTAATTATGGTGAAGAACAGAGTGTATGTGTGTATCTCTGCATTTATATATACTTACCTACATTCACATACACTCACATATATAAAGAGACGCAGACAATATAGAATAAGAGAAGGAAAGTATGTAAGAAGACAGATTGCTAAATTTATTTCATGTATCACTATTAATTTTGCAAAAATTTTTGTGACTGATGGGCAGCATTTTTCATTGTAGAAAAGGAACATTTCACAATAAACTTTGGCAGAGAAAAATGTATCCTATATGAAATAATTTCGTACATTTCCAAGCTGACATAAATTAATATGCAAAAATCACCAAGGAAAAATGTGATTGATCTTCATATTTTCATGAAATCAACATGTGGCTTAAATTTGCCATTTTACGCATATTTAGTAAAACAGTACTGCTTTCCAGTTCCAGGGGATAAATGACAGAAAGCACTAAGCGTTGTCTGTAAAATTTAGCCAAGATTTTTAGGTCAAACAAAAAAATGTTTTTGAGAGAGAATATCAACCAATAAATTATGATCTCTCCAAGCTATTGTTGTTTTTATCTTTATAATAGCATGTGTGTCAACTTCAGGCATTATAAAGAAAAGCCTCCTAGTGCTATCAAAAGCAATTAAAATATTCCTTTAATATCTTACTAAAATTTAACATAGAAAATAGTAATGTTGAAAGACACTCTGATTGTCTGTTTTCCGAACCTTAAACTTCCGAGAACAAATCATAAGGTCATTCTAACTTTAGAAAAGACATCTCTGAAATCTAACTCAAATCCCTTTGTTCTTTTGTTCACTGGATTAATGGGCTAATCAGAGGGTGAAGCTGGCTACTCTCTGCCAAAAGCAATAAAAAAGGAATTCCTTCAGAGAGTTTCTTTTTACTCGGACCTCAGCCTGGTACTCAACTATGAGGGAAGGCTGGGTGTGTGGATATGCTCTGGCAAAGTAGAGTTGATGTTATACGAAGAGTCAAGAGGTCTGCTCAGCAAATGATTCTTTTTGCAATCTAAGCATACAACTTCACTATTGTTTTTCTTTAATCTCCTCATCTTTAAATTGAAGGGACTGGACTAGATGTGGTAAGGCAAATAGATTCCTTTCCTTCTACCGACTCCTTTTTACTGGTAATGACTGCTGGGCATGCAAAGAGTCAGGAGGAAGAAGCTTTGAGCTCAGTAGGAAAAAACACTTTGATCAATTAGAAATGTCGGCCATGAGCAAGCTGCAGTGGAAATGCTGTTTATTTGCTAGGTGATTGTTAGGTATACTCTGAGCTCAAACATTTGGTATGACGGGTAATAATAATGAACTAATCTATAACAATAGAGCATAAAGAGCACTGGACTTGAGTTTTTTTTTTTTAATCTATAAAACTGGAAAGTTATAGTGGATAAATATCTGGGGTCTCTTAAAACTAGAACACTCTATGTTTCTAGGTAGGAAAGATTTGAAATGTGTCTTAATTGCTATTTGGATATTAACAATCATAATAAACACTCTGATTATATTGACCAATGTAAAGTAGCATTTGGATTCCCAACATATAGATATACAAAGCAATGATTCTCCTGGCACCCTTGGCTTTGCTTCTCACTAATCCCCACCAAATTATCATTTAGGGCTCAGAGGCCCCTGGGAGATGGGCCATTTGGAACTGGTCTCCTTCTTGGAGAGACAGCTAAGGTGGAAAGGCAGCTGCACCAATTTCAAAGAATCGATGCCCAGGCTCTGTTCAGATCTGCCCAGAATGTGATATTGAGCCACTTTCCAGGGACAAAGACAGGGCAATGTCCCCCCCCCCAGATTTCTTTCAGCATTTGCAAATATATCATGAAACATCACATCTCAGCCTCCAGTATAGCCATCCCTTAAGTTTCATATTCACGATATCGGCAACCCTTGCCCTTCTCAAAGGCAGTCCATATATAACAGAACAGAGGTGATAAATACTATACAGAAACTCGCAACATCATAGATTTATAGGTTGAAAGGAAAATAGTTTTAGCAAAAGTAGTTCACATTTTTTTTTGTCAGAAATATAGGACCAGATGTAAAACCATAGTGTGAAGAACACCTGCCAATGTGTATGTCCAAAGAAGCTTTGAATACTGAAAAGAAAGCTATAAATTCCATTGGGGAAAAAAAAAAGTGAGTGCCACAAAACTTTAAAGGGTTGCAGTCTCCACCTAAAAAGGAAATCTTTGGGGTGCCTGGGTGGCTTAGTCGGTTAAGCATCTGACTTTGGCTCAGGTCATGATCTCACAGTTTGTGAGTTCAAGCTCCACGTCAGGCTCCGTGCTGACAGCTCAGAGCCTGGAGCCTGCTTCAGATTCTGAGTCTCCCCCTCTCTCTCTCTGCCCTTCCACCGCTCATGCTCTCTCTCTCTCTCTCTCTCTCTCTCCCTTTCAAAAATAAACATTAAAAAAAAGTGAAATCTTTGCATTTGAAAATGTCAGCAATCCAACACCACTGCAGAACATTCCACCAAAATATTAAGTAGCATACTCCATGGCTACACTGCTGATACCTGTCATGGTAAAGAGTGGTTAGTAGTCAGTTGATGAATAATAGTGTAGGGAAGTAATGTGGAGATAATGGTTAGTGAAAGCTTGTTACTTTTTCTTAAATTTTTTTTTTGGTTAAATAAAAATTTTATTTGTCTATAAAGGAACTAGTGATTGGAGAAATTTTTATTAAGAAAATTAAAAAGTTGGTAAAAAATGTAACCAGCTAAGTTGTTTTGCAAACTAGATTTTCCAAGTCTCCCAGAAATGAGCCTCCACAGGGAAATGCTGAGTGTAAAATGATTTGTCCTGGTAAATTTGAACTACTGGTTCACCAGAGAACCCCACAAGTCTCTACTGCACCACTAAAAGTGACTTGGACAGCAGATATATAATATTTTAACTGAACCCTAGATACTTAAAGATACAATAAGCATACATTTCTTAATTGTTTATATAAACATATATTCAAATTTCAGTTAACTAATTAAAAAGGATTATCTATTTGATAATTGTTTCGACACCATTATGAATTCAAGTCTCAACTTATATTTCAGATCAGAAAAAAATATGACTTTAAAAATATTTGCAATTTTTTTTACCTATATGATAAGCATTGCTAAAAGTTTATAACATATAAAGAACACTTACAACTCAACAACAAAAAAACCTAATAACCCACTTCAAAAATGGGCAGAGGACTTAAACAGACATTTTCCAAAGAATATATACAAATGACCAGTAAGCACATAAAAAGATGCTTAACATAGGAATTAAAGAAACGTAAATCAAAACTACAAGATATCACTTTGTACCCACTAGAATAATGGCAATTAAAAAAAAACAAAAATAACAAGTGTTGGCAAGGATACAGAGAAATTATAAACTTCACATACAGCTGGTGGGAATGTAAACTGCTATAGCCACTGTGCAAAACAATTCAGGGGTTCCTCCAGCAATTCCATTCCTAGGTATATGCCACCTGAAACTGAAAATAGGTACTCAAACAAATACTTACACAGGAAGGTTCACAGCAGTACTGTTTACAATAGCCAAATGGTAGAAACAGCCCAAATGTCCACAAGTGGGTGACTATATAAACGAA
Source organism: Leopardus geoffroyi (assembly GCF_018350155.1). Classification (NCBI taxonomy): domain Eukaryota; kingdom Metazoa; phylum Chordata; class Mammalia; order Carnivora; family Felidae; genus Leopardus; species Leopardus geoffroyi. The sequence continues at coordinate 130,308,499 of NC_059331.1, forward strand.
ATGTGGTATATCTGTACAGTGGAATATCATTCAGCCATAAAAAGGAATGAAGTATTGATACATGCTCCAATGTGGATAAACCTATAAAACATTATGCTAAATGAAAGAACCCAGACATAAAGGTCACATATTGTATGATTCCATTTATATGAAATATCCAGAAGAAGTCAATCCACAGAGTCAAAAAGCAGACTGGTGGTTTCCAAGAGCTAAAGAGAAGGGCGAACAACTAAGAGAGACTACTATTTACTAAGGATAGAATTTTTTGGGAAGTGGTAAAAATGTTTTGGAATTTGATAGAAGTGGTGGTTGCACAACACCATGAGTATACTAAATGCCACTGACTTGGACAATGTGCACTTTAAAATAGTTAATTTTATCTTATGCGATTTCATTTCTTTTTTTTTTTTTTTTTAAGTTCATAGCAGGCTTCCCAAGAGTCTGCTGCTGATAAGTGTCGATAAAAAATGATGGGGTCATGACAAATGAGTGAAAGAGAATTTTTAAAAGGAAATATTGCCCACTGCCAAATCTGGGACAATATAAGAATCACAATGAACACTGATGGTAATAGCTTGTAACTCATTGTGGGGAAAGAGAATCCATTAGCCCTTACTGGTACTAAACAAAAAGGGAGAACAGAAAGCTGTACTTTACAAAAGGATGCCAGCTAATAAATATAAAAGAAATGATAGAATTAGAAACAACCATTTGCAACATCATAATAGTACTTGATTCAGATAAGAATCATCCCTAGATGCTAAAAGTATTGCGTAATTGTTGATAAGAAATAGAATATATATATAAAAGTTGTTACTTAACACACACACACACACACACACACACACAAGTTAATGTTATAGCGCAGAAACCTGGCAGATGCTACCTTTGCTAAGGGATCAAGCGTAACATCACTAAAACTGGGGCAAACTGACATCATGGACCTCCGGGTATGATATACCTAAATTGTAATCTTGCTTTTTTGTTAACATTTTTATTTATTTTTCAGAGAGAGAGAGAGAGAGAGAGCGCGCGCGCGTGCAAGAGAGAGAGAGAGAGAGAGAGAGCGCGCGCGCGCGCGCACGCGCATGAGCGGGGGAGGGGCAGAGAGAGGGAAACGGGATTTGAAGCAGGCTCTGCACTGTGAGCACAGAGCCCACTGTGGGACTCGAACTTATGAACCTCAAGATCATGACCAGAGCCAAAATCAAGAGTGACTGCTTAACCAACTGAGCCATCCAGGTGTCCCAAAATTGTAATACTTTCAGAAGGCAAAACTTTAATCCAATCATGAGGAACTATTAGGAAAACCCAAAGTAAGGAATATTTTATGAAATTAAAAAAATGTCAATGTCGGGGCGCCTGGGTGGCGCAGTCGGTTAAGCGTCCGACTTCAGCCAGGTCACGATCTCGTGGTCCGCGAGTTCGAGCCCCGCGTCGGGCTCTGGGCTGATGGCTCAGAGCCTGGAGCCTGTTTCCGATTCTGTGTCTCCCTCTCTCTCTGCCCCTCCCCCGTTCATGCTCTGTCTCTCTCTGTCCCAAAAATAAATAAACGTTGAAAAAAAAATTAAAAAAAAAAAATGTCAATGTCATGAAAAACAAAGTTTAAAGAGACATGAGAGTTAAAGGCAATATGTAATTCTCAAGTGGATTCTTATGACAAGAGTGGCTATAAAGAATATTATCAGAACAATTAGCCAAATGGAAACATAGATGATATATTAGATCATAACATTGCACTGACAGTAAAAATCCTGAATTTGATAAAAGTACTGTGATTATATAAGAGAAAAACTTCTTAGAAAGGATTTAGTGTTAAAGGGTCATCATATCTGCATTTTATCTTCAAGTAGGGCAGCAATAGTGATAGCAATAAAAATGACAATATGTGCATATGCTTATATAGGCCTATATGCATACACGTATATATGTATACACACACACACACACACACACACACACACACACACACACAGTGGGAGGGAAAGAAAGGGAAACAACAAACAAGCAAATGTGCCAAGATACTATCAATCGTTGAGGGTATTTGGAAATTCATTGTACTCTCTGCCATTTTTCTACAAGTTTGCAAATTTTTTTCAAAATTAAAAACTATTTTTTTAATTGTGTTTCTGAGACAAGCCTATTTTTATTCAAGCCTGTAAGCTTGTTCAAAATCAGAGACTGTGTTCTCAGCCATATTCTCTCCTAATTGCTATTTTCCTTTTAGAAACATGGCAAACAGAAAGAGAAATTTCATTTGCTTATCAAGTCTATCTGCTTGCCAGTGCAAGATTATTTCCCATGGCACCATTTTTACTGCTATTTTGGGCCCATTTTCAGGAATCTCAAATGTCTGGGATTCCACCACTTCCCTTGAGAGGTATCTTCTGTTAAGCGTTATTTGTTGAAATCCAGGTCTCCCTACAATGTTTCCTTAGTCATGTTACCAATTACATAGCAGAACTTGCCACTCAGAAAGACAATACTTATTTCTAATGGTCTGTACACCAACTTCCTTTAATTATTAACCTTTGGCTTTTTTGTAGGAAAATTTAGGAAATAGTCTATCTGGGATAAAATTATTATAAGTGAGAACTTACGTGTTTACTGACTTGGCCAGAACTTTCTTCCTCTCTATCCCTTGGCCTTTCCTTAGGATATAGAACATTTTGATATCCAATAATTCAGATGAAATCACTAACATACAAAAAACATTTCCTGGATCCTACATAGTGATTTTGACTATCGAACTATAGTCTCATAAAACATCAGAGCTGAAATGGACCTCAGAGACAACCAGGTTTAATTCCCTCATTTTATAGATAAAGAAACAGGGTCCAGAAAGGTTAAATGACCTGCACAAACTAATACATTAAATTGAGGTCAGAGCTAGAATAAGAAACCTGTTCTATTCATTTCCTGACCTGTAATCTTTCCACTTACCATGATACCTCATGAAATGGCTCAGGGTCTTTCTTTGAGCTAATTACCACTTTAAATGTCCACAAGAATTTATAGAATAAAAAATCTGTTTTTCATAAACACTACACTTGCAATCATCTTTGAAAGCAAAGTTTATTTCTAACAAAGCTGAAGGAGCTTTATTTCTTAAGGTTTAGGGCAAAACCTGGTTAATCTTGGTCCCATGCAAAATACATGGGCGCATGAAGCGTATCTTTAGCCCTCTTATTTTTGGACATAGTTCTGCCTAAATGCTTGTTCCTCTGCCAAATACCTAGAAATCTCTGAACAATATTTAGCTTACTTGGAAAAGGGAAGTTGGCTCATCCATACAGACACTCCTGAGAATCAACATTCTAATGTTCTTGCTAATGGGACTTGATTACAGTAGAAAAGGGTGAGAGAGTCCCAATTTTTCTTAAAATACAATTTTTTTTTTTACTTCCAAAAACATTTCAATGCCCATTTTTCCTTCCACTTCTAGTTCTAGCCAAGATTGGAATCACATGTCAGATTTTAGCAATAAGGGCAGTTTTGGAGTACTTTTTGCTATCATCAAAAAAGAGAAATGCTAAAAATCTTGAGAAAATCTATTTGCATAGAATCTGTAAGAAGAAAGAAATCTGGGGGAAGTCACTAACATGGAGGTGACTGCTAGGAACCACTCGATGGAATGACAAGAGGTCAAAGGCCAAGCAGAGTGGAATGAAGACACGATGGGAAGCCAGGGAGTAGAGGCAATGGCTGTAAAGCAACATTCTCATCAAGTCTGATTGTAATGGAAGCAGAAAAATCTAGCAGTTATTTTTTGCTTGCTTTCAAACTTTTAAAAAGTTTTATTAGTGTATGTCATAAATCTATATCAGTAGTTGCCAAATCTGATGTCAATATTCTGTTTTCATAATACTCAATATCACAGGAGCATTTAAAACACCTCCTCCTTTCTTCTCTGGGCTTCTGTCACACTGAGCTCTTCTGGCTTCCTTCTGGACGGCTGCTCCTTTTCTTCCTCTTCTGGCAGCTTTTACACTTTGGGTTCAAATTAAATGATAGAGTGCTTCAGGTCAAATCTCCAGACCTTTGTCGTGTCTGAGTATGCTATTTCCCCAGTGGGGCGGGGGTTCATATAAAGACATGCTGATGACTTCTATATTTATATCTGCAACTCTGATCTCTCCTTTGGGCACCAGGCTCCTATTTCCAAAATGTTATGTGGCCATTATTTGGCTAAAAAAGCAACCCAAGATTAAGTCACTATTCTGAATGCATAGAGGGAAAAAAAAAAAAAGTAATGCTTCACTTTTATGGTAGCCAAACTTTCTCAGCCTTCTACTTGCTAGCTGTAAGAAAATCAAAAGAACGAAAGATATCCTATCTATTTTAAACTTGGTGTAGTCTGATAGTTTGAGAAATCCTTCAAATAATTAATTTTTTTCTGCAGGGGAAAAAAATAACAATGCTTGGTTCTTCAAATAGTCTCCCTCATGACATTGGTGGGATTTTGTGATGCTCCTGTTAATTTACAAGTTCCTCGCTACTCAAAATGTGGTCTGTGAACCAAAAAGATGGATATCATCTGTGCTTGTTCAAGATGCACAATCCCAGGCTACATTCCAGCCCTACTGAGCCAGAATCTGCATCCTAACAAGATCTTTAGGCGATTCACAAGTATGAGAAGCACTGCAAAGCTGACATCCAGGCCTCTTGCTTGGCTGATGTTTAGAGCTGTGATTTATGGTTGTTACAATTTTTGTGAAATTTTTATTGGTTGGTTTGCTTTGCTTTGCTCAGAGCCTGGGAGTTCTGTGTAGTTCAATCAGCGTCAAGTCAGCTTCCACTGGTGGCAAATGCCTGACTGCCTGACTTTTCTTCCATTCAGTGTGTAGCTCAGGGACCAGCCCAGTTTCTGCTATAGGGACTCTTCGGTCACTGACTCACTATCTCTCAGCTCAGTTTCTGTGGCTCTGGAAAGGTTAATCTTGAGGAATCCTTTTGCTGACTCTATGGTGTGGTCAAATTGCTATGGCCTGGAGTAAGAGTGACAGGAGAGCGTAGCGGTGGTATTTTAGGGACCAGAGCACTGATATTACTGTTTACTAAGGTATCTACCATCTGCAAGCCAAAGGCACAGGGCTCTTTGGCAGACACCTTCCTGTCATCTCTCTCCCTCTTTTCTTCCGACAGGTCCTCCGTCAGACTAGAGCAAAGGAAAGGCTTTCTCCTTTCCTTTCACTACATCTTATTTTTCTTCTTTCTGATTCCAGAGAGGCCTTAATAGTGTATAAAGTCTCTTCCCAACTAGGGGAAAATTACATAAACTGAGTCACTTTAGCTCAGGTAGAATCTGGAAAATCTTATCTACAGATGAAAGCCTAGTTTGCCATATCTAGTCTAGAAATGCATAGCTTGTGGTCCATGTACAATTGTTTCTTTTGCTCATTGCATAATTACATTTTTTAGAAACAGAGCTAAATGGTATACTGACTTTTTTTAGACAGTTTATATTTATTTTAGTAGTTTAAGGTTATAATTAAGATACAATTCCCAAAGAACGAAATATAATTTCTCACAAAGTACAATCTTTAGTCTATAGAACAGTGTATCTATATACTTCCTACACTAAGCATAATTAGGAAAGGTCTATGTTTGGAGGTATAATGCGATCTTATGGAAAACTAAAAACTCATATTGAGTATTGGACATTGAATTGCTTCTGTTACAAATTTTAATCTCCCTTCTGGGAAATGAATGACTACAACTGAAGAGAGCAAAGTTGGTTTGTTTTTTGTTTGGTGGGTTTTGTTTGTTTGTTTGTTTGTTTTGGTTTTAGCTTTCCACAGTGGAGCAAAATATCAAAGCATTTTAAGCATTTTAAAATATCACCGCTCCACTATACAAGGCAAAACAAAAATCTGTGTGGGGATGGGGACAATTTGCTCTTCTCTCAGAATCCCACATCTCATTTAATAGCAAAACCAATCACCCACCCAGGTGGTTACAATGTAGCAGTCTTGCTTCAATCATCTTTTCCTATATCCTCCACATATTACCCACTGGCTGTCATTTTAGGTCTAAATTTAAGATACCTCTGGAATCCTATAATCTCTCACCATCCATTCTGCTACCACGAAGTCCAGCCATTACTATGTGTTTCTCCTCTTAACTCCTAACTCCTACCTTCCTCCACCCAATTCTCAATACAGCAGCCTAGTAATTTTTGAAATGGTGAACAAAAAATGATAAATCCAGTAATATCTCCTCCTACTTAAAACCATTTAATGGCTGCCCATACAATTAAAATCTGATGCCCTCTTGTGGTTTGCAAGACCATAGATGAACTCAGCCCTAGTCCCCATTTGAGCCTTTAATACTGTATGTTAATCATCCCTCTTTGTTATACCCCACGCTATTAGATTGTTCTAATTTTTTAAACAATGTATACCAATCTCTGGAATCATCTCATTATATATTTGCAAGTTTATCATTGCCTATTCTCTATATGTCCCCAACAACAACAAAGCATTTTTGAGATCAGTGAGTTTATCTTCTACTTTCATATTCCCAGCACCTAGTATAATACCTTGGTGTTCAATTACATTTCTTAAGTAAATGAATGAATGAATGCTAGCAAAGGCATGGTAAGAAGGAGATGCATAAATAGTTGTGTGAATTTGGTATGAGGTTTCAGGAAAGCTAGCAGTAATGGATGTCAGACGTCTCAAAGGCCCAAATCCTTCAGTCTAGAAAGTTATTATGGCAATCTTATCAAACGACATTTATCATTGTGTTATCTACAATATGAAACATTGAAAAAACTGTAAAGAATAAATGTCCAGTATTTGGGGGATCAATCATCCATTTGGTATTAATAGATGCACTAAATGTAATTAAGTTTTTTTATGATATAATTTTTAAAATCTGGAATATATTATATCATTTAAGCACGAAAAAAAAGTACCAAAACAAAGTATACTGAAGTGTATGCCATGTCTCTTTTGGTGGATAAACACTTTTTCCTCCCTTGTTCCTTTCTAACTTGTCCAAACTTTCTACAATAAACCTGAGCTATTTTGTTAATAAACATTTTTAAACTCACATTTATTTAAAGAAATGTAAAAGAAATAATCAATACAAGTTTCATTGAGTCAAATATGAGAATTTTTTTTAATACTGAGTTTTTCTAAATTTAAAAGTGCATGAATGAGTCTTTACTTATATTTAAATTCACTATATTTTGATCATCCTTATAATTTTATCTGTCCTGAGAAGATAAGTTTTGACTTGGGCCTTAATATAATGTCCTAAATTATATATGAGATATATGCTTTATAATAAAACATAGGAATGCTAGAATATGCATATTAAAGACAATAACTTTCCAAAACAAATTACTAAATAAGCTTCTAACTTTACCAAATCAGAGCTATGTACTAGTAATTTAGCTTATAACTGTAAATTCTCCATTCTTGTTCAGATTATAATCTCTTTGGTCTACTAAAAAATTCAAGCCTTCTGAATAGGACTTCCCCAAATAAGATGATGCTAGATATGAATCAAAAGTACAATTGTTACAACAGCATGAAGAAATTATTGCTATAGGCAGAAACAAAATTATACTGGATATCTGTTGATTAGTGGTACCTGGAGACATTTTGAGAGTTCTCCCATTAAGAGAATAAAATACAAATACAACCACACAGGCTTGAAACAGAGCAAATGCTGTTCGACAGAGTTGACTCAATCCTTTCAGTGCAATGATATCTCACACACACACACACACACACACACACACACACACACACGTGTGTGTGTGTGTATATATATATATATATATATATATATATATACACACACACATATATATATACACACACATATATATATATACACACATATATAACACATATAATGGCTCTTGTTTTTCTCCTATCGCACAATGCACTTCAATCTGCCCTACAGATGCTCACTGTTTTCCAGGCATGGTGCTGAGTACCGAAGATACGAAGACTCATGCACCCGGATCTCTGGCAAACCATGACAAGATAACCTATAAGGGACCGAATGTATAGTCATCTTGAAAACAGGAACTTTCTGGGGCGCCTGGGTGGCTCAGTCGGCTAATTGTCCGGCTTCAGCTCAGGTCATGATCTCGCAGTTCATGGGTTCGCACCCCACGTTGGGCTCTGTACTGACAGCTTGGAGCCTGGAGTCTGCTTAGGACTCTGTGTCTCCCTCTCTCTCTCTCTACCCCTCCCCCCGCTCATTCTCTCTCTCTCTCTCTCTCTCTCATAAATAAACATTAAAAATTAAAAAAAAAAAAAACTTCGCAATAAGTCTCAGTATTAGAATTCTCCTGTCAGCAGCCACGATAGCTAAAGTGCTAAACACACACTCTAAGTAAATACTCCGTAGGCACATCAGATCAGAAACAGCTGGCAGCTTCAGGCTGTTCATTTCAAAATGAATTGAAGGCTCATAATCAGAACTAGTGAGGGTATTATCGACAGGATAAGTACTTGTGTACTTTCACAAGAATAAACTTTCTTTAAATCTAGGGCCTTTTAAGTGGTGTTGGGATGCAACTAAATTCTAGAAAACAACTTAGTTTATTGGTATTTCTTAAACTTGGTCAGGCAGGGAATCTGAGAAGGGCAATACTGAAATAACACGTTTATGAAAAATGCACAACCATCAGGGCGCCTGGGTGGCTCAGTCGGTTGAGCATCCGACTTCAGCTCAGGTCATGATCTTGCAGTTTGTGAGGCTGACCCCTGTGTTGGGCTCTGCGCTGACAGCTCAGAGCCTGCAGCCTGCATCAGATTCTGTGTCTCCCTCTCTCTCTGCAAACCCTCCTGCTCAAGCTCTCTCTCTCTCTCTCTCTCAAAAATAAAAATAACATTGGGGCGCCTGGGTGGCGCAGTCAGTTAAGCGTCCGACTTCAGCCAGGTCACGATCTCGCGGTCTGTGGGTTCGAGCCCCGCATCAGGCTCGGGGCTGATGGCTCAGAGCCTGGAGCCTGTTTCCGATTCTGTGTCTCCCTCTCTCTCTGCCCCTCCCCCGTTCATGCTCTGTCTCTCTCTGTCCCAAAAATAAATAAAAACGTTGAGAAAAAAAAATTAAAAAAATAAAATAAAATAAAATAAAATAAAATAAAATAAAATAAAATAAAAATAAAAATAACATTAAAAAAAGTTGTAATGCACAACCATCAATATATTTAAGGGTATAATAGAAGAAAGAAATAGATTTAAAAAAACATACACAAGGCTTTCTGACAATGCTGATGGCTTTGCACATTTTAATTTTACATTACTGACCTTTAAGAATTTATGAAGGAAATAAACTTGTACTTGCTTATCATGTTTGTTTCTAGGTTTTAGACTTTGTAACACTGGTGCCCCAGGACAGACCTGAGCACCTCCTTCACATAGGGACTGTCCAGAGTGCAGACCTCAAGCGCTGGGTTACAAGTCCAAAGATCTTATTCAGTCACTGACTCTCCTGTGGACGAGTCATCTAACTGCTACGGAGTGTTAGCAAAATAGCAAAATGGCAAGGAATCTATAAATATGTGTTCATTTCTGCATTTATGGATTACTTGATGTATTGATACATCTCTTATTTGCCGAAAGGATTAAAGTAGCTCAAAATGAAAATAATAATGCCTCCCCCTTCCCTGCAATGGAAGCTCCTGAGTTTCTTTATGGGTTTATAGTGGCAACCCCTAACTGGGGTGTCTGCACAGCACTTTACGTGCATTTAACAAAATGTCAATTGCCTACATCACAGAATGGGGAGGGTGGTGATAAAGATTATACTGTAATCAAAGTCCCATAAACCCTACTTTTCAGGGTGAGGAAGAAATAAAGATCATCTGATTTTTGGCAGGAGCTACATTCTTTTCTGTGGGCTGGCGAGAGTAGAGAATGGAACAGGAGCCTTCTTTCTAGAAGCATTGTTTGCTCACTCCTTATCTGAATTGGATGCTCATTAAAGAACACCAAGAACCAGTTTACAGTAGCCATTCTGAATTTAATAGTGACAATTTGGAGGCTGCAAATTCCAAGGTCTGACTCTGAACATGTGTTTGTTTACTGGCACAGAGATAGCACTATACCATTTAGTTACAAGGCACAATGGAACAAATCTAGATTAATATGAGAATCCATATTTTGTCCTTCCTGTGCTATATGTCACACTTCTGAGTGAGACCCTAACAAGAGCAGGAATTAAGAATAGGTCAGAAGAACATCTGCTTTGCTTATTTTGATTACGTGGGCAGGCAAAGGAATTTGCTTTTTTAACACCAAAATAACTTGGAATGCAGCAAAAATAAATGCACCTTCTGTCTCATGGAATGTTATTACAGTAAGATGCTTTGTGAATGCTTGGTGGCATTTTCAAGCATTTTTTTGTTCCCCTCATTTCTTTCTAGGCTCCATAATGCAATCCTCATGGTTTGAGCACTAGACTTCAAATGAGACATCTATTCAGAGCATGTTCAGACAAAACGAGTGGTTTCCTTAGTAATGGGAACTATGTGAACGCACAGCCCCTCCAGCCAGCCAGGCTTCTCCCTGCCTTGCAGTTCACACATAGGCTCTCAGTGAGCATTATACAGCTGGGGAGCATCTCCAAAGTCTGAAATGGCTAAAACACTGAATATTCATTGAATTTCTAATAAAACCTACCCTTTATAAAAGGTTAAGGATGCAAGAAGTACTCTTAATGGTGAGGGTTAATTTACTCACTTTCTGCATCATGTCATGGAATGGAAAGAAAGATAAGAGATTTCACAAAAGAGATACATGTTTTCCTCTGAGCATATTTTAAGGTATTTCCTTTCCTTAAAAACCTAACCTTGTCTTATTATTTTTTTCTGTCTATGCCTAAAGACTGCTTCTTGTGATTTTCTAGTTCTCTGCATAGCAATCATCTTTGATAAAGCTCTGAAATTCTGTTGTTAGGAAAGGGTATGTGTTTTGCCTTTTTATAGTCTCAAATATAGTTAACAAAATAGCAGTTTTATATACAGCATTGTTGAAGTTTTATGTATATGTGTATATTTATCCATTCACTTATTTATTTTCAGGACAACAAAACACTAAATAAAATAGCTGGCTTCTTTAACAGAGTGATAACAATCGTCATTCGTCTTAAATAAATATTTAAAAGGCAGCCAGGTATAGGCTACCCTGGAAAAAAAAACAACATGAATATTAAAAAAATATATATCAGAGTTGATATAAGGCCTGTCTTCGAGGACAATAGTTTGTAGATATCTCCATATTATGCTGAAATCATCCAGAAAGACAGAAATATGGTCAAAGATTCTGAAGTGAGCAAAGTGAGGTACAGCTAAATTATTGTCAGCATTCTCCCACTAATCTGGTCACAAATAATCAAACACAAAGCAAAAGTTATGCTAAAGAACAGGCACAGAATAGGAGAATGAGAGCCTCAAAAGGTATTTGGAGAGAAATAAATACCATTTTTAGAGAGCTGGCTTTGGAGTTCGACCTATATTCCAGCCCTAGCTTCTCACTATCTCTGTGATTGCCAACATATACCAACCTCTCCAAAACTCTGTTTCCTCCTCTGGGAAAAGGAGAAAGTTCCTGAATGTCTCAGAGTTTTATAAGGATAAAACCATATGTACACAGTGCTGTACACACTTCAGAGTCTGACACATGGGCAATACTCAGCAAATGCTACTTACTATCATACCAGGTACTCATGAGTTCAGCACACATAATTTCTGCACTTGCAGAGAAGAATACATTTCAAATTCTGATCTATTCCATGGTGTTTTGTGGCTAGCTCAAGGAAAATCATTTGTATTTCCCTGAGCAACAGCAATAATAAATATAACCACAAAATAACAACAATATGAAATTTGCTATCAGAGAGAATATTGCACCCTGATCGTTGATAGTAGTGAGCTCTTTTTGTCAAGAAATCACGATGGGTTCCTTCTCATGGATCCTATTTGCACATTGGTTCTCTATGTAGTCAAGAACAAATTATCTCTGACCCAGTTAGCCATGGATTATGGCTAGTTGTCTCACACAAGGACCAAAGCATAGCCTTGCTCTCATTGGTACAAGTCTACAGGTCCACTCTTACAGATTTAAAGACTCAATGCTGCTATGCTTAAACACTTTGCAATTTTACTTTCTTATCCATTAAACCTCTACACAAAATTCACTCATCCATTGATTCAATAATACATTCTGATTAATTATTCTATTTTATGAGCCCAGAGGCAGAGCACCACACCCAGCCTCTTTGAGCAGGAGACAGATTTCCCACAAGAGGGGCTATTTAAATGGAGGATTAAAGGTGAAAGCTGGGAGGCAGCCTTGCTAAAGAGAGCAGTGTGACTGACTGTGTGTTATGGGGGGGTGGGGGGCAGTACTCCAAGTGCCCTACGTGGAATCGGCAAAGACACAGAGCAGAGAATAAAACAGTATGTACTTGAGGAACAACACTTTACATGGCAGGAGTGAAAGGTGACCCATGATGAGTACTGGGATCCAAGAGCCAGGTAAGGGGAGGAACTGAGTGCTAAGGAGTGTGGAATATTTTTCCATTTGTGATGAGAAACAAAATAAGGGTTTTTTTGTTTGTTGGTTTGTTTTGTTTTGTTTTGTTTTGTTTTTTGTTTTTTTATGTGTGTGTTTTTTTTTTTTGCAGAAGACAGACTGGAGAGGACGAAACTGGAAGCAGGAAGTCAGGAGCTGCTGCAGTAAACAAGCCATGGGATGATGAAGGCCTAGCTGATAGAGAACAAGATTCAAGAAAATTTGGGAGTAAAACCAGCAGGAGTTAGACCAGTTGAATGTAGGATATAAGACAGAAGGAGGGTCAAAGATCCTGAACTCCCCTGAGTAAATGGGTAGTGCTACTGTAACTGAAATGAGTAGAAAAATACAGGAAGGAAAGCCAGTATTCAGGCAAGCTTAAGAGGTCAGTTTTAGACGTGGAGGGCATGAGGTACCCGTCTCATGAAAGTAGGGACATCTCTCAGTTTGAGGACTATGCATAATAGATATGGAGGAAGAATATTATTTGCAGGAGTAGTGATATACATTTGAGAGTAATGATTACATAAGCAGATTATATTATCTAAGAGAGCACAGGAAGAGCAGTAGGAAAAAGAAGAAATTTAGAATAAATATTTAAGAGGCAGACAAGCCCACAAGGGCAGCAAGGAGAGTATGTAGGCAAGTACAAGCAGGACCGGGAGGTTTCAACGCACTACAGCCAAATCAGGAGGGCAATGATGAGATTCAAAGGGGAGTTTTCGTGGCATGGGTGGAGTGGAAGCCAGACAAAAGTGAACTGGAAAAGTAAGTAGAAAGTGATGAATGCAACAGTGGCAAATGTTGACAGGTCTTTTAAGAAATTTATATGAGGAAGATAGAGATGGAATGACAATAGTAGGGTTAAAGGTTAAAAGGAGGATTGTCATTAATATTTTAGTATGAGTAAGAATTCAGCATGCGTCATCTTGTGTGAATAAGTCAACTGCACACTGGCATGGGGGAATAGGCTTCTAGAGACAAATTCCTAAGAACACAGAAATGGATGAATTTGAAAAAAGAAGGGAGGGACACAGAGATTAGTAATAAGTAAAAACCTCATGCTTGAAAACTGCAAATGACAGATAATGATGAGTGTGCATAAAGAGACACTAATAAGTTAGGAGGGTGTGAAATAAAGGGAGTTCACACCTGAAGCCATGAGTTCAATGAAGTTAAAAGCAATGACAGTTTCCTAAGAATATTCAGATCAGAGAAGGGATGTTGGAATCATCAACAAGAGAAAGTTTGGAATCATCCCTGTAGACGATTGGATGAAGAGCAGACTTGGGATGAACATAAGAGGGGAAGGGCACTGCTGACGAGCTGGCTGGAACACGATACTCTACGTTTACATAGGCGTGTTGTGTGCACCACCACATGATTTCCTGCAGGAACACTACACCTCCTGGAGACAGCAGCCGAGAACCATCATGGGGTTGTTCAGGGGGTTCTATTGGTGGTGGAGGACTGGAGCAAGAGAATCAAGGTGACTGACTGGTTTACACAACCAACCTTGGTAGGTAGGGAAGGGAGAGAAAGAAAGATGACCAGGAGAGAACTGGCCTCAGAGGTCTTTGTGGTGACCTTGAGGTCTTTGTGGTGTCAAAAAGCAGACATAGGAGGAACGTGGCTTTAAAATAGGCAGCTAGATAGAGAGTTATGGCAGAAAGCAGGGTAATTCAGTTCAAGATTTCCAACACAGAACAATTCTAATTACCAATAAGATCAACAGAGCATCTCTAGGAATGGGTTTCTGAAATGAGGTAAAAGTGACATTTATTTTTAAGGAAACTTAGTAATTTGGGCTGGTTTTATACATAAAAGTTGAATCTCCCAAGATTTTAGCAGTACTTGGGTGGAATAGAATATTTTTCACCAGATATCAAGTGTGGATATCTACTGACAAGTAGATAAGTAGGAACAAAGTGGGAAGGCAAGGAGTGGTACAGGCCTTATAGAAAAACATACTAATAAATGGCTTGAAATTGGGATTGGGAAGCCAGAGGACACACAAGCACACGATCCCCCCCAAACACGCACACATCTGCAGGTGCCTGCACCCACCCACCCGGCCCTGAGATATGGGAAGATGATGATGGCCCCCAAGCACAGAGAAGTCATAAAAATAATCAGGCCCTGAAAGGAGACTGGATTTCAGCTAAAGGAGGAAATAGAAGGGGAGGTTTGGGAACTAGCTGAAAGGAAGGCAAATGTGCTTACAAGTGGGTAATAGGAAACGTGAAAAGAATAGAGAGGGTTCACATAGATGAAGTATAGGGCAGCAGCTACACCATGGTATGCGAGAGGATGCCAGAGGCCTTATTATCCAAGACAGAGAAAACCATGCAACATGAGAAGCATGGTGAAGAGGCCTGCCTCAAACGTCCACAAGGATCCACAAAGACCAAAAGGGCCAAGTCTCAGAGAGTGATTAGACTGAGAATCAGACAGATGGTGAGGGTTACAGGGCTTTGAACTCAGCTAAAGTTTACTCACCATGGTAAGGACAGCAGAGAGGACATGGTTCAGTGCCCACCCTGTCTGACTCACCATCCTTCAGGGCAGGACACAGGGTGGTCAGCAGCCCCAGACCCCTGGCACTGAGGCTACTGACGCCGGGAAGCACAGGCCTGACCGGCCACACAACACTGCTGTGCTGTGTGCTCAGTGGCTCCAGGGGAAGCTTGATATCCAGGTCTCACTTGATAACAACACTGCACTTAGCACAGTGCTTAGTGAGTGGTTCAGAGCTCAAGCCTGGGAGCCAGACAGATGTGGCTTCCAAGCCAGGCTAAGCCACTTACAAGCCATGTTACCACAGGAGGTAAAGAAACCTGCTTCCTCTATCTGCAAATGGAGAAAACGGCATCTTCTTAGAGGCTAACTATAAGAAACTCTAAGAAAGACGTGCTGCCAGTAAAGTGTTCATGTAGCTCAGTGCTCGGTATACAGCTCTCAATAAATGGTACCTAGTATTACCTGGTCCTTACTGCTTAATGTGTTGGACAATTTCCTTTTTGGGGGGAACTATCCTCTACGCTCTAATTTGGGGGAAGGGGAGTAGAGATGACAGAAGAGTATTTTATCCAGGACTAAGCATATGGCCCAGGTAGGCTAGTGGAAGGTCTTCCCCTCCCCCCCCCAAAAAAAAAACTTTCAAATTTGAGCTAAGAGAAAGGGACAGTCTCTGGTGGCAAAATTGTGAGGTGAAGGACTTGAGAGCTGGCGGTGGCCAGGCTGCGGTACATGGAATGAAAGCTGGTCTGCAGTAAGAGAGAATAAAGCCAGCGCTCAGAAAAGCAGGCAGGGGAGAACAGAGACACAATCTCCCGGCAGCATCTGAGTCCATGGCTAATTTTTCTCTGAGGCCCAGCTTTCCCTCTGCTCATGTTACAGCATGTGAGACATTACCCTTGCTACAGCTTCACCTTTTAAACTTGAGCCAGTTTAAATCCAAGCTAGTTTCAATAGGGTTTGTCTCCCTGGCAGCTGAAAGTAAGTATCCATAGTGTGGAATAGCTACTAATAAATTTAAAATAGCATGACTGGCAGGGACCACAGCTGTTAATCTCTTCGCATGATTTCTTGAAGAATATTCTACACACACCCAGAGATCAATAAATGCCATTGACAGCCAAACCCTGAATTCTACCAGTAAAGTCTGCAAATTTATCCATATGCATTTGACCTGATTTGAGCATTCCTTATACTACCCAAACTCTTCCAGCTCCCTGAATCAGAAACCAGCTGATGAATAGGCACTGAATCCAAAGACAGTGAGACCCAAATAACATATACAGAGTGGTAATAAACGAAGCAGGAGCTCTCAAAACAAAATGTGCATTGAGTGCCAACGATGTGCCCAGAACTAGACTTGATCATCTAATCAACTTATTTTTAAAGTCAGTCTAAAGACCAAAGATTGGAGCAACCCCTCCTCTGTTACCAAACAGTCCGACAAGAATACAGTAGAGATTATAAAATAGAATTTAGACCTGAACATTCAGTGGTGGCCCCAGTGTAGGTAACAACTACAAGAATCATCCATCTAGTCTACCACTCTTGAGAGTTGTAGTAAGTGCCTTTCATTCTTGAAAGCACCTTCCCTAGACTAAAAGGAATAACTTGAACAATCACAAGAAGATTAGACAGAAAGCTTTAGCTCTGAGCCTCCTGCATTCCCCATCAATGAAGGAAGACAATCCGATGAGAACGCTAACAGTCACCTTTGTTCTCCTGCCTAGCAGAAGTCGAGAAACAGAAGTGACATAAAATATTCATGAAAATTCAAATGACCCTTTAACTTCTAGATGGTGCAATATGACTAGATGCCTAAATATTGTACTGACAAAAAATGTTTCTCTTGCAAAGAAACCACTGCTTTGATCTCTTGCTGAGATAATAAAGGGATCATTTTCATTAGCCCATCTCTACAAAAGAACCCATGTAAAATCAGGAAAATCCGAACTGACATTACATGCAAATATTGCACCAGGGGCAAACTGTTATCTTACGCCATCTTGGTTATTGGAGTTTTATTTTTGCCTAGAACTTACACGTATCTTAGTAGTTATATGAACGCAACTGCATTTACTGTGTCCTAATTAAAGAAGATGAAAAGAGAAAGTGGCCAGCAAAGAAAGAAGCTAAGTCAAGAGACACACTCTATTCTCCCATAAATCATAGCTCTCTTATGAAAAATCTCATGTGTAACTGAAGTCACTGATCTGACAAAATCTCTCCCCTTGGGGGGCAGGTGTTTCATTACCTAAACAATTCTCCGATTTTAGTCAAATGTTTGGAACAAAACCAGCACAAAGAAGAGAACAGTCAATTACTCTTTCAGTCACTCAGTGAGGTTTCATTAATATGAAACCTTTTAATATGTAAAATGTGCTACTGAATATACAAAGTAAATAGGACATTACTTCTGCCTTCAAGTTGCTTACTCTCTAGGCACAAATAAAGTGTATGATATATAATATATGATAATGCATGTTGGAACAACATAAATAAAAAGTAAATTTAAGATGTGATAAAATAGGGAAAATACCCACTCTCACTGAGATGGGGAACTTCTTAAAGGATGAGATCTTTGAGCAGAAGCATTACAGAACTGGCACACTCACAGAAGAAACAAAGAGCTAAAAATGCAATGAGCAGAGTATATTCAGGAAATGATGAGGCATGTGACGTGCTGAGGAAGGGGATGACTGGAGTTAGGAATAGGGAGAAAGGCTGGCCAGTAATAGGGGGCACATATCAGAGTTGACATCGCAGAGTGGCTCCAAGCATCAGCCTTGGAGTCAGAAACACTTTGGTTTGATTGTTGACTCCACCAATAAGCAACTCCATGAGTTTTTGCACACCCAGCTCTCAGTTTTCTGATTTGCAAAATGAAACTAACAGCTAGTACTCTAACAGAGAGGAATGAATGAGACAATTCATGAAAACCTCCTAACAGACTACCTGGCACAAAATAAGCACACAGTTAATATCTACTATTATTGTTGCTGCTGTCTTAATTATTATGTTGTGGAAGAATTGAATACTAAGTTAAGTAGGTCAGATATTTTATTAAACAAGACAGCTCCAGTTGTAGAAATCAAGTTCTACCTCAAAAGAAATTCATATCTTATTTTTTAAGTAATAGCTATTATATGTGATTATAAAAATACCATGTATTTACTGTAGAACATTTGAGAAGTGTAAAAAAATAAAAACCACCTATTATCTTATCGAAGATAACTACTACCAGTGGTTTGGTATATTTCTTTTTTTGATGTGTTTCTTTTCAATTATTTCTGTGCAACTTACAAACTATCTGCCTATCTGGCTATTTCTCTGTCTACCTTCTATATATATTTTTTTAAAGGATTTTCACTGTTTTATTTCACTAACAGTTTACATGGCTAGAGAATAAGAATAGTCAAAAGAAAAGAATAAAGAGATGCACAGAGAGAAGCCAAGATGAGAGACAGTTTGGATCTACAGAAAAAGGTAAGACGGAAAGAGGGTTAAAGGAGTCTGGGGAAGATAGACAGACAGAGACAGTGATTTATCTCCTTGATTTCTGACATCTTTCTCATTCCTGATGGTGAATTTCCTTGAGTGATAAAATTACTTTTGTTCTTCAGGTGGAGTTCTATCCCTCATTAAAAATAAGACCTATATGCTGTGCTACAGCAAAATATGAATCTTAACTCCATCATCACCCTGAACATGGAGAGATGCCATCCTGGGAGAAGCAGAAAGGGGACTGGAGTCCTTACAAGAGCAGCAAATTTATACTACTGGCTCACTTGTCTTACCCGCCCCCACCCCCATCAATCTTTCTGTTTCTTTTTATGTTTGCTAAATTCTGATAGTTGAATCTGTGTATTTCAGCATGTAAAGATCTCTTTCCTCTCCAGTTCGAACATTTGGTGGATCTCTGATTTTAAGTGTTCACAAAAAGCCATAATGAAGTTGCACAACCATGTGAATGTACTTTTGCCACAGAGCTGCAAGCTTAAAAACTGTTAAGCTTTTTTAAAAATTTTTTTAAATTAATTTTTTATAAATTTAATATTATATATTTTACCATAATAAGAAAGTCATAATAAAAATAAGACCTATCGTTAAATGAGAATCTTATTTTTGTTTCCAATTCTACTTTCTAAAATCCTTTTGAAAAAAGAAAATGAGAACTCTCTGATCCAACGTGCTTTTGTTCAACATTTTAACAAACAGCCAATGCCACTCCCCTTACATCATGCTTCTAACTTAATTAAGAGCTAATCTGCTATCAGAATTAGACTACAAAGGACCATGTCACTGAAGATCTTTCCAGTACAATGTCAGCCCCTCCTCATCAGTGGCCCATGCAGAGTTATTTAGCTTGCTGAGCATATCAACTCACTTTCCAACTAGACACTGCATTTCTTCAGAGCTCTATTTCTCAAATAGGGCCAGCAAATTCTTTCATTAACATTGAACAACCATAACTATATAAAAGATCCATTGCTTAGTGCAAAAATTCACTCCTTTTTAAAAATAGTATTTTATTTTTAGCATCCCTTGTTGCTGACTATAATGAATTGGTTGGCTCAGTCATCAGTCAAGCATTCATTTATTTTACAAATGAATATTGAGTGCCTTTTGCAGTAAAAGAGTCTTGGCTCTATAGGCAGATAGAACTGAGTTCAAATTTTTGTCCATTATTTCATCGTTTTGGTACATTGGGCAAGAAATCTAACTTCTCTGAGCCAATGTTTCTACACTGTCAAATGGCAATAAACATCTATTTTATGTTGTAGGGATTTAACAATTTTTATAACATACAGTTAGTACTCAACAAACATTGTTTTTTTCCATGTTTGTATATGCTATCGAGCTTAAAGATGAATAAAATATAGACCTCCCTTCCAGGAGACTCCATAAGCTATAAAGGGACATGGGTCAAATTATAGAAACAATTGTAATACATTTTAAAAAGTGATAAATGATGGGGGGGTGGTAAAGATTGAGAGATCATATCTTGTTAGAGGGTCAGAAAAGACTTCACACAGGAAGTAGCATTTTGACTGAGCTCACTTATTTAGGACCAGGTAGGTAGAGGCAGGAACCTGGAGTGGAAGGTAGAAAGGACATTCCAAACAAGGCAGAAAACTGGAACAGAGGATGATGATAGTTATGATAATGATAAGAGTGACAATGGCAATGATGGCAATAATGGCCGTGCCAAACATTCATTCAAGCTTACTATATCCCAAGTACTTTTCTAAGCTTTTACACATATAAACTACTCTAATCCTCATAACAGTCTGGGAGGAAACTGAGACACAGAGATGTTAAGTTCTTGTTCAGGGTCACAAAGCTAGGAAGTGACAAGGTAAGCATTCAAACCCAGGCAATCTGTTCGCAGAAACGGCACTCTGACCCACAACCCAGACCACTTCTACCAAAGGTGCAAGGGTAAGCACTGCCCAGGATTGCACGAAATAGTGAGAAACCTTCCCAAATTAATAAGAACGTCAACCATTAAATCAATGAATAAATACTTATTGCACCCCTATCATTCATTTGGTGATGAAGACAGAACTTTTTCAACATAAGTTAAGGGCAGCAATTATTCCTTTATGTTTTAAAATAATTTCAATACATTTTAATTAGAACCGAATACTCATTCAGGAAACCCTGCAGCTATTTACTACAATGTAGCTGACATGCACACCCATATAATACAGCATATTTGGAATGTGCAACTTCTCTGAAGTTTTAGTGGGTTCGACGTAAAATCTCCAGAAAGGGGAAGAAAAGGAAAAAAATGGAGAGGAAAAAAAGAAGTGGAGATCTACCAGTTATTCAGTAGATGAGAGGGTGATACGGTAGGGAAAAAAAAAAAACCTTGGAAGATGGAAGGATCTATTCTTGCTCGCCCTGACTAGCTGTGTGCATTTAGACATGTCTCTTGACCTTTTAGGATTCAGGGCATTAGTGTCTTAAGGTTCTATGGTTCTCATCCGATGACTATTCACAACTGTACTAATTCAAAATCATGGAAATCCTATTCAATCACAGTTTAATGTGTTTACCTGGCACTTCATCATATGGTTGTGATAGCTAAATAAGTTTTTAACGTGTCTTTTTGAAGACCTACCTTTCGTATTTCCAGTAAATGGCTGATAATGGACAATCACCTGACCGCATACTGATTCTACTAAGCTGCTGATGCTCTTGTAGGAAGAAGGAAACCACGGCCAAAGTACAAACTCTTCATCCTTTACACCCAAAGCCAGAGTTATTTTTCTCTTTCACATTACAATTTCACTTCTAATGTGCCATGCTATGAAATTTATAAAAATGAGTTTGGAACCTTTTGAATTTGTCATGTGCCTACAGCAAAAGGACAACTCTGCAAGAAAAGCAATCTTATACCCATATGCCAGAGAAAAGGTGAACAGTGAGTGAAAACAATCTCTTGTGATATAGCATAAGCTAGAGTTTCAGAGTATTCAATTTTCACTAAATTAAAAATTAGATTTTTCTTTCATTTCTTAAAGAGACTGAAATTTAAAATATTAAGTATGATTGCTGGTTTCATTTATAAACCAAGAAAGTGGTTTAATCATGTATCTGATTACCACCACTTACTTTCATTATGGAAGTGCATTATAATTGGTTTGATTACTGGATTTGTCAATTATACAGTCAATACCAATCAACCAGAATGAAGTGCTTAAGGAGCCAACAGCATAAAACCAAAATTCCTTTTTCAAACAATTATCTCAATTTTATTATAATTCTTCCAATATGTGGAAATATAATCCTGCAGATGTTGAAATGATATGGAATACACAAGGAATTAAACCTAGGAAGAGTAAAACTGAGGGGGGAATAATGAGGGTGATTATTACTATTATTACAAATACATTAAATTCTATGTAGACACCCTCCATCTCAACTTCGCCAACTTGACATAATCCCTACCATTCACAGAGCAACATTATAAACACTACAGTGCCTAGTAAAGAATAAAGCCTTACGATAAACTTTCTGAAATCAGTGTTAGTAGGTTAACCAAGAAACTACTTTCGTGTTGAACTCATTTTTATTCAAAAGATTTGAAGCCATTTGAATTAATTTGTGGAGAATACAAAAATAAAGCATTTGAAAACTTAAAAAAATCTTACAAAGTGAAAGTATTCTGGGGTTAGAAACAAAGTTATTGTTCTTATAAATTTCCTAGTATTATGATTATAAGAACCAAAAACTACTGGTCTATGTCATTTCAATAAACACTTAAGGAGCAATTAGATACGAAGTTTCCTCCTCCCCCTCCAAACTAAATCTAGTAACATGAAAATGTCATTTTATTTTACTCCACTAGAGGGTAGTCTCTCAAAACAAGGGCTTGCAGCCCTGAATCTAGCCTGTTTTTGACCTGTTGATAAAGTAATCCTCATGTTCCATTCCTCTCAACAAGATGTTCCTCTAGGATACTAATTAAGGCTGTAACACATGCACTTTTAAAATTGCTATCTATTTATTCATAGGTGTTCATTCAGAAATATACACTGCTATACTTTTCTGTTTCTTTTCTAAATTTCTGATAATCCAATAAGTGTTTTACATATGTGGTATATATATCATATTTTCCTGGTAAATATACATTCAGAATTAGTAAGTCTAAGAATGAAGGAAAATCATTGTCTTGAGGATTTAATTTATTATACTTGAAATACCCCCCCCAAGAGTAGTAAAACATACCTCCTTAAATACACATACACAGAAATACCCACACAAAAACCTTGACACATGTACACATTCATATGTAGCTGTCAGACTAATTGTATCAGATATAAAGAAATGAATGTAATTGGAAATGCTTACTTTTTAAAAAATACCCCTTCATATGCCAATGTTGTGAATTATAGAGAAGCAAATATATGCTTTATTTTTAAAATGTGGTCAAACCAGATAAGAAATGTCGTTGCTTTAAAAAAAAAGTATTATTGAACAGTAAGCACATGCACTAAATTAAGGAGAACCTACAGAAAACCAAATGCCACTCAAAACAGTTTCAAGCTACTCTTCGTAAATAATACAGTCCCTGGTGAACTTTACAGAGAGGATTTGTGTCTCTCCAGGTGTTTTTAATATTTGGGAAATCCTTATTTGTAGCATGCCCTGCTATTTTCAGAGAGAAAACACAGTTTCTCTAGACGAATGATCACCTAAAAATGGGAAAGCGTGTCAAAAATTTCTTCCTCTTAAAAACAAGAGGAAGAAAGAAAGGATGGAGGAAGGATGGGAGGAAGGAAGGGGGAGGAAAAGAGGAAGGAAGGAAGCAAGCAAGGAAGGAAGGTAGCAGGAGAGACGGGAGGGAAGGAAGGAAGGAAGCAAGGAAGGAAGGAAAGGGGAAAGGGAGAAAGGGGAAGGGAGGAAAGAAAGAAGGAAGGATGAAAGGAAGGCAGGAAGGCAGGAAGGAAGGAAACGATACCTAGGAAAATATGCAAGCCTGTTTCATTTATTTGTATCCTAAGCAGCAGTGTCATAGAACAGACAGGTTGTTTCAGCCAACCAGACGGGAGCAGCTGCGAATGCTACATCTTGGCAGTCTGAAGCGATTGGCTCCTCTCTGGGGAGTGGAGGGTGTTCAGTTATTAATGACCGCTGAGCAGGCAGCACCATGTCAGTGTGACAACTGATCGGGTGAACGATGCACCACTAACCACCATGGAAACAAGGAGAAATAAAGCCAGCTCCCAGGATCTCTCTTCACTGGATTGAGAACGTCAGCCTGCCTGCCGACCGAGAGGAAGAGTTCCGGAGAAAAGAAGGAACCCTAGCTGCAGCCTCCTGCCTCCCTTTATATTTTAGAATACAGAGATAAGATCGCTTGCATGTGTGCCCACCTATAGTACATGTTTGTGTATACTTTATTACACACACACATGCACCTATTTACACTCGGGCAAGAACACAACCATGTGATTATCGCAACTAAAGAACTGAGGAACCCAGCACACAGGGACACGAAAGGTGGTGTATCACAGAAACTGCTTTTGCAAGGTAAGTTTAAAATATCCATTTCTATTTAAATATGCTCTATTTCTTGTATAGTGGATGCTTGTTTTAGTCAAACCTAAATTCTCCGTTGATGTTTTCTTCTTATCTGAATCCTAAAGCATTCTTCTTCCCATTTTACTTTTGAGGAGAAATTCAAATGCAAAAGCCCTCTGGCTTTGGGTATGCTTAGCTGTGTTTGTGGGATTCTCCAACATGCATTTTACTAGCTTGAACGCCCATCAGAGGATGTGAGTGGGAGAGAAAAAGCAGTGCCGGGGAGAGGAGAGAGAGGAGGGTGAGAGGGGAGAAGGGGACAGTGGGAGTGGAGAGGAGAGGAAAGGAGAAGAGGGGAATTTTCTTTTTTCTTCACATTACTTGTAATAAAAATCAGATCACACATCATTCTGTATTTTGAAAGCAACCCCCCCCCCCCAAGTAGGGCATTTTTCTCCCTTTCAGTGGATGGAGATTAAGGCAAATGCTGCTGTATGTCAAGAGCTAAAACCATTAAGCAGAGTGGCAGAATGAGCATATCACAAACAGTTATTGAATTTCTGCCAGGATACATCTTACGGATTGGGGTAAATGACTTCCCTTTAATAACATCCTCCCGCTGGTCTGAAGGGACAGTGCAAATGTCTGATTGCTAATGCAGCTGCAAGTGACACACACGAGGTAAAAGGATCCCATGAACCAGAAGAGTTCTAATCTTCTTTGGTAATTAACAGAATCACAGCAGGGTGGCTTTAAAGTGCATTTCCTATTTAAGATTTTTGTTCAAACCGACCACTATATTCCCTTTGCTGTTATTGAGCTATGTGGCTTAATTTGCCTCTAATTTATTTATTTTTAACAATATGTCCTTGTTTCCATGCCTCTAATTTTAGTGAGAACAGGCTATGAATATGAGTAGAAGCTTCCTAATTCAGTGAAAAGGAGATAATGCGAAAAATAAAAAGAGAAGAAGTAAGGATTCAAAATATCTACCTAGGGAATAGTGTGCCCTGGTACTATAAATATTACTCATATCCTACATTTCTCTTTAGTTTCAGAAGCAATGCCTTTGAGACAGAATTACTCTCAGTAAACTATGAGCATCCATGTACTGATGATTCATGGAATACAGTGTGGGTTAATTTATACTTTCAGTCTTGTAAAAGGAAGCCAGCTACTTCGAACATGCTTACAAACAGACAATGTCAATTGAGGATGTTCGTGGAAACATGTACTACCTCCTTTAACGGGTCCTGTAAAGACATGAAAACAAATCTAGAATTTGCATTTCATCTTCTGGAGCTCTCTCCTCCCTTCCTTTAGTTTAACCAAACAAATAGTTAATGGAATCTGATTCTTTCCAACTGCATGGTATTTTTTCCCCTACAACTGTGATTTCAGAGTTATTATTGGTTTCCTAGTTTATAATATGAGGCAAAACCAAAAGACAATAACCAGCCACTTAGATCCTGCCACTTTCCCCTAAATGTGTCGAAATATGAGTCACTTTGCAATTTGTAAGAAGTCAGTTAATTCCAGCGACCTTTGTAAATGATGACCATAAAGCAGCTCTGACAATATGCCACTGGCTTCGATTTTCCGTCTGTAAAATGAACAAGTTTAAGAAGAGGTTTCCTGCTCAGAGTGAAAAATGAAAGGTGCTGAAGCATTAGCTCCAATATTGGCAGGCTTGCTCACTCTGCCTCAAACGCCACATGCAATCTATAGAAAAAACAAAATGATTTATTACGAAGAGGAGGTGTTTTATTTGCTTTTCTGCTATTCATTAGAAGTGCTGTTTTGCCACAGAACAGATCTGATATTTTAAGATACCTCCTAAGTTCCTAACCAGGAGGGAAAGCTGGAAGTAGATGCTCAGCCTCCCCATTGCAAACTCCTGTATAATGTAGCATTGCAGTATTGATTTCAGTTTTTCTTAGACCTATTCCAGGGAAACTTTCCATACCAAACACACACATACTTAAATCCTTACAGAGCCTATTTTTAAATGGCAATCAATGACACCTAAGAACAGCGGATTCACTTGTTAACCTTGGTAAAGCTCACATATATATTTTGTGGATTACACAGATCAACATTGTGCCCACTTGAGTCTGAGAAATACCATCATTCCAGGCGCTTGGTGTTGTCACTCTGTGTATGCCAGTGAGTTTGGTGATCTGATCAGCATCTACCAATGCCAGAGGATGGACACAGGAGCATGCCTGGAAAACTTAACCATGGTCTCCCCAGTCATGTAGCTATACCAGAAATAGGTTTCTGGCAAGACAAGCTTCAAAGGACCATCTTTTCAGAGTGTCACTTGTCACAGGCAACACACTGAGTTTGAATGCTGATGAGAAGGTGGAATTTCTGTCTTTCATTGTTGTTGTTGCTGTTAATGGCTTAATAAACAGTGTTATCTGCTTCCTAGGCCAGAAATTTAGGGACCTATGAAAAAGGTGGTCAACTTAGGATCGTTAATTGTATTTTCTTATTTCTTTGTTCTTTTTTACAACTACTGCTTCCCCCCCCTTTTTTTCTCTTTTGCCACAAAATAGGCTTCATGTTTTACCTTTTTCCCCCCACTCTGAATTTTTTCTAGTGCAAAATTCTGGTGTGATGTGGCACGGTGATATTTATTGCAAACTAATTGAGTTGATCAGAAAGGTTTGTAACCTGAGTTAAAAAAAAAAATAAAACACTTACATAAGTTAAATGTTATTGCTTAGTATTTAGCAGGCACTGAAGATGGTCATAGATGAGGTATCTGTTGGAGATATTGAAGGAGATCTTTAAAAGGAAGCTACTAGCATACTAAAAAATGAGTCCGTCCTTCTAGCCTCAGTAAGGATGCCCCCAAAAGAATCATTTAAAATAACGTAGCTCTAGCCTATGTGAAGAAACAATGGACACATTTGCAGCCCACTAAGCTGTTTCAGGTAGACCTGATTCTAAGGATTCAATCACTTATGTATCACTCATTAGTCCCATGAAACTAAATAAAGCAGGTAAACACCGGGCACTACATCAGTACGTCCTATCTGTACTGTCAAGGATAAAGCTCTCTGATACTGGCTATGCAGTGAGTACTTAGGAAAGCTTCACTGTGTTGCCACTGAACACAGGTCCCGCCCAGAGCTCGGTGAATTCCTCCCTGCCTGTCTTCTGATAAAGTGATGCCTGGTTCGACACCTAGGAAGTAGAACATGGTAACAGTTATTCCTCTGACCACGATGTAAAAGAAAATCAAAAAGTAGGTGGTGTCAGAGGATAGAAAAAGTAATGGAGAAATAAAAATGTTTTCTTTAATGTGACGGGAGGGGTGGAAGAAGATCTCAGTAGATGCTATTTAAAGGTCATTAAATACAGGGTTGGGGGCGGGGAGACACAATGCTCATCTCAAATCTGTATGAAGAAGTACAGTACCCAACCAGCCATCTACTATATTTGCATAACTGTTAAGTTTGTATAAAACTGCTTACTATTATTATGTTCATTTATCTTTAGGTCATGATAAGGGAGGGTTTTTTTTAAGGTGTCATTAGTAAAAGCACCTTACACAACTTCAGCATGAGAGAATAAAAAAGGGAAACATAATTTCATACAATAAAAGAATTTTAGGATTGAAAACGACCCTTAGAAGATGGTATAATATGCTTATTTCACAGATTAGGAAACTGAGGCACAAAGGGTTTAACATCTTTAGACCAAACCACACAAGACCAAGTCTTTATCAAGGCCCAGAGTAGATCCCTTTAGTGTGCTCCCTCCAGTACTCCATTAAAAGTCTGCCTACTCAGTCTTTCAATTATTTTTTAAAAAGAAAAAAAAAATTAAGGAAATGTTCATACAGATCATCAAGTACTTTAAAAGCAAAAGTAAGCATCCAACAATAGAAGCAATAACAATTTGTAAGTATATAACACCCAAGTATTTCAAACTGATAATCTTTGGATATACTCTTCTATGTTTTGTAAAGAGTCATAAATATTAGAACTTTGCCCTGTTTGTTTGGTTTTTTTTTTAAATTTTTTTTAATGTTTACTTATTTTTTGAGACAATGCAAGAGACAGAGTGCAAGCAGCAGAGGGGCAGACAGAGGGAGACACGGAATCCGAAGGGGGCTTCAGGCTCCGAGCTGTCAGCCCAGAACCCGACGCAGGGCTCAAACTCACGAACCGTGAGATCATGACCTGAGCTGAAGTTGTACGCTTAACCAACTGAGCCACTCAGGCGCCCCATGATCTTTGCCCAGTTTTTAAAACATCTTAATGATATTATTGCTATCCTTCAGCTTTAGAGATTCAACTATTGGTCATCCATTAAAAGTTTTTTCCAGAAATTTTGACGAGAATCTTTGTTTCCTTTTTTATTGGGTTTCACTGTAACATTTTAAGGCACTTACATGTGCCCTCATTAAAGAGTCCCTTCTCAGGGTCCATGCTTGGCTTATCCACTTTGCTGAAAACAGTGAGGACATTCTCAGGATGGTAATCCCTACTTCCCTCTCTTCATCTCCTCATCCTGTCTTACCTTTTCATTTCCAAAGTTTGAGTGAGACTCTTTGTAGGCAATGACACCTGCCCTTCGTTCTACAGCCCTATTTTTTTTCTTCCTAGCAAATTTGTCTTGCTTTCTAAAGGTGCTCTCCAAATTTTGCTTAGGATAATAGTAATGAATTGACCCAAAAACATTGGAGAAGTAAAAAAGGACATAAAAAATAATAATTGTATTTGTGTAGCGCTATACTGTTTACAAAGCACTTTTGCAACAATGACATTTGTTTCTCACAACAACTTAGTAAGGAAGGTATAATGCTGATCATCTCCCTTTTAAGATTAGACAATGAGGTTCCATGAGGTTAGAAACTTGCCACAGTCAGGGAGCTAACATGTGGAGGAGTTAGGGTCTTCTAACTACAAAGATGGATGCAAGACTGATAATAGTACCTGGCACTTTGTGAGTCCGTTAGAAAATACACACTCCTGTTTTCCAGAACTCCCATTATACACTTACCCTTCCAAGCTGTATGTCCTCCAAACCATACCATACTCAATGTGAACAGATTTTTGCAGATTAACTTCTGTACTTCTTCATTTAAATCAGAGCTAATTATGTGACCAACTTAAACATGAAAAACACAACCAATATCTATTCTTAGAGAAAAAGACTGCACGTTGTTCTACCTCCTCATCCATACTTTGTCTGACAGCATTAATACTTTGATAAACAGTTGGTAAAGGTCTCAAAAACTGGATAAAATGGGATGAGTAAATATTCAGGCAAGTTCCATGTTGCTGGAAAATTATGAACAAAATCCTCAAAGTCACTTGACGTACCACCAACAGATGAAGTGTCAATATAAAAGCAACATCATTGGCATCTACCTCCTGGTTAGTCTCTATTGGGCAGATAATGAATGACACACAAAGACCTCAACATGCCAGGAAATGTGTTCACATTATTCTGAAAGCCCCTTGGGAGAAATTTTGTCTTTCAAAAGTAATACTGTCCTTGGAATAGGTAGATCCCTAGAACAACATGTATTGAAGGTTGTCATACAAAGTTTTATTTCCAGAAAGTGAAGCCTTCCACAAATAATCAGCTACTCTGTGTAGGAAGGAATGTAAACATTTTTTCCGCAATTTTTACCATGTCTGTATTGAAAAGGCCCATGGAATCCCCAAAGACCCACTGGATCAATTAAAGGCTTAGCATCAACAGGAAGGAAACACTTTCTATTTCCAGAGGCCTGAAACCCCTGGGATTTAATTCCCTGAAGAGTAAGAGAGGAGGCAGTGTTTTCTGACTTGTTCAAAGCTGGGATTCCAGGAATGGGAGAATGCATTCCCTGAGGACCAAGCCTGCTAACAGACCATGGCCTTCAGGAAGGCTCAGGACATCCAACAATTACAATGATTTAAATAATGCTATGTATTTTGACTACAGAAAATACTTAGAGAGACATATTTTCCTTGTGGTGAAGACTGATTTGTGCTTATTACAAATTGTCTCTAAAATTATAAAACTGAATTAATAAAATGACTGTAAAGAAACAAAGGCAAATATTTTGGGAGATTCATTCCACAGGAGTAAAATTTATCCACATAATATCTGACAGTCTCATAAGGTCAAGGCATTTAACTTACACTGTCAGCTAATTTACACTTTACTTTTAAGAAAAAAACACAAATCAAAAAATTTTAAAAACCAACATGTATCTTCAAAGATACAATTCATATCGGCCTTTATATCTCTTTAGAATATTTTTCTTATCATTATATTCAAAAGCCTAAGACTCAGTCAGTGGTCTTATCATTGTTTGCTAACAGTGTCTCTGGGCTCTACATTTAATTTTATTTTCATCAAAAACCAGTCACTCAGAATCACAAATTACTGAATATATTCTGCAAAGAGTATATGGAACCACAATGGCCCTTAGTGAAATCTCAATAGTTGCAGGGAGTAATTTGAAAATACATCTAGACAGATCATATTTTGATTTCTACAAAGGCCAAGGGGTTAATGGCCTTCCACTGCATGTGCCTAAGGACTGAGAACAAAACGATGAAGTAGGCAAAATGGGGCTGAGTCTAGGTTACAATGCTGTATCACTTAAGAGAAAGCACAATAGGATGGAAAGAGAAAAACAATGCTCCACCATATGCGAAAAAGAAATACATTCTAAGTACATATAAACCTTGGAAGCTCTATTCCTAGTAATTTTTTTTTTAATTTTTTTTTCAACCTTTATTTATTTTTGGGACAGAGAGAGACAGAGCATGAACGGGGAAGGGGCAGAGAGAGAGGGAGACACAGAATCGGAAACAGGCTCCAGGCTCTGAGCCATCAGCCCAGAGCCTGATGCGGGGCTCGAACTCACGGACCGCGAGATTGTGACCTGGCTGAAGTCGGACGCTTAACCGACTGCGCCACCCAGGCGCCCCCTTTTTTTTTTTTTTTTTAATTTTTTCCTAGTAATTTTTGAAGGAAAAACATATGCCATCATAAGATATGAGCTTAGACTGTATTCATCCAACAAGTCAATTTCTTGTGTGAATAGCTGAACTGATTCACTTACCAAACACATAATTTATATTTGTTCCTCTTCCTGTAGTTTATCACCCACGCATTTTTTTACACAAACACGACAGCTGCTTGGGGAGTGTCATAAGGTGATGTTCGGCTAACTTTTTAAACTCAGGGAAGCATTTGCCAAACTACCATTTCCTTAATCAGTTACTTTATTTTTAATGAGCAAGCAAATTCCATGTAAATATCCAAGGCTCACCTTTCATTTACACTATAAATTGTATCCCAGTGTGCGGCTACTGGACAAGGAAGTGAAGAATTAAATGTTTTATGACAAAATGTTTTCAGTACAGACTTTAAGAGTTCAGATCACATTATCTCTTAGACAATCCTTTACTGGCTAAGGGAATGATCATAACATTAGCAGATCCCACTTATTACATACAGACATTTCCTGTGCCAAACACTGTGCAAAATATTTCACATGTGTTTTCTCATTTTATTCTCATAATAACCGTATGGAGCAAGTACTATTGCTAACCCCATTTTACAAATGCGGAAATTAAGACTTAAAGAAGAAAAGCAACTAATGAAAGGGAGAAGAGGAAAAGGAACCTAGGTCAGTTGGGCTCAAAAGACACGGTTCTATGCATGAGGCAACACTGCCTCGTGTTGGTACTGCCGGAACACAGCTCATCTATACTGCTGTCTAGGAGCTGGATTCTCTACCAAAATACAATCATTCCATTTATCATTTCATACCATGCCATTCTTCTCACACGAGCATATTATCTCTGCAAGATTCATTCGTAGTTTATTTTTGTTGTTGTTTCTGACAGAAAAATGATGATTTACTTATTTATAGATGGGTATCACTATCCATTTGATTAACTAAAATGCTTTGTGTAGTTCAGTTTGTAGCCAGACTTGTGAGCTGGCAGAGCTTGTAGTCCTCCTCCACTATTTTTTCATCAAGCACAATTCAACATGGTTCACCAGGTCATGCACCCCAATAACTGGCACAAAGGAAAAATGCAATGCTTAGCTTGTAAGTCTTAGTTGTCATGATTTAATGTCCATCCACAGCCCCAATTCCAATCTGTGGATAGTTCCTTACTCATGTATTCTCTTAAACCAGAAGCATGAAAATGGTGAATACTGTTTCCCTGCTAGTATGATCATCAGTTTGCAATGAAATTCCTCAATCCTTGTCAGTATTAATAAGCTTCTCGCTCTGCAAAGTTAATAGACGAAAGCTCTAATCTGTTTTTCAAACTGAGCATGCTGAGCCAAACCTAAATCTTCAGCAGAAGTGTTCTACGCCAGCTGCTTGCAAAACTTCAGCGTTTCTCACTGAGTGACCTCCTCAAAGAGCTATCTGGGGAGTCCTTCAACTTGACTGTCCTACATAGAAAAAGCTGAATGTGAAATTAAGGAAAAATGTTACTAAGGATTCTTCCCATAGTTAGGAATGGGGCTTAGATAGCTCATGTTCATGTATATTTTCTTTTCAGAATGAAGATTTTAAAAAATTAAGTCATTAGACAAACGAAAAGTGAAAATCAAGCTTGAGGTGATAGATGGCTAAAATATAC
The DNA here is from genome assembly GCF_018350155.1 of Leopardus geoffroyi. NCBI lineage: Eukaryota > Metazoa > Chordata > Mammalia > Carnivora > Felidae > Leopardus > Leopardus geoffroyi. The sequence goes on from NC_059331.1 coordinate 130,341,224, forward strand.
ATGCATCATGAAAAGCCTAACTTATCACATGTAAGAAGTAAAGGACATGCATAATTTTAGATTATAGGTTTGGGTTATTTTTTTTTCTTACTACATCTTATGTTCATATACAATAGTGAGGAGAAGAGGAGAAAGAAGGGATGTTGGCCAACAGCTATTCAACATGTACCACAGCCTAGACCCTGGTTAAGTTCTTTCACACCCCATGCCACCAGAGCACACAACCCCACAAGGGAATAGAGGCTCAGAACGGGGAAGCATCTACGCAACTTCCTACTATGCCCAGGGGCCCAAGTTGAACCCTGAATGTCTAACTCCAAATCCTACTCTATTAAAACCATGTTACTGTGCCTCTCCTATCACACCTTAGAATAAGCACAATATATTTCTCTTTTGGGAAGCATTTTACCTTTTATGCAGAAACATCCAACAATGGGTTCTTTCTATAGTCTTAAGCTTCTCAGCAAAGCTCAGAAAGCTTACACAATTAATCAAACTTGATATTTTTACCACCTGGTGCAACATGATAGTATTTCAAGAATAACATAATGAACATTTAATACAACTCAACTAATCTAAAATAAAAGTATTACTTGTAGATTTTTTACTTAAACATTCTCATTAATCCATGTAACTTCAAAAGTGTAGTGTGTTAAGAAAAAATCATGGCTGACTTCCAAGGACTTAAAAAGATCTTTATCATTTCTTAGGGAATGTAAATCAGCAACAGAATAAGACAATTTTTCTTTACCATGAATATCTTGCAGATTGAACACACAGAACAAGATTTCAATCCCACATCACTTACCAGATTTGGGAAATATTTGAAAACTTCTTTATACTTTTAAGTATTTTGTACACTTAGGAAAGGTGATGAACTCTTACAAGTTTAAACCTGTCCCATAAAGAATTTTTCCTATCTGAAACTAGTAACTCCTTGACTGTCACATCCTGCCTCTACTCCTTTCCACACCACGCTGAAGGTAATGGTATATTGAGTTCTTAACCTCACTTAAGCTAGAGCCTTCCTATTTGACATAATCATGTTAAATTATAAATCAATGTGCTACTCTGCACTTTACTTGATTGAGATGTCTATGAAAGGAGAGATATTCTAAGATAATATACCACTTAGTCATTCATTTAGACATGTCATCATGGTCATTTACTCAATGACCATGGATAATAGCCAATAAATAGAATCTCGAGAATTGATAAGGAATGATGTATGTATGACACAGCCAATAGAACCAAATCTATCTATCTATCTATCTATCTATCTATCTTATCTATCTATCTATGTAAATTTTCCCATCTATCAAGATTTTTGAAGGTACCATATTCCAGAAGTATTGCTAAATACATTCGTTGTCTAGATGTTGTATATATGGTTGTATATTTTGTTTCATTTTTAACACACAAGCAAAATCAATTAGGCTGTCTCTATCTTCAAATTCAATTAGGTGCTTATTTTTAACACAGAACATTAGAATCTCTGCAAGAATATAGGAATCCCTAGTGACTTTTTTTTCCCCACAAAGTTTCAGAACTGACGGTTAAAGATTGAAGATTCATGTCCTTTTCTTTTGTCCGTTGTCTGCCAGTTTTATTCCAGGTTTGTAAAGACTACTTATTTGAGACAAACAATTGCTTAAATTGATACAAAATATTTATAGAATAGGTACATTATGTTAAATTTTTCCTCAGAGAACATTGGGAATAGGATATGGCCAAGTGAATTAGGAATTTGATAAGGGATCTGACAGATGTTCAAGTGGATGCTCCTAGCAATATCCTTGTAAGTCTATGGTAACCATGGTCCTTATCTCTACTGCCATTCACAGTCCTTTCTTGGCTCTTGGATAATGCCTGTAGTGTGGTAGGGTACATATCCTCAGAGAGAGTATCTACCAGAAGGGGACAATACCCTTTATTCCCACATGTTCGTGAATTCCTTTATTTTCATCTACTATACTACATCTTTTTTTTCTTTAAAAAATTTTTTTTAAATGTTTGTTTATTTTTGAGAGAGAGAGAGAGAGAGAGAGAGAGAGAGAGAGAGCACGAGAGAGGGAGGGGCAGGGAGAGAGGGAAACACAGAGTCTGAAACAGGCTCCAGGCTCTGAGCTGTCAGCACAGAGCCCAACACAGGGCTCGAACCCACGAACTGTGAGATCATGACCTGAGCCAAAGTCGGACATTTAACCTACTGAGGCAGCCAGGTGCCCCCCACCGCCTTTTTTGTTTAATTATATTACATTTCACATGCAACTCAACTGAGGGTCACCCAGAAACTGCCCAGTGGTATCATTAATGAATGAATTCTATACTGCCTATTGATTTGCTTTCAAATGTCATTAACTAATATAATGAGAACTGGTGTAACTAAATTGCCAAACTGAGAGAGATTTTACAGATATCAAGTCACTTGCTCAAAGTGATTCATTACTTAAATACATACCTGGAACCAAAAACCAGGTGATTCTATCCTTGCCTCGTGGTTATTTCACAGCACATTGACTGTGATGGTAGGGTTTCGACAAGATTGGGCTGTGTGCTCCTATGAAATCATTCATTTTCTTAAGCACTCTTATGACCAAAAGTTCCCAAAGTCAACCCGTAGGGAGATTCAGGAGTGCCTTCTCCATGAAGGGTCCATGTATGTACAACCTATTAGCTGTAGGGAGCCTCGTAGAAGCCCAATTCACTCTCCAGGCACTTTTCAAGATGCCTCTGTAGAGGGGCATTTTATCAACAGTAATATGTTGCTGCTGTTCTGCATTAAGCATGTTAAGTATTTGGGAACTGGGGTTTTGAATATGTGCCCTAAAGCAATTTTAGCTGAAGAGTTGTCTTGTTTCATTTTTAAATCAGGCAAAAAAAAAAAAAAAAAAAGGGAGAGAGAGAGAAGGGAGAGAGAGATTGAGAGAGAGAGGGAAATTCTTAAAAGGAAAAACACAAAAAACAGCGACTATACAAAAAGTTTCACATTTAAACAAAATAGAAATAGAACAATCCAGTTCTTTGTGGCACTCCATTGGAAATTCCTTCTCTTCTTGGACATTCCACCCCAAATTTAAAAGCCTCTGGGATCCACCCTAATCCTCTTTGCTGGGTCCCTAAGAAACTTTATAACACACATAAAATAACTGCAGTCTTTGAAATTATAAATGTCATTGCCAAGTTATTTTGTGAACTTTTGTTAAGACCCTGTTGTAAGTTTCATTCCCAAAGAAGGCAGCGTCTAGAATAATGGCACTCAAGGCCCAGAGTTGCTGCACTGAAATTTTTAAGTTGTTGACGATAACATGATCTTTTTTTTTTTTTTTTAACATTTATTTATTTTTGAGACAGAGAGAGACAGAGCATGAACGGGGGAGGAGCAGAGAGAGAGGGAGACACAGAATCGGAAGCAGCCTCCAGGCTCTGAACTGTCAGCACGGAGCCTAACTTGGGGCTTGAACCCATGAGCAGTGAGATCATGACCTGAACTGAAGTCGATTGCTTAACTGACTGAGCCACCCAGGTGCCCCAGTACTGAAATTGTTGATGCAGTAGAGAAGTTAAACACAGTGATCGTCTTCCAAGAAATAGAACATGCACATTTCATCCAGACACAATATTTTCTGAATCAATTTATATACAATTTGATTTTTAAATTCTTTTTTAAATGTTTTATTTTTAAGAGAGATAACACAAGTGTAGGAGAGGAGCAAGGAGAGAGAGAGAGAGGGAGAGGGATAGGGAGAGAGAGAGAAAGAGAGAGAAAGAGAGAGAAAATCTTAATTAGTCTCCATTCTCAGCACAGAGCCCAACATGGGGCTTGATCCCATGACCCCAAGATCATGACCTGAGCTGAAACCAAGAGCAGGACGTTTAATGACTGAGCCATCTATAATTTGATATTTGAAGTTGATTTGTTGCCCACTGCCAGTCCTTCAGTATCTTACTTTTGTATTTGTGAAGTCTAAATTTTGATTCATCCCGCAATCAGCTGAAGAATGTCTTTTTTTTTAAGTTTATTTATTTATTTTTTTAAAATTTTTTAACGTTTATTTATTTTTGAGACAGAGAGAGACAGAGCATGAATGGGGGAGGAGCAGAGAGAGAGGGAGACACAGAATCGGAAGCAGGCTCCAGGCTCTGGGCCATCAGCCCAGAGCCTGACGCGGGGCTCGAACTCACGGACCGTGAGATCGTGACCTGAGCTGAAGTCGGACGCTTAACCGACTGAGCCACCCAGGCACCCCAAAATGATCTTCTTTAATATCATGGTGTCCACTTATTCTAGTGATTTCATAGAAATAGTTCGTATTTTTCTTTCATGTGAAAAATCCTTGTTGTGAGTACTAATGAATAAGGTTTAAATTTTAACACTCTATGTAAAACTTTATATGCCCCCAAATGTAACCACATCTTAAGAAATAAAACTGCCCTATTCCATCATCTCAGAAAAGCAGTATTAGCTTTTTTTTTTTTTTTCCTTTGGAGATTTAGTTAACAACTGTATTTTCTCTATCCCTGTCTATTCCAATGCCGTCTTAAAATAAGCATACATGCACACACACAAATACTGGACTTAAAAAATTACTGCCGGGGCAGCTGGGTGGCTCAGTCAGTTAAGCGTCTGACTTCGGCTCAGGTCATGATCTCACAGTCTGTGAGTTCAAACCCCATGTCAGACTCTGTGCTGACAGCTCAGAGCCTGGAGCCTGCTTCGGATTCTGTGTCTTCCTCTCTCTCTGACCCTCCCCCGTTCATGTTCTGTCTCTCTCTGTCTCAAAAATAAATAAATGTTAAAAAAAAATTAAAAAAAAATAACTGCTAACTGTTACTAGTTTCTGACCACTTTACAAACATTTCGATTAAGTCTAGCCACACTTGTACCTAGTCTCCAATAATTTTTCTTCTACTAAGACATCCCATATAACTGATATGACAAATATTATAACATTTTAAGAGTTATTTTCATAGAAATAACTAGAAAAAATCCACTGGCAAATAAAATTCTGCAATCCTTAATGGAGATTAGAGTCAAATACCATTCAAGAAGCTCTGTTTTGCTCTGCCATTTCTCCTGTTCTCACATCTCTACCTCCAAAATTAGTCTGTTACAATAAATTCTACTAAGCTATAACCATTATAATGACCACTATTAATTTGATAGTGGTTAACATTTAGTGATTACTTTCTATGTTACTGGTGCAGAAATAAGAACTTTTTTATACTAAGAACTTCTAATTCATTACTCGATTTAATTTTTATGCTATTCCTCTGTGTTGATACTGCTATCACCCACCTTTTAATAGATAAGGAGTCAATGACAAAAGAAAAGAGAGAACTAGAGTCCATGTCTGATCCCTTAATTATGAGGCCACCTCTACTGACCACAATTTTAAGAGTTCTGGAGAGCAGGAGACTCAGATAAAGAATTTGCATTGGCTAGTTAAGAAACCTTAAGGTTAAGTCTGGGGCAAAGTGGGAACAATGAAAAGTGATATTCCTGTGATACCACTTTGGAGGAAAGACTCTATTTTCATTTTCAATTTTCAGGCATAACACCACTCATATCTCTGGGTTTGGGCCTAAACTCAGGCAACATTTTTGAAAGTCAACCTGGCTAGAGAAATGACTCCTACTGTTGAAAAATTCCTTGTATCCTTCCTCCAAGCATGCCTTCATTTTTCACAGCTCAAGCTGGTTTTACAGAGCTGGGAAGGCTGGAACCCCAGGTAGAGAGGAAAGAAGTCATACAGTTCTCTTTCTCCCACTCCCTCTGTGTCCTGGTGTCCTATAAATGTAGAGTTCTGTAAGCCACAGTTTTAGAGAATTAAACAGTGTCCTTTGTCATCTGCTTAAGATTTACCACATACAACCTTCTGTTTCAGAAATGTTATCACATCTGCTGCTCATGCTCCCAGTTTATAGATTTTGAGTACCATTATGCTGTCAGTCAAGTAACTACCACCATTGCTTCAATTGCTGCTGTTATCAGTTTAACAAGGGAGGAGGGGATGTTATACATGAAAGTATTAAGTATGATTGCCAGAAATAGTTTAAAATGGTGCTGAATAAGAGAGAAGCCTTGTCATTAATGCCTCTACCTAGTCTTTTTGGGTTTTGGCTTTTTGGAACACCTGCTAAGGCAGATTTTTAGATATTGGGAAGAGGAGGGTTGTTAGTAGAGATGAAAGATGTGGAGAACTTGCCAAGGGGAAGCGGGGGAAGAGGTATTAATGTATTCTGGTAAGCTGTAAGCTGCACTATTTATCAATTAAAAAATATGCACACAAATACCCTGGCTTTCATCCCATTGGAAGCAGAAGCAAAATCTGGAACAAGATAGTCATGACTTCTGGAATGATGGGGAAGAAAGGAAAAGCAAGCTGAGGGAAGGGGCTAGTCTTATACACATGAGAGAAGGTAAACTAAGAGGAAGGAAGGGAAGAGGAGTTGCAGGTACAACAGCAGTTAGAAGTGAGTTGGGTCCAACGCATGGATCTGCTTGCCAAAACACAGAGACAAAAGCATGACCATAGACTTCCATGAGCTCCCAGTGCAGAACGATTTCTGTTGCTACATTAAAGGAATCACGAAAACAGAAGTGTACTCATTTCTGTAGCCTGGGAATTTACAAATAAATTTGTAAATAAATTTGTATTTCCAAATAAAATAATCACAAAATGTTTTAAAGTGCCCTTTAAAAGTTAATTTGATTCTCCTCCCTGAGATAAACCAAAGAATCCAAGTGTCAATATGCTGAAAAATGACAAAACAGATGTCAAATAACCTTCCTTTTGCAACAACTTTCTATGAATCTGACATCTAGTTATTCCACTCAACATCACATATGAAACTCAGAAATTATGCAGCCAAAGAATGGAATACTAAATCATGACAGCATGTGGAAAGGAGCAGATGAGAACAAAACACCACAAAAGTGTATAAATTGACCAAATGAGACTGTGTATGTTACCATCTTCTATGACAACAGACAGTTATTGACTAACAATTTACATCTGGTTTGCTCCCTTATTCTGCAAGTCACAAAAATGGGTTGCTGTGGCAACTGTCATGTGCTATTTAGCTTGCTGGATGGAAAAACAAAACAAAACAAAACAAAACAAAAACCTCAAACTACCTTCTAAGACACAAATACAGCATGTATTTTTATTGTTCCTCCTGCCCCTAGAGAACAAGTCCCCCGATAGTAGATCTACTTTTTCAGAGCTTTAAAAATGGGTTTGCTTTCTGTGATTTGCATTTTTTATCATGTATGCCACCAATTTATGCAAGTAGGAAAGAAAAAAATCCATAGAAATATAAAGGATATGGATACAGATTGCCTGAGTCACATGAATGTGATAGGGCCGTTTCATATATAGCATCCCCACTTTTATCATCGGCAGCTCTTTTAGCCAGTTTAACTCCATGGATGCATGTATCAAATTCATGCATCATACTCACAGGAATACACTAAGAGCTCAATTCTTAAAGCACTGACAGGGCAAGCTTATTTTTCTGAACAAAAACCAAGAGCAAGGTGCAAAGAGAAGGTCATTAATTTTCATGGAAGCATATACTTAATCTCACAGTAACACATAACATAGTCTGTTCACAAAAATGCTGTGCGGGACCTCAGAACACATCATGTTACTAACATCTATGCACAATGAAGCAAGCAAATTAACACGTCCATGCTGAACAAAATGGGAAGAAGAATACCTATCCCTTATCTACTCACTTCTACTTACTTCCCTACTTACTTCTCCACTGGGACCTACGAGAGTGAAGGCAAATACGTTTAAGGCCCTGAAAATGCAACAATAAAAGCTCCAGTAATTGTTTTTCTTATTGAATGGCAAGTTTGATAACTTTCCAGACTCGCCAGATATTAGTCTGATGTGGGAAGGTCAGCTTTTTAAAAGAGCTCCATTATCAACTCTTGAAACAATAGAAGTCTCTTTTCTCTGGAAGTTCAGGGAGTTTGAGCAAGCTAAGAAAAATGATCCATTTAAAAAACAAACAGGCCCTTCACCACCACGACGAATGCCACATGAAAACCCTTTCAGGAGCTTCTCACCACCCTAGGCTTGATTACAGGACGCACTATTTTGGCGCAGGAACACAAACAGGGCAAAGATTGGTGAGGTATGGCCACTAGGAGATTCTAGGGATTTAAATTGAAATAAAAATAAGGTAACGTGAGTGGAAGTGTCAGTGTGTGAAAATACTATATATGCAGAATACAGATGAAAAGACCCTTCACAGATGTTGGAGAGGAAAGTACCTGACCGTATGTTGTATTAGTCTTCTGCTGCTCCATTTAATCATACTGAAGAAATGGAATGAACACACAAATAGATTTTTTTTTTTCACTCTTCCTTGGGCAACAATAGAGAACAATCAATTTAAAAATAATTGGAGAAATTTGTGTTTTCTTCAGAAGAGGAAAGGAAAACATTCATTCAACAGTACCACATAGAATCATTTGCTTAATAGCATTTCTAATATGTTATGCATTTATTCAATCTACTTCTTACTATATTAAAATGCAAAAACAATTACTCTGAATGTAAATCCTAGAAAACAATCAAAGTTTCTATTAAATCAGGGAAGAGACAGTTAAGCTCCAACGTGATTTGCAGATGCTCATGAATAGACAATACTTAGAGTTTCTCTCACTCGAAAGTGAAAGAGGCTGGTAGAGATTCAGAGATTTCCTCCCGCCCCCTCTCCCTCCTGTTTTTCTTCCTCCTTTCTCTGTCCTTTCCTATCCTCCCTCCATCTCTTCCTTTATTCTTGTTGGACTCAGAATAAATATTTAAAGTCTAATAATTCAAAATATGTAGGCATGTAAAATCACCTTATGTTGCAATACCAGCCGGTATTGCAGGGAGAAACTTCCTGACAACATTCTGTTATAAATAGTTTACACTCAACTGATCAGTCACAGGGGAATATGGGCAGTTTCAGCCCTCTGGTTCCTTTGTCACACACAAAAAGTCTTGGTTTGTTCTTTGTACATTTACATCAAAGCCATTTCTATTCATTAAAAACTCAAAATAAGCATGTTCAAGAAGAGGCCACTGAGCATGAGGCAATGAATAAAAAGATTCTGCACATGCACAACAAGCATTTTGTATTTTACTGTGTTCGAAGTTTTTAAGTCCACATGCTTTATTTAATTATGGTGCTACTGAAGTTATAACCTCAAAAGGAGATTCAATCAATGTTTCTTCATGCTCAGATTATATGTCAAGGCCACTGATTTGTTATTGCAGATATAGTGGGCAATCATTTTGTTGGATAATAGTGAACCCCTGAAGATTTATTTGTCACACTCAACTGTCCATTTCAAAGCTCTGAATCATACTTACACTTCCGACTCTGCTGATAATATTATAGAATCTGGTATACAGAGCTTAAATTTTCAAGCAAATTCTACTCAGTTCATATATGCTTCATGAATTCTGGGGGCTTCTGCTGAAACTTGGTACCAACAATATTTGCCCAGTTTTGACTAATAGCGGCTCTTGTTTTGGTTTGCATTAACTTTTTTCGTTAAGAGTGTATATGAATGTTATTATGACAAGGGTGTTTTTTCTGCCCTAAAGTATTTAGGGGAACACAGTGTCTTCTATAAGTATCATTTTCTAGCACAGATTCTTTACTCCAACTAGGCTTCATTAAAGACACAAACTTGAGGCTGTTGAGATAATGACTACTTTGCATTTGATCACTATCAGCAAGCAACAAACACGGTCTGGCCTCCACCCACACCAAACCGGAAAGTCTGTCAGTGTTGAGAAAAGTCCTCTAGAAAATTGGTTTGGTGTGGGGAAAGGCAGGCAATAAACCAAAAGTAAATAAATCATTGCTGGTAGTCTTGGATGCCATTCAAGGAAAACAAAACAGGGACAATGACTCGAAGCGGTACTTTTTGGTAAGGTAGTACAGAACAAGACATCACTGGTAAAGAGGGCATAGCAACACAGCCCAATAGAATTATTGTAGGTATCAAAGAAGGACATAAAGGAAAATCAAACTACATTTTTGCAATGTAGCACATTGTGAGTGCTATTTTGTTGTTTTTGCTGTTTGTGGATATGGTTATATGATAGAAATAGGAAATTAATGGAAATGAAAAGGACCTTAAAGAATTTTTAGGATCAGAACTGTAGTAAACTATGCAAGGATAAGTAAATCAGCAAAGACCCTACATGTCCATGGATACTGGAATTAAATCTACATTAGAGAAAAATACATGCTTTTTCTAGTCTGTTTCTTCAGTCAGTTAATGGGAATTAGTCATTAAAAAAAATCTCAAACTAAAAATTTTCAGCTCCATGTTTTTCATTATCCTGATACAGTTTAATTCTACTCATATACTGAAGATAGTTTTCATTCACTGAAACAAAACTATAACTTCCAAGAAAATCGACTTGATACCAGGAATAATCACAAAGATACAATATAATGTTACTAACCAGCGACATGAATTACAATTAATAGAAATCAGGAAAAAAAATTTCAATCTATGTGCAACTTATATCTCGAACTCCAACCCACAGTGGTTTAATCTAAACTTTATTACATAGCTGTACTTGAAGAAAATATGTAAAATATGAATATAATATAAAAAAAGTAAGTACAAAATACAAACAACTCAAGCTTCAGAGAAAGTTTCTCATAATATAAATCAATGTTGACTAATTCTTGATTGAGCAATGAGAAATATTCCTATAAGAGAAAATAATGGTAAATTAACTTTATTTCACAAAGTAATTTTGGCTGGACACATGGGAATAGTAAATTTAGATGAACGTCCCAGATCAAATTTAAAGGATTCTAGATTTTGAAAGGAAAATTTGTGTGAAAGGAAAATTTCTTCTCATAACTGAAATCCAGTAATCAAAAATAAAAATGTATTGAATCCTACCCTGTGAAGCTACTATAACATAGTGTAAAACCATTTGTTTTTCTTAGCCTAAAATGATAGTTTGAGATATATTCTTAAATTATCTATAGGGAGATTATCACTAAGAAATTCTTCCAAAGGTGATTTTTTCACCCAGTTTTCACCTACTCCATATAAGAGATGAATTCCAGGATTTTAAGTACAAAGTGCATGTAAATTTACAACATTATTTTGAAAGCACCCTTTCTCCCCAATAAGACTTAGAACTCTTTTTCCATGACTGGTCCTCTAGCCATGTGCAACCCCCCCAAAAGATGCTTAATTTGGCATATTGCCCAAGCTCTTCAGGAGGCAGCTATTGTAAAAGAAGTAATGTTAGCAAAAACCTATATTGTCCATTAACACAAAATTAAAATTTGGTAGGCAACCACAAAGTGTACTACTTTTCATTTTAAAGAAATGGCCATTTCGCCTTTTTTACTTCCTCATTTAGCTTTAGTCCTTTCTATCCACTACCCAAAGGCATTACCTATTTCTTTTTTTTTTTTTTTTAATGTCACTGTTTTTAGGGATCTCATATTCCCTCAAATGTTCATTACCCAGATGTAGCCTAATCCTTAAATAGTAGAGTGGTCAAATATCACTAGAAACTTATTAAGGTGGAATTCATCATAAAGCCCATTATGATTAGGTATAATGTGAATTAAATTGTATCCCCTGTGTCAGTAATAGTTTCTAATGAATTCAAGAGGGTCTTAGGCAACCAAATCTCACAAGGTTGTCTACATGAGGCAGTCCTACATAATTAACCCCAAGTAAAGAGCTGTAGTGATGTTTCCATAAAGTTAAGTGGCTTTAAGTTAAGTGACAGGAAGAAGGAAACTCAAAGGTGTAACCTGCATATAGTACCTTTTATTTCCACACATGAAACATACAATAAAGCTTCCCTGACCTATTGCACATCAAGAATTAACTTTGTCTGCCCCTTCAGACTCCTTCAAAGGACCACCAGGTCTTCTCAAATTAATCATTGGTCAATGTAAGTGTGAGGGAAAGAGTCCAGGACTGGTCCAGTAATGAATTTCTTCTCATCAAAAGATGCACAAACACACACAAAGACATGTAAACTGCCTCTATACCTTCTTTACACAATTACTTTTGAAACTCAAAACCATAACTCAAGAATATTTTTTCAAGGTTTCAATGGAGTGTTTCTTGTTCTGTTTTAAAATCTTACAGCCATAGACACAAATATGACTCTGTTGTTTTAAGTAGCTTGTCAAGAGTGTAAGGGGAAAATCATAGAGCATGAAGGAAATCTGGCACACTTTTCAAATAAAAATAGACAATTCCATGCTCATTATAAGGAACTAATGATACAGACTGTATCAGCATTATCGGCTCTAAGTTACAGTAACAGAAAAGCATCATCTATCACTGAATGCATGGCAGGCATGTGCTGACCCATGACACATTTGAAATGTGGTGCTATGATTTATTCTCTTGTTCATTGCATTTGAAGAAATGTTTTGACCACAGGAGCTCATTTTATTTAAATTCTTTTCAAAACTTATTTTCATGATCCTTAGTAAAACTATAAAACACACTGATCTCCATGCTGTTTTGTTTAATACCAAAGAAAAAACAATATTTTATCATATACAGAACAGAAACTGAACTGCCCAGAGACCCTCTACTCTGAGTTCTTGTCAGAGGAACATTCTTCTCTGGAATGTAATTTTGAGTTTTCTATAATAATATTTCAACTAAAATATTCTTCATTCTCTATAGTGCATCAAAGGATTTCTGTCCAGAGGTTTTCTTATCTTCTTTACAAACCATTGACTTTCTGTTCTGCCAAATAGAGCTAATCAAGAAGTACAGATGTGATCAAGATCTTTTTTCTACCATCCTCTTGTGACATATCTTTGCTTGAAAAACCATTCTTCCTAAGATTGCTATAAAGGCATTGCCTTGTGGCAAAAATATAGAATGCACGTTTTTCTTGTTGTTGTTGTTGTTGTTGTTGTTGTTGTTTTTTTGAGGGAGGAGGGGCACATATATGCTCATCATGTCCTCTCAATTATAAGACTAAGGGAGAGTAATGCTTATAAGATCAGAAACACAAGGCGGTATGCATGGTCCATAGAACCAACTCAAGCTGGAATCATTGTTTATTTCTTTTCTTTTAACTATGGACAGTCTTCAGGTGAATCAAAGATAGAGACTTCAAAGATTTAGGTTAGGGTATTTGGCTATCTTCCAATGAAGAAGAAAATGATTTAAAAATTGCTTAAATTATCTGCATAATTACCCCAAATGCTTTCATCTGAGATGTAGGATAATTGATAGCAGGTCTGCATGAGACCTGCATTTCAAAGCTATTGTACTATAAGGCAATACTGTAAGTAGTTCTTGTCATTCAATCAGTGGATTATTAGGGAAACTATCTCCAAATGTAGCTGGAAATGCCTGTGAAGATAAAAGGATGACATCATTTACAAATCACCTCAATGTAAGAGCTTCCCAAATAAACTGGAACTAAACAATGAGACTGAGGTTTTTGAAATTAAAAGTATGAAGGGAAATAGGAAAGCATATTTAGGAAGTTTTCCTCTTCACCCATGTAAAATTTTGTTTGTTTGCTTTTTTATTTCCTTATATATAGCTCTATATATCTATTTTATTTTATTTAAAGTTTTTATTATTTTTGAGAGAGAACACACGGAAGTGGGGGAGGGGCAGAGAGAGGTGGGAACAGAGGATCTGAAGCGGGCCCTGCGCACACAGCAGAGAGCCCGATGTGGGGCTCAAATTCAAGAACTGAACCTGAGCCAAAGTCAGAGGCTCAAAGTCAGAGGCTCAACCGACTGAGCCACTCAGGTTCCCCTCTGTCTATTTATTTTAAAGAGAAAGAGCACATGCACAAGGCAGAGAGAGGGGAAGAAGGAGAAAGAGAGAGAGAAAGAGAATTTTAAATAGGCCCCATGCATCACAGCCTGATGCAAGGCTCATTCCCACAACCCTGGGATCATGACCTGAACCAAAATCAAGAATCAGAGGCTCAACCAACTGAGCCACCCAGGGCCTCCACCCATGTAAGTTTTTAAATACAAATTCATCCAAACTAAATCAATTACCCTTAACATCTACTATAGGAATAAGAACTGGAACAAAAGAGGAAACTTTAGTACAAAAGGTTAGTCAATTCAAACTGAAGATTTTCTGAACATAACTGAAGTGATCTTCATATAGACATGTACATGCACACATGCATTTTGTCAAGAGAATAATTATTTTCCCATAAAAATACACATATACTTCTGAGATAGAAGTAAACAAAATCTCAAAGTTCTCTATGAATTTGTAAATATACTAAGAATCCTTGCATAAACTACTTCTGATCTTAGTAAAATTAGCACCCTTGTAATATGCCACAGTTTGACAGACATTTAAAATGTAAACAAACATGACGAAAACCTGAAAATATGAAATCTCTATGTAAATTTATCTGTCAGTAATATTATGTTTGCATGAGGCAATATAGTGAAATAGCTTTGAGCTTAACACAAATTATGTACTGATAGCATGTAAGGGATATCTTACTTTAGAAATGAAGTCTATAGGTCATGGGGTCTTCTCTCAATTCTTGATCTACATGCTTTCAAAACGCTGCTGCTAAAGTTCTGTCATATTTTTTTAATGGGGTGCCTGGGTGGCTCAGTCTGTTAAGCATCTGACTCTTGATTTTGGCTCAAGTCATGGTCTTGTGGATCATGAGTTCGAGCCCCACATTGGGCTCTAAGCTGACAGTGCAGATCCTGCTTGAGATTTTCTTTTTCTCCCTCTCTGCCTGCCTTTCCCTGCCTGCTTTTCTCTCTCTCTCTCTCTCTCTCTCTCTCTCTCTCTCTTTCTGTATCAAAATATATAAACTTAAAAAAATTACAAATTAAAATTAAGTACTTTCAGTCACCTAAATAGAGATCTATAGTTCAATCATAACCTGAAGCAAGATTTCCATTAGTCTGTTTCCAAAATTGGAAAATAAGATGATTATATACTACAGTCTAAGATAAGTGAATGTTAAGGTTAATGCATAGCTGAGTGCTTTTCTCGCAAAGACATTTACACTTGAAACATGCTAAATAACAAGGGAATAATAAAAAAAAAAGAAGTTAAGGGGTGCCTGGGTGGCTCAGTTGGATTGAGTGACTGACTCTTGATTTCAGCTCAGGTCATGATCTCAATGGTTCTTGAGACTGAGCCTGCTTTGGGCTCCATGCTGCCCGACATTCTCTCTTTCTCTCCGCTTCTCCCTCGCTCACATGCGCGCTCTCTCTCTCTCTCAAAATAAATAAATACAATTTTTAAAAAAGAGTTAAAAAAGCAAAGCAGGCAACCAAATCCATTGACTCTCACAGGATATTGAATGAAGTACTGTTTTGTAGAGTTCCTCAATACATGAAGTGATTCTCACAGAATACAAACATAAAGAGACAAGTTCTGGCTTAGAAATATCATTTGTTTTGCTAATCATGTACAGAAATCAACTTCACATATAATGCTATTAATGAAGCGCTCGGTTGAGCAAAAACTATAATTAAAAATAAATACAAATCAGAATTCTTTTCATAATGAGAAATGACAGTATCACTACAAGCTGGTAATTTGTGAGTATACAGAAATCGCTACACCAATATGAAACACTTCTGAGACTCAGATTTCATTCCCTACTTTCTAAAAGAAAATTATAATGGGGGATTTTCTGCACTAAAAATTATCCTTCTTGATTTTAGCTATGCTATAACTAGCTCCCACAAATCTCATGTTTTGGGGTGCCACATTAGGAATTATTTTTAAGTTTTTTATTTTTTTATTTTTTGTAATATTTATTTATTTGAGAGTGAGGGAGAGAGAGAATCCCAAGCAGGCTCTACACTGTCAGCACAGAGCCTGATTCAGGGCTCAATCCCAGGAACCATGAGATCATGACCTGAGCCAAAATCAAGAGTCAGACACTCAACAGACTGAGCCACCCAGGTGCCCCTGGAATTATTTTTTAAAGAAAACTATCTTGTCCCTGTTTTACTTTATTCCTGTGGATCTCCTCATGCAGCACAAGCCTCAACTCTGAAAACAGTAGAAGGAAAAACATAAAAAGTCCAAGACTCTCTCAAAATCTGCCTAACAGCATATTTTAAGATTTGGGAGAAAAAAAGAATTGTGCTATTTAAGTTACTCTTGGTTTCTCTAAAAGAAATTCATCGCAAGCTTAATTTCATAAGGGATGGAAATAGTACATGACTTAAGATCTGCATGAATGTTCTCTATGTTCAAATATAAGGTCTTAAACATGACACAGATACAAAATCATATCCAATATACCCTCTTCTTTTTTCCTTTGTATACCTATACAAGGTCCCTTGTATACCTTTGAATACCTATAGCTATTCCTGCCAAAGCAACAGAAAAGAATCTAAGCTAGTTTGAGAACCTCAAAATACCTGATCTGAGAATCTGAAAATGCTAGAATCTAAGGAAATCAGCCACAGTGATAGTAGCCATTAACTGTATGGGTATACATTACATTTCAGTACATAAATTCTGTACAATAACAAAAACAATTTTGCTCCTATTAACAGACTTCTGTATAATGGCAACTGTTTAAGAAACCTCTATGGGATTTCAAAGAACATTAATAATCAATTTGGAAACAATAGTGAGAATTTTGTTCGTACCTCACATTTTGCAAGGAACTAAGACTCAGAGAACAATATGGTTTATCTGAAGGGCACAGCAAAACTAGACCCAGAAAACAGGTTTTCTTATTCTAGCTTCACTTCTGCAACACTCAGCTGCCTTAGAAATTTCCTTTGCATAAAACTCTTTATTTTTAAAATCAGAGAAGGAGAAACAAATTAACAAAAACCAGTGTACCTATCCAGTTGGAGGAAATACCTTTCTGAAAAAGATAATAAGATAACGGGTCCTATGTTAATAAACATTTGAAAGAAAGTAGAGCTTAGGAGTATTAAAAGATAAACTGACGAATATTAAAATTTTAAGAGTTTATTTGAGCCTACATCAATTCCAATAGGGCAGCACCTCACCGGAGCCTCCACTGACAGGCACCTGGAGAGAGACTTTTATAGAGAAAGTGTGGCAGCAAAGAAAGAGAATTATTGATCGGCTATAGTTTAAAGCCTACTTAGCTGTTCCTGGTTGGTTTCAATTTCACAACCTTGAGGCATTTACAGCTTCAATTTTGGTTTGCTTACGCAGACCCCTAGCCTTAGGGCCACCTCAGTCTAGGGCCTCCTTATTTAATTAATTTCAGCAGATTAAAGGTAAAGTATGGGCTTGAGAGGCAAAATGAAGGGATATGAATGTACATCTGAGGGAGTGTAAACTGGCAAGTCATTTAACCTCTTTGGACTTGTATATAAATAACGATAACAATGGTGTCTACAAAAAGCTGACATGAGGATCACCTGTGGGAATTCATGTACGGTATGAGACCCGTGGCACATGGGACATGTTCGCCATTGCTGTATTATTATCAAATGCCACTACTCTACCCATCTTCTTCCTGAGCATTTCCTTCTTCCCTGCCCCATCCATTATGTAGCTCATATTTATCATGAAGGTTGAGTGCTATCATACTCCACTTGGAGCTTCTTCCCACCTTACAAGAGAGAGGCTAATTTGGATTTGGTCAGGGCCAACGGAAATAGACCTAACTGTGGCAGGCCTATAACCTGGGATGATGGTGGAGGAATCTGCGCTAGAAACAACAGCTAAAGTCTTCCCAAATTTTCAACAGTCCTCCAGAATACACCACCTTTACATGAGTCACCTCACCTCTGAGGGTCTCCATTTCTTTATTTCTAAGAGATGATGGATGGTTCAGAAAGTGAGGTTTTTGGAGCCCTTTCAGGATCAGATGCTATGAACAGGAAGCCAAGCTGAGTACCATCTATATCTTTCCAGATATCTGCCTTACCACACTCTCCTACACCACCCTCCTTCCTGTGCTAACCGGAATAGATCTTTCCTATGGTTTACTTAACGTAAATATAGGTAATACTGTATGTGAACAAAGAGTTTCATAGTCGAAATGAGGCTGAGTACCAAATGGATCTCTATACCCATTTCCACTGAAAAATGTGCGACACCAAAAATATGCTGATTTTATATGATACCCAATATATCCAGGTGACTGATACTTCAATAGTAACAAAAATCCCTACCTTGAAATCATAATGGTTATATATAGAAACATTTCAGTCATAATGGTTACATTGTTTATATATCAATATTAATAGTTATTGACAATTCATTTTTCCATCAAGGGACTTAATCCAGGCAATTTATTTACCCAGTAGTTAGCATGCCTGAATTTGATGACTAAAGTAACTCTCTTTTTTCATTTGCTACTATGTAGATAAAAATATGAAATTAAATAGGAATAACTCCAGGTAATTAATCTGATAGCATTTAAAAACCTCATGACTAAAATTCACTGACCCTGATGTGTTAAGGACATGGGACTAGAGTACTGAATGTAAACCTATGATCAATTAAATACAGAGGTTAAAATTGAATAAGTCACTTTACCCACAACCATTTTTTAGATATCTTTTTAAAACCCTTTCATGTTTACAGAGTAATAAATACATTTACAATGGGAATGAACCTTAACTGTCATATAACTGATTTCTAAATTTTAATGATCCATGACTTGAGGCATAGGAAAATAAGGTATCCTGTCCACAATTACAAAATCATCTAGTAAACCTGACCCATGTTTCATATTACAAAGCAAACTTGCTTCTCTATATCAATTTTTTGTCAACAGACGAATACTATAAGATAACATTCATTAAACTGTTCTAAATAGTTACCATTATCTACTTCCTGAGAGTTGACCCGCAATTCAAACAATTAGTTTTGAAAAACTGGAAAATAAATATTTCTCAAGGCAAAATGAATACCCTTTTATAGGAATGCATTTAGTATAAGTCAGCAATACCTTTGGGATATGGAACCTTCAATTAGAACTGAAGAAAGACTGAGCCTTACAACAAAGGTATAAAACCAGATAATGGGAAAATAGAATTTAAGTTCTTTATACAAATGAACTAGCTAGCAATTTGCTATAGAAGAAAAGGAAAAACTGGGCTTTAATGTAGCCATGGCAACTTCCTATCTTCACAAATTTCTGAACTTAAATATCCAAATGTTTCTCTTCTTCAGACTCTGTAGTCTTTATAATATACATAATGAGTTACAGGAAACAAGTGCACTTTGTTCTTAAGCTTTAGCATTGTAAAAATTCATCTGAAAGATAGTGGATTTTAAATCTTCTTCCCCGTGTTTCCTTGGTATACTTAAGCTGACTTTTTAGATAAGCAACATAAAAGAACACAGAACATTCAGATTGCTTCTGTTGGATGGATAGAATGGAGCATCCCCTCCTATATATATCAGAGAACAGTGCATATACTTTTATTGTGTCAACTCTATTGTGCACCATCCCTAACCATTTACACCTTGGATAACTGAGAATTTGGTAAGGAGATACTGCATCTGATTTATTGCTGACTCTCCAGTGTCTACAACAGTGCCTGCCAAAAAGCAGTTGTTCAATAATGTTTCTTAAAAGATGAAAAACAGGGGCGCCTGGGTGGCGCAGTCGGTTAAGCGTCGGACTTCAGCCAGGTCACGATCTCGCGGTCTGTGAGTTCGAGCCCCGCGTCAGGCTCTGGGCTGATGGCTCAGAGCCTGGAGCCTGTTTCCGATTCTGTGTCTCCCTCTCTCTCTGCCCCTCCCCCGTTCATGCTCTGTCTCTCTCTGTCCCAAAAATAAATAAACGTTGAAAAAAAAAAAATTAAAAAAAAAAAAAAAAGATGAAAAACAGATGAAGCTAAGGAATAACGAACTTTTTTACCAAGAAAAAAAGTAGCTTTTGCCCTAAAAGTTTCCATATAAAAGTATGTCTAGAAACAATTTCTATTTTTAGATTAAAGAAATCTCAAGTTATAATGAGTATCCACAGGTATTAAAAATATTCTAATATTTAGGAAGCCCTAAAACTTCTTTCTCTTAATTAATATCCTGGACTGTAAAGTTTCATGCTGCCAGCCAGAGTAGAATTATACATATATTGTATGTATAAGTTGAAACATAAAATGTTTTGGACTTTGACTCTCCCTCAGGCAAAATCTACATGGGGAGCCAATAAGAAAAATGAAATATACCGTGAAGAAAAATTGAAAAAGCACAAAGGACATATGTTGAATGAAAATTCCACATCTTGGGGCACCTGTGTGTCTCAGTTGGTTAAGTGTCTGACTCTTGATTTCAGTTCAGGTCATGATCTCACAGTTGGTGAGATTGAGCCACGCTGTCAGTGCAGAGCCTGTCTGGGATTCTCTCTCTCTCCCTCTCTCTATTTCTTTTTTTTTTTTTTTTTTTTTTATGAAATTTATGGTCAAATTGGTTTCCATACAACACGCAGTGCTCATCCCAAAAGGTGCCCTCCTCAATACCCATCACCCACCCTCACCTCCCTCCCACCCCCCATCAACCCTCAGTTTGTTCTCAGTTTTTAACAGTCTCTTATGCTTTGGCTCTCTCCCACTCTAACCTCTTTTTTTTTTTTTTTTTTTCCTTCCCCTCCCCCATGGGTTTCTGTTAAGTTTCTCAGGATCCACATAAGAGTGAAACCATATGGTATCTATCTTTCTCTGTATGGCTTATTTCACTTAGCATCACACTCTCCAGTTCCATCCACGTTGCTACAAAAGGCCATATTTCATTTTTTCTCATTGCCACGTAGTATTCCATTGTGTATATAAACCATAATTTCTTTATCCATTCATCAATTGATGGACATTTAGGCTCTTTCCATAATTTGGCTATTGTTGAGAGTGCTGCTATAAACATTGGGGTACAAGTGCCCCTATGCATCAGTACTCCTGTATCCCTTGGATAAATTCCTAGCAGTGCTATTGCTGGGTCATAGGGTAGGTCTATTTTTAATTTTCTGAGGAAACTCCACACTGCTTTCCAGAGCGGCTGCACCAATTTGCATTCCCACCAACAGTGCAAGAGGGTTCCCGTTTCTCCACATCCTCGCCAGCATCTATAGTCTCCTGATTTGTTCATTTTGGCCACTCTGACTGGCGTGAGGTGATACCTGAGTGTGGTTTTGATTTGTGTTTCCCTGATAAGGAGCGACGTTGAACATCTTTTCATGTGCCTGTTGGCCATCCGGATGTCTTCTTTAGAGAAGTATCTATTCATGTTTTCTGCCCATTTCTTCACTGGGTTATTTGTTTTTTGGGTATGGAGTTTGGTGAGCTCTTTATAGATTTTGGATACTAGCCCTTTGTCCGATATGTCATTTGCAAATATCTTTTCCCATTCTGTTGGTTGCCTTTTAGTTTTGTTGGTTGTTTCCTTTGATGTGCATAAGCTTTTTATCTTCATAAGGTCCCAGTAATTCACTTTTGCTTTTAATTCCCTTGCCTTTGGGGATGTGTCGAGTAAGAGATTGCTATGGCTGTCCCTCTCTGTCTTTCAAAATAAATAAACTTAAGAAAATAATTTTAATAAAATTCCCCATCTTAAAATGCTTTAATTTTTTTTTAAAAAGGTCTTCTGAACCAACTCCACCTACACACACAAAAAAGCCTTAACTGTCAAATTACACTCTGTCAATGAAAAATAATTTTTTATGTTTCAATTTTTACAAATCTTATGAAATGAGATTACAAATGAAAGCATATGACCGATGCAGCAGGCCCTCAGCAAATATTTATGGAAAAACGGAATGGAAGCATAAATGAAAGAGTAGATAAATGATAATCTCTAATGAGGGCTGACATTGAACTTGTAGGACTCATTCATTCAAATCATTTAAAAGAGCCTTTATATAATACATTTCCTTGAGATGTCAGTTTTCATTCCTGGTGACATTTCATTAACATTATCTGCTGAACTTTTATAATATTCAATTATAATTTATTTTGCTTTAATATATAAAAGATTCAGTTGCCTTTAAAACTCAAAGAAGACACAAAAATGACCTTCTAAAATAGTTTTACCTTTAAAAAACAACTGGAAATAAAATAGTGAATTATGAGTTAGTCCTTACCTCCTAAGAATATGACCATATATACGAATGTTCACCATAAAAATGGGAATCATTTAATGACAATGCATATACTGTTCATAACAATAGTTTGTATATGGCTTATTTACTCTATTTTAAGGAAGAAAAGTAAGATAGTTTACCTACATGTTATCTGTTTACAACCGCCCATCCACATTATAAATATTTATTGAAGACTTATGTTCCAGTGCCTATGCTAGGTTCCAGAGCAAGCAACAGCCCTAAAACCATTAAAACTCAAGTTGAAATATTGATTTCTTGAAGTACAATTTTCCTGCTCTTATTTTAGAAGAAAAAATTCCTGGTATCTTGATATGGGAAATTATGTAAGTACACCAATAATTATGTAATGCAAGTTTTCTAAGCTTGAAAATAATTTTTCAGAGTTTATTATTTTTTCAATGTATTCAAAAAGGAAACAGAGGAGAGGGAAAGATGGGGAAGAGAGAAAATAAAAGTAAGAGGGTTTATGGCATTAAAATTCTCAAAGAATGAACATGGGATTAAGTTGGTCAATTTTTTAGTGATATAATTAGCTTAATATTTTTAAAAATTTTTATACAGATGCATATAAAAAACAAAAATCTCTACTTAAATCAATACTGCCATTATAATTATTCAGCCAAAATCCCGACATGGCCAACAGCAGTAACCACTGTCTCAGTGGTAAAGCTAAAATGTGGCTTTAAAGAACAGCTATGTTTTTAAATTGTTGCCTATAAAGTGAACCATTTTCTGTTTTGCCAGTGGATACTTTGTTGTACAATTGTGATATGTCTCCTTTTTAACCATCAGACAATAAGAAAAAAATTCTGTAAAACTCTGGGGGCGTATCTGTTTCTCTTTATTTTGTTCTGTGTTACTTATTGGCAGTTACTTAGGAAGAAAAAAAGTCATTTTCATCACTATTCCATATGCTATCATCCAATACAAATTATAGAAAGACACATTTGTGAGTCATTATTTTGCACACATTTGTTTAATTACTCCTACACTGGAGGTACAAGGCTAGGTACTACTCAACCAATCAAATGCACTAATAATATGACCACAAAAGTAAGTGGAACCCAGACCCTAATAATATAATCTCATAATCTAGTAAGGAAATAATAATCCAGTCATCTCCATCTAATAAGAGGGTAATCTAATAATCTAATGTCTAACACTTTTATGTTCAGTAAGGGGAAAAAAAGAAATGCAAACAAATGATTAAAACACAGAGAAGGGACCAAGAAAGAATCCAGGAAAAGTTTCCCAGCACAGAGGTTTCGGGGCTGAGATCATTCCAAGGGCCATGAGACTCAAGAGGTCTGGTTCCTGTGATAATACAGTCTTTACTAAAGCAGTAACATCAGATTATCATTTACAATGGCTATGGTAATTAAGAACTCTAACCTGACTTACCTGCCTCTTATTCTACATTCACAAATTGCAGATACATAATTTGTATTTCCAAGTATATTTTTTTAATAAAGTAACAGCATTGGCCAGCAGCTTCAGACATCTATTCTCCTGACAGTCACTTTTCTCATTGTAATGTACCGGCATTTTGTTTCATCCTTTGCAAGTATGGTTAGTGTGAATCTCACACTAGTTACTATTAGTAGATTGATGAAATTAATTTTCTAGCTGAAAAGCTGAAGACCAAAGTAGTGACAGCCCTGCTGAGAAACAAAATCACTACAGTACCCTTTTGTTAAAATTATTTCATCTCATCTCTACACATGAATGCAGTGTGGGTTACTAGACAGAACTGTTGAACCTGAAGACAAAACCTGGGTTCTAATGTCACCCCATCATTTATTAACTGTGTGATCTCTGGCTGATGGGTCTCACATACCCTTACATAAAAAAATGGAAAATGGGATTTACTTCCCAGCCAAACTCACAAGGTCATTATTTTGTTTTTAATGTTATTCTTAAGAGAGAGAAAGAGACAGAGGCAGAGCATGAGTGGGGAAGGGGAGGAGAGAGAGAGGGAGACACAGAATCTGAAGGTGGCTCCAGGCTCCAAGCTATCAGCACAGAGCCTGATGCGGGGCTTGAACTCATGAACCACGAGATCATAACCTCAGCTGAAGTCAGATGCTTAACCGACTGAGCCACACAGGCACCCCTCTCACAAGGTCATTATTAACATAAAATAAACAATGAATAAGAAAAGGCTTTGAAAACCATGAAGCACTAAGATATAAGATATTATTACTACCTTATTATCCTGGAAACAATCTATGCCAAACAGTCCATTAGTGAAAGCATCATAATCATTTCCAAAGACATGAGGAAAAAAAAAATCAATATTACAATGAAGAAAGGAAAAATTTCCACATCTTCTATTGTGCTTTACATACTGACAATTTCTTCCTACAGATCGGGAGAAATAAAATTTGAACTTGTTCACTACTATAAGAACTCTCCTTTCCAAAACTTCCAGAACAAATCTAGTTCAAATGTGGTTGTTTCTGGCATATGGCTACGTAAATAATGAAATGAGGTCAGAAAAGAGTGTCTAATTAAACAAAGATATAAATTTAAGAAAACAGAGGGTAATTTCAAAATAAAAAGTGGCATTATTAGGTTAACATCCCTCAAAAGAAGAGTTCATCTTAAATATTTTTAACCCTCTAGTTAACATAAGGATATAGGCCTCTCTGCTGGAGAAAGTCAATTTAAGTGATTAATTGGCAGAAGTGATGCTTTCTTAGTTCTCAACTGAATGATTTATGGGAACATGCAGAAGTGTATTTGTACTTTGTACCTAGGTTTTTTTCTTCGTTTGGGGAAGAAAGAGGCAGTAGATTTCAATTTTAGTTGTATTCAGGTACCCTTCCACGTGCTCCCATATCAGCTCTACAATGAATTATAACCATCTGTCTACTCGTGCTTCCCCTTCCAGACTAGAACCTTCAGAAGGGAAGAGAACATGTCCAGGTCATTTTTTCACCCTCTAGCTATTACCCCAATAACTGGAACACAGAAGGTGCTCATTAATTGACTGAATAAATTAAGGAAAAAACTATAGATATATTAGATTGACTTTTCTGTAAAGTCTAATGTTCCTTTCGATTATACTCAAATTTAATCTTTGAAATTTAGTAATATAGTCAACATGTATTCTGTATAATAGATTTATGCATGTTAAAGCAGCTGAATATTGAAACTGGTAAATTAAACAGATGGAAATGCTTAAATTATATGTAGAGAAGATGAATATATACATTTATTAATATAATTCATTTATACATTCATTCAAAACATTTCTGGAAAATCTACTACATTCTAATCACCATGCTCAGGAACTGGGGATAGAAAGTCAGGCAGGCCTTAAGCTCTCAAGGAGATGACTACCTGGTGAGGCTGAGAATCAAGTAAATATTCTGATAGAGGTGTGTGCTGGGACCATGGAATGACTGTGGAGGGCAGTCAGGTACAGCTGGAGGGGAGGGGTTATATAGAAGGTTTCACAGAGAGGTGATGCTTGAACTGAGGATTGACCAAACAGCAAGAGTAACTAAAACAAAGAAACAGGCATTCCAGGCAGAGAGAAGATGAGGGACCCAGAGCTCTATTGACAGAGGGAAGGCTGCATGCAGAATGGCATTAGATGATGAGAAACACAGAGAAAGAGAAGAGAAATCCCAGATTGTGGAGGGTCCTATGGGTCAATGATTTATCAGGAATCTTCAGTGAAGAAGGAGGTATATTAGATTCTCTCCTCAAGGGACTCAGAGTCTACTTGAAATAGATTAGGAATAATAGCCAAAAGGTCCAGTTTAAAGCAAAACAACAACAAAAAAGGACTCAGCCACACACACAAAAAAATAATCTTGCCATTTGCAAACAATATGAATGGACCTAGAAGGTATTAAGCTAAGTGAAGTAAGCCACATAAAGACAAATAATTATATGATTTCACTTGTATGTGGAATCTGAAAAACAAAATAAATGAATAACAACAACAACAACAACAACAAACAGACTCATAGATAAAGACAATAAACCAGTGGTTGCCAAAGGGGAGGGGAGTGGGGCAATGGGTGAAATAAGAGAAAGGGATTAAGAGGTAAAAACTTCCAGTTATAAAATATATAAGTTGCAGAGATGAATAGTACAGTGTAAGGAATATAGTCAATAATATTGCAATAACTACTATGGCAACAGATGATAACTACACTTATTGGGGTGAACATTTTGTTATGTACATAACTCTTGAATCACCTGTTGTACATGTTGTACACCTGAAATGAATATAACATGTTAACTATACATCAACTAAAAATAAAAAAAAAAAACTTTTCCTTAAAAAGTGGAATTTTAGATTAGCTAACAGATGAAGTAATGAAAAAAGAAAAACAAAGACACTTTTAATTCAAGGCAACTTAGTACTTATCCGCACTTCGCGATTCAGTTTTTAGATAAAATCACATCTCGCGGCCCTTGGCTGGCTCAGTCAATAGAGCATGCAACTCTTGAGCTTAGTGTTATGAGTTTGAGACCAATGGTGGGGGTAGAGATTAAACTCTTAAAATAAAAGTCACATCTCTTAAAGGATAAGAGGAAAATTAGGTATGACTGTCAACTGTAAATTGTTTATAATTTTAAAAAACATTTTTTTTTACTTAAAAACATGTTTCTCTCTGTAGAGACTGCATTTCCAAATATATTTATCTCTCTCATAGAAACACCCATCTTAGAGCAAGTCAACATGCCATTATGAATGGCAATACTGGGCAGAGATGAAAGAAATAACAGTATTTACAAAATCATCATTCAGAAGACCACTATTGCTGGGAGGCAAAAAGCCCCAGAATGAGGAGTGCAGGCATGCTCTAGTTGCAGGAAGAGTTCACCCACAGTCCAACTGATGGAGTATACATCTAAAAGCAGTGTGGTATTTTAAAACACAGCACATATCAAAACTACAACCTAATTTTGGATTGCTTATTTTTATGTGATAAAGACATGAGTATCCACTTAAAAGATGGAATATCTAAGTGCCTGTTTTCCTCATGTAATAAAGTTACTTTTTCATTTTTAGTGACTAATGGGATGTAAGTTATTTTCAGGGAAAAAGAAAACAGTCAAACGTTAATCTGAATGTCAGTAAAGAATGACAATCTACAGGTACATCCATGGCAAATTAGACTTAATCGCTTCCAAATACTGAAAAATTCAAGTCACTTCATACAAAGGAGACTATGGAGAGAAACATGAATGACAATGGGAAATCTGGCTAAATCCCACTACTTCTAGTTCATTTCATAATTTGTTTCTAAATTTTGTCTCTTGGGAACCCGAGGAACCACAGCCTAACTCATTTAATTGTAATTGAACAGTATTATTTATTTGTAACCATTTAATTTTTCTCCTCTAAGAGAAAAAAGCAAGCCATCATCTTTGACAGGTTCTTCTTTTTCCCTATAACTAATTATGAAAGAGAATGACAAATATAATAAACAAAATTCCCAGGTATAAACAAGTAAAGATGGGAAGTAACAGAAAAATTCTAGAAGCATATTCACTGTGTTTAATATAACTTCAGCCTTCTAAAGACTTGATTTCTCAGCCTGTCCAATGTCTGGGCCAAGGATAGTCATAACAAGGACAAAGTCATCAAAACATATTGAGTTAATTGTAAACTAAAAAAAAAATTATATGTAAGATAATCATAATTAGGTAATCAATCATGGTATTTTATGGGTATTAATTATGGTATCTTTTTTTCCTTTGGACTAATTGTTCTTCTCTTTTTTCTTTTATGTTCTATTTTATTATAGTCAGCATCATGCTGCTATTCCCGCAAGTACTGAACAAGCATGGGATGTGAATATCACACTCCTAAATAAATGAATTGCTCAATTTCCTGTGACCATCTATACATCCTCCATCTTCAGAAAGTGTATCAGTGTTCTATCATAGAGGAGATAGTGGTCTGTTTTCCAATATGCATGACATCTCTGGACAAGACAATTGTGACACCAGCACTTATTTCCATGAAGAAAAACTTTGTGGTTTTATGGCATTCATCATTTGACAAATGCACCTATTTTCCTTATCAATCAGCTCTTACTGAACTTACTCGCAGTGACTGTGGAATCCTTAAGGGCCCATTAAATTTCTGAAGAAGAAAGCTAAGATGAAGGACATGCCACTCCGAATTCATGTGCTACTTGGCCTCGCTATCACTACACTAGTACAAGCTGTAGATAAAAAAGCGGATTGCCCACAATTATGTACATGTGAAATCAGGCCTTGGTTTACACCCAGATCCATTTATATGGAAGCACCTACAGTGGATTGTAATGATTTAGGTCTTTCGAGTTTCCCAGCCAGATTGCCTGCTGACACACAGATTCTGCTCTTACAGACTAACAATATTGCAAAAATTGAATACTCCATAGACTTTCCAGTAAACCTTACTGGCCTGGACTTATCTCAAAACAATTTATCCTCAGTCACCAATATTAATGTAAAAAAGATGCCTCAGCTTCTTTCTGTGTATTTAGAGGAAAACAAACTAACTGAGCTGCCTGAAAAATGTCTGTCTGGACTGAGCAACTTACAAGAACTCTATATTAATCACAACTTGCTTTCTACAATTTCACCCGGAGCCTTTATTGGCCTACATAATCTTCTTCGACTTCATCTCAACTCAAATAGATTGCAGATGATCAACAGTAAGTGGTTTGATGCTCTTCCCAATCTGGAGATTCTGATGATTGGGGAAAATCCAATCATCAGAATCAAAGACATGAACTTTAAGCCACTTATCAATCTTCGCAGCCTGGTTATAGCTGGTATAAACCTCACGGAAATACCAGATAATGCCTTGGTTGGACTTGAAAACTTAGAAAGCATCTCTTTTTACGACAACAGGCTTATTAAAGTGCCCCATGTTGCTCTCCAAAAAGCTATAAACCTCAAATTCCTGGATCTAAATAAAAATCCCATTAATAGAATACGGAGGGGTGATTTCAGCAATATGCTACACTTAAAAGAGTTGGGAATAAATAATATGCCTGAGCTGATTTCCATCGACAGTCTTGCGGTGGATAACCTGCCAGATTTAAGAAAAATAGAAGCTACAAACAACCCCAGGTTGTCTTACATTCACCCAAATGCATTTTTCAGACTACCCAAGCTGGAATCACTCATGCTTAACAGCAATGCCCTTAGTGCCCTGTACCATGGTACAATTGAGTCTCTGCCAAACCTCAAGGAGATCAGCATACACAGCAATCCTATCAGGTGTGATTGTGTCATCCGCTGGATTAATATGAACAAAACCAACATTCGATTTATGGAGCCAGACTCACTGTTTTGTGTGGACCCACCTGAATTCCAAGGACAAAATGTTCGGCAGGTGCATTTCAGAGAAATGATGGAAATATGTCTCCCTCTTATAGCTCCTGAGAGCTTTCCTTCTAATCTGGATTTAGACACTGGGAGCTATGTTTCCTTGCATTGTAGAGCTACTGCAGAGCCACAGCCTGAAATCTACTGGATAACACCTTCTGGTCAAAAACTCTTACCTAATACTCTGAAAGACAAGTTCTATGTCCATTCTGAAGGCACACTAGATATAAATGACATAACCCCAACAGAAGGGGGTTTATATACTTGTATAGCAACTAACCTTGTTGGTGCTGACTTGAAGTCTGTTATGATCAAAGTGGATGGTTCTTTTCCCCAGGATAACAATGAATCCTTAAATATTAAAATAAAAGATGTTCAGGCCAATTCAGTTCTGGTGTCTTGGAAAGCAAGTTCTAAAATTCTCAAATCCAGTGTTAAGTGGACAGCCTTTGTCAAGACTGAAAATGCTCATGCTGCCCAAAGTGCTCGAATACCATCTGATGTCAAAGTATATAATCTTACTCATCTGAACCCATCAACTGAGTATAAAATTTGTATTGATATCCCCACCATCTATCAAAAAACCAGAAAACAATGTGTAAATGTCACCACAAAAGGTTTGGACCCTGATCAAAAAGAATATGAAAAGAGTAACACCACCACATTTATGGCCTGCCTTGGAGGCTTTCTGGGGATTATTGGTGTGATATATCTTTTCAGTTGCCTCTCCCAAGACATGAACTGTGATGGTGGACATAGCTATGTGAGGAATTACTTACAGAAACCAACCTTTGCATTCAGTGAGCTTTATCCTCCTCTAATCAACCTCTGGGAAGCAGGCAAAGAAAAAAGTACAGCACTGGAAGTGAAAGCAACTGTTATAGGTGTGCCAACAAATATGTCCTAAAAACAACTAAGTAAACCTACTTCAAAGAAAATCTTAAGACTGCACCTATGCTTGAAAAAAGACAAAAGCAGAGAAATATTACTTTCTAGAAAGAAGTTTAAGCTTCACCAATGCTGCTCCTGACCAAGGGAAATATGTACAAGTTCAGCATTTTAATTACCTGGCTTCAAAGGGTACTGTGGCAACCAAATAAAATAATTCCATTTTCTAGAACTTTCATGTAACTTTTATGTCTGGACTACAGTTAAAGTGGACAAAAACATTTCTGTATTTTTTTTAAGTATATAAGAGTAGTTGAACTGAGCAATACCTCCTCCTGTGTTGTATTACACATATTAGCCACGAGTTTTTGCAGTGACTAGATAACTTGAATTGACACGTGGTGTAATAAAATGGACAAATTCTGTAGAGTAGACACAGTGAGTATGTGGGTCTCTTTTATAAGAAAAAAAATACATTTTGGATTAAAATCAATTGCTTTTGTCTTGTTTTTGTTTCTAAATAAAGAATAATTTCTGGGAAATGTCATCTGATCAAGTGTCATTTAAATGACAGCATTTTTTAAAAGTGTTTTTCTATAATGAAATTTGGAATGCTAAGACACTTTTATTGGGTTCTGTAATTACATATTTGTAATGTACAAGAATGAATTTAGGACATTTTATCTGTATTGAAAGGCAACAACAACAACAACAACAACAACAACAACACTCTATTTAACCCTTTATTGACAGAAACAAATCCTCAGGGATATCATGCAATCACTTAAATACTTTCTTAACAAGCAACTTTTGGAGTGGATTTAATTGTTAAGTTCACATAATGTAAATCCAATATCTGAGGAACTGAAAATTTTATTTTAATAATTAGTAGTACCTCAACTGTAAGCTGCTTGCTTTGCAGAAAATATTGCCAAATTTTGGCAGGACTTAGGATTTAGGTCTAATTTTCAAATCTCTGATTCTGAATATTTAATGTGCTTCACTGCAGTAAGAAGAAAATGATATAATAATTTGCTGTGTTTCAAATCTAACAACCAAACACGTTGTACAAGAACCCAAAAGAGGGAGGTTTATATACTTGCATAGCAACTTACCTGGTTGGTGCTGACTTGAAATCTGCTATGATCAGAGTGAAGGGTTCTTTCCCCAGGATGACCATAAGTTTTAGAATTTTAGAAGACTAGGATATTCCAAGAGTAGGATTTTAAAATTTTACTTTAAACATATTAGATATTTGGTAGAGTATGCTTATCAGGTTCAATTTTATAAAATTCTCCCTTTTATTTTGTTCACCACCATACAAAAATGACATAAATCAGATAATTCCAGAGTGTAACAAAATTTAAGAGGATAGTTTTGATAATAAACAGAAAAAGCTTCAAAGACTAATTTAGAGTAAATGGAAAAGATTTAGTTCTCTATGACTATATTTAAGACACCTAAAAAACACACCTTAAAAAAATCACTGACGTGCCAAAAACATTACTAATCATTTAAAGATCTAAAATAGGAAATATAAAGATTTCACTTGGAGAAAATAACCAAAGTCTTTCAGGGTTTTAAGTCATATTTCCAAACAAAGACCCACAGTCCTAAAAAATAAATGCATTTGTGTACCAAAAAAAATATCCTGAAACAATAAAAACCTTCTAAGATAATAAGCCATACTTTTTATAGGCAAATCGCTTACCTCCACAAAGCAATAAGGCTTCCATGTTAATTGCTGCTTTGCCTGTTCATAATGAAGTGTTTAACTTTTCTTACAATAGCTTGCTGCATGTTATCAACATGTCACTGGTCTGTGAACATTTCCAGCCCGTAGCCATATCAATTTATTTGTTAATGCAGACATTTGCTTTTATGATAACCTTGACAGTTTCTAATTAAATCCTGCTGTTTTTGACAAAGTGGAAGGTAATTGTTATGAACTCTTTAAAACAAAAGGACAAACTGTGTTAATTTTAACACATCGAAAATATAAAACTTGCTAATTCAATGTGTTTCCCAAACACAAATTTTACAATCTGATGAATCACTATCAGACAGAGGCTGACATTAGAATTTATCAGGAAGGCATGCTCATACATCATGAGATGTTTCAGCACCATGGACAGAGCTTTTTAGAGCCAGGCTATTTGTCAAAAATATAGGAGCTGAAATATGACCTATTAGGAGGCAGGTATTGCATAGGTCAGCAAGAACTTGCTCAGGTATCTTGTATGTTTCTTTTAAACCTATCTGCCCGAAGAACTATAACAAACATAGCAGAAAGCTTAAAATGCATTTCAAGCTACATTTTTCTTAGAAAAAATGTAGCAAATAAGCACTCTGAATAGTTACCAAACAGTGGACAATGAAATGAAGTATTTTTGTTACAGCCAAATAAATACAGATGCTCAAAGAAAATCATGATCCTATTTACTTCCTTAAAATTTAATCTAAATTGCCAATGAGAGTAAAAAGACATTTGCTTCAAAAACAAGAACAGCATTTCCTTCTAAACCTCAAATAAAATTAAGCACTAGTCAGAATACTCAAAGCATGTAACTTACACTTTGGTGATACTATATGGATGCAATGGCAAACTTTACCTATAACAAATAAAACTCTAAAGTTTATACCTCTGTGAATGTCAACGGATCTTCTCACCTTGTATGGAGAAAAACACTTTTTCACAAAAATATTTAAAAAATTTTTAAATTTGATTTGAGAGACAGCACATGTGCACAAGCAGGGTAGGGGCAAAAGAAGAGCAAGAGAAAGAGAGAATCTCAAGCAGGCTTCAGGCCCAGCACAGAGCCCAATGCGGGGCTCAATCCCATGACCCTGGGATCTTGACCTGAGCCGAAATCGTAAGCCGGATGCTCAGTTGACTGAGCCACCCAGGCAACCCTTTACAAGAACGATTTTAAAATAATTATATGCTTTATAATTTATACTATGTAATAAAATTCAAATCTTCTGAAGATAAGCATGCCCCGTTGAATACAAGTGATGTATGAAAACAATGCAGAGCAAAATGTGTCTTTGTTAGCAAAGGTAATCAACAATATGCTGCCAGTCATGTGCTGACAATTTTGCCTAGAAAGAAATGAAATCCATTTATGGTGCTTCTATCTATCTTTTGATACTTGTTTTAATTCTTAAAATTTTATTTTAATTAGATAAAAGGTTTTTAAGCAAAATTACATATCAGCAAGCATAAGTTTAAAATTATAATTCCTTAGTCTATTTGTTAAACTGTAATTTCTTTGGTTACCCTCTATAAATATTTACTGTATGGCTATTTGTCACTGGAAAAACAGAAGTGAACAGGACATATTTCCCACCACTTAAGAGACTTATATTCTACTGGATTACATACTGGTTATATATCACTGCTTTCACAAGTATGTGTTAATTAGGTTACCTAGTAAGAGTCCCAGTTTCAATCTACACTTTCACAGAATAACAATACTCAAAATATCATGTTTTATTCTTGCTCTAAAAGGTTTTACTTATTATACTTTGATATGAGAATTTAATTCAAATTTATTATGGGCTTTAATGCACACACACACACACACACACACACACACACACACCAGCCTGAATCTATACCTAAACTGGTTAAATCAAGAGTCATGTCTACCAACTATGAGCAAAAAATTTAAAATTTTATAGATTATTCTTTCACATGAAAAAATCAGAAGAGATATGTCATTAACTAATAAAGCTAACAATAAAAACAATGAAAGGTTTAAAACTATGTGTTTGCTAAAGCAAGGGAAAATTCCAATGAAATACCTCACACCTGCCACAAGTGTCAGGAAAAAAAAATCTCATTGTATATATCACTATTAAACAAAATCTTCAGCTTCATCCCAATGTTGGCAGTTTAGGAGATACGTAATAATGAACAGTGATTAAATTGCGGCTGCATTTTCTTTGATCCAATCTCCCTGCTCGCTCTCTCTTTCTCTCTTTCTCTCTCTCTCTCCCTTTCTCTAATACTCTCCTTCCCACACAACAAAGTATAATAAATAAGTATACTTCCCAACAAAGTATAATAAATTAATAAAAGTTTTTTTTAAGAGTATAGTTGCCAGATATGTTTACTATATCAAGCATCCCAAATGGTCATAATCTACAATGGTCTCTTCCACCACATTCTCAGATGGTAATATTCTCACCCTTAGTTCTACAGTCCCTATTCTATATCATTTTACCCTGACTAATATTGTTAACTAGGTCATTGCTTGGGATCATGGCAGTATGTTAGTGGAATGAAAGAACCATGCCTAGAATCAAAATGCACTAATCAGTACCGTGGAGCTCTGGAAAAAAAAAAAAACTGATTCCAGTTTCAACACAATAGTGGCTGCATCTGTGTGTTCATTTGTAAAATGAGGGCTCTATCTATTATTAAGGGTGACTACCACTTTGATTTATCTTATTCCTCTGAAGCAAGGGAAAAATAAAAACACCATTTGTACACAGGAATAAAATGACAAAATCAAAGTTAATTCTGAAAGTCATAATCCATATATCCAGTCCTAAGAAAAATCATTAAAAGATAAATGTTTAAGGGGCGCCTGGGTGGCGCAGTCGGTTAAGCGTCCGACTTCAGCCAGGTCACGATCTCGCGGTCCGTGAGTTCGAGCCCTGCGTCAGGCTCTGGGCTGATGGCTCAGAGCCTGGAGCCTGTTTCCGATTCTGTGTCTCCCTCTCTCTCTGCCCCTCCCCCGTTCATGCTCTGTCTCTCTCTGTCTCAAAAATAAATAAACGTTAAAAAAAATTTTTTTAAAAAGATAAATGTTTAAAAAAGAATATTGCAGTAAAATATAGATTATTTCCAAAATCTATCCTAAACATTTTATTAATTATATAACAAAGGTGCCCTTGAATTGAGTAGTAAGCATTCAGTAGGCTTAGGTAAGAAGATCATATGACCAGA
The DNA here is from genome assembly GCF_018350155.1 of Leopardus geoffroyi. Taxonomy (NCBI): domain Eukaryota; kingdom Metazoa; phylum Chordata; class Mammalia; order Carnivora; family Felidae; genus Leopardus; species Leopardus geoffroyi. Next base: position 130,376,525 of record NC_059331.1, read on the forward strand.
ACACAATTCACTTTTATTCCTACTGAAAATAGACAGGCCCACAGAGATTTGAATTTACTATTCTGATTCACTTTATATACACATCAGAGGGCTCCTAAAGCTATCTTTGAAATTAGCCATACAGTCAATACCAACTAAGGGGTTAGATACATCACAGATATATCAATACAACTTTCTCTTAAGAGCAAACTGAGGTATTCAAATAAGTAATAAATTCAGAGAAAATACCCTATATGATTTCAAAATAATTGCAGAATGGCCCAAAGGAACAAAGCATAGCACAGAGAGTTATGGTTGACCTTGGCAAGTCTTTCAGAAGAATGAACTATAACGGAATTTGAAGACCTCATGGCATTTTGTGTGTTTATATTTATCTTTTCCGACTCTAATATATCATTAAAAAAACTAATAGTACTATGTGACCAATGTAAGGAAAATCCAGCTTCTCATTAAAACATATGGTTCAGTGTCTGAAGTTATTGATTCAAAATCCAATTGCAATATCCATTTATAATGTTTATTAGCCACTGGAACAAATAGTGGAGTAAGCTTAGGACATAAATTGACCATCCTAATCCTAGCATTGAGAGCATGAGAGTATAATAATAATAATAATAATAATAATAATAATAATAATAAATCTCTCTGTCATTTGTGGTACCAGATTCAGGGCTGGTAAAGACAAATAGTTCTTAAACCATGAGAGTTGCCACTATTAAAGCAATATGGTCAAACACACCAAAGGAGTTCTTCAAAAGAATACTTTATAAAGATGAAATTTATTATTAGAATTCAGATCAAAGTTGGGTACCTCTGGCAAACATCCTTTTAATAATAGTTTCAGAGACCAGTCACATATTCAATAAAGAACAAGAAAACGTGTCTCCAAGAGAAGTTTAAGTCATCTAGGGTCCCTTTTCCTGTTTACTAGTCAATTAATCAATAAACCAACATTCCATTATATAATTTTCATATTAAATTATTTATTTTACCAGAGATTAAAATACATTTACAAACAGAATGCATGAATTTATATAACTATGAAATTTTAACTATCCAATTCAAACCTTTGAGCTTAAAACTCCTTCAAACAAGGGCTATGATATAGAAAAGGAATCAAAATAGAAGAAAACATTCATTTCTTTCTATGAACAAAATCTTTATCTATAAAAATATGTAACAACAGATTGCACTGAAAAGAGGAACTACATCAAAAACAACTGTGTGAGGGTGAGGGCATTTAGGGTTTCTGTCCAATGGATTATTTGTGTCTCAGTACAGGCTCAGTCCGAAAGTGATAATATAATGCTAGAGATATTTTTCTGGCACATAAAATGCTTAGCAATTAATATATTATTAACATATTATTATAGTTGAATAAATATGCATTAATATATACTTGAATAGCAAGATGAAAATTAGGAAGGAATAAGAGAAATATTTACTGAATGCTGAGCATGTGCCCAACTAACAATTTGCTAGGGTCCTAAAAAATCTACTCCGATTCTTAAGGAGAAAGGATATGGAAAAAAATGAACGTTTACCATCTTAGTATGTCAGGTATACTAATGAATATGCTTACTCCCTCTCTTGTCTGTGTGTGTGTCTGTGTGTCTGTGTGTGTATATATATTTATATACAATATGTATAAATTCAATTTTTATGAAATTTCCAGTAGTACAGTATTCACACTCTCATTTTATAGAACGGCCTCAGAGAAGTTGAGTAATTTTCCTTCCTAAGAGGACAATATAATAACAGAGCAGAAAAACCAAATATACAACATCATGGCAAATAATAACATTCAGGTACTTTTTTAAGCATGCACAACCCACAAAAATAACTATCAGATAATATTTTGGGGGAGGAACAACCCATCAATAATATGCCAGATTCATTAATTATGCCTATTATCTTCTATCTATCTCCATCAACATGTTTCTTTATAACATTTTAACTCAGTTTTGCATGAGGAATTAAATATAAAGGGACCCTATCTGTCAACTTCCAGTTAGTATTTACCCAAGACAGAAAAATGAGCACTCGTTTATCAACAATAACAGCGACAAAAACCTGCACATATTCTTACAAATAAAAGTTTTAAAGTAAGTATATTCATGAAGTACTCACTGGATGCAAAGCACTTTTAGGGACTTTTAAAAGACTTTCTTGTGATTGTTCCCATGCATCCATTTCACAGTCCCAACATATAAAGCTCTTGTTTTTCAATCCCATCACAGAAAAGTACAAAATGGTCAATTACCTGTTTAACCCTCTTTCTGACTCCCAGATGATAATATCATATACAGTAACTCTGACCTTGGAAGGAGAATCCTGCTTTAAAAGTAAGGATTGAGGGAGAAACATTTTTCTTTCGCTGCTTTGCCATCATCCCCATCCTTGCCAGTACTGGAGCACTACCGCCATCATCTTAAGAGACTCAGCAGTCAGTGTGCTCTGACGGAGTTAATCTTTGTTGGATAGCATGTCTTGTGTCATAAACCTTGGCTTCTGAGGAGTAAATTTATGAAATGGAATTTGTGTATTGATTCTGAGGAATTCTAATAAATGAATTTCGCTCTAGGAGAACGGAATTATTTAAGAGAGGTTAGATGACACAGTTTGTTGAAAAATGGGACAACAAAAAATATTAAATAAAAACTTGACACTGTCAAACTTATCAATGTAATTAAGATGTACAGATGCCTATTTGGAAGTTCATCATACATACTTTCCAAGAGAAGAAGCAAGGTAGTTTGGTAAAACAAACAAACAAAATGAACACATCCACAGGTTAATAAGTTTCTATGTAATTAAACTGGCATGAAGAAATAATTTTAAGTGTAAAGAACGTTCTCAGTATTCAGTGAATACTGAATTTTACTTGCAAATATTTGAAAGTCACTATGGTAAACCATGTTCTAATTCCAAATGATATGCCCACCTTGATTATTTTTTAATGAATCATTGGTATGGTAGAAATCCTTCTGAGAAATAAGATTTGGAAAATAATACAGCAAAGTTACTGAACAGAAAAGCAAGAAGTGGCCCATGTTTTCATTCATCCATGAATTTTATCCATGCACTCTTCATTTACTGAGGATCTACTAAGTGCTAGACACATTATTAACTACTAGAGACTCGATATTGACTGTGATAGACAAATTCCCTGACCTGAAAACATTTATCATCTATAGGTAGGTGACAACAAGTGAATCTAGCAAATGCAGTGCAGGTTAATAAAAACAGTATAGGCATGAGGATAGCTTACATGTATTTTGGGGGATATAGGTTATTATAAAGGGCCTCAGAAAGGATTCTGACAACTAAGACTATCTTTACACGATCTTCCAATTAAAGAGCAGAGGAATGCTGAGATAAGCTAGGGATAGTGTAGAGATGACAATAAGCTAAAGGATTTGAATAGCATCAGAGTGCTGTGTAACTAGGAGAAAGTCTTCAGGAAGGAAAAAAGCTAGAGTTGGCCTCAGAAAGAAAACTGGAAAGATGGGTAGAAATCAAACCTTATTTGTTTCTAACAAATATTTTGGCAGACACTACTATCCAAGAGAAAATGACAAGGTCAAATTTAAAACACCAGGACTAATTTATAAGGCTACAAATACTAGTTCTCCATCTTTCAATCTTGTCTCCCTCTGTAGCCAAACCCTAATCTCCCATCGTATCCCTAGTCATCCATAGCTGAACATATGAGAAGTGGAAAATAAAAAAGGAAAGTGAATTAAGCACACTCTGTACCCCACCCTCTCAGTCAGGTCTTCCCTAGTCTGAAACATCATGCACACACACACACACACACACACACACACACACACACAAACACTCAAGACCCTCACAAGCATACACTCAGGCACACAACCTTCATGCTCAGTTTTAGGAGAGTTCATAATTTGCACATTATTTTCATTTCAGATATTTTGAAAAATACATCTCCCATGAAATCACAGAGGGTGAAAATATTACTGCAGCTCTCCACTCTCTCCCCAAAAGGCAAATAAATGAAAGAGACTGTAGGTATTCTGAGAAGTTTGTACATAAAAACCTAAACGTAATATAAAATTAAGGTCTATGTCTTTGAATTTAAGACTAATCTACTTCAATTTTCATTGCCAATTGCATTTCTCTTTCAGAAATTTCACGAATATTTTACATAGACTTTAATAAGTATATAAGTACAAAAATAGATACAGGAAAACCAGAGGAAAAAAATAATGTGTCTCATTTACGTGGACTATGCTTTCTACAATACCAGACACAGTTCTAATGAGATCTCACAGGTATCACTTTCTTCAGATAATAGAAAAAAAGAAATTGTCCTGTATCATTTATATCTAAGTGAGACCTTGAACTCAAATTAAAATAGGAAAGAGTATTTGTAGAAATACTGATTCACACAAATAGGATACTCATTCTAGGTGTTCTCTACTTTCTCACCACTACACTCTCTCAAGAAGAAAGGTTTCATTAAGATTGTTAAAATGAGGGAGTGCCTGGGTGGCTCAGTGGGTTAAGCATCTGACTTCGGCTCGGGTCATGATTTCCCGGTTTACTGGCTGGAGCCCCGTGTCGGGCTTTGTGCTGACAGCTCAGAGCCTGGAGCCTGCTTTAGATTCTGTGCCTCCCTCTCTCTCTGTCCCTCTCCCGCTCATGTTCACACTCTCTCTCTCTCACAACCCCTCTCTCTCTCAAAAATAAATAAAATAAAAACATTATTTTAAAAAAAGATTGTTTAATATGAGTATAATATAGGTTTGCAGAGTAAAGAAGTACATTGTAGCAAATAATTTAAGGGTCAGTTTTGAAGATGTACTTAAAAATTAATAAAGGAGATAAGCATTAAGAGACATATTAAACATAATATAACATAATAAACAATAAAAGATAAACATTAGCATAAAAATTTGTAGACACTTCTATCAAGTTTTCTCAATAATGTTTTGAGAGAACTGTGATATAATGACTATTAAATTAGTCATTTCTCAATTCTTCAATATCTTGTTGAATACACTGTTGTATATTTTCACCTGAAACCAAGAGGGCAATCCCAAACAGAAAATAAACTGGGTAAAAGCACATCTACTTTCTGAAGATACTTAAAATGGCAGTATCTGAGTATGCTCAGAAAGACTTCTACAATGTCATGATGCTAGCTGCTAATTTGTGAAGAGAATGTCAACTAACGATGGCAGATGCGTTTGTTTCATTTCACCCTGGTATAGACAATGGAGAAGGGTCAGAGAGCTTTTACACAAAATGATTACATTTTGAAATAAGCGTAACAAGAGAGTGGCCTTTATTTTATTGATAAGAGTAACTCTGCCCCAGTACTTGGCTGCAGGATTCAGGTCTACTGTTGTTCAGTGTGAATACTTAAAACACCAGGTAAGAATATGTAGATCATATTAAGGCTGTCATTTCATTCTTGAAAAAACAAGTTAGGTTTGAACTTCACAGAAGCCAGAATATATAAAGTACTAGAAAGTCTGGTAGCAGGAGCCCAAGACTTGGAACTGAAGTTAAAACCTTCAGCTTATGAGGATGCTATAAAATTTTACTGATTACACATCTGTAAAGTATGTCTTAAGATATGACATTTTCATACCCATTATATCTGGCATTGAATATATTATCCATAACTACTCTGTGATGTCAGGAAAACTGTGCTAACCTACCTTGATGAATTAATTATTGGTCACGAGGAAGGAAATATCAAATAAAATTACCATCAGACAAAGTTTCAAACCTGTTCAATCTTCCCATTGCTCCAAAGTGAGCACTGTCAAATATCTGTGGATGCCTTTCCCAGGGGCAAGAGACTTATCGATAAAGATTTTTGCTGTATTGGGAAAAGATAACCCTGTGATCTTTAAATAATCTGGCTACAGAAGAGTTTTTATGTTAAACCTCTCCTCAAGGCGCCTGGGTGTCTGAGTCAGTTAAGCGTCCGACTTCGGGTCAGGTCATGATCTCACGGTTCGTGGGGTTTAGCCCCACATCAGGCTCTGTGATGAAAGCTCAGAGCCTGGAGCCTGCTTCGAATCCCATGTCTCTCTCTCTCTCTCTGTTCCCTTCCCCCACTCATGCTGTCTCTCTGTCTCTCAAAAATAAATATACTTAAAAAAATTTTTTAAAAACCCACAAACCTCTCCTAAAGTCTCCTTGACTTAAAATCCCCAGATTATCATCAAGATGTCACATTACTCTTTTAAAACACAATGTTTTAAAATATAATTGTATATTATTTTATCTTAATACATTTTATTGAACATCACTATACAATATCAAGAAAATACAGAAAAGAAAGCTTCACGTTCTCTATGGTCCCCATATACACTCTCTTAAAGCCTACGATTTTGCCTTCCACAAATTCTGTATTATCCTGTACTTTACTACCTTCACTCTTAGTCCAGGCTAGAGCTTTCCAGACTTTAAAAGTGGCAGATGTCCAATTTCAGAATGAAAGAAGACTTCAGTGCTCACCCGACCATCTCACCAAGCCCCTGTATCTCCCAACAACATGGTTAACTGATGTTACCATCCTCTACTGGATCAGTCCCTTATATGTCAATCTATTACATTTTTGAAAACTCTACAAGTAAACAGATTGTTCCATTCATGTTAAACTGAGCATTTCCTTCTTTCCAATCTATACCAGTTTTATTTCAGGGAACAAAAAGAAAAGCAAATAAATGTAATGTATATACCATAGAGCACCTCTACAAGACCACTATGCCATCATGTCCCTATGTCTTTGCTCCAAACTGAAGGAATCCATGTCCTTAAAGCAATTCAGGTCACTCTTCTCTGGAAGTGATTCAAGCCATTTGAGTCTCAAAATACAGGACTGAAAACAGAATGCAACCCTCTAGGTGTGCTAAAATCTAATCTCTTTATTTGATTGGAGAGCAATTTAATCAAATTCTTGCATTATTTTCAAATGAAAACAGCCAGTTCTAGGCAGATGAGGGTCATTATATTTGATGCCAAATCTTGTGGTTAGCAGCATCACCAATACCATCATCACCAGCAGTTAATAACTACTAAGTCCTAGAATACATATACATTTGTTTAACCCCTATGAGGAAGATTCTTTCCATAGCATATTTATATTACAGGTGAGAAAAGTTCATTTTAGAAAGTTTAAGCAACTTACCAAGACTTCACTAGTTTTTATGTGCAGTGATGAAATGGATTTTGACTTTATGTAAAACTAAACTGACTGGTTTTGTTAGCTTACTAACACCTATAGTAAACCTTGGAATTTATCACATGAACTAATACGACCTCTTAGGTAAATGTCACTCAGCAGATAGTAGGAGTGGGTCTTATGGCAACTTAATTAGCACCAGCAGTTATCATGAGAGCAGCTACTCAAAAAGAAAACTAATACAAACTCTTTCCATTTGTCCTGGTTATTTTATTGCTTAACTTAATAACAGTAGTCAATCCCCACCATGAGCTAACAGGATGCAGAGGAGGAGAGTATAGATTAGAATAACTAAAGCTTGTTTTCATTTAGCGATTTGGCTTCTGAATTTATTTTAAACTGTACTTCACATTAAAATAAATTTGATACATTGCAACACACACACACACAATTTAAGTTTCATGAAAACTCTGGGCAATGTAAACTCATATTATCTATTCTATTTTTTTTAATGCTGGATGATCTATTAATTGATTTCATTAACTACTAATAAGTTATGATCTGCAATTTGAAAAACATTGAGCACCTACTAGTACAATCATGGTCAGAAATGAAGCAAGACTCAAGAAATGGCTGTGCAAGTGCCATTTAGCATCTCTTCTTTTGTCTGAATCAGTTCAAAGCTTAATACTGTTTCTCTTTACTCCAGGAGAAAAAGGGAAAGTAAAAGAGAGGAATAGATGACAAGAGCAGGCAGTAAAGTGGTACCACATGAAGGAATAGAAGAGGGTGAGCTTGATATGTATATACTGAGGCTTAGGAGAGCTGAATAACTTGCCCAAAAGAAATTATTGGATTTCATACCCTAATCTGTATGACTCCAAAATTCCTAATTTTTTAATAGCTTAGAGAATGGACTACAGGAATACAATCAACATCTCTAGAATGCATCCATCTAAAGGTACCATACTAAAAACTTCTCAAAGGATAGAAGAAATCTTATAATAATTAAATCAGTAGATTTTCTTGTTGTATATTTCTAAGCAAGAACCTCCATTGGTAGATTCCATGGCTTTCCACTAGGAATGTTTTCCTGAGTTTCATTTATAGAAAGGAACAGTGAATAAGCTGTCACACAGCCTTCTTCCCTATGTCTCTGTGCCTCTATGCCCAAATCTCCTTCTGCTTTCTCTTGTAAAGGCACCAGTCATCGGACTAATTCCAGTAGGACCTCATCTTAATCTGATTAAATCTACAAAGACCGTACTTCAAAATAAGGTCATATTCACAGGTGATGGGGTTAGGACTTGACTATGTCTTTTCAACCCACTACAAGCAGAAAGAAATGCATAAATCTAGGATGTCAACCATAGAGTTCCAGTCGAATTGGAATACTGTGAAGATGGTTCAGTTCAAGTGCTAATAGCAACAGAGTATGGCTGGAATGGTGTCAACTCCCTCCATCTCAGTTCTTTGAAAATATTTACAATGGTATAACAAAGATGCAAGCACATATAAAGTAAAATTAATTTTCAAGAGGAATTTGTTCTTTGTTCAATTTATAATAATTATCATTCTGGAAGAGCCATTTAGATGTCTTCAAAAAATTTTTTTTCGGGGCGCCTGGGTGGCTCAGTCGGTTAAGCGGCCGACTTCGGCTCAGGTCATGATCTCGGGGTCCGTGAGTTCGAGCCCCGCCTCGGGCTCTGTGCTGACACCTCAGAGCCTGGAGCCTGTTTCAGATTCTGTGTCTCCCTCTCTCTCTCTGACCCTCCCCCGTTCATGCTCTGTCTCAAAAATAAACGTTAAAGGGGCGCCTGGGTGGCGCAGTCGGTTAAGCGTCCGACTTCAGCCAGGTCACGATCTCGCGGTCCGTGAGTTCGAGCCCCGCGTCGGGCTCTGGGCTGATGGCTCAGAGCCTGGAGCCTGCTTCTGATTCTGTGTTTCCCTCTCTCTCTGCCCCTGCCCCGTTCATGCTCTGTCTCTCTCTGTCTCAAAAATAAACGTTGAAAAAAAAAAAATTTAAAATAAAAAAAATAAATAAATAAATAAACATTAAAAAAATTAAAAAAAAATTCTGTTTGAAGTAAAGAATTTCTTAATAAGTGTTTATTTAGTTGCTTTCAACTCATTTCACCATTTCCTAATCATAGCAAAAAAAAAAAAAAAAAAAAAAAGATGTCAAGCCAGAATTACAATTTTCCATTATGCAAAATAAAACTTACACAGAACACTGGCATATTGCTTTATACACTTAGGAAGATCAGTTTTTTTCTACTTCCCACCTTCAGACATATTGCTCAAAGTAAGAAAAGGCGAATGTAATCAAGCTTGATACGCCAAGAAGCCAAGCAAATGATAGGGAAAAAAAAATAATCTGATTTGAGCGATAAATACATTAAATCACCACTTCAGTGTTATGAATGATAAAAAGCACAGAGTCAAAAGCAGTTCAGTTTTTATTTTAAGTTTTTTATTTTGAGCAAGTGAGCAGGGGAGGGGCTGAGCGACAGGGAGAGAAAGAATCCCAAGCAGACTTCATGCTGCCAACGCAGAGCACTATATGAGGCTCAATCCCATGAACTGTGAAATCATGAACTGAGCCACAATCAAGAGTCAGACACTTAACCGACTGAGCCACCCAAGCGTCCCCAGTTCAGTTTTCTTAAAAGAAGGAGTAATTCAACAGGTTTACCACAAAATAGAAAACAGTGTTGAATTTTTGTGAGACCTTGAGTACGAATGAGTTAAGAAATTATACTTAAAATCTCACTTTGAAATACAATTGGAAAACAGATTCACTACACTTTTGTATAAAGTAACCTTAAAACAGAAAAAGTTAGCTCATTCATTCTTCTCAGTATATTTGAGGATATTGATAATGTCGCATTGCCTAGAGTAATCTTGATGCCTTTGTTCTACTGCAGGAAACAAGATCCCTCCAGCTAAAGGTTTTCCTCTGCTTTTGTCTGTTCGGCACTAACACAACTAGGGTGACGGTCTCATAAAATAACTGAAGGCACTTAGTCTGTCCAATGACTTGGCATCCCTCCAGCACTGGCACTTTGTGCCTTACATTAACTCCTGGGGCCACAGGACCAAAGTAAGAAGGAAACAGTGTGCCTCCCTGTTTAGTTGTGGTAGCTATTTTTTTATGACACAGGCAATATAATTCATTGTTTCTTATTTAACTGCTTAACCCATCTTAAATTTTAATTGCCACCCACAAACAAACAAATGGCATAACTGGTTCCAAGTTATGTGTAATTTATAGATACAACCCTGCAAAATGACTTACAAAAAATGAAAACGGTCCTGTGAAAAAAGTAGAACACAGCTAAAAAAGATTAGATATCAGGTTCTCCCAACATGTACTCCTCTTATTTTAATTCATCTCATATTCCATTCTTACAAACCAAAAAGTATAGTGAGTTGCTTTGCCAATGAAGAATGCCAGAAATTTTGTGGTCACTTGCCTGAAACAGCTTAGCATTTGTGCATCTTCAAATAATATAGCTTCCTTGTAAAACCCTTTGAGGCAAAAGAGACCTGCTTGTATATATATCCTAGGAAGAAAAATTACTGAACGTTATGATACATTCAAATACCACAAATACAGCAGAAAAAAACACTGCTAAATATTTTTCAGTTAGCATCATTTTTAAAAATTTCTCTACTTAACCCTTTATTTAAGTCTTTTTAGCTATTGTGAGGCTAAATGACCAAACCAATGAATAATATGTCCATTTGGTGTCAAGTATGTCAGCAACAGATAAACCAAGGACAAACTGAAATTTTCATCTTTGCCCTATTTACATTGTACAGTGAAGAAACGCTATTGGATATGAGCTAACAAAAAACTAAATGAAGACAGAGTTTTACTCCTCCATGAATCTCAGCGGCACCCTTCCCCAAATGCAAAAACTCTCAATGGTTTTCTGAATAGGTAATAAACTAATAAAACAATCGCCAGAGTCTGGAATAGGTTGATATTTCTTTGTCCAATAGTATTTACAAAGAAATTAAAATGTTAAGAGTTTCAGGACATACAAAGATGGACCAGATATGCACCTTTCCTGCAAGGGTGGAGACAAGTATACATGGTAGGGAAAACTATGCAGGTGGAAAGAGAGATAAGAAGTGTTGTAGCAGTTAAGTACCTTCCAGATATATTTTGTGAAAATTCCAGATAATAGTCATTAACCTGATTCTAATATGCAGCTTAATTATATCCCCTATCTAGAAAGTTCTTTTTACAATAGAAGACATATAAGTCTCTTTAAAATAAAAATAGCCAAAAATAATAATAATAAATAAATAAATAAATAAATAAATAAATAAATAAAATAAAAATAGCAATAAATCTCCATTTTCTAAAATAGAAAAAAAAATTTTCTCTGAATTAAAAACCTATTTTGAGCTAGGGAAGGAAACACCTATTAAGATATATTCACCGGCTGAAAATGTGGTTCACCTCACAATTGCCTAGGGGAGGAGGAACTAGGGTAATTCTTTCCCTGATAAGATCACCTTGTGCTGTTGACATAACTACTTCTTCAAAAACTGAAACTCTAATTTTATTTCCACAGTGTCTCATCTATGAAATCCATCACAATTTTATTTCCATTTCCTAACTATGTTGTTTTCTTGGAGTACAATGAACAGGAGTGGGGAAAAAAGGAAAGTGGACTAGAAAAGAAAGAGGAGAGACACAAACAGAGCCAATAAATCCCTAACATTTGAGACACGAGACTAAAGAGTGAGGTAAGAAAAAAGGTACAAACAGAATTGAAGCAAGAGATGGTGGCGGTGGCGGGGGTGGGGCGGGGGGCGGGAGACAGACTGAGATGCAGGGGCATTGAAGAGAACAAAGGTCTCTGTGTCCACTGGAACGAAGTGTGAGTTCATTTGTCCTCATTAAATGTTAGGTTGTGTCTATTATCACTTGCTCTCTACTGCCCTTTAAAAACTCGGTTGGCAAAGGCAGATATGACATGAAGTGGCAATGACCTGGCTAACACCAACCTTTTGGACAGGATCATATATTCCTGAGACCAGGTGAGTCAATACTACATATTTTCTACCTGCACATTCAACCTTCAGGGTTCTGAAAAGTGATGAAATTCAGCGTGACAGCTATGTACCTTTCAAAAATACTATACTTCACTTAATTTGTGTTCTGTTGAACAAACTTAATAAAAATTTGCAACACAAATAATGAAAAAGCTAAGAAATATAGTTGGGCAGGGGTTAAATAAGTTAAGAAGGCCAAGGCATTTTGGCCAGACGGCTTTTTGCAATTTTGGAAATATCTGAACTTCTCACAAATGTCACAGGGTATAAGAATTGAAAACATTTCCATCTGCCTTAACTAAAAGAACTATTGCTTCTCATTTATGCTAATGGCCGTCCACACTATTCTCCAAGTTATTAAGACTATTTGGCTGCTTGAGAAGAAACATGGTCTATTTTTCACCTAAAAGGGTAAATTCTAAAGCTACTTGGGTAAATGGCTGAATGACAAAGCAAAGCAAAACTTAATACCATTGATAGATGTGCTAGAAATAGTCTCTTCTTGTCCACCATGCTTACAATAGAAGAAAATATCTGGCATATAGTATAGAACTTGAATAATAAAGTGGTGAAGAATCATGGAATATTATACCTTTTTTCATTGTACCTATTTTCATGAAAAATATATGCTTAGTTGGTGGCAGAGCAGGACCAGCACCAGATGTTCTGACTGTTAATTCAATGGTCTCTACGCACCGCAATATCTATAAATTCTGGCATGGTTAGAACTGGAAGGAAGCAAGGACACACAGCTAACATTAACCAAGCTATTATTTTTGGTGTTCCCACCACATTCCATACCCATACTACTACTATTTAATGCTCAAGTCTTAGATATAATTGGCTAACTAGAAATACTGCTATGAAGAATGAGAACTCCATTCTCTCATACCTCTCCACTTTTTCCCATTTTCTCATACCTTTCCATACTTTCCTGAAAATATAATTTTATCCACTTTAAAATAGTTTTTTGAGTAGACATACAGTGTTAGTTTCAGATGTACAACATAGTGATTCAACTTTTCTATACATTGTGTTATGCTCACAAGTGTAGCTACCATTTGTCACTATACAATGCTATTACAGTATCATTTCTTGTGCTGTGTCTTTTATTCCTGCGACTTATTCATTCCCTAACCATATCTCCTATATCTCCTACTCCCCTTAACCCATTTGTCCACCCTTCACTCCGCTTCCCTCTGGCAACCATCAGTTTGTTCTCTGTATTGATAGGTCTTATTCTGCTTTTTGTTTGCTTATTCATTTCTTATGTTAATTACAGTACAATGAGAACCCAACAGCCATGTAAAATGATGGGAAAGAGGGGCGCCTGGGTGGCGCAGTTGGTTAAGCGTCCGACTTCAGCCAGGTCACGATCTCGCGGTCCGTGAGTTCGAGCCCCGCGTCAGGCTCTGGGCTGATGGCTCAGAGCCTGGAGCCTGTTTCCGATTCTGTGTCTCCCTCTCTCTCTGCCCCTCCCCCGTTCATGCTCTGTCTCTCTCTGTCCCAAAAATAAATAAACGTTGAAAAAAAAAATGATGGGAAAGAAAAAAGGCTATAATATTAGCTTGCCCTGAGCTGCATGTTTTGCTAAAACTCTGTTCTCTAAATTATCTTCTTCATCGACTTTAAAAAAACTAAAAATTAACTCAATCTGTTCATTAATTATGCAGATTTAGGAATGCATTTATTACAATTTTCTAGGACTTTACTGTGGACATTGTGGATTTGGAATTAAATCCAAATTCCATAGCCATCTGTGTCAAAGAAGGAAAAACAATATGAGAATATTTAATCCACTATAAATTAAGGAGAACATAAAATAGGACAGAGCCCTCTAAACTTAATTATCAGTTATCCTTCATCTGTCTTTCTCATTCCAGCTCTACTAATTGTTATTTGAACAGCAAATAGCTTATTATTTGAAATAAGAAACTCATGTATTATCTCTAGTATCAGAAGCCTGATGAAGTTGCCTGCACAATTCCTATACATGGAATCATTTTAGATATATGTTGAAGAAATCAGAAAAAGCACAGCAAGCTGGATTCCTTTTGATATTTTTCTTTCCTGAACAGGACTAACACATGACTCCAGTGAATATCTATTGTGAATTCCCAGGAATTTGGTTAGAAAATAATTCACATTAAACAGAGATTCTCAGCATTATTAACAGAGACTGAGAAAGTGGGCCAGTATGCATGAGAGCATAAATCATAAAGGTCATGTGTGTTAATGAGAAAAAGAGCATTTATTAGCTTGCAATTTCAAATATAAAGCCCCTTTCCTCAATGGCTTAAAATGGAACAATATTCTGTACCTGAGGACAGGAGAAGGCAATGCCCTCAATTAGATGAACAACTCTCCTGGCCTCAAAACTTTCATTGTTGTCATTGAAATTCATCATTCTGATTTTATTTTTAGATTGTGACATATTTGTTGTTATGGACCAAAAGCAGAACGTAACCTGCCCTACACTACTACCTACACTACAGAGTTGTGTGCTTCTTTTTTTTTTTTTAAGTTTAAGAGATATATGTATTTCCCAAGTTTACAGTTACTCAGTAGCTGAAGTACCATAATTCTTAACTTTTCTGTGAGGTCCAATCAAAATGTTATGTATACATGTTTGAGGTCAAAAAAGCCAAAACAATGTTTACAAACACACACACACACACACACACACACACACACACACACACACAACGTCATAAAAGAATCCATCATTAGAAACTGCTATTATACAAATGAGGAATAAGAAAAAGCATGGATATTAAAGAGGTGAAACATTCATTATATAATCATGTATATAACTACTAGGAAGTAACTTACTGTCCTGATACATGTTTGAGGATTCCCATTTCCCTAGCTCTTTCCCAGGCTAAATAAGTAAATACCCATGACTATAGACCACACAGCTCTGACTCATTCAAAACCTCCAGAAATAGGGTGGCTGGGTAGCTCAGTCAGTTAAGCCTGGACTCTGGATTTCTGCTCAGATAATGATCTCACAGTTCATGAGATCAAGCCTCGCATCAGTCTCCATGCTGACAGTGTGGAGCCTGCCTGGTATTGTCTCTTCCTCCCTCTCTGGCCCACCTCCAATAAATAAACAAACAAACAACTTAAAAAAAAAAACTTCCAGAAATAAATTCATAACACCATGGCTACCCTAAAAGTACGGACAAGATACTCCCAGTAAAATTGTTGCATTATATTTTTTAAAAGAACTATAGAAATGTTCTATCCCATCCACATTTTTTTTATTTTTAATTTTTTTAATGTTTATTTATTTTTGAGACAGAGAGAGACAGAGTATGAATGGGGGAGGGTCAGAGAGAGAGGGAGACACAGAATCTGAAACAGGCTCCAGGCTCTAAGCTGTCAGCACAGAGCCCGACGCGGGGCTCGAACTCACGGACCGTGAGATCATGACCTGAGCCAAAGTCGGATGCTTAACCAACTAAGCCACCCAGGTGCCCCTATCCCATCCACATTTTAAAAACTCACTTGGTGGGCAGGGGGCACCTGCATGGCTCAGTTGGTTAAGCATTCGACTTTGGCTCAGGTCAATGTCTCATGGTTTGTGAGTTCGAGCCCCACTTTGGGATCTGTGACAGTGTAGAGCCTGCCTAGGATTCTCTTTCCCAGCCACATTCCTTGCCCCCTTCCCACTCATTCTCTCTCTCTCCTGTCTCTCAAAATAAATAAATAAACTTTAAAATAAATAAAAAGTCACCTCAGATCATTTTACAAATATTTATTTTTTAGAAATTTATATTCCTTTACCTCCAAATATTCTCTCACTAAGGTCAAATGAAGTCAAGAGAAGGAATAATACCTTTAATGAAAATGGTTCTCACAACTGGAGGACACAAAAGTAAATTGAAAACACACTCAATAACTGACCCTTTCATCAGGGCCATTATGAGACTCTGGATATCTATGGAGCTACCTACTGGCAGAAAATGTATTCTCATTTTATTTTAATTTTTTTTTCAACGTTTATTTATTTTTTGGGACAGAGAGAGACAGAGCATGAACGGGGGAGGGGCAGAGAGAGAGGGAGACACAGAATCGGAAACAGGCTCCAGGCTCCGAGCCATCAGCCCAGAGCCCGACGCGGGGCTCAAACTCACGGACCGCGAGATCGTGACCTGGCTGAAGTCGGACGCTTAACCGACTGCGCCACCC
Source organism: Leopardus geoffroyi (assembly GCF_018350155.1). NCBI lineage: Eukaryota > Metazoa > Chordata > Mammalia > Carnivora > Felidae > Leopardus > Leopardus geoffroyi. Next base: position 130,392,960 of record NC_059331.1, read on the forward strand.
AGGCGCCCCTGTATTCTCATTTTAAATGGTAATAATAGTCATCACTTTGTGCCTTAGAGAGAAACCAACTCACATACTATATATTTAAAGCTACTCTTAGGCACAAACTACTGATCTAACCAAAGCTTTAAAATAGTTTTTATTCTTTCTTTATCCTGTTCCATTTTGGAAAAGGTTTTTTTTTTTTTTTCTTATTTAAATTATTATTTCAACTTTAGTGTCATAGTTTATACACTGCAACCTTGTCAACTGACAAGATTTACGTGCTGGACTAACAAAACCTCTGTATTATAAGGCAATTTTACTTTCCAGGCAAACCCACCCTGTTACGACGAAATCTACTACATTTACGAGACAAAAGCAGAGCCAAAACTATAAGCGCAAATAACACTTCTTTATGCATCACCATGTGCTAGATTCTCCCTGAATAACTATTCCTTTTCCTACAATACTTCTAAATCAAACAATGCAGCCACATGCAATTTAAATTTCAAGCCAGCAAATATTTATTTAGTGCCTCTTTGCCAGGCATGATAGTAAGTAGTGGGAATACAGCACTGAGCAAGATGGATCACTATTTCTGCCCTTGTGGATCTGAGTTGAAAAGCCATACAAGCTGGCAGTGGATATATTTGGAGAGTTTGTTAAGAGAAAAATCCCATCTTCCATAGAGAAGCTGATGATAATACTGACTGGCAGACTAACTCAAATACAACCTGTGTAACCCAAGAATCACCCTTTCCCTTGTGTTCACATAGCTTTTACTTTTTTTCCCCCCTTTCTTACCATCCAGAATATCACTGTTTATTTGAGGGCTGCCGAGGTAAAATATCTGAAACCCACAGAGGATGGGAGTTCTGGAAGACATGCTGTGTACAAAAACAGCAGATAGAAATAAACAATTAACCGGGTACCTTTAAGAGAGGTGATTCCCAAAGGTGAGCTATAGCCCTCTCAGATTTTATTGACCATTCATGTGCTAATAATGAACAACAATGTTCAACAAAACACAAATCCTAACGGTATATACAGTCTTGTAAATGAGAAAGAAATTAACCGATCACTAAATATAAAAACTCATGGTGATAAATGCTCTGAAGGCTAAATAAATGTGAGATCTTGTTTCAGAGGGACCTGATCTGGACTGTAGTTTCGATGAGGATTCTCCTGGGTAAGTAGTGTTTAACTTGGAATATTAAAGATGGGTACGTAGAATTGCTAAATGAAGAGAATGAAGAAGAATCTTCCGGGCAGAAATGTGGATAGCATGTGCAAAGAGTTTAGAAAAAGCAAGGCGGGGCCAACAACTAAAAGCAGGGCCAAAAACTAAAAGCAGGGATGACAGTGCATTGTGGGTGGAGGAAAGGAACTAAAAGTGTTAAGCACTTACATAGGCAGGCAAGTATGTCAAGTAAGGCTTTGGGTCTTATCCAATAAGAAGGTGCTTTGCTAATAATGCACATAATAGATCTGCAAGAAATACATGGAGTGCTTCTGAGGACAGAAACTAAGAGGCTCTGGATGGCAGAAGGAGAAAGGAGACTTACTGTTCACTGCACTGTCTGTTCTACCACGTGGATTTTATATCTGTACTTTTTTTTATTATCTATTTAAAAGAAAACAATGTTAAATATATTTCAGTCACTGGCTCTACTAGGAATAATTGATTGGAGAGAGAGTGAATGCTAAGGGAATAAACAGGAGGCTATTGCTGTGGTTTGGGGAGGCCTAGGGAACAATGGAGATAGTAAAAAACCAGAATGATGACAGTTTTAGAAGATAAAATCAACAGTTCGTGCTAATGGATCACATAATGGAAGTCAGAAAGAGAATCTGTCAAAAAGGAATCCTAGACCTCTGACTGGTACCTGTATGGATGGTGGTATCATTCGCTACAAGAAAACGCTAAAAGACAGTCAGGTATGGGCTGAAACTCTGCTTTTCACAAGCATGCATCTGAGGTACCTTTAATGTGTCCAAATAGAGATGTCACGTATAGATAGTGGGAGCTCAAAGGAAAGAGCTGGGCTAAAGCCGGATCTTTGAGAGCTATTAGCATATAAATTGTAATTAAGTCATGAGTATAAATGATACCACCTAGAGCGATCCCTATTGCAATTTGTTTTAATGTATTAGCATTAAATTAAGAATATCTATCTCTTCTCTCAAATAATTAAATTTTAATAATATATACTGATCTTGGTGAAGTCGCATCAAAAGTAGAGGAAAGAAAGAACAGATCTAGGATACCTTTTGAGCAACAGAAAATGGCACATTGAGTTGAGTCAGCAGGGGACTGACATTTTGGATGGCTCAATCTAATTATAAACAAGTTACAGATGGCAAATATCCATTGTAAGTGGTAACAATAAAGAAATCCCCTAGAATAGATATATGAATCAGCTGGACCACCAAAATAGGAATTGCCAAATAAGATGATGTTACAGGAATGGTATGTCTCCTAAAAGAGTCATTAGATGAACTTTTCCACTCACTCTCAGGGTGTCACCTGAGTGTCAGGTTGATTGCAGAGTTTGATAACCACAGACACGAAAACTAAATGAAGGGATTGTTAAAATCATGCGCCACTTATTAAGAAGCCTAATTCTGTGGAGCAAAATTTGGGGGAGTGGTAGAAATGATGTGTAAAACTCATGGTCAATTAAAAATACATTAATAAAAAAACAGGTTTACAAAGGATGGCTTTGGAAAGTGTGCTATTAAAACAAATGGTAACGGGTAGCTGCTCTCTCAACAGGTTGGCTCTATTCTTCATTCAAAGTCAATTCAGTTGTAGTTATTGGAAAATATGGAAGCCAGAACATAGACATTCTGACTTGCTAAGACAGATTAAAGGAATACCAACCCAAAATATTTTTTTTCTAATTTTTTTTTTAAAAAATCAAAGGAAAAAAAAACTTATTGAAGAGAGGGTTCAATGTGATACACCCACAGATGAGCGTATTAGCTAAAAATGTCTTTAAAACATTAACGAAAAACTTAACAACTTGAAATTCAAAGTTAGCGGATCTGTACCATACTTGTTACCAGTTACTGTAACATACCATTTTATGAAAAGTAAGGCAGCAGGAGAACTAGTACATCATGTCAACATGCATGGGGAAAATCAGAGAACATGTTGGCAATACCTATCACTCCACATAAAAAGGGATTCTCCCCTGTGGGTCACTTCTGCACATGCTTCCCCTGGGCAGCAGCTGTTCCCTCTCTTTTGTAGTGTGAAGGTTCAGAGACACCAGTCTTAGTCCTGCACTCAGACCTGAAATCACTCCAGAAGCCTGAGCCCTCCCTAGGCCAACTGTTCAGTTTTGGTAGATAAGAGAAACACTGGAAATGGCGAAGTAGGCCCACACACTGACTGAAAGTCTCCAAACCTTGGAGCAACCAAAACACAAAGAATTGTCAGTATGAACTCTTTCAGAGTTCAGAGTTTCTAATTCTAGAAATTAACCAAAGACGCACAACAATCTGAGAAGCATTTACTGAATAATAAATGGGTGAATCTTGCTAAGATCAGAGAGGTTCAGCCTAGAAAATAATCCAGCATTTCCTGAAAAGTATAATACAGAGTTATCATATGATCCAGTAATTTCCTGAGACCTGAAAACATAATGCCCACATGAAAACCTCCATGGTTTTAAATGGTTCACGGCACCATTATTCACAATAGGCAAAAAATAGAAAAAGTCCAAGTCTCTATCAACTGAAGAAAAGATAAATAAAATTTAGTGTGCCTATGCAATGGAATTTTATTTAGCTATAAAAAGGAATAAAGTTCTGACACATGCCACAACATCAGGAACCTTAAAAAGATGCTGAGTGAAAAAAGCCAGTCACAAAAGACTAAACACTGTTATGATTCCACTTATATGAAGTGGCCAGAAAGGGCAAATCTATATAACCACAATACAAGTAGATTAGTGCTTGCTAAGGCTGGGGGGAGAACCAATAGGAAACAAATGTACACCTCAAGGTGTCCCCTTGGGGTGCCTGAGTGGCTCAGTTGGTTAAGTGTCCGATTTTGGCTCAGGTCATGATCTCATGGCTCATGAGTTCAAGCCCCGTGTCAGGCTCTATGCTGACAGCTCAGAGCTGGGAGCCTGCTTCGGATTCTGTGCCTCCCTCTCTCTCTGCCCCTCCCCAACGTGAGCCCTGTCTCTATCTCAAAAAATAAAATAAACATTAAAAAAAACTTTCTTTTAAAGACTAAGGGTGTCCCCTTGGGGTGATTAAAACACTCTGATATTACACAGTGGTGGTAATTACAAATGTGTGAGTATGCAAGAACTGAATCATATATTTTAAAAGTGTGAAATATATAGTTTATGAATTGTATCTCAATAAAGTTATTTTTAAAACATTTCAGTAGATGATAATTTTTACCTGGAGCAAAATTATCACTTAAAGAAGCCACATTAATGTAAAAAAAAAAAAACTTAAAATAATTTCTGTATTTTGAGCTTAACAGAGACTACCTGACAGGCTACCTCCATCTTTAATCATTCTAGAAATTACTTCTGGGAATATGATCTCACAAATGCAAATAGTGGAGGAGTGTGTGTGTGTGTATGTGTAGAGTAGTGTTATTACCAAATGCTTATATTAGTTTATTTATTATCAAATGCTTATTCTCAGGGAGTTCTAAGTATTTCATGTGGAAAAACTCATTGAATTCTCAAAGCCACTCTGGAGGCTGGTACTATCATTAACTGCAAAGAAAAACTAAATAGATTAATGAGGCCAAGGTCACAGATGTATGTGATGGAGCTGAAATTCAAACCTAGGCTGACTGGCTCCAGAGTCTTGTGCTTTGAACCACATGCCATGCTGCCTCTGTAATAAAAACCTTTGAATAGCACACTAACAGCAACACAATAAGTAGTTATGTTAAGGACATCACAAATATATACCAGAGGGAGAATTGGGAAAAAAAACAGAAACAATTTCTTAATGTTTTGTAAATAGGTTCTTAGAGCTTGGGATATGATTTCCAGTTAGAACATCATGTTGGAACTCAGAAAAAATAAGATGATGCACTCTGAAACACTATTAAATGACTCAGCGTGGCTCTAGAAATGAAAACACTGATGTTGAAGATGAACATAAAAAAGTGAAACTTTATTTATGAAATATAATAGGAGGAAAAAGAACTACTTAACAAATTATATATATTTTAAATAACTACTATTACAAAATTAATAAAATGTTAAATAGATATTTGAGTCATCTGCCATCGTGTATATGAAAAACCAGGGGATGACTTTATGCTCAAAATTACTTTTCTTTGGGGGACCAGGTGGCACTAACAACTGGTTACTTTTCTATTTAAAGCATCCAAACAACAACTTCTAGCTATTCTCATTGTCTAGGAAATAACTTTTGTCAGTTCACCAATAAATGTGGGTTATGTGAGAAAGCCAAACCTTAACAGAATTTTAGTTTACTTTTTACTCTTTATTTTATTTTCAGCACCACTTTGTTTTACTTGACTTTGTCACACCTGCCCTTACCATGTGGGAACTTTGAAGAAAACTTAAAATCTCATTCATGATGTGAAAGCCAAACAGAATACAATGATTTCTTTTCAGGGTTAAATACTGCATTAAGATTTGATAAAGGCATTGATAATACTCCACCACAGATACACAGATTTTGAATTTTCAAATACGGCCTCCCATCTTCTCTTCAAACAATCCCTTAATCTTCCCATCATCCCTAAGGCACACAGTGTGCTCTCATCCCTAGGCAGTCAGTCGGGGGGCCCTCATTCTGAGACACTGACAAACCTCCCCCTCCACAGCTGTACCATTTCCACAACAGTCAAATGAACCCCCTGGCACTAAAGAGTGCATTACCTGCTGCTACCTTTAAGATCATGTAACAAACCAGTCATCTGGACATTACAAATTTGGACCACCCCTCCAACTGAGTCCTTGGGACTGAATCTGACGGATCTTTGCTTTAAATGGCTCTGCCACAGAGCTGGCTTTTCATTTCAAACATGAAACAAAGCCAACCAAGGAGAAACAAGGTTTGGATATTTTGTGCACTTTGTTTTTCCACTAAGCACTCAAGATATTCATTGCTTTGTAATTTTGCACCCTTGAAGTGAAAGCACTACCTATATAAATATGTACGTGTGTCTACAGACATACGTATGTATATATTCATTTTATGGCAGAAACACAGGCCTTGTTGCTACTTCTTTCTCAGGGAAATTTATCAGATTTGTTTAAATCTCTCTACTCATCTTGCTTTAGCTCAATTTTCACCCTGGCCTCCTAGCAGATTTCTTGGGGTTACCTGCTCTTCTGCATGGCTTCCATATGACCAACGGTGTCATTTCATTAGCCACAGTCCATTACTGATGTCTTGAGAGGTTATAAGCAACAATGGCTTTGACTGCATAGGAAAAGCTGTTTCCCACTAGAGAGCTGCTCTGTCTGCCTGTGTTAGGGTCAGGATCTTACAGAGAAAATTGTCCCAGGGAATCCTGAGCAAGGTAGCCAGTTTTGCTCCTGTATCGTGGGGATCTATTATAAGTATTATAAGAACTTGAAAAGAGAACTGGGATTTTTATTGATTTCTGTAATCCCTAGGCCACCTGTCAGCATACCTCGGCCTAGAGAAGGTTCAATCAGCATTTGTTAGTCTTAAATAATTGAGAGAGGGACAGCCTCACTTCTACTGATACCCAGCAAGGATAATCCACTTTTTTTTTTCCAGATCTTTAAAATATCTAGGAAGTTCTAACTGCCCGCTTACGTAAACTATAGGGCACAGAGAAATAGGTTCACTGACCATATAGGGACTTAATCAGCAAAATATAACTTGAGAAACTTCCTACGTGGCAACTAACTTGGTTTCCTCAAAAAATAAATTGTAATAAGAGAAAGAAAAAGAGAATGAGACTGACTAACCTATGGATTTTAAAATATATCTAAAGGACATAATCAAAATACAAATGTGGAACTTGTTTAGGATCCTGATTTGAACCAACTGTAAAAAACAAAATAATCACTTATGCGGTAATCATGGAAATTTGAACGCTGAACATTTGATAGTAAGGAACTGTCATCAAAGTGTTAGGAGTGACAATTGTATGAAGGCTATGTTTTAGAGAACTTTTACAGATAGAGATAGAAATATTTACAGACAACGTAATGTCACGTCCCTGGATTTGCTTTCAAAAATCTCAGAAGGGAAGAATCAAGTGGAATTATTGAAGCTGGGGACTTAAGTACTCTTGAGTACTTAATACAACCACTATGTTGGCTTTGTTTACACTACCTTACCTCTTATATGTAACTTCTGAATCTCCTCTTCAATTCAGCACAAGTATGGGGCTCATTCTTCCCAATGCATCCTGCTCACACCTCTATTACTGCACACATCACATGTTAGTGCTGTTTGTTTCTCACACTGGCAATTTCTTCAGTAGAAAATATTTCAGATAAGTAAATCCTAATATACTTGGCCTGGTATAATAAAAAAATAAAATAAATAACAGCTACACATACACAAAAACATTCCTTCATCACCCTCCCTGATGAAGAGAATTACTTAGCTTCAGCTCTGACCATAAAACTTTCTATCAGACAGAATACAGCAGATGCTAGCAGGATGTCTGTGTCCTTTATCCACAATTCAACTCCTCCTAATAGACAGAAAGTCCATTATTTCATTTTCTTCATGGTTTTACTACAAAAACCATCTATCTCTATTATACTTTCTTCTAATCTAATCCCACCTCTTCAATTTCTCTTTTTAAATTACTATCCGTCTCTACTGGATTGTGAGCTAACACTTTAGGAACCAATTGTTATCAGCATCCTGTGGATTAGCACGGTGCCAGGTAAATAGTGAATTAAAAACATAAACAAACAAACAAAGAGCCCATTTTTAAAAATTTGGATGGATGGATATCAAGCTCCAAAGTAATATTTTGTGTGTATTTCTGAATTAAATATAATTGCAAAACCTTCCAGTTTTACTGTAAAGAATTCAAAATGCATTTAAGAAAATATATTACAAGGAGAGGAAAATAATCATAACTCCTTAAGAGAACATTTTACATGTTTGGGAGTACTGCCTCGTGGCAAACGACTACTTACTCCACTTTTTTTTTTAAATGTTTATTTATTTTTGAGACAGAGAGAGACAGAGCATGAACGGGGGAGGGTCAGAGAGAGGGAGACACAGAATCTGAAACAGGCTCCAGGCTCTGAGCTGTCAGCACAGAGCCCTACGCGGGGCTCGAACTCACGGACTGCGAGATCATGACCTGAGCCAAAGTCAGCCGCTTAACTGACTGAGCCACCCAGGCACCCCCTTACTCCACTTTTAAAAGAAAGCTCTCATCAAAACAATATCTATAAGCTATCACAACTTTGCAAAGTTTAAAGCAGATTAATACATAGGTCCTCAAACTTCTCTCATTATAATTTCAACACAAGGCATTATACATACACTGAAGGTGAATTCTTTGTTTTACAGATCGTGACATGCTCTAAAAATGAACACTATGCTACTATGCAGAACTAGTGCTGTATTTTGATTTACAACATACTAATTAGTCTAACTTTCTGATGAGTAATCTTGACGTTATAACCTTTTGTAACCTGCTAAAGGATGTCTTGATTTAAAACCAAACCTCTCTTGCTATGGATGAAAATTAGTTGGTTTAAGCATAAAGCCACTCCTAAGAAATCCGTGAACTCTGAAGCCATGTTATTTACCTGCACTGTTCTTGAATGTAGAGCATGTAAAATTGCAAATGAAAAATGGTTAAACTTTTAACAAATATATGTGAAGTACGGAAAAAAAAAATGTGTTCACCTTTTAATGAGAACTATATATTTTCTTTATGGTATTTATACAATAAGCACACAAATCTCCAAAAGTTACCAAGTCTAGGACACTATAAAAATCAATTTTTCACTGAATGACTGCTCATATCCATTCAGCATGAATTATTGCCTTATTAAGTACCAGGGAATTTTTCCCCCTAACTGCACACCCCATTGTACCAAATCTAGTTAGATGAAGCAGAAACAAATTCATATTTCCTAACACTTATTCAAATTCTTTGGACTAAAAACTGCACTGCAGATAGACTTCACATTTCATCAAATTATTCTCCCAGTCAGATTCATAATAACACGGCTCTCATGTATCACTGCTTTTTGCTTTTCATGAAAAAGAAAAGGAGCCCCACTAATTTCACAGTACAATAATTCATTCATTACTTAATCTTGTTTCTTAGTCTATTAAAATTAAAGATGCACATGCCCTGTTGTGCCACATTATTATATTCAATAGTTGGCTTTAAAATGTTAAAAATGAAATTAAAACTACTCTGAAACACCTTTAATGGAAATTTCTAACCACTGCCGTATCTTTTCTGATTTATCATGTACTGACTGGCTAGCTATTTCTCACTTCGATTTTTAAAGTTCTTCTAGAAATATAAATAACAGTAGAGAGATGGGCATTAGCATTATTATCCACTATGTATATATTGCTTAGGATTTGCCTAATGAGAATTGTAAGCATCACATCAGCAACTAGAATTTTATTTTTAAAGTACAATGAGAAAAATAACACCAAGAAAGCCATACTTCAACATGAAAAAAAATCCCCTCATATCACTAAAGTTGTTAAATCTGACTTTCAAATTAATTTCAGCAAAGAGAAAAATGGTAATGATGGACCCATACAAGCAATAGAGCCTCGGTGTTCTGAATCTTAATTGCTGCGAACAGGGGATAATCAATAAACTCCTTAGCAGCAGTTTCAGTTTACATTTCACAAAGGACACTGTGTAATATAAAAATCACTATAAATTAGTTATTATTAAAACTATGTGGGGGGAAGAGATATATTCAGAGATGTATGTATAATAAATCTGCCTTCTTCCCCAGGATTAGGATGAACGCAGCCCTCCTGTCTGTGAGTTTCTTTTAAGAAATAAAAGAGTCAAAAGTTTGGAACATGTTCCTATGCAGAACCACAGAGAACGTGTCCTTTCTTTCGGGGTGGTGACACATGTCTTGGCCTGGCAGGATGATGGCAAAGCTGGCTCATAACATTCAACTGTGGTTGGCTGTGCCTGTGGGGAGAATGTGACTGGCAACTGCTTGTCCACTAGGAAACCAGGGGGCTTCTTAAGAAATGCCCCCTCTAAAAGAAACAGTATTTAGACCAGTTCTAGATAGGCATTATCCTTTTGTGAAGTTGTGTAATTTTGGCCAAATGAATCAAGACTTCATAGTGACTAAAACTATGGTCTCTTCTGACTGTTCCCTAAACCACCTGAAATTCCCAAGTGTCAATAAGAATTGTTTCAGTAGGGGGTGCCTCAGTGGCTCATTTGGCTAAGAGTCAGACCACTGGTTCCAGCTCAGGTCATGATCTCAGGTCATGGTCCGTGGGATCCAGCCGCAAGTCAGGCTCCACGCTGGCAGCACGGAGCCTGCTTTGGTCTCTCTCTCTCTCTCTCTCTCTCTGCCCTTTCCCTGCTTGCTCTCCTTCTCTCAAAATAAACAAACAAATTTAAAAGAAAAAGACTAAAAAATACAAAAGAATTATAAACGTTAAAAAAAATTAAAAAAAAAAAAAAAGAAACCCTCTCTCTGACCCTCCCCCATTCATGCTCTGTCTCTCTCTGTCTCAAAAATAAATAAACATTAAAAATACAAAAGAATTGTTTCACTAAAAAAGCCTTTCACTTGGGACACCTGTGTGACTTCGTCAGTTAAGCATCCCACTCAACTTCGACTCAGGTCAAGATCCCATGGCACATGAGTTCAAGCCCCACATGGAGCTCTGTGCTGACAGTGTGAAAGCCTCCTTGGATTCTGTCTCCCTCTCTCTCTTCCCTTCCCCCACTTGTTCTCTATCTCTCTCTCAAAATAAATAAGAATAAACTTTAAAAAAAAAGAAAAAAAGCCTTTCACTTACATTCAGTCTATATGTACATAATTGTACACAATTTTCCATCACAATGCATGTTTTCAACTTAAGTAAACTAATACATATTTGCTTTTAAAAACACTTCACTGTTGCATAACATAAATACTGTAAAATGCACAATTTTAAGCATATCTTGGATGCATTTTCCTTACATGAACACATTTGTGTACACCACTGCAGGAAGCCTCCCTCATGCCACATCTCAGTCATTATCCTTCTTCTAAGGCAACAGAACTCTGTACTTCTAAAACCTATTATTAACCTTGCCTGTCTTTAACTCATGTAAACACCACTACATGAGATGTATTCTTTCATGTCTGATGTCGTTTGTTCCAGATCACAACTGTGAAATTTATACATGCTCTTTGTGTTGTAATATTTTATTACTTTTCACTGATCTATAAAATTTAAATTATATCCCCATCTTACGTATCAATTCTACATGCATATAACTATATAGTACGTTTATATTGCATTTATTTCTAAGTGGAAAGAAGTTAGAAAGAGCATAACTTTCAGAAAGAAACTGGTGATTGATTTTTGAAGAATTATGAGAGTGTTCATAAACAACATTATTTTAAATAGCTCCAAACTGAAAACAACCAAAATATCTGCCTAGAATAGAATTGATAAGTAAGATGGGGATATAATTTAAATTTTATAGATCACTGAAAAGTAATAAAATATTACAACACAAAGAGCATGTATAAATTTCACAGCTGTGATCTGGAATAAAAGACATCAGACACAAAAGAGTACATATATATGTATCTAGTTATATATACATATATATCTAGTTATATATATATATATTTGTTTCCATAAAATAAATTTCTAAAAGTCAATAGTAATCTCAAGGATACTGCTAAACTGCTGTCTAGAAAGATTTCACCAATTTAGTCTCCTCGGCTGGAGAACATTTCATGTTAAAAAGAGAAGCAGCTTTGGAATCAAACGTTATGATTTTAAGTTTATAAAAGACAAAATCATAGTATTAAATATTTTGCATAGACAGGACATTCTGATCACAAAAATGTTTTCTTATTCTTGAAAGAATTTGAACTCACAGGTCCCAGATATATTAGGGAACAAAATATTAAACTCATTTTATTATACTAATTCAGCACCTTAGCACTAAAAATATAAAAAGACTCACATGTACAACTACTTTATTATTTTATAATTGCTTATACAACAACACACCCTAAAAGGATGTAAGACTACTTATTTTTCATTATAAATAACGAAACAGACATTTCCTTCTCCTCAAGCATCACTAAATAGCATACACATGATAAGACCTTTATCCTCTGACAGATTTACCCTTCTATATTCAAAATAATACTGTAGTATGCTATAATGTCTATGGAATTTTGAATGCCAAAAATTTTTATTGATAAGAACTATGAAAATGCTATCCTTAGAAATAATTAGGAATGGTCAGAACACAACCTGCTTTGCACGTGAATTCTCTGCTCTGGCTGGAGAAGCAGCCTTTGGTTGAATGCTGTGATTCTGAACAATTACTCAGGAAGCATCTGTATTACTGAAATCTGTCCACATAATCTATCATTTTCTGCAACTATCTCGTGGTAAAAATTGTTTTAACTTCTCTGTTATAAATTATCTTAAATATCCATTAATAAAAATTGATTTTTCCTGCATGGGAGAACACACCTTGCAAAGAAAGGAAAGGTAAAAGTTTATTGTGTGATAGAACTTTATTCTCCATTGTTAAAGTAGCACTATACTGGGGTGCCTGGGTGGCTCAGTTGGTTAGGCATCCGACTTTGGCTCAGGTCATGATCTCATGGTTCGTGGGTTTGAGCCCCACATCAGGCTCTGTGCTGACAGCTCAGAGCCTACAGCTTCAAATTCTGTGTCTCCCCCCCCCTCTCTCTCTCTCTGCCCTCCCCCACTCATGCTCTCTCTCTCTCTCTCTTTCAAAAATAAACATTAAAATTTTTTTTTTAAATACTTTAAAGTAGCATTGTACTATACAATTGTGAGGTCAAATAAAAGAAGAAAAAACATAACCTAATAGTGAACACATCTTCTGGAGACTATTATTAGTTATTAAGCACTCACATTAACTTATTCAGCTACATGGTAGCACAAGCAGGGAAGAATCTAGTCTCAGTGATGGCAACATTCAGAGGCATTACTGTCAGCACTGCTTGTCAGAGTTTTTATTCATTTTCTAACATGTGAGTACTTTCTGGACCCACATACTATTTACAAAATGAACATTTTATTAAAACACGTATTTTGGCACAGAATTAGAAAATTATAAAATAATATTATTACATCTTTTTATGTCAAAGAAAACTTATTCCAGTATTTCCAACTCTTCAAAATAGTCTGATAATCAATGGATAGGTAGATATAGGTAGACACACACCACACACACACACACACACACACACACACACGCAGGCACGGATAATCTCCAAACAATGTTCAATACAAAATAAACCCAACACCAATGACAGTGTTGACAGACAGTCACCACAATTCATAAGGGTGAGATTTTTTAATTGTGTAATATAATCCCTTATAGCACTTAAGACTAAACACTTTTCACTTCACACAGAAAGTAGTGGTAATTAAGCTTCGAGGTAATTATGTGCTTTTACAATTGCTAAGTGTAATTTTAGAATGAAAAACTGTTATGAAATGCAAATTTAACTTCTATCCAAAATGCCAATTTTTCAAATCACTCTGTTTTCAGTTATTTTAGAACACTGCCATATTCATGGATGCTATGTAACACTATGATATTGTTTCTAAACAGGTAAGAAGCTATACTGTGTACACATTTTCTCAAAGATCCACAAATATGTATTCTGCTGGATAATGTAGATAATAAATAGGATTCTTTACTCCAGTTTTCTTTTTAATTATCAAACTTAAAGACAAAGAAGCTGTTCTGTTAAGTAGAACCTAAGCCTCCATTATTCAAACTATTCAGCCCAGGGATAATGTAATTTGCAATCAGAAGTAGGTCTAACCTTTCTCCAACAGATACTTGGTGGATTCACCTAACTTTATACCATCAATGAAACAAGCATGACCAAAATTAAATTCAGATTCATCTTCTTTATAAGCATATGATTAATACCTAGATACTTATTTCACTCAGTGTCATAAAGTACCTTTAGAAATTCTGAACCTGATCAATTAAAATTATAACTGTAGGGGCTCCTGGATGGCTCAGGCGGTTAAGAATCTGACTTCAGCCCAGGTCATGATCTTGTAGATTGTGGGTTTGAGCCCTGCATCGGGCCCTGTGCTGACAGCTCACAGCCAGGAGCCTGCTTCAGATCCTGTGTCTCCCTCTCTCTCTCTGCCTCTCTCTCTCCCCCTCCCAAAAATAAATAAACATTAGAAATAAATTAAAATAAAATTATAACTGTTTTTATTTTTTTTGTTGTTCAATCTATGAAATTTATTGTCAAATTGGTTTCCATACAACACCCAGTGCTCATCCCAAAAGGTGCCCTCCTCAATACCCATCACCCACCCTCACCTCCCTCCCACCCCCCATCAACCCTCAGTTTGTTCTCAGTTTTTAACAGTCTCTTATGCTTTGGCTCTCTCCCACTCTAACCTCTTTTTTTTTCCTTCCCCTACCCATGGGTTTCTGTTAAGTTTCTCAGGATCCACATAAGAGTGAAAACATATGGTATCTGTCTTTCTCTGTATGGCTTATTTCACTTAGCATCACACTCTCCATTTCCATCCACGTTGCTACAAAGGGCCATATTTCATTCTTTCTCATTGCCACATAGTACTCCATTGTGTATATAAATCACAACTTTATCCATTCATCAGTTGATGGACATGTAGGCTCTTTCCACAATTTGGCTATTGTTGAGAGTGCTGCTATAAACATTGGGGTACAAGTGCCCCGATGCATCAGTACTCCTGTATCCCTTGGGTAAATTCCTAGCAGTGCTATTGCCGGGTCATAGGGTAGATCTATTTTTAATTTTCTGAGGAATCTCCACACTGTTTTCCAGAGTGGCTGCACCAATTTGCATTCCCACCAACAGTGCAAGAGGTTTACCATTTCTCCACATCCTCTCCAGCATCTATAGTCTCCTGATTTGTTCATTTTGGCCACTCTGACTGGCGTGAGGTGATATCTGAGTGTGGATTTGATTTGTATTTCCCTGATGAGGAGCAACGTTGAGCATCTTCTCATGTGCCTCTTGGCCATCCAGATGTCTTCTTTAGAAAAGTGTCTATTCATGTTTTCTGCCCATTTCTTCACTGGATTATTTGTTTCTCAGGTGTGGAGTTTGGTGAACTCTTTATAGATTTTGGATACTAGCCCTTTGTCCGATATGTCATTTGCAAATATATTTTCCCATTCCATCAGTTCCCTTTTAGTTTTGTTGGTTGTTTCCTTTGCTGTGCAGAAGCTTTTATCTTCATGAGGTCCCAGTAGTTCATTTTTGCTTTTAATTCCCTTGCCTTTGGGGATGTCTCAAGTAAGAAACTGCTACGACTGAGGTCAGAGAGGTCTTTTCCTGCTTTCTCCTCTAGGGTTTTGATGGTTTCCTGTCTCACATTCAGGTCCTTTATCCATTTGGAGTTTATTTTTGTGAATGGTGTGAGAAAGTGGTCTAGTTTCAACCTTCTGCATGTTGCTGTCCAGTTCTCCCACCACCATTTGTGAAAGAGACTGTCTTTTTTCCATTGCATGTTCTTTCCTACTTTGTCAAAGATTAGTTGGCCATACTTTTCTGGGTCTAGCTCTGGGGTTTCTATTTTATTCCATTGGGATATGTGTCTGTTTTTGTGCTAATACCATTCTGTCTTGATGATTACAGCTTTGTAGTAGAGGCTAAAGTCTGGGATTGTGATACCTCCTGCTTTGGTCTTCTTCTTCAAAATTACTTTGGCTATTTGGGGTTTTTGTGGTTCCATATGAATTTTAGGATTGCTTGTTCTAGCTTCGAGAAGAATGCTGGTGGAATTTTGATTGAGATTGCATTGAATGTGTAGATAGCTTTGGGTAGTATTGACATTTTGACAATATTTATTCTTCCAACCCATGAGCACAGAATGTTTTTCCATTTCTTTATATCTTCTTCAATTTCCTTCATAAGCTTTCTATAGTTTTCAGCATGCAGATCTTTTACATCTTTGGTTAGATTTATTCCTAGGTATTTTATGCTTCTTGGAGCAATTGTGAATGAGATCAGTTTCTTTATTTGTCTTTTTGTTGCTTCATTATTAGTGTATAAGAATGCAACTGATTTCTGTACATTCATTTTGTATCGTGCAACTTTGCTAAATTCATGTATCAGTTCTAGCAGACTTTTGGTGGAGTCTATTGGATTTTCCATGTATAATATCATGTCATCTGCAAAAAGTGAAAGCTTCACTTCATCTTTGCCAATTTTGATGCCTTTGATTTCCTATTGTTGTCTGCTTGGTGATGCTAGAACTTCCAACACTACGTTAAACAGCAGCAGTGAGAGTGGACATCCCTGTTGTGTTCCTGATCTCAGGGAAAAAGCTCTAAGTTTTTCCCCACTGAGGATGACGTTAGCTGTGGGCTTTTCATAAATGGCTTTTATGATGTTTAAGTATGTTCCTTCTATCCCGACTTTCTGAAGGGTTTTTATTAAGAAAGGTTGCTGAATTTTGTCAAAGGCCTTTTCTGCATCGATTGACAGGATCATATGGTTCTTATCTTTTCTTTTATTAATGTGACGTATCACGTTGATTGATTTGCGAATGTTGAACCAGCCCTGCAGCCCAGGAATGAATCCCACCTGATCATGGGGAATAATTCTTTTTATATGCTGTTGAATTCGATTTGCTGGTATCTTATTGAGAATTTTTATATCCATATTCATCAGGGATATTGGCCTGTAGTTCTCTTTTTGTACTGGGTCTCTGTCTGGTTTAGGAATCAAAGTAATACTGGCTTCACAGAATGAGTCTGGAAGTTTTTGTTCCCTTTCTATTTTTTGGAACAGCTTGAGAAGGATAGGTATTATCTCTGCTTTAAATGTCTGGTAGAACTCTCCTGGGAAGCCATCTGGTCCTGGACTCTTATTTGTTGGGAGATTTTTGATAACTGATTCAATTTCTTTGCTGGTTACGGGTCTGTTCAAGCTTTCTATTTCCTCCTGATTGAGTTTTGGAAGTGTGTGGGTGTTTAGGAATTTGTCCATTTCTTCCAGGTTGTCCAGTTTGTTGGCATATAAGTTTTCATAGTATTCCCTGATAATTGCTTGTATCTCTGAGGGATTGATTGTAATAATTCCATTTTCATTCACTATTTTATCTATTTGGGTTATCTCCCTTTTCTTTTTGAGAAGCCTGGCTAGAGGTTTATCAATTTTGTTTATTTTTTCAAAAAACCAACTCTTGGGGCGCCTGGGTGGCGCAGTCGGTTAAGCGTCCGACTTCAGCCAGGTCACGATCTTGCGGTCCGTGAGTTCGAGCCCCGCGTCGGGCTCTGGGCTGATGGCTCAGAGCCTGGAGCCTGTTTCCGATTCTGTGTCTCCCTCTCTCTCTGCCCCTCCCCCGTTCATGCTCTGTCTCTCTCTGTCCCAGAAATAAACGTTGGAAAAAAAAAATTAAAAAAAAAAAAAAAAACAACTCTTGGTTTCATTGATCTGTTCTACAATTTTTTTAGATTCTATATTATTTATTTCTTCTCTGATCTTTATTATTTCTCTTCTTCTGCTGGGTTTGGGCTGCCTTTGCTGTTCTGCTTCTATTTCCTTTAGGTGTGCTGTTAGATTTTGTATTTGGGATTTTTCTTGTTTCTTGAGATAGGCCTGCATTGCAATGTATTTTCCTCTCAGGACTGACTTCACTGCATCCCAAAGCGTTTGGATTGTTGTATTTTCATTTTCGTTTGTTTCCATATATTTTTAAATTTCTTCTCTAATTGCCTGGTTGACCCATTCATTCTTTATTAGGGTGTTCTTTAACCTCCATGCTTTTGGAGGTTTTCCAGACTTTTTCCTGTGGTTGATTTCAAGTTTCATAGCATTGTGGTCTGAAAGCATGCATGGTATGATCTCAATTCTTGTATACTTATGAAGGGATGTTTTGTGACCCAGGATGTGATCTATCTTGGAGAATGTTCCATGTGCACTCAAGAAGAAAGTATATTCTTTTGCTTTGGGATGTAGCGTTCTAAATATATCTGTCAAGTCCATCTGATCCAATGTATCATTCAGGGCCCTTGTTTCTTTATTGACTGTGTGTCTAGATGATCTATCCATTTCTGTAAGTGGAGTGTTAAAGTCCCTGCAATTACCACATTCTTATCAATAATGTTGCTTATGTTTGTCAGTAATTGTTTTATATATTTGGGGGCTCCGGTATTCGGCGCATAGACATTTATAACTGTTAGCTCTTCCTGATGGATAGACCCTGTAATTATTATATAATGCCCTTCTTCATCTCTTGTTACAGCCTTTAATTTAAACTCTAGTTTGTCTGATATAAGTATGGCTACTCCAGCTTTCTTTTGACTTCCAGTAGCAGGATAAATAGTTCTCCATCCCCTCACTCTCAATCTGAAGGTGTCCTCAGGTCTAAAATGAGTCTCTTGTAGACAGCAAATAGATGGGTCTTGTTTTTTTTATCCATTCTGATACTCTATGTTTTTTGGTTGGCACATTTAGTCCATTTAGGTTCAGTGTTATTATAGAAAGATATGGGTTTAGAGTCATTGTGATGTCTGTAGGTTTCATGCTTGTAGTGGTGTCTCTGGTACTTTGTCTCATAGGATCCCCCTTAGGATCTCTTGTAGGGCTGGTTTAGTGGTGACGAATTCCTTCAGTTTTTGTTTGTTTGGGAAGACCTTTATCTCTCCTTCTATTCCAAATGACAGACTTGCTGGATAAAGGATTCTCGGCTACATATTTTTTTCTGTTCATCACATTGAAGATTTCCTGCCATTCCTTTCTGGACTGCCAAGTTTCAGGAGAGAGATTTGTCACGAGTCTTATTGGTCTCCCTCTATATGTTAGAGCATGTTTATCCCTAACTGCTTTCAGAATTTTCTCTTTATCCTTGTATTTTGCCAGTTTCACTATGATATGTTGTGTAGAAGACCGATTCAAGTTACGTCTGAGTGTAGTTCTCTGTGCCTCTTGGATTTCAATGCCTTTTTCCTTCCCCAGATCAGGGAAGTTCTCAGCTATTATTTCTTCAAGTACACCTTCAGCACCTTTCCCTCTCTCTTCCTCCTCTGGAATACCAATTATGTGTAGATTATTTCTCTTTAGTGCATCACTTAGTTCTCTAATTTTCCACTCATACTCCTGGATTTTTTTATCTCTCTTTTTCTCAGCTTCCTCTTTTTCCATAATTTTATCTTCTAGTTAACCTATTCTCTTCTCTGCCTCTTCAATCCGAGCTGTGGTTGTCTCCATTTTATTCTGCAGTTCATTTATAGCATATTTTATCTCCTCCTGACTGTTCCTTAGTCCCTTGATCTCTGTAGCAAATAGATTCTCTGCTGTCCTCTATACTGTTTTCAAGCCCAGCGATTAATTTTATGACTATTATTCTAAATTCACTTTCTGTTATATTGTTTAAATCCTTTTTGATCAGTTCATTAGCTGTTGTTATTTCCTGGAGGTTTTTTTGAGGGGAATTCTTCCGTTTCGTCATTTTGGATAGTCCCTGGAGTGGTGTGGAACTGCAGGGCACTTCCCCTGTGCTGTCTTGACAAACTTGCGTTGGTGGGCAGGGCTGCAGTCAGATCTGATGTCTGCCCCTAGCCCACCGCTGGGGACACTGTCAGACTGGTGTGTGCCTTCTCTTCCCCTCTCCTAGGGTCGCGATTCACTGTGGGGTGGCGTGGCCCGTCTGGGCTACTTGCACACTGCCAGGCTTGTGGTGCTGGGGATCTGGCGTATTAGCTGGGGTGGATCGGCAAGGTGCACAGGGGCGGGAGGGGCAGGCTTAGCTCGCTTTTCCTTCGGAGATCTGCTTCGGGAGGGGCCCTGTGCACCAGGAGGGAGTCAGACCCGCCTGAGGGATGGATCCACAGAAGCAGAGCGTTGGGTGTTTGCGCGGTGCAAGCAAGTTCCCTGGCAGGAACTGGTTCCCTTTGGGATTTTGGCTGGGGGATGGGCGAGGGAGATGGCGCTGACCAGCGCCTTTGTTCCCTGCCAAGCTTAGCTCTGTCCTCCAGGGCTCAACAACTCTCCCTCCCGTTGTCCTCCAGCCCTCCCGTTCTTCAAGCAGAGCTGTTAGCTTATAACGTTCCAGATGTCAAGTCCCGCTTGCTGTCGGAACACACTCCGTCTGGCCCCTCCGCTTTTGCAAGCCAGACTCGGGGGCTCTGCTTGGCCTGCGGGCCACCCCTCCGCCCAAGCTCCTTCCCACCAGTCTGTGGAGCACACACCACCTCTCCGCCCTTCCTACCCTCTTCCGTGGGCCTCTTGTCCATGCTTGGCTCCAGAGAATACGTTCTGCTAGTCTTCTGGTGGTTTTGTGGGTTATTTAGGCAGGTGTAGTTGGAATCTGAGTGATCTACAGGACGAAGTGAGTCCAGCGTCCTATGCCACCATCTTCCGACCCTCTATAACTGCTTTTAAATTTAAAATGTTTCTGGAAGCATTCTACTAACAGAGTATTTTCTGTTCAGAATGTTGCTCATAATGTTTATAACACTTTATCTGGTCTATGTGTTTTACTTAAGGAAACAATAGCCTTTCCTGTTACATCTTGTAACTTCTCCAGATTAGGAAAACACTCAGTTGGCAAAAATAAACTCATTAAACAAAAGGGAAGAGAAGAAAATAAATATTATTTTTTGAAATAGGCAAAGTGCCTTAGGTAGGGAATCAACAGGCCTGGGTCTTGTTTCCAAGTTTCTCACCAATGTGCCAAGAAAGGTTAAATTAAAAAATATACTCTTGGACCAGCACTGTCCTATAGATATATAAGATAAATCATACATACATGTAGCTCTAACTTTTCTAATAGCCACACTAAAAAAGTAAAAATAAAAGCAGTTGAAATTAAATCTGACAGTATGTTAATCCAATATAACCAAAATACTATAATCCCAACATGTAATCAATATAAAAATTATTAATGACATGTTTTGTATTCTTTTGTTTCCACTAATTTTTCAAAATCCAACATGTATTTTATGCTTGAGAACACATCTCAGCTCAGATTGGCTGTATTTCAAGTGCTCCATAGGTAGGAGTACCATACTGCACAGTGCAGCTTTAGGTTGTTGGTTCTTCATTTACTGAATGATATGATTTGTAAAGAATATTTCAGCACCCAGTTTGTAAAATTCTAATTCTGTTTAAATTGACCAATGATTGGGGCGCTTGATTGGCGCTCAGTAGGTTGAGCGTCCAACTCAATTCCAGTTCAGGTCATGATCACAGGGTTGTGGGATAAAGCCCTGCATTGGGCTCTGCGCTGAGTGTGGACTCTGCTGAAGATTCTCTCTCTCTCTCTCTCTCTCTCTCTCTCTCTCCCTCTTTCTCTCTCAAAAAAAAAAAATTTTTGACCAACGGTGATATGATGTGAGGTTCCTCCTCATCTCATACACATGCACAAACAAAATAATTGTTAAATGTCTCAAAAACAATAAGATGGCAAGTTAATTGGAGGCAGATTTCACTTACATTGATAAAACTATGTCATTATTAGGTTTATATTATTATAAAGTTATTCAAAAAAATTTTAAGTTAGAAAATGCTCAATAGACTTGCCATACATAGGAAAAAATGATAAATCCCACTAACAAATCTTTAATCAAAGTTTTTGCTTGGATTTACCAGAGCAGTGCACTGAAATCTCCATACTTTCCCTGTTGGAAAAGTTTTTGCTAGTACTCAAATTTAAATCATATACATTTTAAGGTTAACATGGTTAGCAAGTCACTTTGCTTATAAAAAAGCCAGTAAACTGATGAACATCTATCCATAAACCAATGGCTCTTTATTCATTATCACATATACAAAGAGAATTCTGTTAAGAGTTCAAATATGTTGGGGCTCCTGGGTGACTCAGTCAGTTTAACATCTGACTTCAGCCCAGGTCATGATCTCACAGTTATTGAGCTTGAGCCCCATGTAGGGCTCTGTGCTGACAGCTCACAGCCTGGAATCTCCTTTGGATCCTGTGTTTCCCTTGCTCTCTGCCCCCTCCCTGCTCATGTTCACTCTCTGACTCTCAAAAATAAATACACACAAAAAGTTTTTTTAAGTTCACATATGTTTAATATTTTATTAAGACAGAAAAAAGGCTATAAATTCATGAGCTAAATATGGCACTTAGGAAATTAATGAAAAGTAAAAATTAAATTAGTTGAAGAATGTTCATAATTAAGATAAGAACAAAAGTTAAATAGAAAATAAAGAATAAATAGGAAATCACTAAGATCAAAATTAATTCTTTTAAAAATAGTAATTCATATAAACTTCTGATGAGTTTGAAAAATTAGAAAGGCCAAATAAATACTGAGAATGAAAACAGAACATAATCTGAGACATAACAATTTAAAAATATTAAGATAATTCCATGAAAAATTGTATTCCAGCAATTTAGGAAAATTTCATCAAGCGGATATATCTTTATAAAAATATAATCAATCTTGGGGTACCTGGGTGGCTCAGTTGGTTAAGTGTTTGAGCTCAGGTCATGATCTCATGGTTTGTGAGTTTGAGCCCTGCATCAGGCTCCACACTGACAGTGCAGAGCCTGCTTGGGATTCTCTGTCTCTCCCTCTCTCTGCCCCTTTCTCACTTACTCATGCTCTTGCTCCCTCTCTCAAATAAATGAATAAACTTCTTAAAAAAATATCTCAAGAAGAAATAAAAATCCAAATATATCTACAACTTTTAAATAAATGGAATTGCTAGCTTAAAAAAATCTTTCCACGAGCAAGTATACCAGAATCAGAGATTTTTAGATGCAAGTTTTATCAGACTTTCAATAAGCAAAGCATTTCAAACATACAGTTTTCCAGAGAGTGGAAAGAAGTGGGGGGGGGGGGGGAAGGAGGGAGAGAAAGAATAGAGTGATTTATTTCCAAGCCTATGAAGCCAATATTATCTTGACAATAAACCAGAAAATGACCAGATAACAGAAAGTTATATGCCCATGTCATTTGTCTATATAGATATAACTATACTGAACAAAATATGTTTTAAAAAAATCCAGTGACACATAAAAACACTTTTGTTTAACTAAGATCAACTTCAGGAATGCAAAGGGGATTACCACTGAAAGATTTATAAATGTCATTCATGACATTAACAGGTTAAAAGAGAAGATTATTATCCTCTCAACAGATACAGAAAAAGCCTTTGATGAAATTTAACACTTAGTCATAGTAAAAACTGTTAGAAAACCAGAAAAAGAAAAAGGCATTTACCAAAAAACCTTCAGGAGTATTTAATGATGAATTGTTAAATATCCTATCATAGCATAATCAAATTTTACAAACACTTCGGCACATATTCTTTAAGAATTCAAGAATGTGAGGTGCCTAGGTAGCAAAGTCAGTTAAGCATCAAACTTGATTTTCAGCTCAGGTCACAATCTCAAGGTCAGGGGATCCAGCCTGGCCTGGGGCTCTGTGCTGACAGTACAGGAGCCTGTCCCTGACCCTCTCTCCTTCTCTCCCTGCCCCTCCCCATTCACTCTCACTCTCTGTCTCTGTCTTTGTCTCAAAAGAAATAAATATAAATCAAAAAGAATCGGAATAATTAGTATTCTAAACAAGTTAACCTCCCCTCCCCTCCCCCCTCCCCCCCCCCCACACACTAAGAGACATGAACTAACACTAACATCATTTCTAACACTCAAGGTCACACCCCTAGGAAAACCCCAGCCCCCTTAAAGTGCCAATCTGCAAAAGCTCAACAATCACAAAATAATTTAGCATTTTTAAATTAAAAAATAACTATTTATAAAAAGAATGTTTTCTTCTTTATAAATTCATTTAGGTATATTTAAAGAATATTGGATATTTAAATCTTTCTGGTGAAAACCTGAAAACTAACTTTCTACTGGATATGTTTTCTGCAAAAAAAAAAAAAATGGATTTAATTTTGAGTGTTAAAATTATTTATAAGTACAGATTCACAAAAACTATTTGTACATGATCTAATTATCTGTGATTGATTTTTACTTTTAAGCTTTCTTAATTTTTTTTTTATTTTCTTTCTTTTTTTAATCTGAACCTTTGCTTTTATTTCAGCATTCTAAACCTATTTAGCTGGAAAAGCAAATTCCCTGTGGTCCCATTAAGTATGTTGCTAAGCAAACCACCTAGCAGCATCTATAAACAGGAGATTTGGATGTGAGCCAGTCTTACAGGTTGAGAGTAGGTCAGTGCATTTTAAACCAGCACATCATTAAAGAAGAAAGGAGTCTTGCTGTTTAGCCAGCTTACATTTCTTTCTGGGCAAATGTATATACACTTATTGACCTACGCTAAATTTACTTTGCTTTTTCACCCCTGCATCTTCCAAACTGCTATGTAGATTTGACTTAACAAGGACTTCCTTCATTTGAAAAAGAGATCTAAAGATAATCTTAAAGACCTACTTGTAGACCTTTCAAGCAAGGTTGTAAATGATAGTCTGGCCTTTCCCTGCATTCATTCCATAGGAAATAACTTGTCATGAAGAAATAGTCTAGACCCTACAACTGACACTAAAAGTAAAGTTGCTACAGCTTCTTAAATGGATATTAGATCATGGGTTATTGAATTCAATCTGTGTTAGTCTACGAGGGCCACCGTAACAAAGTACTACAAAGTGGGTGGCAAATTAAACAGATATTTTCAGTCTCAGTTTGGATACTCATAGTCCAAAATCAGGGTAGCTTCAGGTCTACTTTCTTCTGAGGGCTGTGAGCAAGAATCTGTTCCATGCCTCTTTCCTAGTTTCCAGTGATTTGCTGGCAATGGCACTCATTGGCTTTCCTTAGCTTGTGGCAGCATAATTATAGTCTTCAGATGGCATTCTCCCTGTGTCTTGATCTCTGAATGCAAACTTTTGCTTTTTATAGGGGCACAGTCATATTGGGGATTAGGGCCCTCCCTAATGACCTCATCTTAACTTAATCTTCTGTAAAGACTAGTTTCCCAAACAAGGTTATACTCACAGGTACTGAGGATTAGTATTTCAACATTTTTTTGAAGGACACAATTCAACCCATAACAAAATTAATTCATGAAGAAGTGTCATAGACTTCTCAGGCACACTAGTATTTCCCATATTTCTATGAGATCCAGTGGTTCTGATCTTTTGTTAGGTCTTCATTTATTGGTGTTATTAATTTAACTTTCTGTATGAGATTTTAAAAGCATTGTAATTAATTCAGGTTCAGGAAATAGATGTATACAGATTTTTTAACTTGTAATAACACATATATACTCCTGATGAAATATATTCATACCTTACTTTTTCTTTATATATACCTACATTCAGGATTTGTTTTAAAAATCCTGAAGTTTAAAAATCTGGAGTTTAACAAGCAAAACTACTAAAATGAAGGAATTATATTTTGGCATATATTATGATTATCACTGAAAAGAAAAAAAAAAGAAATTAATTCTAAGAATCCTTTCCTAAAAAAGTTCTCATTCTTTCTTAACTTATGTTAGTTTCTCTTCCACCAGAACACCCAATACTAAGGTGAGAAATCAAGGCAACTTCCAAACCAGGGATTTTGGATGGGCAACCAACAAATGGGTTGGCAAGGATATAAATGCCAATTTAAGAACAGACACATCTAATGGAATCTTCAGTTACCCCAGATGATCATGACAGGAGCAAAAGTCCAGAACAAGTGGCAGAAATCTAGAGGCCAGAAATGCAGTTGTTTGAAAGAAGGCTGAGGCCAGAAGAGAGGCCCACAATACAAAACTTACGGCAAACACCTTTAAGAAATAAAGCTTTGGGCAGTTATTTCCAGAAGAAATGAATAGCTTTGAAGTAAACATGGAGAGGTAGACAATGTGACCTAATAGGCAGACTAGCTCTAGCAATGACAGTCCTACAAACCTACCCATTTACTGGCATGTCTAAATATCAAGGTCTGAGGTTTCTGGTCATTAACTTCCTAGATCCTGGTTCACCAATGGTACCACTTTGCCTACAATTATTTTCTTGTACTTGGAAAGATTCTTAAAACAGAAACATGAAGCTTGAGATATACAATCATAGTATTAAAAAGACAGTGATTTTATCTTGTAATCATACTATTCTAGATGGTTCCAACTGCTCAGAAAGCAAGAAAAAACATCTGAGTGTGTAATTGATTGGATTTCACTGGTCCATTTTTGCCTCTAGTAATTAGTCTAAGAATCTAAAATTTTTCTAAGTGTAAAGCAATGAATGCAATCAACTTCTTTCACAGGCACTTTGACAACACTTTTCTGAAAAGAAAAATATGCACACAAGACAGAGAGAGAGAGAGAGAGAGAGAGAGAGAGAGAGAGAGAGAGAGAGAACCAGATGGTACACATTTATATTTAAAATTACCATGTATTAAATTTTCCCTTAAGGCTTTTTCAATATTATACCACCTTGAAATTATCAGAAACTCACTAGGGTAGCATAAAACTAATGTTGGGAATCATTGATCTCAAGGGAAATGATAGTTGAGTCTCTTTATTTTATAAATATCACACAACAAAAATTTAAATGTTTTCTTTAAAGCCCAGAAAGGCCAATGGAACCATTAAGGGACAACCTGTAGAGCATAAATCATGTAAGGCTTTTCTGCCTCCACTCTCAAGGCTCAAGATTTTACTGCCTCAAAGAGCACACGGTCAATCCAAGAAGCAACATGAACAATTTTTCTTCTCACTTACAATGCTGCTGCTTCAGTTAAAATAATATAGGTAGCTTGCACCAAAAGCAGATAGAAATGTAACTAAAAAATATTAAATCAAGAATTCAAAATATAAGGGCCAAGTAATAAAGTAAGGTTAGGGGTGGGAAATGGATCAAGGCATTAGTAACTTGAAGAAAAGAATGAGTGGAACATGGTTTTGGTGAAAAATGGACACAGGCATTTGGTAATACTTTCTCTGAGTTAACAGAAAACAATACGAATCTCAACAAAGAAAGTAATATATGCCCCCAAGAATTTCTTTGATATTGTGAACATGAGTATTGTTGAGAATATATTGTGAAAATAAAGAAATCATATATGTCACTTGCTAAATCTGTTTGCTAAACAGTATAAAATGTAAGAGATTTTTTCTTTCCTTTTTTTTTTATTTTAGAGAAAGAGACAGAGAGAGTGGGGGAGAGGAGAAAGGGGGAGAGAGAGAGAGAGAGAGAGAGAGAGAGAGAGAGAGAGAGAATGAATCTCAAGCAGGCTCATGCTCAGAGGAGAGCAGAGGCTCAGTCCCACAACTCTGGGATCATGGCCTGAGCTGACATCAAGAATCAGATGTTCAACTGACTGAGCCACCCAGGAGCTCCTGTAAGAGATTTTTATAATGCAAATATTCAACATAGTGTTGGATCCTAAGCAGAATCCGTTCAACTTCAAGTTCTTTGGAGAATATAGAAAAGAAACTCAGCAGCTTTATTTATTATTGATGTTGGACTCAATATTGAATTTAATCTACAAATTGAAACACTCTATGATGCAATTTCTTATCTCTGTCAACACTTCCCCAATCTGAAGTTGTATATGATATGTAACAAAAACATTTTTAAAAGGCAACATACCATCAAATTAATTAAAATCAACTTGAAATTAACAAATGGTAGAAAATGCATGTAAAGTGTTGGAAATACCACCGTGCTGACAATCTATGTAATGTATGACTACTATTGTTTTCTCTTTGGTAAAGAAGGAAATGTAACCTGCTGAGGGGCTGTTATTGCACCATATGCTATAGACAAATGAACAAATACATGAAGTCAATAAGAATTCCAGCAAAGAATACTGAGAGTTTAGGTCATAAAAGCCCCAGGAGATTCTAATCTCCTAAAAGTAGAGCTTTCTCTCAAAGCATTAACATCACTACCAAAGTGCTCCAGTCAGAGAAGGATTTTTAATAACTTTAACTTTCTTTTTCAAAATTTAACATACTAGATAACGGCATCTAAAAGCATTATTCTCTCTTTAGATAAAATACAAGCCTATTTGTCAAATATCGCACTTTCCAATAAATTGATTTTTTACAAATTGATTTTGAAAGACATTTCTAAAAAAAACTTTCTACATGAATAAAAACTTAAGAATTAACAACACATAAAATTATTTGCTGATGCAAAGGGAGAAACAGGGGTGCCTGGATGACTTAGTAGGTTAAGCATCAAACTCTCAATTTTGGCTCAGGTCATGATCTCACAGTTTCCATATGAGTCCCGCTTCAGGGTCTCTGCTGACAGCATGGAGTCTGCTTGGGATTCTCCCTCCCTCCCTCCCTCTCCCTCTCCCTCTCTCTCTCTCTCTCCCTCTCCCTCCACCCCCTCTCAAAATAAATAAACTTGAAAAAAAAAAAGGAGAAACAAAAAAAAATGATTCAATATCTAATTAAGAAGCATTAAGTTTGGGGGCACCTGGGTGGCTCAGTTGGCTAAGCATCCAGCTTTGGCTCAGGTCACGATCTCACAGTTTGTGAGTTCAAGTCCTGCATCAGGCTCTGTGCTGATAGCTTAGAGACTGGGGCCTGCTTTGGATTCTGTGTCTCCTTCTCTCTCTCGGCCCCTTCCTCATTCACACTCTGTCTCTCTTTCTCTCTCTCCTCTCTCTCTCTCTCAAAAATAAATAAAGATTAAAAAGAAAAGAAGCATTAAGTTTGCATCAAGTAGGAATTTGTTCATTTAATTTTTGTTTTATATTTAATTGTGTTATATGTAACTCATAATTAAGAACTCATTGCACAATGTAATATGAACACAATAATCCCTTCATTTTATAGACCAAGAGTCTTACATACTCACATAAGAAATCAATTTTTCAAAGGCCAAAATGCTCACCACAAGGCTATAAGTAGCTTGTCAACATTGACATTGTCTTAATCTCCACTGTGTGTCTTAGGTTCATAATAGTGCCTGGCATCTAATAGAATCAATGCACAATTCAGCCAAAATGTCTTACTCTTCAGGTTCATTCAAAATGACATTCAAAATGTCTTACTCTTAATTACAGAAAGAATGGTAGGATTACCATTATCACCCACCACAAGCAATATTCCAAAGGTAATGTAAACTGAAAAACAAACAAACAACAACAACAACCACTAATGTATATGATTACTTCTCTCTCGCACACAATCAGATACTACTGACTGCAAATGCTCATAAGCATTAACCGGTATGCCCCATGGTAGACTTTCCTCAATGGAAACATGAAGAGTACCTCATGTATTTTCCAAGCAAAATAGCATTTGACATAACCAACAATTTGATTAAATGACTAGAGAGCAGCATAGCATAGTAGTTAAGAGCTTGGATGGTGGAGAGTTTAACATGTGGCTTTACTACGACCTATGTGGAAAGCGATACAACTTCTCTTTGCCTTAGTTTCCTCATCCATAAAATGAAGGCAAATACATCACATAGTTATTATGAGATTAAAGGAGCTAATATTTGTACAATACATGGGACATGGCTGCCATTTAGGTACTGGGGATGTATTTGTTAACCAAGTGCTACACATACATGCTATCAGGGGCACAATGGCAGGGCTATTATTAACCATCTCTATAGAACAGTTTAAATAATCTCTCGCAACAATTTACAAAGGACTGAGTACAAGTGTTCACAAGAGAGTAAACACTGCTGATGCAAGAAGTAAGTTGAGTTAACCTAAATCACTGAGTTACTTGTCCGCACTTAAGCTCCTCACACCCCTTCTGTTACAGATCGCTTATGAGCTACTTCATAAACTTTCTAAAGATACTGCAAATGTTAAGGCTGTGTCTGCACAATGGAAGAAACATGCTGCAAAGAAAGTCTGTGATTTTCATATGTCATTTGAACCACTTGCGACCACTGCAATGGTTTGGGGACCTATGCATTCATTTTCATCCTCATGGTTGGTGCATAATAAACTATAAGCTGTCTGTCCCCTATCAGAGAGCAAGAGTAAATGCACTTCTGGAGTAACGATGTCATTTCCAATTCCCAGCAGGAGAGCAGATGGAGTGTGCATCCTGGGATGTTTATCTTATTTTCAGAAGAACAAGCCAGGAGTGAAATGTAATCCATATATTAAGTGAAAATAAGAAGAGTTAGAGGTATATCAATTATAGAACATATCTATTAAGAAAATGTAGTTCAAATATGAAGAAAAGAGCCTATAAGTTTATTATGACAAGCAATAATCAGTCTTTCTCTGTTGTATCATTTCATGATCTTATCATCTCCAAAAAGAGAAACAAATCTAAAATTTCCAACTATTCTAAAAATATCTACCTTATAGTGAGGTTAAATATATTAATATAACAATGCTTACTTATCACTTTAAACATCTCTTAAAATAAATTCTAAATATCGACACTTCTCATAAATAGGAACCTCCCATGGGCATCCATCTGTAGGGAATACCATCCTTCAATTTCACTACATGCCTAATATAATAAAAATACACACACACACACACACACACACACACTCAAGTCCAATTTTTTTTTTTTTAATCTTGGGACCTCAGGTTCAGTCTCATTAAAATGATTAATCAGTGGTGAATTGGCTATACACACAGACTTATAACAATATTTTACAATTTAACAACTATGATTTTCAGGACTTTCATATGGTTAATCTCATCACATACTTACAAATGAAATAGGCAATCCAAGTATTATCACAAAGTAGAAAACTGAGGCAGACAGGGGTTTTAATGATTTCCTACAGCTGGTAAGTGACAAAACCTAGTCTTCTAACTCCTGATTCAACACATATTGCCATGTATATACACAGGCACCTTAATACACATGCCACTTATAGACATCATCTATATTTTTATTGTATGTTTTATTTTTGAAGCTACTACCTCCCCGAATGCAAAAACATATTTCTGGCTTCAACGTTCACGGTACTTACAGAAAATATACTGCCTAAATCTTCTGGTCCTTGTTTGCTTATTTTTAAATTTCACAATTACATTTTCCCTGCTTCAGAAAATTCTATTACCATATGAAAAACTATTAACCAGCCTCCTATTGACTCTAGTAAAACAATTATTGAAAAAAAGAACATAGCCCCATAAAGCATGTGCATGGCAACAAATATAATCCCTTCTTGGCAAAGATGCACAAATTAAAACTGCCAAGAAAGGAATCTGAAAGATATTTTCAAATCAATACATGCGCAGTACGCGGTCACAGAGAAATATGAAAGGCAAGTGAGGTGTGCATATATAAAGCTTAGCATTTAAAGAATTCCTCTAAGTGGGCTGGACCTTCCAATAAAGAATAAAAAGCCAACAAATCAAAGACAGATAAGACCCCTGGCGGAGTACTAGGCATACAACAGACACTGAATAGATTCTTACTGCCTTTAAGAGCCTTTACATTTTATGAAAGCAACTATTAAGCTCTATTAAATTGAAAACTATTTTAAATGTATATATGTGTGTGTATGTATACATATATATACATATATATGTATATGTATATATGTATCAAAAATTAAGTGAAATTCAAAAAAGTTAATGCCTTCATTTCAGAGCCTTCATGACACTATGTATCCCAGCTGTATGAAGGCAGGCTAGAATGAACTACACAGCCCCTTACAACCTTTGGCCTCTCAACTCATTCAGTATGAGAGCCAGCAGAAGGTCAAGGAAAACGTTTTACTAAAAGAGGCAACACTTCCAGCACTTCCCCCATCCTGGCTTAGCCACATTCAAGAAAAAAAAAGCTGAAGTACCATCTCACACTCTCCCATCATAGCTGTGAACTTTCCTCACCCACTCAAAGATAGGAGGAGAAGAGCTCAAGTAATTTCTGTGATGTCAGTTCATGGGGAGCTGAGTTAACACTGATAGGTTTGACTTCTAGAACAAAAACTGTGTTTGAAGCCACTACCCATATTTAAGTGACTGAAAATTTTTACCTTAACAAGCAAAAGGAAGGACTAAAAGCTTTCTTACTTCTGAATTTTAAAAGTTAAACTTAAAATCCAATTTTTGTCTATAAGAGATAAAGACAAAACCAAGTCTCAATCAGAAAGATGCTGCCTTTCCCCCTGGTATCAAGGTAAGCATGCCAGTTGTTCCATGTTTTGACTTCTTCTTCTTTAAAATGAAGA
Source organism: Leopardus geoffroyi (assembly GCF_018350155.1). NCBI lineage: Eukaryota > Metazoa > Chordata > Mammalia > Carnivora > Felidae > Leopardus > Leopardus geoffroyi. The sequence goes on from NC_059331.1 coordinate 130,425,215, forward strand.
TTATCTACCTAAAGGGGCTGATATGAAGACTGTGATATTGTGATATAAAAAGACATATATATACTGTCTTTGTCCCCTGGTCCTGGCCAGAGCTCCTAAAGGCCTTCGTAATTACCTATGTGATAAAGTGCTAGGAGCACCTTTTATTCTAACATTTGGTCTATGATCCCAGTCCCTGACACAGAATTCCTAAACTGTTTGGAGTTTTCTAGGTGATAGGAGTATCTTTGTTCAAAGAAGTGACTCTTAGTGGGCTCTGGGATAGCTTCAAGATGGAGTCTGGTCACCAGAAAAACCAAGCCATGGTTACTTCTTTATTAAGGCACAGTTTACCTAAAGAGGAACTTGCCCTGAAACAGGGGAAATTACTTCTGACCCTACAAAACTAAAGAAGATTATAAAGGAAAACTATGAACAATATGTATGGCACCTTATTAGATAACTTAGATAAAATGGACAATTTCCTAGCAAGACATGAACTACTGAAATTGTCTCAAAAAATAAATAATATGAAAAGACCCTTAACAAATAAAGAGATTAAAGTAGCAATAAAAAAAATATATATCCACAAAGAAAAGCCCAGATCCAGATGGCTTCTCCATTAAATTGCACCAAACATATTAAGAATTAATATCATATTTTCACTCACTCTCCCAAAATAGAAGAGGGAACACATTCTACCACATTCTATGAGGCTATTATTTCCCTGACACCATAACCAAATGAAAACAACACAAGAAAACACAAACATCTCTTATGAATATAGATGCAAAAAGATCAATAAAATACTAGCAAACTAAATGCAGCTATATATAAAAAGATTGATTACAGCATAATCAAATGGGATTTATTCCAGGGATACAAGGTTCGTTCAACATCTGAAAAATCAATTAATGTAGTACTTCAAACAAAAATAATAGAAAACAAAAATCATATGATCATCTCAATAGATGCAGAAAAGCCTTTGACAAAACTCAACACCCTTTCATGGGGTAAAAATAAAGCCAATAAAACCAAAAAACATTCAACAGACTAGGAAAAGAAGTGAACTTCCTCCCTGAAAGAACATCTATGAAAAACTCACAACCAACATCATACTTAGTGGTGAAAAACTGGATGCTTCCCAGATGATCACAAGCAAGCCATGGATACCTGCTCTTGCCAATTCTAGTTAACATTGTACTAGAGGTACTAGCCAGAACAACGAGGCAAGAAAAAGAAATAAAAGGCACCCAAAAAGAAAGGAAGAAATAAAACCAATTCTATTGATAGACAACATAACCATGTATATTGAAAATCTTCAAGAATCCACTCAAAAGCTACTAGAGCTAATAAGTTCCACATGGTTGCAGGATGCAAGATCAATATACAAAAATCAATTGTATCGCTACAATTTTGGGGCAGTAGGGATGTGAAGAAGAAGGGTGAAAGCTAACAGGTAATGGATTTCTTCCTGAGAAATGTTCATCTTCCAATGAAAATGTTCTAGTACAGACTGCAGTGATGGTTGCATGTTACCTATGAATACACTAAAAACCATTGAATTGTACACATTAAATGGGTGAATTGCATAATTTGTGAATCTTAATAAATCTGTTTAAAAATCACTAACAGCTTAGAAATGGAAATTTTTGCCTTAAAAATCATGGGCCATAAAAAGCTTTCTTGAAGTCAGAAAAAAAAAAATGTAACAATGTATATGATAAATAAACAACAAAAAAAGTACGGTTTGATACAAAGGGGGACATAAGGTAAAATGAAAATATTTTCTGGTAAATCTTCACTCATATCAATGCATTATTCTTCCCAGATTAATGCATTTGAGTTTTAATTTTTTGAGGTATATGAACTATATTACCTAAGAGTTAATATCATTTATTAATATCATCAAAATCATTTCCAAGGGGTTTCTTTCCCTGATGCAGATTGCAAACTCACTGCAGTTTAACTACATTATTTATTCTTTTATCACTAAGCCATATATATATATACACATATATATATGTGTGTGTATATATATATATATTAATGTTTATTTATTTTTGTGGGGGGGAGAAGCATGTGAATAGGGGAGGGGCAGAGAGAGAGGGAGAGAGAGGGAGAGGGAGGGAGGGAGGGAGGGAGGGGGAGAGGGAAGGAGAGAGAGACAGAGAGAGAGAGAGAGAGAGAGAGAGAGACCCAAGCAGTGCAGAGCCTGATGTGGGGTCTGATCCCATGAACTGTGAGATCATGACCTGAACCAAAATCAAAAGTCTGACACTCAACCAACTGAGCCACCAGGAGCCCCTACAATATATACATTTTTAAGCAATAATCATCCTAGGTTGCTGTCAAAAAGAAAATATAATTTGTATATGAAAAACTATGTGTGGCATTGGAAACCATATTGTTCACAATATCATAAATTATCTGAAGAAAAGCAAAATAGATCTGCACATGGAACTTTAAAAATAAAAGTACACAGAATAAGAGAGAAAATTAAGTTTAAGAAATACATTTATTCTTTTATGAAAAGCAGAATAAGTGACTTTATATTGGGAAATATATTTCTAAACATGTCAATAGGAAAAATCTATTTTCTCACTGTAATCTACAGATATCCTGCATTTTTAAAATATCATATATGTATCAAATACAAAATGAAGTGTCAGATTTAGTTTTGGCATACGAAAGTCATTTGTTAAGTCTACAGCATATTGTAAATCTACTCACTTACACAGAATGGCAAAAAGGCATCAAACTTCCACCTTTTGCTAACTCATGAAAATCACAATATGCTACCTAAAAATAATGTAACAATTTAAACTCATTTAAAATTTTTTGGATGTTTGTTTATTTTTTTGTTTGTTTTGAGAGAGACAGACAGAGAACAAGTGGGGGAGGGGCAGAGCGAGAGGGAGACACAGAATCTGAAGCAGGCTGGAGGCTCTGATCTGTCAGCATAGAACCAGATGTGGGGCTTTAACCCACAGACTGGGAGATCATGACCAGAGCCAAAGTCGGACACTTAACCTACTGAGCCACCCAGGTGCCCCTAAACTCATTTAAACCATGGGAAACATGAAAGGTCCATGGTGTGGACTCTTCTATTAATACTGGCTTTTCAATGATTCTCTTCCAGTTATAGAACACTGTTTACTTAATCTCGTTTATTCTGTAAACATAATAAAAATTAGAAAAAAAAGGACAATCTGTGTCACCTTAATGTCTTTTCCATTACTTATTTTCTTCCCAAATACGCACTTCATTTGATGACTAGCAATCCTTAATTTCATTGGTGAATATGGATAAAAAATAAAAATGTTGAATCTTGAAAGTACTGCACAAAAAATTCATTAAGAAATGTTCAGGGAAAGTTTTTCACTAAAACAAAATCTGACTTAATTGCTGAGTATCAAACTGCCCCACTCTTTGAAAATTTGTCCTCTTTTCTTTGTCCTTCTCTCCATTAACTTTATTTTACCTTTTACATCCAAATTTAATGGTGTAGGTATCTCATTGAGTAATAGAATATAAAACTAAAGGCCAATGTTGTTATGTACTAATTGTAGAACCATTAGTTCATGACATAATTAAAACTATTGTTATAATGCCCTTTGTATATGACCCACAAATTTAATTTAACTAAATTAGGCTTTCCCTAAAATGTTCCCTAAAAGTTATGTACCTGTGAGATTACTTTTATTTACATAAACAAATATCAAATATGACAGGAGGATGGGTTCATGTTGCAGAGTCAGAAAGCAGGAAAATGAATCCTAGCTTTCACATTCCCTGGGTGCATTTGCTTGGATGTTCACTTTCTTTTACTGTAAAAATGGGGTCCTACTGACAATCAACGAAATAAGAAAACACTTAATACCCTAAATGAGACATAGTATTGGCTTGATTATTCTAATTCCTTTTCACATTACTATTTCCAACTAGCTAGGAAACATCTACATTCTCTCAAGAACCAGCAACTATCTTTCCCATGAAACACAGAATCAAAAACTAAAATTGTGCTGAAATGAATGTACTAATTATTTTTGATTCGATTATGCATACATATTGACAAAGCCTCCAATTTTTTTTTTTCATTTTGGCTGTTCTATATGGGATATGTGCTTTATTGCATAAATTAAGAAAAAATTTGACATACTGTTTATTAGTTTCCTATGATGTTTCCAGGATAGAAAAATGTTATTCTTTGAAGCTAAATCTTGCATACTAAAGTAACATATATTATGGTGCTTAGTTGATGCTATTGAAAAAAGAAAAGGGATATTCAGTTTTTACAACCACCAAATATTATACCATTATTTCTCTACCATCTTATTACTATATCACTATGACTAACTCATCTTACCATTATTATCACTATATGTAGACCTATTTAAATATAATTAGGACTCTTTATTACCTGATATCCTTAATACCATGAGTAGACAATTTGTACATACATTTAAGATTCACATTAAAAAAAAAACTGCCTTATGATCACTGAGCCCAATTTCCTCTTTGTGGTTGGCTGTAGAATAAATAAAGCAATATCTTCATGTGCTTTTCCAAAGCAGGAATAGATAATATTTCCCCCAACCAGGTACTAAGAAACCTGTTTCAGATAAGTAGCCCTATACTTTTGTCACTCTGATCACTCTTCTGATATTATCTTATTTATATTTATAGAATGTTAATAGAGTATAAGCTCTCAATAGGATTCCTGACTGTCTTGTTCCTCATTATATATTCCACCCTCTAAATGTCACCTAACACATCATAAATATGCAAAAAAAAAATAGATTTGGTAAATGAGTGAACTGTGTATTTGAGCACTGAAATGCTGAAGTGGGTAATGGTTTGGAAAGGAAATGTGGAGTAGCTACTATGTACATTCTCATGGGTACCCCCAGCTTCATTCATAGGCTATGGCCCCACATACACAGCTACTATTTGTCAGCACAAATCCAGATGATCAATGAGAGGCAAAAAGGAAGATTCTGATGTCCCAAAATACACAGTTGAAATTTCCAATTTTGAAAGTGGATACTGGAATAAATGCAAAGGTTTTATACAATCCTAAACAAATGACCAACATTATTTAATCTAGTTGTATGCCACAAACCACGACAAAAAAATGACTCATAACTCTTTTCAATAACATGATAAAAGCTAACATAAGAATAAAGTACACTAAGGGCTTCTTATCATTGCTTCCACATTTCTGATTACTTCTTATAGTAAAAACCAATAGCTATAAATTTTTTAGCCAGCTAATCTGTCACTTTAGATATGCTCAAACCTTGCTTACATATAGAATGAGTACTGAATAAAATTCCTGCATTCAAAAGTATTAAAAATAAACATTTCAATACACACAGCCACTTCTCACTCCAATAAGAGAATTGCATAAAAATAAATAAAAAGCATTTAAAAAAGATTTTTGTGTGTGTGGACATATTGTTTTATTTCGCGTTAGTAAATAACTAGAAATGGATCATATGGTTGGGTCATATGGTTGTTTTAGGGGTTTCTTTTGTTTTATTTTAGTTTTTAAATTCCAGTATAATTAACATACAGAGTTATATTAATTCCAGGTGTACAATGATTCAACAATTCTACACTTTTTCAGTGCTCATCATGCTAAGTGTACTCTTAACCTCCTTGACCTATTTCACCCATCCCCCACCCACCTCCCCTCTGATAACCAACAGTTTGTTCTTTATAGTTAAGAGTCTGGTGTTTTGTTTGCCTCTTTTTTAAAAAGAGACTTTTAAACTTCTTTCCCCTAAGTGGCAAAAGAAATTAGTGTGCAACTGAAATATAAAATATGGAATCTTTGAGTTTTTTTTTTTTCCCCAAGTCCCATCTTCAGTAAAGTTAATTCTTTAAGTGCCCATCATGGTCCTGTTTTCAGGACTCCATTACTTAGCATGCTCAATGGAACTATGGGGCAGAATTCCCATCTACCAAGCCAAGAGCACAAATGGAACTAAATCCATTGTATATTTTCTAGTCTCTTCTACCACCAGGTATTTACTACTCCTTTGATCCTACTAGATGTAAGGAAGTTAGAGGCTATCCCAAAGTTGCAACATAACTGAGGGTGCAACTGAGCCCAGTGCCCTCAAACCTCTATGATGCACTCCATTAAAAGGAATCCTCAGAGTATTTCAAAAACTCATCTTGGATTCAAGATAGAGTTTGTCAGTTTATTTATCAACCGAAAAGGGGAAAAAGGAAGACAATAATTTGAAAAATGAGAACTCAAAAATAGAGCACAGAGTACCCCAAGGATGAAAAAGTTAAGAAAATAAAGGGTTAAGAAAATAAAGACAATCACTCGTGTTCCTCAAAGAAAAAAGCTCTGGGGTCGAGGGTGAAGGTGGAAAGTATGGTATGAATCTAAGGCTCTCATGCTTTCAATAATGGAGTTAGTTGCAAATAAGAAAAACAAAATCATCTTGGTGATATATCCATCCAGTGGACCTAGAAGCAGAGACATGCACAAGAAAATAAGAGAACTCAGGCCAGTTTCTCAATAGTTGGGATCCTGTCAAGTACTTATGTAAATTGAAATTTGGAAGTCAGCAATTCACTAATCAAATCAACCTTAATTTGTACTATGATTTGAACGCTAAATCTTACAGACATACATTGGCAGTTCTCTTTTAAATTGCTTCCTCGGAAGATTACATGAACTTTTATACTAACAATTATTTTATACCAAAAATTTAAAGTATCATTTATATTAAATGCTAAGACACATTAAGTATTTATAAATGCATCTTAAATACTTGTTTTGTGGCTGCATCTAAACCAAAAAATGAAGAAAAGCCGTTATGTTCTGCTTAACCCCATGCTGCCTACAGATGGATGGTGTGGTATTTCAAATAAGTAATAAGGCATAAACACTGTGTTTTTACGAAATGCATGTTAAAATTATGCCAGTAAAATATGTCTATCCCGGAAGGGAAGTAAACCATTTTGATGCATGTTAACGTAAGCCTTTATACGGGATATTCGTCACATACTCAAATTTAGTTCTGATTACAAAACAAAAATATGCTGGAAATTCCATAAAGATCAAACTAATTAAAGTACTTAATTGCCTCTAATTATGGAAATTGGCAAGCTCAGTAAGGAAACAAGTTTTCAAAAAAGAGTTTATATTTTAGGCCATAGCTTCCTTGGCTTCATTTTCCTGGGAGCCACTTCTATCATCTCACATCTGATATTGCAAACTCTGTCCACAGAGAGTTATAAAGAGAAATGCCTGCATATGCATTCACAGCTTAACTGGGACAAGCAGGGGCTATATTCTCAGACTTCCAGCCAGAAGTTGTGTTGGCACTTTCCTGGACAGTTATATTGTACATTAGTGTGACCTCTCATTTATAAGATTTTGTTGCTGTTAAAAGAGCAATTCCTTTCAGAGGACTTATTTGTAGATCCCAAGCCCTTTTAATTCTAAATGGCAAAATGCCCAAATCAAGAAATTACAAATCCCTAGGAAAGATGTGCCATGAAACAAGAGACAGAATTTAGGCACGGAGACAAGAGTATGGACTCTGGAGTTCAACTGGTAATATTTTTTTTAAACGTTTTTATTTTATTTTTTGAGAGACAGAGACAGAGCACTAGTTGGGGAGGGGCAGAGAGAGAGGGACACAGAATCAGAAGCAGGCTCCAGGCTCTGAGCTGTCAGCACAGAGCCCAGCGCGGGGCTCGAACCCATGAACTGTGAGATCATGACCTGAGCTGTGAAGTCAGACACTTAACTGACTGAGCCACCCAGGCACCCCTATAGTTTTTTAAACCCACCCTGCCACTTAAAGGAACTTGAGGAAGTTACTTATTTTCTCTTTGTCTCATTTTTGGCATTTATAAAATAGAAATGATAGCGTCTAGCTTGCACTGTTGCCACAATAATAAAGAAAATATAAGATGTGTAACCCATTTATGAAAACAGAAAGTGTCCATAAATGATAGTTATTATATTTTATATTCAATGAAAGGCATTTTTTTTTCATATTATGGTTCACTACTTATTATAGGTATATGAGCAGCCATCAAGAATCAAAGAATACTCTGGGGCCTTCCTGAGAGAAATTAAGATTCTGCCTTAGGAATCAAAGAGAAATAGGGGGACACAGAAGTGAAAATTCAGTCAATAAGTAAATGTTCTTCCATGTTTTTAATCTTTATTTAAAATTATTTGCAGTGCCAATTTTCATATTAAATGGCAGCCTCGGGGCGCCTGGGTGGCGCAGTCGGTTAAGCGTCCGACTTCAGCCAGGTCACGATCTCGCGGTCCATGAGTTCAAGCCCCGCGTCAGGCTCTGGGCTGATGGCTCAGAGCCTGGAGCCTGTTTCGGATTCTGTGTCTCCCTCTCTCTCTGCCCCTCCCCCGTTCATGCTCTGTCTCTCTCTGTCCCCAAAATAAATAAACGTTGAAAAAAAAAATTAAAAAAAAAAATGGCAGCCTCATTCTTTATAAAAATTATATTGCACAGAATAAACTATGTTGAGTATTCTAATTCATATATACTGATAGTTTGAAGTCAGTGACATAACTACAAATATTCAATTTCTCTGTATTCTATTAAACAAGGGCATACTCCATTCAGTCTCTCAAACACTGAAAAACTCCCCTTGTCTTCTCCTTCTCTAAAGCTTCTGGTCTCACTACTGCCATAGAGACCATTAGGAGCACAGTAGCAAGCAGCACCAGAAAGGCCTTCCACCCTGCCTCAAGGTTGGTATAAAAACCCCATGGTAAGTAAGGTTGTTGTGCTAATGGTAGACCTCAAACACCAGTGTGACTTCGGGTGTTACCTCCGGCAGGCCCCAAACACTGCCACTTAATGGGTATGCCAATATTCAGAATTATACATAGATGTGAAAATGTGTGTGCTTGTGAGTGTGTGTGTGTGAGAGAGAGAGAGGAAGACATAACATATGAATTTTGGAGTATTCAGTTAAGGTACAGAAAATCACTTTATCTATTATCCCCCACTCTCACCCCAAAACTACCCCACAATAGTATTGAATGAAATTCATACAAGTCATAAAGGTACAAACATTTTGAATCCAATAAAGTCACTGTTAATAAAAATATAAGGATGCTCTCTTGCAGGCCTTATCAATAAATATATATTAAAACGAGAAGTCTCTAAACAGTTGCTGCTGTGTTTTGTTTTTAAGTAGTTCATTGCTGATCTGTACATGAATGTCATCACTGAATGGAAGCGGTCCAAGGATTCATATCACTCCCACTAGAAGGAGAAGCTTCGATAAATCTCTAAAGCTATGGCGGTGGTCCAGTCCCTGTGCCATATGGCACTCCACCTGCCCCAAGAAGTTTTGTTAATGTCCTTTAAACCTCCAAATAAAAATACTGAGACATAAACAATCAAGTCTGCTTTGCAGTGGGTTTTTGAGCTCTGTGTGGTAGCTGCAAAAATTCCCCATGCTGTGTGTGTTAATGAGACCCTCCATAGGCACTGCTAATACATAAAAGCAATCACCCATAACTCACAGGCCTTTTTCTTCTGACTATGTCTGACTGTGTTCATTGCATTTAGCAACTGGAAATAAAATACACTGGGAAAAATAAGTCTGGATGTCAGGAGGCATAAGGACTGAAGATCTAAAAATGACAACAAAATAAGAAAATCTATAGGTTCTAGGCATATCACCTCCAAGGATTTATTTCTAAACAAACTAAACAATTAAACATAAAAATATATTTAGCTCAATATATGTAAGTAAACAGCAATTACCAAAGCTGAAGCTCAAACTTTGGGTGTATTCTTGTAGGTCAGAACAATAATAGGAAATTATAATGCCTATAACTTAATGAAAAGAATAACAAGAACATTAGAGCAAACTGTATGCCACATCCCTTTGCATTATTATCCAACAATTTTGCTCATTCAAATGCTTATTTCAATGATCCTAAGCATTTTCCATTAAGTAAGAGAAGTACAGAAACAAGTTATTAGCTTGCTTAATTTTTTGAAAGGTAGGGAAATACATTATACTCTAAATCCTATAATGAGGGAGATTTTATACGTATATGTGTGTGTATATATATATATATGTATATATATATATATATATATGTGTGTGTATATACATATATATACATATATATACATATATATGTGTATATACATATATATATACATATGCATATATATACATATATATCATAAGAGAAAAATATAATCCTAAATTATCTCTTATTATGTTAACAAATCTTCATGCTTAAATCATAAAAATTATATGGTTCTTTGATGTTATAAAGAAATCAAGGCACTATTATGGAAAATGAAAAGGTCCCAGAAGTTTGAACACAATCTTACTATAAAATCATATACCTTTGAATTAAAAACAGGGAGGGTAAATTTCCATCATCACAGAGCATGTCAACAATACAGAATTTTCTAGTATTTTCCTTGTATCTATCCCAATACTCCCACTCTGGATGCACTGCCTTCAGTGTTGCTTCAATACAGTTCTTAATCTGGGGTTCATGGAGCCACAGGCCCACACAAAGAATTCAGAAATACCTGTAAGCCTGGGAGAAAAAAATATATCTTTATTTATGCTAACCTCTGAGCATCCCTTTCTATTGTAAAGAAAAGAAAAAAAAATTATACTAGCAGTTCCTGTGACTTGGTCACTCATGTATCTTAAAATACTTTTTAAATTTGAACACTGCTTTGAAATTATGGTTGTTTTTAGACCCAATGTTAAATCACATCAGTATATTTGAATACAACATGAAAATAGCACAAATATAGGATATCATAAATTTCAAAATATTTTGACAAATGTATTCAATATAACTGGTTTCTCTTATAATTCTACATATTTTATTTTATGCATTTAAAAATTTATTCCAAGGAGGGGTCTATAGGCTGTAGGAGATTCCCACAGAAGGACTGCATAATGCAAAGACGGGGTGCCAATTATCTTTTTAAAAGGAAACACCACACAGACGGTAATGCCAATGTATTGCTCTGGCACATGACTATGACAACACTTGGCGTTACAGCCATGGGACTACTCATTCCCTCATGCCTACTTAGGCCTTCTTCATTCTTCTTTTCTGTTTAGTACATATCTTAATATCATTCTGCTTCATAGTTTTAAGCATCCAGGACCATATCTCAAATTTTATCAGACAGATTGATGAGGAAATCAATTTCAATATATAACCTAAGGATGGTTCTTACTGCCCCGTTCTTCAAGAACCTCTGGTATTTGTGTAGTAAGGACAGGGTCAGACTGCGGCAACACTGGAAGAGGCCACATTTGTTTTTTGAAAATCTCCCTCTACAGTTTTCTATAACTTTCCCCCAGAAAGTTACAGAAAAGTTTTTCAGTTTTAATACCTTCCCATCTCCCAATACAGAATAAATTAGTACACTTAGTTCTGGGAGTAGAATTCTTCCACCAGATGAACATACTTTACACAGACAAAAAAGACTCAAAAAGTCTAGGTAAAATATAAGTAAACATTAATGTTGTCTAGGACCACGGAACACATGTGGTGTGTGCATAGGATGATGCAGAAGGGAGTAAGGTGGGATTGCTCCACTAGTCTGTGCACTCCCAGGAAATTAGGTCCTTCTGTTTCTGATCAAAGGGGTGTTATCCCTTCCAGCAGTGAATCTCAGAAGCAGAGTAACTGCATGACCCTGTGGGAGGTTCTGCTGCCTGAGGCTATAGGACGACCAAGAGCTCCTTTTCAGAATTAACCAAATCTAATCATGCCACTTATTGAGAGTACCCAGACTTCCAGGGCAACACTACCCAAGCTCAAGTTATGCATCTAATATTTTTAAGAGTGTGAATAAAATCCATGTACACTCTTAGCTTTCCAACAAAGTATTAGGGAAGGCATTAAGACTGCTATATTGTAGTAATTCTAGTTTTGGCTTTACTCATTGTATGGAGCCTATTGAGAACGAGACAATATTGAATACTATGCTGAGCACATAGCATGCTCTTAACAAACATTTGGTGAGTGACCGACTGAACGAACAGGACAAGTAAGAAGAGAGTGCTTTTAACATCAGTCAGGATTATATTTTAAATAATTATCATCTCAGCAAACACTTAAAAAGAGCTTATCATATGATAGGTATCGTTTTGGCACTTTAAAAATAGTAACTCACCTAGCTCTCTTCTTGAGGCCTACAAAGGTTATTTACACAAGAAACAACTAAGGCAGAAAGATCTGCAATCCTCTGCCCAAAACCACTATCTCAGGAACTACAGATCTAGGAATCAAATCTAGGCAGTCTGGCTCCAGAGTCTGACACATTAGCCACTTCACCATTATGCCAAAATGGCATAGGTGAATTAGGATAAGGTTTACATCTAGACTGATAATACTGCTTTGAAAAGAAAAAAAAATGGGGTTGGAAATGGAGACCAGGTTTAGACCTGTCAGAGAAGGAAAGGCTTTAGTTGGAAAGGTTGGGACCTGCCAGGCAGGGGATGGAGAACACAGTCAAAGTCAGGGCTTGTCCTCCTTTGCCAGCTTCTACTACTCTTGCTTCCTTTATCGTTTGTCAGCCTCAGTTGCAATGTGACTTAAATTCTCTGTTGCTCTTTTAAATAAGGACTTCATCAAGATTGTATTCCACATGTTTCAGGTCAATTCATAACACGCAGTAGAGGGCTTGGACCATGGTACCTGGATCTTTTAGTTAAAGGGAAGAACTGTATTGTCCTGGGAGGACTCAGGGGTCAACCTCCCAGTGAAACAGAGTCAGGCACGTGTGCATGATGGGAAGGGACCAAGGGCACAGCCACTTGACAAACTTGGCATTACTGATAACCCAAAAAGAAGATTTATGTCATTTCACACGCTCGTTTGTTATTTAGTTATTAATCCTCAAGAAAAACCACCCCTTGTTCAATAGAAAGATTTCCTACTTAATAAAATATTTTGTAAGCCAAGGACCTTATTCCAACTGGCTAATTTCATGTCAGTTCAGACCTACAAAAATTACCTATTAAAAAAAGGTTCTCTTGTTCAAGCACCATTTCAGCTTGATGTTTATATAGTACCATGCTACTGACAAAGCACTTTGAAATACAGATTAGGGGCAGGATGGGCAGATTTGCACAAGATGGAAAAGAGAGATGAACAGCTGCACTGATGGAAATCCAGCAGAAACTGGTTACAAGTCCTTTACCAGGAAACTTAAGGGATAAGTACCTCCTACTAACATCAGCCAGCTATGCTAATCACACCAACTAGGAGAACAATGGAGAGAAAATTGCCCTCAAGTAGCAAATAGAAGAGAACTCTAGAGAGTGGTCTATATGTGCCAGGAGCTACTTAGAAAGTGTGCTAAGTGTGCTACTTAGAAAAACATGAGAAAATTGACATTTTACCGTGGCCATTCTCTAATCAAGGCTCTATAGGATTCCATTCCTAGAACTCAGAGGTTTCAATCAAAATAACGAAAACAATTAGAGAGAGATAAAAAAAGCAGAGAAAGGAGTCTCAAAGCAGAAGCTTTGCCTCTGCGATCCCAGAGTCCTGAGCGTCCTCTGTAATAATTATAACCATTCAAAGACATCACTGTTCTCAGGGAACCCATCTTTTTCTAATAAAAAAAAATGAAGTATTAGTGGGGCCTGTCAGAAAGGAAATTAACTCAACATTAATGACTGCACTAATACTTAATAAATATGGCAGAGTTATCTTCTCAAGAGTTTCCTTTAATGTTTTTTTTTTTACTCTACTCATAGATTTTCCTTTAACTTTCTTGTCACTGATAACCCAAGTACAGAAAGTAATAGAAAGAAGAAAGATGCACTGGTCCACATTCTCCTAAACTCCACAAATACCGAAGAAGCTATGGCATCTTTTAGCAAAGAACTAGGACAAAGATGAAAGTAAGAGAATAAGGATGCTATTTTTAATACAGTGAAGTTTCAGAGAACTACAATTCTTCATAGCTTTTTATGATCTTGAACTGACTTGGCTTGAGGTTATCTCTCCACCTCCAAACCACCCAGCGCTGGAGAGTCCAGGGCTCTGTCAGGGGAGGGCAGGAAGACTTGACCACACTTTTCAAGGTGAAAGGATGTCTTTCCTCTTCTAGGTGCTTATTCAATAAAATTGCTATCATAGATTAGCCTTAATCTATCAGTTCCAGTATAATAAAATTGTGCTTACAGGACAATCCTGTGTGTGTGTGGTGAGGGTGGGGAGTTGTATAGGTGTATGTTCGTGAGATAATTTCAAGTTGTATCACCAGTGCAAATTAAAGTGGCCGGTTGTCAGCATATCAAAATAAATAATCGTGAAAAAACTGTCTGCAGATATACATTATAAGGCATCATCTCGCACCATTTTTTACACTAAATTAAATGTCTAGCCAATAGCTAAAATCACTGATCATGGAGCTGGTAGGTGTATGCTTTATCATTTCCTTTTATTTCCAGGGCAGCATGATGGTTATTATTTTTTATTCCTCTGAGCTTCCTAGCTACTTGCTCTATTTTTCATGTTCAAGGTAAACAATGACATCCAAGCAAAAAACAAGGCTTTCTCTGATTCTACTAGTCCTTCAGGCTTCGGTTTAAAATTAAATCTAACATTACCATATCACCGAATTCAAATTATAGAGCTTCTTCATTCATCACGAAATATAGTTTTAGACTCAACAAAAGTAAAAATTGTTTTGCATAAAACATGTGATACATGTAACGCAAAATACAGGATTGCAGAAAATATTTCACTCTTTTATGCACTAATGAAACAAACAGAAAAGCATGGTTGAGAGGAAAGGCTGAAAGCAGTTCAAAGGATGGCCACGGGAGTCAGTCACACTCAGGAGCAAATCCTTTTATAGATATGTCCACTAATATGTGACCTTGGGCAGGTGGCAATCTCTGGAGCCTTGGTTTCCTCAATAATCTGGCTTCAAAAGCCACATTCTTCACCACTATGGGCACACTGCTTCTCTATATAAAACAGGATTATTCATCTCTGCAGGTAGGTAGGTACATAGGTATTCACGTACATTGTTATGTAATGTGAATCAAACTCATAACAATCATGACTAGGCAGTTTGACTAACTGGGGTTTGAAATCGGGGAAAAAGAGCTGGCATCACAAGTTGACAGTCATCTTAGTGACCCAAATGAGAATACATGTATAACATCTAATATAAAATCTGACACGGCAAACATCAATCATGCTACTTTCTTGCCCTGAGAGAAAGCTTTCAAGAATATAGAAAGGCACTGACCACTGCAAATCCGAAATAAGAGGTAACAGAATACTACGAGGATGGCAAGAGTGGAGAAGCAAGGAAAGCATGCTGCCTTGCTCGCCACTTCTTCCAAGGTTAGCGTGGCTTACAAGTTTTCAGTTTAACAAAGTTAAATGACTTAATGCAGCTCATAGTACCTTACTTTGCATTTTGCATTTTTTTTTTTTTAATATTCTTGGCAGTATACTCCCCCAAGCTTCAGGTAAGAAAACTAAGGCAAAAAGAGATTAACTATTTAACTTAGCCTCACAGATCAATTTAAATTCCATTACTGCATATAAAATGCATTCATTACATCACAGTTACATTGCTAACAGAACACTTCCAGAAACAGTTAAAATCTGCAGCTAGATAAAATGTTGCTGTTTAAATACACACACGCCACCTGCATGCTTTTATTTCTGAACAAACTGCCTTGATTGAAACTGACTTCTCGTGTACTCTTAAAAGCAATCCCTGTGAAGGCAAATAACTTTATATTCCTTCCTCCTGACTTGGAAGTATTTTAGGTTAGTAGCACAATCCAGTTCCTAAGGTAAGATGATTCTAACCTCCCTTACTCTTAAACATGTCTCGGGACGAGAGAGTGCTTTTAGAAAATGAAGTCAGGCCAAACAAAAATTGAACTTCTATGAGCTAAGCAAAAATCTTTTTTAAAAAAGCACTTCACACTTTACATCCTTTGTATACATATCCCTCCACCCTACCACCTTGCTCTAATTCTCCATTGCTATATAAGGATGAAAGCATTCACTCCCCCAAAGCAGGCTATTTGGTTCTATTTCTACAGCCAAGAACAATGTGGCAGAAACAGTTGAAGGGGGTTGTTCACAGAGGCAGGGGGGAGGTGGTCACATGGAAATCTGTGTTTATCAAGATCTGGCAGAAGGTAACCCAAGCAAATAGAAGTTGCATTTACACAGAACAACCTCCCGTAGGGTATTACCTAGAGTTTGGCTGATCAACTACGTATCCAAGTGGAAGAAGTAATTTTCTCCCAGACTTACCCAGAAACCAACAAAATCAGAATACAATGAATTTTTATAACCCTCATCAACCACAAACAGATTACCTTATGCCATGAAAGTATTATGAGGTCCCATTCCCCCATGTATTAAAGTCAAAGGCAAATATTTTTAAAATAAAAATACTACACTATGACATAAGTATAAGGAACTGCAACAAAGTTGTTTCCTGTGATAACTTTTAAAAATATCCTATGCAAATTTCTTTCAAAAAATTGTGTTTTTGTTTCCTCTTTCCCTAAGTTTGTATTTAGTCTGCAAACTGAAGAATCAAAAACTGCCACCAACCTTTATTCATTTTCTTCTTACTTCTTCCAACCAAATATTAAACATTAACTATTTTAATATGTAAAATATTTATTCTAAATAAAAGTGCATGAGTTGTTTGTTTTGAAAGAGAGAACTCTTGATTCTACTTGACACCAGATATAAATCAGTAAAGGGTTGGGAACATACCAAGTTTGGAGTGCCTGGTCCATCCAGATGGAGCTGCGAGTCTAGAGCTCAGGAAAAATTTGGACGGGAGCTCTGGATTTGGGAGTCATATGCACAGTTTAATCAAGGAAAGTGGATGACTGCCCAAGAGGGTGCGAAGAGTAAAAAGAGAAGATCAAATACAGAACTCAAGTGAATAGCCACTTTTTTTGAACAGGATAAAGACAGAAGAAATCGCTAAGACCAAAAACAAGTCACAGAAAGAAGAGGAAGTCACCGCTGATGAGGCAAGGGAGGGGTTTGGAGAGGGGATGGCTGACCATGTAGACTGGGCAGCAATTGAGCACCAGAGGAGAGGCTGAGTTTGGCAATGTGAAGTCCATGGCAACCTCAGTGAGCTGTGCTTCAGTCGAATGGATGGTTTGGGCAGAAGCCAGGCTTCAGTGGATGGACTATTAATAGGAATACATAAATAGACATATTGAGTAAAAACAACCATTTAAAGATGGAAGAGAAAAAAAATAGAGTAATTTGAGGGGAAATTGGTGTGAGGGAGTTCCTTGTACCCCCCCCTTTATTATTTATTTTTGTAACAATTTTGCATATTTGAGGGCTCTAAGGGAAAAAGAATTATAATACAGAAGAAAGTTGATAGGAAGCAGACAGCAACAGAAGAGCACAGGTGGAAGCTTTGCCCTTTGAAGTGAATTCAAATGCCTTTCTCCCACTCCAGGAGTTAAGAATGAATCAGTGGATAAGCAAATCCAAAGGTACAGAAAAATAAAACTGGGAGAATTTATGTCCAGGGGTGAAAAGGAAGTGGTAAAGATTTGTGATGAAAAACCTAGATATGCTCTTAAAAACAGTAAAATATTGAGCACCCATTCCCTAGCCTCTTTAAAAGAAAAGACAGCTCTTACTTCACCCAGGTTTTATAATTCTCAAGAGTGATTGCCTGAGATTAAGAAGAAACGGGGTACACAGGAAGTCCTCAATACCCAGGGATCTTGAGAGTTGGGGCTAGGTTGGGAAAAGCCTCCTCATTTTAGTGAGCAATGACTTGGAGATGAATAAGGAATCTCCTAGTAAATAGACTGATTAGGAAACCTAGTTAAGAGATTCTAGATGGGGGGCGCCTGGGTGGCTCAGTCGGTTAAGCGTCCGACTTCGGCTCAGGTCACGATCTTGCGGTATGTGAGTTCAAGCCCCGCGTCGGGCTGTGTGCTGACTGCTCAGAGCCTGGAGCCTGTTTCAGATTCTGTGTCTCCCTCTCTCTCTGACCCTCCCCAGTTCATGCTCTGTCTCTCTCTGCCTCAAAAATAAATAAACGTTAAAAAAAAAAATTAAAAAAAAAAAAAGAGATTCTAGATGGGTTGGCCAGTAGCATTTTTAGAACGTGTAATTTAGATCTCTTTTGACGTAGCTTGTTTGTATCTATTATTTTACAACACTTCCTCTGACCACACTACAGGTCTGCATGCCTTTATTTACACTGGATCCTACGCATTCATTGTCTTTAACTCTTCAAGGCTATGTCATATGTGTTTTTAAACTATTATTGATTTCTTAAAATTTCTCTCGTCTTTCATGTCAGTCCATTTTTAACTCAGGAAGCTAACTTACTTATAAATTCACAACTGTCTCTTTGGGATTTAACAGTTACACCATGGCCTGGATAGGGTGAAGTTCCCACAACACCTTTACTTGACCTCTGCCTTGGGCACAGCTCTCCCGTGCACACACAGGCAGGAGTGTGAGCACCTCCAAAGTAGGCACCAGACCTTTTCAGCTGTCTACCCCTCAGGGGATAACACAGGGACTTGCTCCTTGTAGCTGTTCAGTAAATGTTGAATGAGATGAGTATTGTTGCCCTTCTACATTTAGTATTCTTTTAATATTGGAATAAACATTTACCTAATTCCAGTCTACCTGTGATAACCATTACTGTTCTGTTCTGTTAACACTCCTATTTCCCCTGCTCCAAGCACAGCCTCTGGGAAGGATCCCGGAGATCCCCAGCATAATCAATCTCTCCTTTGTACTCCTATCTCTGTTTACAGCACTTGTTACTATTATCATAATTATTTGTTTTTAATGTTCTCTCTTTTAAAACCTATGAGCTCCATCAGTGTCTGAAGCCCATCTTCTTTATCACTATACTCACTGCCTGGCACAATGTCTAGTATAAGTCTCAATAAATGTTTGCAAATGAATAGTACTTATATCTACTCTATTCAATAAATCCACATGTAAATAATAAATGTTAATCAGTATTTGTTTCTAAAGGAAAAGTAATACCTGAAACATATAGTATTTCCTATATAAAATTTCTTTTATAAATTATTCTCACCAACTCTTTGAGGTAGGCACATTTTGCCGCTGTTTCCAACATTAAATCACAAATGACAAAACCACTTACACAGAACATATCTGCCTACCCCCAGTCAGTATCAGCTTCTATAATTACATTTAGCATGCAGACACCAAATAGTTTATTTTGCTTTACATTTAGGTTATCCAAAAAATTGCAATAAAACATTTTTTACTTACTACTTTTTCAGAAGCGATAATCCCTCTGCAGAAATATATTATTTATATCTTTGATAGATATAACAATCTTTGAATAATGCATTTGAGTGAATTATTAAAAAATGATAAATTATTTTAAAGTAGCACAAACCTGCCAATGTTTGGTGTATTATTTAATATATTAGTTTCTAACGGTGTAATAGATACTACTTAAAACTTACATTGTAAAGTATAGGAAAGATGCACCCAAGTAATAGATTTTTGGCTTCCATTTACACTACATAGAATTATAAAGATTTTATTAAGTATTTGGATTAGGACCACTTACTCAAACTTAAAGTAATAAGGACAGTGGAAACCTAAATCCCACTAGTATATTTGGAAGATGGGATGAGAGGCTAGAAACAATTTTTTTTTAACTCATCAGCTCTGCTCTAAGTGATACGAGTTTCTATGATCTCATTAACAAATGGACAGACATTATCAAGGTGCTTCTGAAGACTAGTTTCACAAAAGCATACAGTTGCAAGGAATAGAAATGAGACAGGCAGGGAGAATATAAGAGACAACACTAGTGCCTCCTATATCCAAAACAAACCATCAATATATTCAAAGTCGAATCAAAATTCAGTGTAAAATTGCAATTGCAACACTCTACCAATGAACTACACTATTTTTTTTATTGTATGACAATTTTATTATGAAGGTATTTTTTATTCTTTTTTTTTTTAAGTTTATTTATTTATTTTAAGAGAGAGAGGAGAACACATGCACCAGCAGGGGAGGTGCAGTGAGGGAGAGAGAGAATCCCAAGCAGGCTCCACACTGTCAGCCGAGAGCCTGACATAGGGCTTGAATTCACGAACAGCGAGATCATGACCTCAACTGAGATCAAGAGTTGGATGCTTAACGGACTGAGCCACCCAGGCGCCCCGAAGGTATTTTTATTCTTAAAAACAGACAATATTTTTCTGAAGATCTATTATGTCACTGAGTCTTTGGGATATTTGACCAAATATGTTATCTCCTTTATTTTCATTTACCCAGTAAGTACTTTCTCACAAGTATACATAATTTCAAAATTCATACTCCTTCTAGCACATTATGGATTCAATGTTTAGAAATTCTCAGAAAAATGTAAAATAAATTAAAAGCCACATACTCAGAACAGTTTATCTGAGGTCTCTCCAACTCAATAATTTACTTTGGCAATATGAATAAAATGCTGCAATGTGTAGTCAAATTTTTTTTAACCATGTTTAATTATGGAAGCACAAAAACTGAATAATCAAGGTAATTAATCTTTTAGAATGAAGTACATGTTTACATTGTTCACTCAAAAGAACAAGATGCTTTGTGGTAGTAACCTTTTATACGGCACCACACAAGCAGAGGCACTGCCCTGCTTTCATTTTCAGAATCAAACCAAAAAATCAAACTAGGGGGGAAAAAAGTTCAATACAATGACCCATTCAGCACTAGAAGTTTTCAACTAAAACAATGTGGCATTTTCCCTACAGCTTTCTTATGATCATTGTAAATCCTAGAAGATACTGAATTTTCAATGTAAAAAAGGTTATGGAGAACATCGAAAGAATACTCTCCTAGTTCTTGTTTTCTAAGTAAATGGGTATTCTTAAATGTTTCTTTATTTGAGAGAGACAGTGGGAGAGAGAGGCAGAGAGAGAAACAAGAGAGAATCTCAAGTAGGATCCACACCATCAGAACAGCCAGACACGAACCATGAATTCATGACCTGAGCTGAAATCAAGATTAGGTGGCTTAACTGAAGCAGCCACCCAGGCACCCCTGTAAAGGGGTACTTTTCTTTAAAAAGCTTTTCAGTTTAATTTAAAAAAAAAATTTTAATGTTTATTATTTATCTTGAGAGAGAGATTGAGTAGGGGAAGGGCCAAGAGAGAATGAGAGAGAATCCAAGCAGGCTCCACACTGACAGCACGGTGCCTGATGCTGGGCTCAAACTCACAAGCCATGAAATTATGACCTGAGCTGAAATCAAGAGTCAATTGCTTAACTGACTGAGCCACCCAGGTGCCCCAAAAGCTTTTCAGTTTTAAAGGTAATACATGCTCATCAAAAAAAAAAAAAAAGGGGGGGGGGCAGAAAGAAAGAAAAAAAGAAGACAAATTAAAGCAGTGTACAGAAATACAAAATGAATATATGAAAATGAAAATTCTCATTTTTCCTAGTTTCCTTCCTCAGAAGTAACTACAGTTGATGGTTCTTTGTAAAGTTTCAAAAATTTTCTCTGTGTATATGTTTGTTACTCGCATATCTATATAGCTTTGTCTATACATAGATGCACTCATTTTATCTGCCTTTAAAAAAAATGTTATATTTATTTATTTTTGAGAGACAGAGAGAGACAGAGGACAAGTGGCGGAAGGGCAGACACAAAATGAGACACAGAATCCGGAGCAGGCTCCAGACTCTGAACTGTCAGCACAGAGCCCGACACGGGGCTTGAACTCAGAAACCGTGAGATCATGACCTGAGCTGAAGTCAGACGCTTAACCGACTAAGCCCCCCAGGTGCCGCTTTTCCTGTCTGCATTTTAGATTTGACTTTTGATTTAAACATGTATCTTAGACATCTCTTGCAGTACAAACAAAACTCGTTTATTGGTTTCCATAGTTGTGTAGTATTTCACTGAACAGGTATTTCACAATTTATTTTATTCCTATGAGGTTACTTCCAGGTTTTCATTATTATAAAGCTTCCCTAAGCTTCCTTGACTTTCTAGATTTCACAAAGACTTCTTAAAATAATGATATATTATTTTACAAGCACTGAGGCCTAAAAATGCTGAAAATGTTGAGGCAATAAATACAGTAACTGTCATGAAGAGCCAATAAGCCAATAAGTTACTTTATAAATAAACCAAGTATTTATAAGAAAATATTTCTCAGAGCAATATAGCCAATTACCTGCTGAAGAAATCTTCATAATCTTTAAAAAGGGAAACAAATATAAACATAATTACAGAACTGGGCTTCAACAAACCAAAGTGGAATATGCCATTAGTTAAAAGTGAAATATGAACACCAATTCCAACAAACCTTAAAGGAGATATCAGATGGGAAGGATGGAGAAAATAATCATGTTTAAAAACCCACCAGAACTAGTGGTTTACTCAGTACTGTCAAATGATAAACTAGCCCAATTGTAATGTTGAAACTGCAGTTTCAAAAGTCTAAAATGATATTCTTGCCTGAAAATTTCTTGGACACAAAGCTATTGCTTTCAAAAAAAAGTTTCTTCATACTTTGGAATTGTCACACATTAGTAGGGATTTAGAGGCAAGTATCTGCCTTACAGTAACAAAGGCAAACATCAAGCAGGAAAAAACCCTGACTGAATATAGTCTCAAAATCAGTAGACAGATGACAATGCACAGAGTAATGGAGATTCCATGGATAAACTACGTTTGGGGATATTTAGGTTGTAATTATCATTTTTCTCCAAGAATTCCAATGTATTTTGAGATAAAGTATTTTTTCCTTGTCCTCCAGAACACAAGAATGCAACTACTAACTTGAGAATAAACACAGCCTTCTTTTTACTGAGGAGGAAGAGGAAAAGGAAGAGGAGGAGGAGGAGGATGAAGAGAAGTAGGAGGAGAAGGAGACAATGCTCTTCACAAACTGGCTGAAGCTTTGGCCTGACAGGATGATTCCTCCAAATACAGTGTCAGATACACCTATAGAATCATATAATAAAGTGAGTGAGAACATGGGTCAGAAAGGTCTGGGTTCAGGGTGCCTGGGTGGCTCAATCTGTTGAGTGACCGACTCTTGATTTTGGACCAGGTCATGATCTTGCGGTTCGTGAGTCTGAGCCCTGCATTAGGCTCTGTAGGCTCTGTGCTGGCAGTGCAGAGCTTGCTTGGGATTCTCTCCCTTGTACCCTCTCTCTCTCCCTCCCTCTCCCCCTCTTCCCCTCCCCCCACCTGTTGCATCCTCTCAAAATAAATAAATAACCTTAAAAAGAAAAAAAAAAAAAAGGTCTGGGTTTATATCCCTGGCTCAACCACTCAATAGCAGAGTAACTTCAGGCAACTTCTCTGAGTCTTGTTTCCCTAACCTACTAGTAGTTATTCTCTCATAAGGTTCTGTAAGGCTCAACGGAGATAACAAACAAACTCAAAGTGACAGTGCTGGGTCGCTCTGGTTAACCATAGCTCATTATGAAGCAGTGATGCTTCCACTCAGCATGTAGCTCCCGCAGGAACCCGACTGGAATTGACAAGTATTCCCTAAATATGCTATGTAGATTTCTGCCTTTGTTCTTACTACTTCCTCTATAATCAATGTCTTTTTCCTCCATCATTAACTACTGGAATTTTATCTTTCTCTTGACACTTTTGCAAATGCTACATCATAAAAGCCTCTCCTACCCTGTCCTTGGTTGTTATTGAAAGCTATTCACTGTGGGACCTTATGTTACTTACATAATTCTTACATCTGGCTTTATACTTGTGTGTCCTTGTCATATTTTTCTCTTTAGACTGTAAGATCCTCGAAAGTATACCCTTACTTATCTTTGTAACCTCTTCAATATTTGCCATAGCAGGCCAAAAACACCTACTGAAGTGAATGTTTGAAAAGAGAGTATGTGCTTTTTCAGAGGTATGTACAAACTGGCAGAGATCCAGAAAAGTATACTTGAGCTCTTAGTGTCCTCCCTCAGTGTGGTCCAAATTCCACCGAATTTGACATATATGTTAGTTACTGTGTCTTAAAATTTTAATTGTTCCCTAGTTATTTATATAATTTCTTCCCATTTCCCCCATTATTTTGCATTTATTTATACGTAGGTTGTGTTTCCAGAAATGAATTAGAATAAACACATTTTTGTTCTTCCAGCATTTCCAGAAACCTTGCCTTATTTTCTAAATAAATCCACATGGCAAATGTATATTAATTCAAATACTTCAATTCTCTCATTTAAACATCCAAGAATCTCTATCTAAAGCTATTTGATTCTAAAACTAAGAGTAAATTAACAGCCTGTCATTTCACCCTATTTCCTTTTGTACTTTAAAACCACTAACACCAGTACAACCACAATCAATTAAAATAATATGGAAATAGGGGTGTGTGGATGGCTCAATTGGTTAAGCATCCAACTCTTGATCTCGGCTCAAATCATGATCTTATGGTTGATGAATTCGAGCCCCCTGTCAGGGGTCCACCGTGATCGTGGAGCCTACATGGAGTTCACTCTCTCCCTCTCTCTCTGTTCCTCCCCACTCGTGCTCACTCACCTGCACAGGTGCTCTCTCTCTCTCTCTCTCTCTCTCTCTCAAAATAAATATAAAAACTTTAAATAATAATAATAATATGGAAATAGGTGTATGGAGTATGTAAAATAGAATCAACTAGGGAATATGTACAGAATATTTAAAAACACTGAAAGCAGTTAAAGACTAAAAGGAAATGCTTCTCCTCTAACACACTAAAAATATTACTGTATCCAAAAAGTGAAAAAAAGGCTAATGGTAATCACTAGAAAGTTATTATCCTGCAACAATGTTAATCTTATAATTTGACTTCAGTAAGAAGTTTCCAGAATGATAGAATGATGTAGCACACCAATTAGTAGAAGCATAAGCTTTATCTTTCATGATTGTCCTGTTTCTTGAAGGAACTTAAAGAAGTAAGTAATTTACTATTGTTATTAACCTGATCAAGGTACATTATCATCAGAAGCTGCAAACTCTGCTAAAAGAGAAATTCTAATCTTATAACATGAATGGATGTCCATTAGGGATCATGTTAAAACCACCAACTTCATTTCAGTAGATGTCTTATCTCACATAAAGAATGTTGCTAGATATAAAGTGTCACTGGTTTACCTCTAAATGATCCAGTCCCTTCAGGAAACGGGGTGTAGTTTTAATAAAATGGGACTCATAAGTTTTTATTACATTTATAATGAATGCTTTTCAGTTTTATAGGCTCTTTGAAGGAGCAATTTAGTTTCTCTATTAAAACATGACTTTATATCTTTCACGACTCTCGGGTTTCAATTTTATGTTGCTACCACTCTAAATATAAATGAAGATATTGAAGTTTTAATAAAGGTATAGAGTTATTTTTACCGGCATATATGGGATGCAAGTTTACAAAATCACAAGGAAAAGTACAGAAGATTAAAATCTCTTTTTAATCTGATTCCTTCTCTCTTCTTTCCATCATACAAAACCTCTCAAAACCAATCAATGGTTATATCAAGGTATATAACATATTTAGGTATTAATAAAACAGGATTTGTGATATTGCCTTTTCAGAATAAAGCATAATACCATCCTTTTATGTTGACTTATTGGTGCAATAGAGAGTATACCACTGTTTAATTTAACTTGGTGGATCTTTAATCAGTCTTTTTATTATACCTAGCACATCCATATGAAATTGACAGACATACTGGCTTTATTTACATCATCTAGGTCGAATCCAAGCCCAACAGCAGGGATTATTACAAATGAACTAAGGGCAGATACAGGCAATTATGTTTGTTTACTTTCCCAACTAAAGAACCCATTATAAACCCAGTCCTATTTAAGAAGTTGATACTAAAGAAATAAGTAAGGCATTCTTTCTGCCCATTAAAAACTCACTATCTGCTGGAGAAAAGGGAGAAACAGATACACAAGCATTCATAATCCATTGTGATATGGCTATAACAGATATCTGTATCCAGAATAAATAATGCAGACCAGTAATGGGACCAGTGGGGAAGAGCAGCCAACTCTGGCTGGCAGAGAGAAGACTTCATGGAAGTGCTGCTTCCTCTGGAACTTCAAGGATGACTAGGAGTTCACTAAACATATTAAAGACATAAAGGCTTTGTAAACAATAGGAAGAACCCACACACGATGGCTAATCACATTTAATGCCACTGCACAAATTAATATTTTAATTCTTACTCACTTTATTCAACAACGATCTCAACAAAAATACAGTGTTATGGTTAAGAAACAAGGACACTTTTCCCAACCTATTTTTAGATTAAGTCTTCCATAAAGACAACTCAGACCTACTCATACAATTCTGATTCCCATCTTAGCTTGTCTGGGTATTTGGGGACAATTCTTACCAATTTTTCTAAGGAAGTCATATGAAAAATCTAGCA
Organism: Leopardus geoffroyi; assembly: GCF_018350155.1. Classification (NCBI taxonomy): domain Eukaryota; kingdom Metazoa; phylum Chordata; class Mammalia; order Carnivora; family Felidae; genus Leopardus; species Leopardus geoffroyi. The sequence continues at coordinate 130,451,655 of NC_059331.1, forward strand.
TCACACATGTTTGGAGGGCACAAAGACATCTTTTAAACACAAACTCTGCCTTAAACGGATATGCAGAGCATGCCTACATCCTACAGCTATATAATTAAAATCAATGTGTTGTCCCCAACTGACATTTATCATATTGAGGCAATTGCCTCAACTTCTAGAATGCAATCTTTATGCAATTTTTGGAGAATTATACTCTACCCAACCCATGTGACAAACTAGATATTAATCTCAAAGCACATCTTTCAAGAAGTAGCTTCTTTACTTGACTAAACATATTTCAAATGCTGTAATAAAGGTATCATTTCTAAGATAAAGAAGAATTGAGAAACAATCAGAAGTCCAATGAAGGATTTCTTCTTTTCCTTTAATATCAGGTTATTAACTTCCAAGATGACCACTCTTGGCAGAAAATATCAGTGCAATTAAAATCCACTAATGGAACTGAAATTTATCTAGAAAAGCAAACTATTCACTGGAGTGCTGGCCCCTATGTCTATCTTACTAACAATTCTCTGATGACAAGTTTCAAGAATCAAAAGTAACTGCACTTGTCATGCACTCATAGCTTCCTATCACATAGAATTCATTGTTGGAGAAGTGTCTTCCTTTCTCCCATGGAAGCCTATCATTTAAACTGATTCTACTCCAAATATACCCAAAGGGGCAAAGATGAGTGTCCTCACAGTTAGTTTCACTCATGAACCCAGACAGCGATTCAAGTGCCTCTACTTTGTTCTAGGTTGCTGTGCTCTAATGATCGACAGTAAAGAGGATATGTAGAATTGACTCTTCACAGAGACTGGTTGAAACAGTGCTAAAAAATAGAATCAAAGGAAAACATTACATGAGCAGAAAGGGAGTTAGGGGAAATGGACTACTTCTCTTCAGGAATGGGATAAAGGGATAATAAGCAATTTTACTCAATGAACTCTAGTTGACCCAATACTGATTGATTAGTAGAGTAGAAACAGAGATGAGTGTGCATGGGACATTGGGGATTTGTAGATAGCTGGCAACCTGAAACTCTTGAAAAATGGTGGATAGAAACAAGCAAACAAGTAAGAAACAAAGAAATAAATCCATAGGCACCCACCATATTGGGAAACCAAGTAGAGATGACTTGAGAAGTAGTCTCTTGCCCCAAACTACAAACATGGATAATTGTGGGAAAGTAACCTAGACCCTTGCAAAAAGCCCATTTGTTATCTTAAAAAGCAGAAGTAAAAATTAAAATCTCCCAAACTAGAAATATATATTCAGATGCAGATACCAGGAAAATGAAATGGCTAATATTTAAAGGGGTATTTCATTTAAAATCAATTGATTCATGAAAACAAATGCTTCTATAAAAAGAACTCAATCATCTTAATAAGCAAGGCATAGGTTTTGTGCTGTCTTGACTGCATTTTTTCAAAAAAATCTTAATGAAGGTATCCTATATTTCAGGTACTATTCTTGGAACTGGGATACAGCAGTAAACAAAACAGATATACATTAGCACTTTCGCATCGCTTTTATTCTAACAGAGAAGACAGACAATAAGTAAACAAGAAAAATACACAGTCAGTCAAATGACAGTAGTGTTATAAAGCAAAGAAAGCCAGTGAGATAGGGAATATTGGGGAAGATGTTACTTTATTTAATTATTTTATTTATTTTTAGAGACAGAGAAAACAAGCAGGAGAGAGGTACAGAGGGAAAGAGAGAAAAGATCTTAAGCAGGCTCCATACTCAGCACAAGAGCCTGATGAGGGGCTCGATCCCACCACCCTGGGACGTGAGCCGAATCAAGAGTTGGATGTTCAACATATGTTTTTAAAGAAAATAAGTACTAATGTTACATTACATTTTCAAAACTCAGTGTTTTGTGTTTTATTTTTTAATTAAAACTGGAAGAGCAAAGAAACCAAGAAATCAGATTCCAGTGCTGCTTGCTCTGCCTCCATCTGACATGTAAAATAACGTATCTCTGGCTTCCTCTTTTCCATTTTCTGGAAGTAGGGGCATGGATCTGATAAAAAGAACCATAAAAACTAAAAGGATCTTGAGGATATCATGCAGTACAATCAGTAGCAGAGCCATGTAATCCCCCCAAAATAGCTCCCAATTGGTTGAAAAATCACTGAAATTTAAAACCTCTTGGAAACAATTTCCTTTCCTTGGGACCACATTACAGTGGTTACCCTTGCAAGAGCTTTGTTAGGAATAAGTTTAAAATAGTTACTTGAATAATACAAAGAATCTATACACTATGGAACTGCTGAATAGCCCAGACTCACTGATCAGTCATGCTCCTAAAGTCTATCCATCCTAATCTACCCTCAGAAAGGAAATAAATCTCACTTTAGAATAGTCATCTATCACCTTTTACAAGATCTGCATTTTAAAATATTATTCTAAAATAATATCATTTCTCTAGTGGATGAGAAATTATTATGTCCTGTCCAAGAATTCTTCAATGACTGAGATAAATCCTGCTGCGAGTAGCTTTGAAAATACTTTCCAGAGTCCACAGTGTGCAATGATGCAAATGTCTCACGAGAGGCATCTACCTTTAAAATGCAATTTACAATCCCCTTCTGTTTAAATAAATTACAATAGGAACTGCAAGTCATAAAACAAAAATCTCATTTTAGTTTGTAATAAACTCCAGTGCATATAGTCACCTCTCTATTAAAACACACATGAAAAAAAAAAACTGATTAAAATAAAATATTCTGTTCAATTCTCCATGTATAGATATTCAATAATGCTGACTGATGTTTATTATGCTTATTATTATGTATATTAGCACATAAACATAAAGTAGCTATGTATGTCTGATAATACTTCAATGATCTAAAAGTTCTCTTTTCCCATGAAAATTGCATACTTTGCTATTTGGATTAACAAAGAAGAGGTTATAAAAAAATAAAAATTAAAAAAAAAAAACAACACTATTTCTTGACCACCACCTACATATGGGTATCACACTGAATACTTTCATATAATAAGTCACCTACTCTTTACAACAGCCTAAGGGTTATATTTTGCCATTCCATTTTAAAGTTAAAGGAGGCTAAGAGAAGTTAACTAATCCACCCAAGATCACAGGGTAAGAGGCTAGGATTCAAACTCCAGTCTTTCACAGTCACCTGCCAGAATCTCTCCAAGAAAAAAAGAAAAATTCATTAGATCAGAATGACATAAACTGATGCTATTTTCTCAAAGAAATGAAATTATGAGATTACAATCCTTACCAAAGGCTTAATGCTAAAAGAACCTGAAGAAATAAAGCAAGCAGCATGTTTAATTAACTATTTTATGGACTATAAATCACATAGTTCTGAGATATCTACAATTCTTAAGAGTTCTGAGACATCTAAAAGTAATAATAATGTCTATATTATGTGTTCTTTACTGTAATAAAAATTAAATTTAAAAATGGGTAGAAAGAAGGTCACCTACTCTTTACAACAGCCTAAGGGGTATATTTTGCCATTCCATTTTAAAGTTAAAGGAGGTCTCATTTCCAAGTTCCTGCCTCACTACTACTACCTCCTAAAAGTTTTGCTTATTTTTATAGAAAAAAAAAATTTGAAGGAAAAGGTAAAGCAAACAAACAGGAAAAACAAAAAACCCTCAAACCAGAATTGAGGTTTCTTGCAGGGAGACTCTGAGAGTCAGACATTTAGTAAGTAGAAGTACTCTATGCCTCTCTATGCAACACACACAATGCAAGGTAGGAAAAGCAAAAAACAAACAAACAAACAACAAAAAAGATGAGTTCATAACTTTAAAGAAGTCCTGTTTGACAGGAAAAAAGAGACTAAAAACAATCAAAATAGAAAATATTAAGTACTATCTGTATAACAAGATTACATGAGGACAGAAGGTTTTGAAGGTTTTGGAGAAGATTCTGAGTCAAACAGTATCCCTGATGGTTTTTTCAGACAATGGCTTTCGTTTTTTTTTTTTGTTTTGTTTTGTTTTAACGTTTATTTATTTTTGGGACAGAGAGAGACAGAGCATGAACGGGGGAGGGGCAGAGAGAGAGGGAGACACAGACTCGGAAACAGGCTCCAGGCTCTGAGCCATCAGCCCAGAGCCTGACGCGGGGCTCGAACTCACGGACCGCGAGATCGTGACCTGGTTGAAGTCGGACGCTTAACCGACTGCGCCACCCAGGCGCCCCATGGCTTTCGTTTTTAAAAGAGTTTATTGGGGCGCCTGGGTGGCGCAGTCGGTTAAGCGTCCGACTTCAGCCAGGTCACGATCTCGCGGTCCCTGAGTTCGAGCCCCGCGTCGGTCTCTGGGCTGATGGCTCAGAGCCTGGAGCCTGTTTCCGAGTCTGTGTCTCCCTCTCTCTCTGCCCCTCCCCCGTTCATGCTCTGTCTCTCTCTGTCCCAAAAATAAATAAACGTTGAAAAAAAAAAAAATTAAAAAAAAAAAAAAAGAGTTTATTGTGCTGTTCTCATTTTCTCAAAGCAAATTTCCCTGGGTAAATAGAACGGGTCCTCCAGTGTCTGCGCTGCCACGAACAGCCACTCTTTGGTGACACGCGAAAGCTTCACGCATGAACCAATCCTCAATCGCATCGAATTTTACTTGCTTTGATTTCTCTCATTACAGGATTTCTTCGCAGTGTCAAAAAGAAAAAAAATACCCACTTTCAAAAGCTTTGACGTGAATAATGACAAATACCAAAGGTACAAAATTGACATAATCAAGTCTTTTTCATCTACCTAAAAATGCTCTTACTGGTACAGTCATTACTTGAACATTGCTGCTTAGAAGGTCTGTTTGTATTTTTTTTTTCTTGAGGGTATATTGGGATGTGAGGTGTGACTATAAAGTACTAAGACTGAATTCTTTCTCACAAATACATCAAATATAATACATACATATAACACAGCAAGTACCATACATCAAATGAGTGCAGCCCTTCGAAGTATTTTTGCTGGACAGGCTATATATCTATTTCAAAGGCAATGTCATTGCACTTTTAGAACTTCTCTGTGGTGACTGTCACAGAGCCAACTGACCAGCTCTTCAGGGAAATAGGTCCCACTGAAAGTCACCGGACATCATAGGTCAAAGATGTCTCTTCTGTTAACCAAACACATACTGTTCTCTCCTTCTTCCATCTTTACATCTTTGATTTCATAAATGAAACTTACAAACTAACCACTTCAGTATACAATGAATGACATTAAATTACAATAAATGACAACAACAACAACTAAATACCAGGAGCCTTACACACTAAAAAAAAAGGTCAAGTCAGAAACTGTGGCCCATACTATTTTTGCTCCCACTCTGCTCTCTCTTAGCTGCCACGGCTGTGGAGCTGAATCTAATCCTATATAGAGTTCCACAGAGGAGCCCATGGGAACAAGCTGAGGTTGTTGATGAGGGGGCCTTATTTGATTCACATCAGGAATCAGACTAGCTGGGGTGAGTTCATTTGTGCCCTGCTTGCATTAAGTGCCATTACATAATAAGACAGGTAAAACTGGCTGGCAGTCTTTTGCATCATCTAGAAGTGCAATCAGTCTAAGTGGAGAAGTGCCTGTACAGCTCCAAGCCCAAGTGCATACAACAATTAAAACATGCTATGATACACAGTGTTAAATCTACAAAGATAGCCCAATGATAGGAAGTCTGTTTTCCTAATGGTAAACTAGACTGCTTTCAAACTAACTCATATTCTGTCTTATTCTTGCACAGTTGTGATTTTAAAAAATATATAAAGTTCTGCACATCTCACTACTAGTCAAGTCCAGAGGTTATTCATTGCAACTGTCTTAGCACACTAGATCCTGCTTGCTTTAATTTAAGCCTATTTCTTCTCTATCCATCCAGAGGAAACAAACAAACAAAACCATGATTCTTTTTATACCCCTTCAGGCAAGTAAGTCCCCCTTAGCTTTCCAGCTCTCAGTTACATATGCCCAGACTTGCTAGGCAATTTTCCAGTAAAGGTACTTCATCCAATAAAGGTAGGGTCTATGTTTATGCTCTATTTGGACTAAAGTAACCCAACCAGTGACTCTGATCTTCTGATTTTTGAAATTGGAGCATTGCCTTAGAAGCTTATTCTCATATCGTTTAAGCAAAAGAACAATGAAAAAGAACAGAACCAACAAACAATAAGCCTCATCAGGAAAGACCTAAATTTTCCTGAGGGTTTACTCTTAGGCTCCTGATGGGCACACCAAGTAAAAAACTTCCAGTAGACAGATAAAAGAAGACCAGAAATTGCCATTTACTATTCTTCCAATGTTTCTGAATAAAAGTACCTTTTACAAAAAAATATTTTAAAGATATTTGAGGAAATTTACTCTATGATTTAAACTTGAGGATATCTCTTCCTGCTTTGGAATCTACAACATGAAACTTTTTCTCAACAGATTTCATCTAGTAATAGCCTTTTGAAAACTATCACTAGAGTACAGCTTTGGTCAAAATGTACATAAAGCATCACTATAGATAAAATTTACCTTGGAGGGGATATAGAATGGTAGCCAAGTACTTGGAGTCTGAAATTGGGTTGCCTGGTTTAAACACTTCAATTCAGCCACTAACAAAGCAATCTTTGTGCCTCAGTTTCCTCATGGGAGACTGGCCTATTACACAGGGTTGTAAGAACTGAGATGATAAACATAAAACACTTACTGTGGCCCCTAGAATGAAGATTTCAATTACTGTTGCTCATAATTAAGCTGAGTTGTATGTCACTGCTCACCCTAGTCATTCCCAGACTTCAAAGAGACTCCTTAAAATATAAAATAAACTATTTTTCTAACAATAGAAAGATCCTTTCTGTTTCAAAAGATTAATCTGACTCCATCAGCCTTTTGGTTTTTTCTCAAATTCAGCTTTTCGCTCTTTGCTGTTCTAAGAGCCACCATTACTTGTTACCTATCCTCACTACCCCTCATCCCTACAGTACTCAAGATTTCACGTATCTGTCCTCCTTCTACTGCTCTCAGCTCAAAGGGTCTCCTACCAAATTATTATCAGCCTCCAACGTTCAATTTGTGCTCTTTTTTTCAGACTTCAGTCAGGGAGTAATGGCCTCAAACAGAGTCGGTTACAAAGTTTCATATATTCTTTGCATCACTCAGCTCCGGTCTGAAAGGCTCATGGCAAAACATTCATTTTGACCATATCCAATTTTGTTGCTATTTTAACAACATCCCCTCAGGTGATTAATCATTCAGGAAAAGAACAATAAAGTAAAATTTTCATTGACATGGTTTTATTTAATAATTTTAACAGTCCAAGTAATGGGAATGGTGAAAGCAAGAAAGCTTTGGTTCATAACATAGCTCGTTATTGATTAGAATTCCAAAATCAAAGCAAGTCCCTAATTAATAACCCCTTTAAATTATTTGATTCTGTGGCTGAATCACCACATTGATACTTATTCATTTAATTATGCCCTGGCCCAAAGAACTGACATTTTTACTGGCAGGTTATGAAATGTTTGTTAAAGCTATGAAGTCTAATTACAAAAGCCTTCTTTCAGAGACTCACAAAGGGTAGAGAAGAGTGAGAAAATTATCTCCCTGCTGCCAAAGGAAGTTAAAAAATAAATGAAAACCTATAGGAGTGAATCAGATGAAAGACACTTGTGTAGGTGGTTTAGAGCACATCCCGTATGTGAGGCTGGGCAAAGAACACAGAGCAGAAAATGCAAACACTGCTCTGGTGCCATCCTCGGGGTCTTTGTAGAAAATGTTAAAGTATTTATTTTTCTTTTCTTCAATGGGGTTGGCTGTAACTGAAGCTTCATGGCTGTTAATATGTTATCATTACTCAAATAATTAGACTCGGGAGCAGTAGATTTTTTTAATTAGCTATCTCAAAGCAAGTACCATTATAATCATCTAATTATCCTTTGAGGCAGCTTATGCACAAATGGTTTTAAACATTCACTATGTTACTACTATGGGTGCTGTTTCCATATGTATCATTTAAAACTAATAGTGTTTATGAAAATACAGTGATGAGAACCTAAAGGACATGATATTTTTTTCAAAAAATATTAATTTTCAGAAAGTAAGAAATCACTAATTACATTTAAACTCAAAAATTAATATGTAGTTTCATCCAACAAAAGTAAAACTAATGTTCATCTTCAATTTATTCACATACCAATCAAGCCTAGAGGTATTTCTTAGCCTAAATGCCAAACATTTAGCTATATTCAATCAACAAGATTGCTTAGCTAGATAAATAATTACCATTTTTATCAGGAAAAGTTGCCTTGCTATAATAACACAAAGTATGGTTCAATCAGCCTTTAAGAGCAAATGACTTTTTAGAAGATCTAATTGTATTAGGTAAGTCTCTAAACAATGTATTACCTGACTATTCTAGCAACAATACAGAAGGGTATTCAAACTATAAAATAACTTCCCTTCATTTATCTTTATAGAATGCACAAATATGACATCACAAACCTGCCCAGAAATAAGGGGGTAGGACAGTTATAGGCAGACCTAAGAGTTTGAGTCAGGTAAAGAACCAACTCAGGTGTTGGTCTCTAGGCTCCATGCTACCTGCTTTTCCAATCTGCAAATGGAGGCCAAGTGTTCCTTCTGTCCTTTCAGATTTCAAGCAAGGTGTTTTCTGCCAGGAGTGAGGGATCAATGCCTTCTTCTTTTTCTCTCTTCTAAGTAACTCCTTTTGGCTGAGACTTTGTTTATTATGTTCTTGACTCCCTGCCTCATCTTTACTAAAGTTATCTCAACCTTGGCATTTCCATAACAAGAAACCCCTGATACAAGGATGACTAGAAATTTAGTTAGGACATTTGTCTTAACAACTACAAAGTTCTTTTTCAAAGAAAGAACACTCTTCCAACATGATGTGACTATCTCTATTCATCAGTTTGAAGTTTCCAAGCCGGGTTTGTTTCAGTTTCTAAACTGAAAACTATAAAATCTTACAAAATTCATCTAATTTGCTCTGATGTCTCTAGGTAGAAGCCTCTTCAACCAGGCAGATAGGTGCCCATTAAGATGTCTTCTCACTGCCATAGGAGGGAGTATTTCTCTTTCTCTGTGTCTAAATATATTTATATAACACATTTTTAAGTTTGTTCATTTCTCTAGTTTCACCAACCGGTCAAAATATAAGAAATACTGCATGTACCTATACTTGTATTTTTAATCATAGTACTGCCCTTTAAGGGAAGATCTCAAGGAAAACAAAAATTGCCCTTGTACCACGATAGTAGCATGAATATTGAAGTGAGAATCCCCATAAAGAAATCTTCAAATTAACAAAGAGCAATCTTCTTCTCAGAGAACTGAAGCATTAGTCAAATAGGAAATAATACTAGAACTTGAGAATCCTGTGATATGTCCCCCAACAATATATATAGGGACAAAGCCTCCAGCCTTACCTAGATGAAAAGAGAAAGGGAAGGAGAGTAAGAATTTTAAGGTAGGCAGAAGTTAGCTGCTTCCTTGCAAAAAATAATGATAATAATAATAATAAATTATATATATAATAAATTCATTCTATATATAAGACTTTGTGCCATCAGAGAAGGAGATGAGGAAATAAAAGAAAATTATAAGTACTTCAAGACAATAACAGACAGGTGCTATAGGAGTTCAGAGGAAAGAAACCATATATGATTGTCCTGATGGATATGAGAGCATTTCACATAGGCCCTAAACCATGAGTTGGATTTTAACCAAAGGAGATAAGATAGAAAATATCCCAGGGAAGGCTTCAGTGTGCAACTACAGGAGCAAAAGTGTGGACAGAATAAAGCAATGGCTTATTCAGGAAAAGAAATGAAAGAAGGTAGGAAAGAAGGAAGACACTTTGAGTTCAAAGCTTGGAATGATTCAGTGGGAATAATAAAAATACAGTCGGAATCATAGGTTGGGCGAGATCACAAAGCAATGAACATTAGGCTCAGTCTATTTTATTCCAAAGTAATGGGGACCCTGAGAAGTTTTTTAATCAAGGGGATATGATCCGAGCCAGAGAAATGTCATATAGTTTTAAAGCATAATATGAAACAAGGAGAAAAAATGATTATTGAAACACAAATCCTAAACGAATTAGAACACAAAGGAAGAAATAAATTTGGAAAACACAGTGGTTTCATTCTTGGACTGGATAATGGGTTCATGGATTTTCATTTTGTTACTATGCTGCATATGTACACACATACACAAACACGATTTACATGGTAGGCTGTACATATTATTTCCTGTGTCCATATTATATTGTGTCCAAAATATTAACATGTATTGTCATATTTTAAATTTAAATTATTTTGGGATACATTTTCAGAAATGAGCTAACTGGGAAAATAAATGACTATAAAGGAAAGAGAAGAATGATGATTCCAAGTCTAGGAGGTCATACATATCCTGTGTCTAGGAGGTCATACACATTAACTGAAATAAAGCAGATGAGGTCTGGTGAGATATCGATGAAAAGAAAGCTAATCAACAGCTAAAAATAAGAAAATATTACATAAAAAAAGCTAAAAATAAGGAAGAACTCAAAAGAAATATTAACGATGGAAAAATATAGATTTAGCAATATTTAGCAGACTATTAACATAGAATCAAAATTTTTTAAAGGGAAATAAGATCAAAAGAGAGAAAGCAGAGACAAAAAAAAAAAAAAAAAAAAAACCTTGGAAGAGAACCTAGAAATTCAAATGTATAAAAAGTCAAAAAGGAATCCAAGCAAAAATATGAGCAACAGGCAATGAGGGAGAGGAAGGAGATGGACCTAGGGAACCTAAAGCTAAAGAAAAAGGGTTTAAGAAGAAAAAGCTGGTCAATAATGCAAGAGAGTTCATGGAAGAAAAACAGGAAGAAAAAGCCACTGAACTCAACAATGTGTGGCCCTGCGAAAGCAGCCATTTCGGGGGGGGGGGGGTGGCGAGCACAGCAGGACACAAGGCAGGAAGAGGCAAATGGGCATGTGTAAGAGGGAACAACTTCCACAGCGACTTTCCTCCCCTTTGCAAAATCTGATAGTGAATGGCAAGGTTGAGACGTGGGGACCTGAGGAGGGATTATGAAAGAGGGGGGAACTCTGCATAATGACTTAGTCAGAGGAAAGGAAATAGTGGAAGATACGGGAGTGAGGGGAAAATCACTTCTCAAGCAAGATCATAGAAGAAGGTAAAAGGAATAGGCTAAAAGCCTAGGGCAATGTTAGAGGCAAAACAAGAATGGCGAAGGATTTTATATAAAAATACTTGGTTGTTTTTAGACAATTAAAAAGATGGTGTGCTAAGAAAGGGTAGATAGAAGGTTGCAAGTTAGAGGAAGTGCATGGCATGAAAGCAGGCTTTGTGAGATACTGAGAATGATTTATCAAAAGGACACATTCCAAATTGCAGGCATTAACCACATCATAACATCCTTAGACTAATCTTTCTTTGGTCCAGTTTTTCTCTAAAGGCGCTATAACTGTCGATTCAATCGTTCCCTGGGATTTTATAAATGTTCACCAAGAGAAAAAGACTGTCTTCTTTCTAGGCAACCGAGGTAAGACTATGTATATTTGAAGATACCGGTTACCGTGTGCCCATATGAAAGTTACCTCCCATAGGAGAAAACAAACACAGAGAAGCACAGTTGGAAAGGATGGGACAACGAGGAAGAAGAGGGAAATGTGACAATAGCATCTGAGCACATGGAGTTTCTCTGAGGTCAGTTTCACCCCTGGAGTTCCCAACTTGATGAGTCGATAAACCACCCTCCAAATTTCCGAATCCATCCCTTGAAATGTTAAGCTAATTTGATTTAGATTTCTGCTTCTGGATATACAAGTGAGTTATGATGCCCAATGCAGTCTGTGCAGTGCAAATGCCATCCCAGCTACTAAGCACAGTAGTTGTAGTGGTTGGGGACTGTTGCAAGAGGGAGTTGAGGAGAGGCGAGGGGGAAGCCTGAAATTAGCTTCCCAGGAGGAGAGAAAAAAAATCTGGTATCTGCTCTGATACCATTGTCTCTGCTTCATGGCACACACACTATTCCAAATTCACTTAAAATTTATATGTAATTAGAGACAGTCTGTGCCTCACCTTTAATACTCACCTCACCTTTAATACTTAACTATATAAACTAAGACTGACCTGTGCTTCTGTCTAGGCAAACGCATTCCACACAGCACATTTCTCAAGGGTCAACTGGAGGTCACATATTGAAATGAAAATGATTTCTTCAACTTGCTCTCATCTTCCTTTTTAACCCAGTCATTTAGTCAATTATTATAATACAGTCTGTTATTCCTGAAAAACACAATTAACTAGACAAGCTAAACCATGATTTGAAAGGTGTTCTCATTAATAGAAGTGATATTAGAGAGGAAAGACATCAAAAGCTTGAATGAGGAAAAATAAGTACAGATCTTACCTTTACTCTAAGGAGCTTGAAAATTCAGTTGAGAAAAAGTAGCCATCCTTACACTGAGATTTCTTTAATAAAATTCTTAAAGTCCAGAAGAAAACTATTCAAAATTAGATTAAAATGGTTCTATGTTTATTGCCTTAATATTCCAGCCCAAATGGAGTAGAGAATGCCTTGATTGTCCAAATCACTACATCTTTACTCAAGTGTATTGTTGGTGATGAGTCTCTCCTTCTCTTTTTGTTTAGAAGCACTTACTATGTGCCAGACAGTGTCCTATGGGTCATGTATTCATGTATCCTTTCATTTGACCTAGTAATCAACCCTACAAGATAGGCACTAATTATTTTCTTTTTACAGAGGACAACACTAAGGTAAAGAGAGATTATATAACACCTCTCAGGCCAGAGCATAAGAGGTGGAGACAGAACTGTTGGGCCTCAGGCAGTTTGATACCAGGTCTAGGGCTCTTAATCAGTGTGCTCTGTTTCCTTTTGTACATGAGACTGTATGTGTGGGAAAAAAAAAAAAAAAAAAAACCCAAAAAACAAAACAAGCACATAATAGCAGAATGGAAAAATATGACTCTAAATGACAGCTGGAAAAAATACATTGTTGGGAGTGTGGAAAGAAGAAATCCAGAAGATGAGAACGGAAGAAACAAGGATGCTGAGAAGAACACAACAGCAAGCAGCATAATGTGGTGCCCTCGTAAAATCCTGACAGGTGAGTAGTGAACCAAAGAATTGGACAGAAAACCAGGATCTTCTTTTGGAAAGTCTTGCAGTAATAGGCTTAATTAATTTATATCTAATTATGTATGAAGTAGAGGTTTCATGATAATTTTTGAGCACAGTGATAGGATTTTCTCCTTCACTTTATGAAAAAAGTATCTGGAATTCTGGATAGGGAGAACCAGAGTTAGAAAAGTCACTTAGGGACTAAACCTATAATCCAAGTGAGATAACAAGGACTCAACACTGTATCAGCTGACACAGAAAAAGGCAAGACTTAAAGGCCATAAACACATAGGATATGGTGGAGGGAAGGAGAACTGAGAGAGCGTAAGAATGGCAGGGGCAAAAAAAAATTGAGATGTAACTTATCCCAAGATGGGAACCATGGCTTAAAAAAAAAAAAAAAAAGAAAGAAAAGAAAAAAAGAAAAAAAGGAGGGGGGGGGCAGCAAAGCTTCTTGGAGGAAAAGAAATCTTGAGTGAGACTTGCTGAATGATTAAGAGCTGGCAGAAGGAATGGAAGAAGGAGGAAGCAGAGATGTGAGGGAGAAGGGGAAAACTGCAGTAATTTGAGAAGGAGGACTAGTATGCGCAAAGACCTAGTGCCAAAAGAACACCCTGTGATGAAAGAACCACAAAAAGGGCCTTGGGAAAAGCTGAAGCATGGATCAGGAGTTGAAAGGGAGCTTACAGGCCTCAGCCTTGGGTGTTGATGGATCTGCATTCTGGGGCTCTGCCATTAATATGATTCAGCTGTTCTTCGTGTGCCTTCTCAGAGTAGAAATTTTATTTTGCCTTGGCTTCTTCCTGAACACTTCCGCCCCTCACACTGCATGTTTTCATCTCTGTCTCATAATATCTTCTTCCTCATCTATCCATAGTTTCTGTTTCACGGCCATCTGCTACTTTGTGGCATTCTGTCAGCTTTGTTTCAACTGTTAACTCTTTTCTCTTGATCTGTCTAAACTCCTCCTATGTTTTAGTCAGGCTGTGTCACAGGGCCAGTGACCTAGAGCTTGAGTATCTTTGAAATAGGTGCCCATTCCCAAATCAATCATCTGTGGGGTAATTTGATTCAAACCATGGCTGCTTCCTCCATTTCTAGAGTTTTCTCTAAAACCAAAAAGTAATCAAATGGCCAAAATTAAATTATTCTTAATTTGCAATTCTATGGCCACAGAACACCAGGGACAGTATAAAAAATGACTTGAATCACACAAATAATGAAGAGTTATAAGTCTCCATGTTTTTCCAACATAAAACAGATCAATAGGGGCGCCTGGGTGGCTCAGTCGGTTAACCGTCTGACTTCGGTTCAGGTCATGATCTCGTGGGTTCGTGAGTTCAAGCCCCACGTAGGGCTCTGTGCTGACAGCTGAGAGCCTGGAGCCTGCTTCAGATTCTGTGTCTCCCTCTCTCTCTGTCCCTCCCCCGCTCGTGCTCTGTCTCTCTCTGTCTCAAAAATAAACACTAGAAAGAAAGAAAGAAAGAAAGAAAGAAAGAACAGATCAATAGGTTGTGACCCTTAGAACAGAGACATATTTTTTCAAATACATAAGTCAATTAAAAATAGATAGTGATAGTATTTTGAAGAGACTTTTTTTTAAATAAAAACTCTTCATCTTTCACCCTTTGGTGTCCACAGTACTTTCCAAAAATATCTTTTCTTGCTTATTTAGAAAATTCTGTAAGAAACCCTGAAAACAAAGTTTGTGGTAATAAGTCAATAAAAATAAAGAAATCAAATCAATAATCCCCTCCTTTACAATCCTTCCCATGCTTCAATAGCATGTTTATTTTCAACCCAATAAAGTATTTTTTTTTTCAAATTTAAGCAAAAGTTTAAAGCTTACCTAAACAAAATATAGGACATTAGAAATTTCCTGGAATATAGCTCAACATTTAAAAAAGAATCTAGTGCAATGCTATTTAGCTTATCAGGATCTCAACACACACCTAAGAAAAAGAGTTTAAAGTACAAGACCCAAAGTGCAGCCGCAGGCCACATCTGGCTCAGAGACTTGTTTTGCTCAGCCCACAACAGTGTGGGCAAAATTGTTTTTTGATGAACTGCATCTCTCTCTCTCTCTCGCTCTCACTCTCGCTCTCTCTGTGTATGTGTGTGTGTATGTATATATGTATGTATATTCTCTTTATGTGTGTGTGTATGTATGTGTATATATATATATGTATATATATATATGTATACACACACACACATATATATATATTTAAACAGACTTTTATGTATATATATGAAACTATATATATATTAGAAACTTCACTAAGAAATCCAAATTTCAGTCTTCTCCTAAAAAACAAATTAAAACAGAACAAAAAACTAGAAGTTCTTGCAAATGAGGTCTGCAATCCCCCATGTCAATAACCACTTTGAGCTGAGTAAAAAACTATACTTTCTGGTCCTGGCATACAGACACAGATTTGTCGCAGTCTCCACCACTCTTCACTGTTTACCACTGGTCCAAAGTGGCTATGGTTGCCTCCACACAGACATTATAAGTGTATCAGAGGAAAAAAAAAATGAAGACAAAAACAAATAAAGAAAACAAAAGTACTATTTCCTCAGCATTGTAGGTACTTTCCAGATCACCTACACGAGCCACTCCATTCCCAGGAGAGCCTCCCATGCATACATCTGACCATATCCTCCCTAAGGTAATTAAGTGTCTTGCTCAAGTCAAAAAGCTGCTAAATAAAAGACCCAGACTTGAATCTGAATCCTCAGATCCCAAATCCAGTGCTTTGCCAGTGTTGGTACAGCTAATACTGCCAGCCAAGTTGTTTCTCCCAAACAGGAATTATGAAGATATTCCAGTTTATGAATATAGACATTTTTACATCCCAGGATCAAATTTACTCTATACAACAGGCAAAATAAGTAAAGCATCCATTTAGTCTACCTCCTAAAACAATATATATCTCTCCTCTCTGAGTTCCCCTCTTATTTCCCTCAACAATAAAAGAAAAATTAGATACAGAAAACATTAAACCACCCACCAATAGGCACCTATGAAAGAAAAGAATGTCAGTCTTGAAGGAAACCTCCCAAGAAAACTTTGGCAAAACATTACTGTTCTCCTTTTTTCAGAAACTTCTCTACTGAAATTCCATTCTCATTCTTTCTAATACAAACCTAACATTGGCTCTTACACAAAATGGTTGAAGTCATCCTTTTGTTCCTTCTACATTTCTCATCTGTAAATGTGCTCATCAACTTGTCAACCAGACTGTTAGAATTTATACTTAATCTTCACATTCCCTCTCAGCTGAAATTTTCTCCTATCCCTTAATAATTTCCTATCTTGATTACTATAATTTCTTTTATATTGTCCTCTTGAAATTCATACTCTTTTATGTCACGTAGGGCCAGAATATGTGGCTAAAATAACATTTCCCCCCAACCGTCCCTCTTTTTCACAAATGCATTTTCGCTTTCTCTTATAAAATTCCAATTCCCCTCTAAATTACTCTGGATACCTCGCTGTAATTATCTTTTCAGTCATTAGAGCATGGAGTCACACATCGCCAATTTTTTTCATCTCACATTCCTTTCATGAGGTCCCAAGCAGATATTCTTTGAGGTATTCTCTTTTCACGTGCATTGTTTTAAATGGTGCCTATCAAGGCAGAAGAATGGGAAATCACATGAAGGACTAACCAAATCTCCTTTTCTGTCTTCCCTCAGAAAAGAGGGAGTGGTTCAAAGTGTATTCCACATTTTAGAATTGCTTTGAAATTTAATTTGGGGGATATTCTAATAAATTGGAATTTGCAAGTAAATAGTTTCTCAGATTCAAATATCTTTTGGGCAAAAGATAAGAAGTCCAATTCTACTCTATGAGGCACTAAAAAAAGGCAAATATTAGAAAACTATATCATCAAAAGAACATCATGTGAGGCAATAAGACTTTCAACTTCAGAAGGCTTGGCTTTATGATTTTATATCCAGTCAACCACATAAGCATTTCGAAATTTTTCAGTGAGAAAAACAACATCTTTGAGAGGAAGGGGAACAGGAGAAAACACATTTTATTAAATGCATGCAGATGATTTAGTTCATACAGATATTTAAAGTAAAAACCCAAAAGGCACATTTTAATTTTCCCTTTGTGAATTTCCAAAGGGAAAAAAAATGCAGACATACGTTCTTATTATCCACGATGTTCCCCCATTGACCGATTATCTTTTGGTCTCTCTCATTCTCTCTCTGTCTTACACACACACACACACACACACACACACACACACACACACACACACACACATTAGTTACAATGTTCCTGGTTGGGAATGTTTTTCTCCGCTCTATGATCTACAGTGAATCTTTGTCCTAAAGCTAGTCTTCCTTCTGGTATTAGAATGCAGCCAGGAGCCCAGCAGAAGAGAAAGAGAACCAGTTCTGGAAGCTTTCTCTTTGTAAGCATAAAGAAGACCCCTCCAAAAAACAACAAAAGCAACATTATTCCTAACATCGGTGGGCTTTAGCCATCATCTGACCCTCTTCATGTGAAACTGTTAGAGGTACAAGAGATGGGTGGGTATTCACCTGAGACACATCAAACCTGGTGCTGAAGCTGGGACTGGGCTCAGCTCCTTGGGAAGCACTAGGCCTACAGAAGAGCTGAGTGCTTCATCAAGAAAACAGGGTGCTGTAAGGAAAGAAGCAAAGGGAAATGGATGCTGGGGAGACAACTAACCAATGGCCATTGATCAAAATGAAAGTTGTAATGACATTTTTTACACTTTCCTTTTTCTCTTTGTAAACAACAACAAAGCTAGCTATATTCTGATTAGCAGCAAATTACAGTAATTGCAGGAAAACTTTCACCACAAAATCATAAAGCTGCAAACTACTCATTACAAGTAAAATTCAAATGCAAGGCAGAAAAACTATTAGACAGGAAATAACTATTAACCATCCCTACATACTCTAGAAATCATATATTTTAATATAAAACTAAATTTGATGATTTTGGGGTGTGTAGATCTCTACTATTAATTGAAGGCCTTCAATATCTCTTTTGGGGTGGTTGGGAGGGATGTGGTGCTTAGAATGCTCAGAAGCAACAGTATTTCTGATTTTGTTTTCACTTTTCTTTCCAAAATAGTAAGCTAAAGAAAATGCTATCTCCTGGTTGTATTTTCATAACCAGTAGAACTCAAAGGACTCTAAGGGAGACAGAGAATTTGACATAATAACAATAATAAAAAATTTCTCCCTTTAGCCAACCTTTCCCCATGTGAAGCTGGTTTAGCCATACCTCTATGGTTTTATAAATAAATATCCAAACATAAACAAATATTCCAAGCTGGGAACGAAGTCTCTGCTCCTGTCCTAGAGTTTTCTTGTACAAGGCATCAACCGGACCTGGTAAACCAAAGTTTTACAAGTCCTACCAATTTCTCTGCACACCCTTTTAAGCTGTTCAATCCCTTATGAATGTCACATTTCTTACGAAAATAAATGTCTTCCTCCTGAAAGAGCTGCAAATCAAGAACACATGTATCTGTGCTATTATATGCTATATTTGCTACATTTAATGAGACCAAGGGATGAGCTTTCAGCATAATTTCAGAAGTTTTATCAGTTTTTTCCACTTCAATGTCAGAGGAAACATAAATAAAATGTCACCTATCCAGTCTTAAAAGAAACAACAGAAATTGTCCAAGGCTTATATCTTCAGCTAGATCTAAAATATTTTCATTAACCCAACAGGAGTGAAAGTCTCTACTGTTGAAAGATATCCAATTAACCTAGTTTATAAACTGTAAGGTTGGAATTCAGTCAGTTACTAAAATAGTTGTTGTTTCTAATTAATTATTTCAGGGTGACCAGTTGTAGGCCAGAGCTATGTGTGTCAAAGTCACTCACTTAGTTAGCAATGACACCAACGGAAATTACTTTCCTATGAGAAGTTCTGAAATCTAGGCCTCTGGCTAAAGCCAGTTATTGCAAAAGAGTAATAAATCTTGAATTCAGTGGCCTGTCCCTTCTAATACAAAATAATGAATATTAAAAAACAAACCCAAGGATGTGCTTAAAAGTTGATATAACAAATATTTCTGTAACTTAGAATATTCTACACAAGTTAAAAAGTCATCTGTGTTGACCCACTAAAACTAAAGAAGGGATTAATGAGGTTATGAAAATTATTAAGGATATATGGGGATTAGGCTAGAGCAGAAAAGACTACATTGCTGACTTACTAAATCAAATGGTGATGTAGGTTCTAATGGTTCATTTTAGCTTTTTACCTGTTTACTATCCCAAATTATTTTTATATTGAAATTTCTAAGTTATAGTACTTTATCTTCTTTAATTTTTTTTAATGTTTACTCATTTTGGGGAGACAGAGACAGGGTGTGAGTAGAGGGAGGAGCAGAGAGAGAGGGAGACACAGAATCTGAAGCAGGCTCCAGGCTCTGAGCTGTCAGCACAGAGCCTGATGCGGGGCTTGAACTCATGAACTGTGAGATCATGACTTGAGCCAAACTTGGATGCTTAGCTGACTGAGCCACCCAGGTGCCCATAAGTTATTGTACTTTAAATACCAGACTATTGAAAGAATTTTAAAAGCCTCTTTATAGAGTCTGGAATACTGACCCAATAACAATAAATCACAACTATTTGTTGTTGTTGTTGGTGGTGGTGGTGGTGGTGGTGGTGGTGTTATTGTTGTTAGAGGCACGGTTTCTCAAATACACTGATTTTCAGGCCTTTCCCAGGACCTAGTGAACCAAAATATCTGGAGTTGGAACCTAGAACCCTAAACCTTAAACAAAAGTTCTAAATTTAGTTTGCACTGGTTTGAGCTGTTGTTTTTGCCACGGCATAAGTTTTAAATAAAGAGTTAGTTTAACACAAAAAATTGCCCTCCTGATGACTTGGCATTAAGTTACATGTCATTCAAATTGAATCTTCATTCTTTTTTTTTAAGTTTATTTATTTTGAGAGGGAAAGAGAGAAAGAGAGAGAGAAAGAACAAATAAGGAAGGGGTAGAGAGGGAGAGGGAGAGAGAGAATCCCAAGCAGGCTCCATACAGACAGTGTAGAGCCTGATGCAGGGTTCAGTCTCACAAGCAGTGAGATCATGACATAAGCCAAAGTCAAGAGTCAGATGCTTAACTGAGCCACCCAGCCGCCCTAAGTCTTTATTCTTGCTTCCATATTTTTATTAAGCTCTTACAGATGCCTTACCTTATGAGACACCGAAATCACATCTAATTAAATGTTCGTCTTTTTGCCTTAGCTGCAAATCAATGTTCAACTGCAGTAAATAAACAACACTACATGTTCTATTCTATATAACAGAACTTTAATTGTATTTTTTAAACCTTTTTGTCCTGTTTTTATCATGTTTAATTTTTTAAAAAGCTTCCTCCAATCCTGAATGGAAGTAAATGAGGTGTAAATCTGAAACAGGTAAGTGACCTTAGAGTAGTTTTAGATTGATTCAGGCAATGGGCATATCATTTTAACTTTCTCACAGGACAATATATGGCTAATAGGGAAAGAATTTTATGAATTCACGCTCACAGTATTTCTTCAGGTTCTACTAAAGAATGGTATCACTTAATGTAGAAAGAACAAAGGAATGATGAAGCTAGAAAATCACATTTTTGCAACTACAATACTAAAATCATCATCAACAGACGCTAAATCTAAGGGGGGGAGGTTTGATTATAAACAGGGTATTAATAACATATCAAGGTATTCCCTTACAAATACCTATTAGTTTAGAAAGGAATACAAGGAAATACAGTAGAGAAACTGAATGACTCTTTAACCAAATAATCAAAATAATGTCAACAATAAGGAACAGTTCTTTGAGAAGGACATGTTCATTTCATGACTAATGTTCATTTCAGCCAAAAATGCATAATCTGAATCTAATCATGAGAAAGTACAGGATACACAAATTAAGAAACACTTAATAAAATAATTTCCTTGATTCTTTAGAAATTTCAATGTCATAAAAGATAAAGAAAGGCTGAAGAATTTTCCAGGTTAAAAAAAAAAGTCAAAAGAGACATGACAGCTAAATATAACACATCAGCCTACTCTGGGGGGAAAAAATGTCCCCAGTCCTATGAAAGACACAGTGAAGTATCAGAAAGGGAAGAGGCATGATCCATGCAACCTACCTTCAAATGGTTCTGGTTAGGAAAATATAGTTTACACACACATACACATAGACACATAATTGCAGACAAATGTTATAATTTTAACAAAATGCTACATTTTTTAAAAATATGGGTAAATGCTATACTATTGTTACAAGTTTTCTTTAACTTAAAAATGGCTTCAAGATCAAAAGTAAAAGCACAGCTTTTCAAAGTAAAAAAAAAAATTGGCAGTGATGACTGCAGTTGAACAAGCATATACCCCAGACATGTACCTATAGTTCTATGCATTAAAGGTATACTTACAGGTATATACCTTCCATGCACACAAAGAAGTAAACATAAGAATGTCTGTTATGACATTTCTTCCAAGTATTGCTATAAGAAATGATCTAAATTGCCATTAGTAGTAGAATGTATACATGAAATATGGCATAGTCAATGAACACTATGCATTGGATACCTAGATCAGAGCTACACATGTTGATATGGGAAAACTCAAAAGCAACACCGAGGGGGAAAAAACTGCTGCAAAATGACACCAAATTTCACAAAGTATTAAAACATGAAAAAGTA
Organism: Leopardus geoffroyi; assembly: GCF_018350155.1. Taxonomy (NCBI): domain Eukaryota; kingdom Metazoa; phylum Chordata; class Mammalia; order Carnivora; family Felidae; genus Leopardus; species Leopardus geoffroyi. The sequence continues at coordinate 130,473,498 of NC_059331.1, forward strand.
CTATACATCTATCATTTTATGTGCCAAACAGAAAAACTAGCATTATGAAAACTGAACAATGAATTCAGACTAATAATTAATTCCGGCAGAGTGACCAGTACAGCCTCAGGAGAGGCACACGGGGAGCTTCAATTGTCTCAAAATATTTTATTTAAGAAAAACTGCAAATATAGCAAGATGTTAAAATATGATAACACTGGATGGTGGCTACATGGATGGTTATTCTTAC